>NC_034179.2:34965776-35565776 GCF_002021735.2 Oncorhynchus kisutch
ATCTCTCCACCATTCAGATGACAGGAGCTCTGCAGTCTGTTGGTTATCATCCTGAGCCCTTCTCATCACCTGCACAAACAAACAAGTTTGTATGTGTTGAGAATGAAATGTTAATTCTTATGAGCTGTTCTGTTGACTTTACACACACAGACACACACACTGAGAGGAATGGAAAGGTTACATCTCTCATTCATGAAATAGAAGTGTTCTTTGTCGTTATCTAGACAGATTCTTCCTGTTGGGAGCATTCTCACTTTCATCAACGAAAGGCCAAGAGGGAGAGCCAGAATGAAAATGTCAGTGATAGATTTTAATTCACCTTTAAATGTCATTTGGTTATCAAGCCCTTCCTTCTCTTGCCACTTTGTCAGCCAAACACTTCATTATCCACCAAGATATGGCCTTTTCAACTGCCTCCCTTATGCAGTTACTGAAATGACGTCAAACTGTGGCTGAGTTTTGATAGTTTATGTGAGAAATAATGTTTGTTCTTTATGGGTATTTTGACTGTCAGTGGTCTCTTACTTTTACTCTTATCTCTTACCCAGAGCTATCTGTTTGAATGGTTGGGGCAGATGTGTGTTTGCATCACTAAACTCCAAGGGTACTTGTTGAAATGTAATAATACCACCAAACATCTCAGGATTCCACCTCTCTCTTTTCTGTCTCTCACTCGCTCTCCCTCTCTCGCTCTTCCTCTCCCTCTCCCTCTCTCGTTTTTCCTTTCTCCCTTGCTCTCTCCCTCTCTCTTTCTTCCCCTCTTACCCCCTCTCTCACTCTTCCTCTCTCCCTTGTGCTCTCCCTCTCTTTCCTTCTTACCCCCCCCCTCTCTCTCTCTCTCCCTCTTTCCCCTCTGCTCTCGCCCGTGTGACGTCTGACCATGCCTTGTGTCGCTGCGTTGTGATGTGTGTTTGTTTGGTCAAGGCCGTCCCACAGCAGACTGATAACAAACAGAACAGTGTCTGAAGTAGCTGACTGCTGGACTCTGCCCTGCAAAGCCATCTCATCCCTGAGATACAAGGTCTATCCTCCACTAGGTTAGCTATGCAGGACACTACAATTCAATTGTAATGGTTAGAACAGAGTTTCTGTAGGCGTCAGACAGCCCCCAGCCGTACAGACTCAGGACAAGAACAGCCTTACTCACAGGACACAGAGTTCACGGCATTGTGGTTTCACACTCGTGCTCACGCTCTCTCACTCGTGCTACACAGACACATGCACCACACACACACACACACACACACACACACACACACACACACACACACACACACACACACACACACACGTCTCGTATGGGTGAGCAGCAGAGCAGGCCTCCTAAAAGTCTTGTCAAGCAAACCTAGATAATAATGGGAGAAATCCTCCTGGGGTTGAAAGGTATTTTAAATTGGGTCCAGCTCTTCAAATAACTGATGATGGGGCCTGTACGGGCTCGATCCATGACCTCTAGCCCCTGACCTCTGACCTGAGCAGTAAACAGGAGATACCAATCTACCGATGTAATGGATCGGGGTTGTTTTGGAAGAGTGTTTTAAAATGGGATTAAATTGTCCAAGCAATGTGTAAAAGTGTTTATGTGAATCATAGTGGATGGGTAGTGATTTAATGGATGAGCCCAGTGGATCAGGATCCATATAAACTCTGAACTGAAGCAGCATCCTGCATCCGGTCCACCCAAAAGTGACAGCTGAGTTTATTGAAGGGGATCAAATGGTCAAATGTGTAAGAAAACAGAAAATGCTCTCTGCTATGGAAACCCAAATTGAAGTGAGAACTTAATCCCTCTTCCTTTTAACCTTTAAAAGCAAATCCCAAATATATTTGTACTATTTCATCATCTTTCACGTTTACATACAGTACCTGTACACTACCACATCGATGCTCAGTATATCAGCATTGTAACGTTCCTTCCCCTTAAGACCTGGTATGGAGTTAAACAGTCCGTAAGCATACAGTATTTAAGAACTGCCTGTTGTGTGCTTGCCGTGCCATGTTCCTACCATGCGGACGGTTGTGGGCCTCTCCCCTTCACAGACTCATGTCTCTGCTGACCCTTCTGTGTTCATTCCCCTCCACTGGTCTGATCAGGTAAAGGGCAGAGAAGAAGAACAGATTGCTGGCTGGGCAGGCAGAGAGCTGACAACATGCCAGGCCTCTCAAAACATAATACATGCTTTGCAGGCTTGGAAGGCGGGGGGGATGCACTGCTACTGATGCCTGTCAAAACACAGTGCTATGTACAGTGATGCTGTTTGTTAGAACCTTGTTAGTACCATGGTCTGCATTACGAGCTGGTCTACCCTTAAATCGTATCTGGGCTGTGTAAACTCTCAGCTTCCTTGCTTATGTTAACCAGGGTTAACTATATAGTATATGCCAGGTGTGATGAGAGAAAGGTTTGTTTATGGATATCAGCTAAGCAAATGACTGGCCTCCACCAGCCCGGTGCAAGCTTTTTCATTTCACCAAAACGTTGACTTTTGAATAGTATGTTCTTGAAAACTCACTCATACGTTCAATAACATGAGTACACAGTACACCCATACAGTACACCCATACAGTACACCCATACAGTACACCCATACAGTACGCCCATACAGTACGCCCATACAGTACGCCCATACAGTACGCCCATACAGGACGCCCATACAGGACGCCCATACAGGACGCCCATACAGGACGCCCATACAGTACGCCCATACAGTACGCCCATACAGTACGCCCATACAGTACGCCCATACAGTACGCCCATACAGTACGCCCATACAGTACGCCCATACAGTACGCCCATACAGTACACCCATACAGTACACAGTACGCCCATACAGTACGCCCATACAGTACGCCCATACAGTACGCCCATACAGTACGCCCACACCCCAGTCATTTTTGACTGCGTTCATACAGCAGGACAATGGTTACTCCCAGTCTTTTGATCAGACTTGATGCTTTCCCCTCCACGAGATCAGGGGGCAGATTGTCTGTTTCCTGTCCAGACATGTGAAGGTCTTACCACACTAATCACTGAAGCCCTCGTCTGTGGCTGTGGTCAGCCAGCTATATTTTTGATGATTTATTCTACTTCTATTGCACTTTTCATTACAAAAATGAATATGCAAAACAAACAAGAATCAAATAATACATCTCTATGATACAGTAGGTATGGACTACAATTTTCAGCCAGAGTTGAATATTTGGAGTGTTTCAAGCCTCCAACAGATTAAGTGACAGTCAATAAGGAACCACATGGCTTGACCAGAGGGAGGAGGTCAACGGGGGGAGATGAGCAGGTCCTCAGGAGGCAGGCAGCGTAGTTCACTCTCCATTGGCAGCGTCTAACCGGTGCCTCGCTGCCCCTGCCATCTGACTGTGACTTCTCCGTAGCCGTTGACTCTCTGGTCTTGTAGAGCTAGAGGAAGTTTGTTTTTGAGCTCTCACTCATTCAGGAAAATGACTGCTTGCTCATACCTTCGGAGGAAACGACCTGAGCAATGAATCGTCACTGCCAGCTGTCTCAGCTTTGCTATGCTGCAGTTTTTTTTCTCCTTTTCTTTAGGTTGTTTTCAGTGAATGCAATGAAGCTCTCCCTTGTTTTTGAATATACATTTGCAGATTGTTCATCTCGCAAGTCAGAGTTCACAATGACTTCAGCATTGCTCTAGAATTGTATTGTGCACAATTCAACAGCACCCCTCGGTTTATAAAGTTGATAACTGATATTCCTGTTTCCAGTAATCACACAGCCATTCACTTGGCCAATACCCCAGTCTAATCATTTGTCTATAGTACTAAAGCTAAGCATTCATTTTCCACGAGAAATGTGTTGCTGTAAGAGATTGAGTTGTTATAAACACCATGATAGGTAATGAGGGCTAAATCATATTGTTTGGCCCCTTTCACAACCGCACTGCTGGAAGTAATGGGAAGCAATAACTCTTGACTTCTTGGGTTCTTGTGGGTGGCCTCCCAATGGGGCCCCTCGGCTGCCAGCCATTAACCTGGCTGCCTGATGTAATTGTTTTCATCTTGGGTGAAATATTCCTAAAAACCCTCCAGGACCTACTGTTTCACCTGTCCGCCCTTTGGGAGATGAGGTATGGTGAGGTAACTACTGTTTCACCTGTCCACCCTTTGGGAGATGAGGTATGGTGAGGTAACTACTGTTTCACCTGTCAGCCCTTTGGGAGATGAGGTATGGTGAGGTAACTACTGTGTTTCACCTGTCAGCCCTCTCAGAGATGAGGTATGGTGAGGTAACTACTGTGTTTCACCTGTCAGCCCTCTGGGAGGTGAGGTATGGTGAGGTAACTACTGTGTCTCACCTGTCAGCCCTCTGGGAGATGAGGTATGGTGAGGTAACTACTGTGTTTCAGCTGTCAGCCCTCTGGGAGATGAGGTATGGTGAGGTAACTTCTGTGTTTCACCTGTCAGCCCTCTCAGAGATGAGGTATGGTGAGGTAACTACTGTGTTTCAGCTGTCAGCCCTTTGGGAGATGAGGTATGGTGAGGTAACTACTGTTTCACCTGTCAGCCCTTTGGGAGATGAGGTATAGTGAGGTAACTACTGTGTTTCACCTGTCAGCCCTTTGGGAGATGAGGTATGGTGAGGTAACTACTGTTTCACCTGTTAGCCCTCTCAGAGATGAGGTATGGTGAGGTAACTACTGTGTCTCACCTGTCAGCCCTCTCAGAGATGAGGTATGGTGAGGTAACTACTGTGTCTCACCTGTCAGCCCTCTGGGAGATGAGGTATGGTGAGGTAACTACTGTGTTTCAGCTGTCAGCCCTTTAGGAGATGAGGTATGGTGAGGTAACTACTGTTTCACCTGTCAGCCCTTTGGGAGATGAGGTATGGTGAGGTAACTACTGTGTTTCAGCTGTCAGCCCTTTGGGAGATGAGGTATGGTGAGGTAACTACTGTGTTTCACCTGTCAGCCCTTTGGGAGATGAGGTATGGTGAGGTAACTACTGTTTCACCTGTCAGCCCTTTGGGAGATGAGGTATGGTGAGGTAACTACTGTTTCACCTGTCAGCCCTTTGGGAGATGAGGTATGGTGAGATAACTACTTTGTTTCACCTGTCAGCCCTTTGGGAGATGAGGTATGGTGAGGTAACTACTGTGTTTCAGCTGTCAGCCCTCTCAGAGATGAGGTATGGTGAGGTAACTACTGTGTTTCACCTGTCAGCCCTCTCAGTGATGAGGTATGGTGAGGTAACTACTGTGTTTCACCTGTCAGCCCTCTCAGTGATGAGGTATGGTGAGGTAACTACTGTAACTGACCTACTTGCCCCATCTCTTTCCTGACATGGAAGGCGAAGGGTGTCTTAACCAGCATGTTTCCAGGACTCTATGGCACTGGGTATGAAGTAAATGGTGGAGAAAGACCTGACTGGTCTCTATGACGAGCATGGCTGCCCCACACACTGACAAACAGTTCTAAAGCTCTAATGTGCCACAACCAATGAACACCTGCACTACAGGTTTTAAATTGTGAATATTTTTTTTTTTTTAATTATCTACACATTTGTACATACTGTATATCCCCTCAATTACCTCAACAACCTCGTACCTCTGCACGTTGACTCGGTACTGGTAATCATTGTATATTCAGTAGCCTCGTTATTGTTTATCTTTTCTATTTAAATATTTGTAATTTTAACGTTGTTGGGAACAGGCTCGTTAGTGAAGTCCACACCTGTTGTATTTGGTGCATGTGACCAATAACTTTAGATTTTTTAAATAATTATTATCCCAAAAACATTGCAAACTTTTCTCTCCCTTGTGCGTCTTTCAGACACTCACTATGCGCTACATTTCCCTGCTTGAAGCACCCTCTCTCTTTCGTAACCAACTTGTCATGCTGAATTCATCTGAATATACTCTTAAGCTAAGCACCCGGCAGGAACAATGTTATTCAGTTCACATGATTAGAGTGGGTATTTGCTACTTTAAAGAGCTGAGTGGGTGTGGGGGCACTTTCACTGTACTAAAGTCTATTTCAGAGACACAGAGAACATTGAAGGATGTAGTGTGTTGTGTAATAGATTTTGAGGATTTTGAGGAGTGTGGCGAGAAAGTGCGAATGCCCTACAGAGCGGAGAGAGTTGGCATCCTTGAATGGAGTATAGCTGTAGAGTAGATAGAACTGCTGCAGGCTTTTGACCATAAGACTGGGAGGAGAGATAATGGTGGGGCTGGAGAAAGGCCAGGAATCACTGACCACACTCCTCACTGTGAATAGGAGGAAGGAGAGGGAAAGGAGAAGATATCCCATTTTGATACTCACAATTACAAGTGGGATTTTAGCTTATTAATGGACTTGAAAGTGGTTTGTTGAGATTTAATGTACTCTTACGTGACTATTTTGAATAATTCATTCCTACGTCCTCTGCAGTTCCTCTGAAGTATTCAACTGTCTTCATGGGGTGAACAACATGCTGCTTCAGCAACATGATTATCATACAGCCTGCTGCCAATATCTGCCTTCTCCCAACACTAGTAACCTGATCTGTGTTTATATTGGAAGAACAGCTCAGAGAGGCCAGGCCAAGATAGACAGCACCACAGGACCAAGGTCACCAGGACTGCTACTCAGCATCAGATGGATGCCATAATGGTTCAGGCTGGGTTATAGGTTATAGTGTCAGGCTCAGTGTGGAGCTACAAATCTGGAGGATTGCTTTTGCTTCCTGGGTTCGTGGAATGTTAAAGTAGAAGGTTGGCTGGATGTATGGCTACATCAGGAGGGCTGTTTTAGTGGTTATTGGTTATTGTGGTTATTGATATTCCTCTGTTATTCTCACCTGGAAATAGATGTTTGTTTCACACAGCCTGGAACTGATGGCTTTTACACATTGTGAAGCGGAACTGACCTTTCCATGATTTGTTTAATGGTGGGCATTGCCAATGATGACGATGATCAGGTTTTTAGCTTCTCTTTAACCTTTGAACTAGAGTTGTATAGAGACATTTTTGTGACCTTGCTCTCCTCTCTTTAAGGTTTAGCAGCACCACATTCTTTTTTTGAGACATATTTTCCTTCCCTCCCTCCTCTCACACCATCACCTCTCCAGCTGTTTGTGGTGGTTATGGCTGCAGCTGAGGCCTAACACATCTATTTAGCCTACTGACTGACTGGCCGACTGACTGACTGACTGGCCGACTGACTGACTGGCTGACTGACTGACTGGCCGACTGACTGACTGGCCGACTGATCGACTGAATTATTTAAACAGGTGGAACTCCACTCAGATCTCCATCTCATTTCAGGAGTCGGTCAAAGGGCACAGGTCCTGACTGCTTCATATCTTTTCTACTACCAAAGACTCAATGTTTCGAACACAAGGGACAGCAGCAGGAATGTAATCACCATAAAGGCTGTCGGTATCTTTTTAAAAGCTTGGCTAAATTCACATGGGTTCATTTATTTTCTTGTGATTGACATTTTAGTTGGAGATGATGAAATGATCATATTGTTTTGGCCAGTATTCTGAGTTCTACCTGGTGACCTTATGCTCCACTAAACCCATGACGACCACACATTAAATCTAGATCACAAATCTAGAGTAGTTTCTCTCAGGTTTCCTTCCTTCTGTGTCAGTGAGTTGTTCCCATCCATGTCCCCTGCCTGGTCTGTGGGTAACAAACCACTGAGATCCAGGGGAACACCGTTTGTATGTATGTACGTATATATTATGTAGTGCTACACATTTTTTCATTTCCATTTTAGAAATTTAGCAGACGCTCTTATCCATAGCGACTTACAGGAGGAATTAGTGTGAAGTGCCTTGCTCAAGTGCACATTGGCAGATTTTTCACCTATTCCTCTCTGGGATTCGAATCAGCGACCTTTCGGTTACTGGCCCAACGCTCTTTACCGCTAGGCTACCTGTCGCCTGACTTCTACCAATAAACCCCCCAAAATGGCTAGCCTACCTGCTCCACTTTAACTGAGCATGACTGAGCACTCCCCCACAGTAGCCAGCACACCGAGAGTCCACAGCATCCCCCAGTAACACTGCCTTTCCTGGAGAGCTCTGAAACTAGAGAACAGCCAGGCACCATAACAATCACCAGCACTTCCTATGAATTAAAGATGATCTTCCATGTTCATTATGCTGTTCAGCCATTTCTCCTGGGTAAGGGAGAACTAGCTATGCTACAGTCGTTCTGTATATGCAGCAGGAGGTTTGTCAGCCAGACAGGCACAGAGATCGTTAGCTACCGCTCCTCGTTACCGCCTCTAGCTCGGGTCTTGCATCAGTACGATTCCGTCACCCCACCACTGGTCCATGTGGCGTTTCGCTGCAGCAGCAACGGCGTGGTTGAAGGTGAGCTCCCCCCAGAGGGTTGATCAGTCAGGGTTGTGAACAGACACAGGACACAACCCCCCTGACACGCTTCCCTATGCCCCCCTTCCCAACCAACCTTTCCATCCCTCTCTTCCCTCACATCTCTGCTTCCCATCCATCCACTCTGAGACAGTGAGTGCTCTATGATAATGATGGCCCCCTGTCTCCTTTTGTTCTAAGAGTCTGTAGTGATGATAGTGTTTAATCTGAGTTCTGCCCCCGGTCCACTCACATGAAAGCAGGAGGGCTCAGCCAGGGAAGACCCCCCTCTGGGCTGTCAGCTTCTCACCCTGGGCTCCCCCTCACATGAAAGACCTGACACATGGTCACGCACATCATGAACTCAGACACACACATACTGAGCCTGCATGTATGTGTACACTCACACACACACACACCTTACCCTCGCCCCTCCCTGCAACACCCAGCTGTCATTCCATTGTGATTCTGAGCAGCACAGCGGTATCTATCCCCCCTGTGTACAGTTTTAGTAAAAGAACGAGGCAAGATAGGAAGGAGGGAAAATGGCAGAGGGGGTAATTTAGAAGTGATATTTATAGAGGCAGGCGGCCATGGTATTGGAGAATTAAAGCTGATTGAATTATCCGCCAAGGATATGGCTTATGGCTATCTGTATTACCAGGCTGTCACTACCACCAATCATAGGCCTCCACCACTGCCCATAGCCCCACCCCTTCCATGCACACAGTACACCACACACCACACATCACACACACCTCACAATGACCCATAGATGAATCCGGTGTAGTTAGTCATTTTTTTACGAGGAATCTTAATAACCCCAAAGCGTCTCCACTTTCATTAGATTTCATCATGAGTTATGATCCTGTGTTTTCATTTATCACATGTATTTCATAATCTGGTTAAAGGGAATGCCTCTCCTGCTATGTCTGTGATGGATGCACTAACTACAATATTATTCTCTAGGATGGTTTGACCTGGAATTGTATTTTTTATTTTTACCCCCTTTTCTCCCCAATTTCGTGGTATCCAATTTGGTAGTTAGTCGTGTCTCATCGCTGCAACTCTACGGACTCGGGAGAGGCGTCTATCGAAAGCCATGCGTCCTCCGAAGCACGACCCTGCCAAGCTGCACTGCTTCTTGACACACTGCTTGCTTAATCTGGAAGCCAGCCACACCAATGTGTTGGAGGAAACACCGTCCAGCTGTAAAAGTGTGTCTGTTCATGTTACCGGTGGGTGTCGGTTCAAATCCCTCATGTTTGGTTTCTACTCTAGAACGAGATTCTTCATATTGGAATCCAAGCTGTACTTGCCAATGGAATGACTCAATGAATGCTAATTCACAAAACAGTCCAGGGTTGTTTAAGGCCACTTCACACATATTTGGAAATAATGTTTTGAAAGTCAAGTGTACAGTGAAGAATCGCAGGTAGGACTGAGTTGCGTCCTGGGCTGAGCCTATCTGTCTCTTATGGAGCCGCTCGATAATGGAGAAGGCTTTATAGAGGGCTGGGAGGCTAACTGTGCCACACTGGTTGTCTATACTGAACAAAAATATAAACGCAACATGCAACAAAGATTTGACTGACTTACAGTTCATGAGAGGAAATCAGTCAATATAAAAAATATATATATTAGGCTCTAATCTATGGATTTCACATGACTGGGAATACAGATATATATCTGTTGGTCACAGATACCTTAAAAAAGGTAGGGGCGCGGATCAGAAAACCAGTCAGTGTCTAGTGTGACCAGCATTTGCCTCATGCATCGAAACACATCGCCTTCGCATAGAGTTGATGAGGCTGCTAATTATGGTCTGTGGAATGTTGTCCCATTCCTTTTCAATGGCTGTTTTAAGTTGCTGGATATTGGAAGGAACTGGAGCATGCTGTCGTACACGTCGATCCAGAGCATTCCAAACATGTTCAACGGGTGACATGTC
This sequence comes from Oncorhynchus kisutch, assembly GCF_002021735.2. NCBI lineage: Eukaryota > Metazoa > Chordata > Actinopteri > Salmoniformes > Salmonidae > Oncorhynchus > Oncorhynchus kisutch. Next base: position 34,976,065 of record NC_034179.2, read on the forward strand.
TCGAGTACGCAGCTTCCAGGAATTGTGTACAGATCCTAGCGACATGGGGCTGTGCATTATCATGCTGAAACATGAGGTAATGGCGGCGAATGAATGGCACGACAATGGGCCTCAGGATCTCGTCACGGTATCTCTGTGCATTCAAATAGCCATCAATAAAATGCAGTTTGTTGTCTGTAGCTTATGCCTGTCCTTACCATAACCCCACCGCCGCCATGTGGCACTCTGTTCACAACGTTGACATCAGCAAACCGGTCGCCTACTGTACATGTTGCCATACACATGGTCTGGTAGTCTAGCCAGACACCTAGGTATTTGTAGTTGTTCACATATTCTAAATCAGAACTGTCCAGAGTAGTGATGCTAGTCGGGCGGGTGGGTGCGGTGTGAGTTCAGTGTGTCAAATCGGAGGGCCTGTTGTCCGGACCTCTGGCAGTCTCTGGGGGTGCCACAGGGTTCAATTCTCGGGCCGACTCTTTTCTCTGTATACATCAATGACGTCGCTCTTGCTGCTGGTGATTCTCTGATCCACCTCTACGATTGACTGTACGTTTGTATATCCCATGTATAACTCTGTGTCTGTGTCGCATTGCTTTGCTCCATCTTAGCCAGGTCGCAGTTGTAAATGAGAACATGTTCTCAACTGGCCTACCTGGTTAAATAAAGGTGAAATAAATCAAATCAAATTAATAAAAATGTACTGCCAAATTCTCTCAAACGACGGATGCAGCTTGTGGTAGAGAAATGAACATTTAATTCTCTGGCAACAGCTCTGGTGAACATTCCTGCAGTCAGCATGCCAATTGCACGCTCCCTCAAAACTTGAGACCTCTGTGGCATTGTTGTGTGACACAACTGCACATTTTGGAGTGACCTTTTGTCCCCAGCACAAGGTGCACCTGTGTAATGATAATGCTGTTTAATCAGCTTTTTGATATACCACACCTGTCAGGTGTATGGATTATATCTGGCAATGGCCAAACATATTGTATGCTCTCTTTCTCTCTCTTTCTTGCTCTCTAATTCTCACTCCCCCCTTCTCACTTTCTGTCAAATCAAATCAAACTTTTATTGTCAGATGTGGTGAATACAACAGGTGTAGGTAGACCTTACCGTGAAATGCTTACTTGTAAGGCCTTAACCAACAATGCAGATTTTTTTAACGTAATTAAATATTTTTATATAATAAGAAAAGAATAAGAAAAATATACTGAAGTAAGATGATTATTTTCTTTACAATAAATAACAATAACTTAGCTATTTACAGGGGTACTGGTACTATGTCAATGTGCGGGGGTACAGGTTAGTCTAAGTAATTGTGTAGGTAGGTAGGGGTAAAGTGACTGTCTCTCCCTCTCTCCAAGCAAAGCTTTACACACATTCCAGGACCTGACATCATTATAGTGTTTGTGTGCGTGCATCTACAAACCCGCAAGTGTGTGTGTGTGATTCTGCCAAAGCAGGATCTCAGCATATCCTACATCATGCAGCATAGATGATGTAGACATGTCATTAACTACATAAATAAGCCATGAGGAAATACTGGAGGGGGGGGGGGGGGGGGGGGGGTATTGAATAGGTTTCGGCAAGTAGGAGTATGTGTGTTTGGGTACTGTTGAGTGAAATTCTGCGTGTTTGTGCGTGTGAAGTCATTTTAATTTGGAGTGATGGACTAACTGAACTGTCAATCTTCAAGAAAGAGTGTTGCTGCAATGTTGATGAATTGATCTGCTCTCCCCTCAGCCCCATGTTCCTTATACTGAAGCTGTGTGGTGGGAGACAACACTGTCAAACACACAGATAAACAAACACCTACATGTTCTATTCTATATCATCTGATGGACACAGAAAGCTATTCTATCATCCTATTTGTATATGTACACCCCAGCCTTTATAACAGAAACACTCCTTAACAGTAGAGGAAATTAACCCAAGCTTTCTTCAGATACTTTAAATGAATTTAAAGAAGATAGAATCTCTCATCATCGCTCTTAGACGGTGACTTCCCATTGAAGTACAGTAAACACAAAGACAAAAGACGCCTTTGAGACAATGCAGGGGTAACGGCTAACTAGACATCCTCTAAAAAAAGAGGAAGAGGTGCTGATGCCTTTTGTTGTTGTTGCTGTCTGGCTGATCAGAGGGAAGAAGAGACAGTTGACAGTTGAAAGAGAAGCAGTGGAACACTAACAGCCAGTTGACTCTAGTGCTCCCAGTATGTCTTCCAGTATAACTGGGATTTAATGGGAGCTGATTGTTCCAGTTGACTGAGGTGGAGACTTCCTGCTAGAACTGACTAATCTTTTTAAAGGCTCATTGCTATTCATTCACAGCGGGAGGACACGGTTGATTGCAACCATGATGGATTCAGGTCAAACTCATTCGGTGTTTAACTCTGTGCCAATACATTGTGAATATGAGGAATGAATTGAATATACAGTGGAATATTGCATTACTATCTAGCAGTGTCGCTGAGGAGTTCATGTTGTTTCTATGCCTCGTGCTGTGCCATAGTTGTCTGCCCCAAAAAATGCAAGTGACTAGGACTCCCTTAATCACCAAAAATATATATATATATATATAATTATAAATGGTTCCCAGACATTCTTTCCAAGAAATGATGCACCAGACTGTATACATGTTTCATGCTTATAATCCTGAGTTAGAAAAAAAAAAAATAGCCCGCTATGGTCAGCCCCCTGATTGAAAACAGCAAAGAGCCAGGCAGAGAGGAGAAGTTAGTCCAATCTGTCCGAAGCACAGATAGACCGAACACGCGCACACACGCACATACTCACAGTTAAGGGCGCTAACTACCTCCTATCTGAACACAGTTTTATTATTATCATTACAAGATGCCATTCACGTAACCCCCATGGTCTGTCACGGTCATGTATGACATCATATTGAGTCCAAGCTGAAGGCTGACAACACTGACTGGCTTTGTTTAACTTGTGATAAGAGTTGTTGAGAGAGGGAACATGAGTTTGAATGGAATTACCAGTGATCGAGTACTGTACTGAACCGAGTAGTTGGCCTATCTTCTCCTTGCCTTTTGGCTTACATTTGTTTTGATTTAGTCTTGCTTTGACCAAACTGATGGGTCTCTAGGCATAATGGTTGTGGGAAGAGCCTATTCTGATTCGCTTCAGAATGATTCTCATCTTACTGTGTGTATTTGTGCAATCAATGCATGCATTCCTCCTTTCATATATGACATGCGTGTTATCTGCCTGGTACCCTCTCTGTGTTCCCCTCCCATGACTCAGTGCTGCTATCTGAAGATAGCAGTCTACCTCAGTATGGAGTGCATAGGGCGTCTGTATGACCATACATAGCTACTGTTGTGGAGAGGAGACCATCTGTCTCTGTTACGCTATGAAATGCAGCCTTCCGCCGTTCTCCTTTTCTCCTTCATAGAAATAAATGGAGAAAAGATACGGAGCCAGATAAATCATGACAAGCATGGCTTTCCTGGATCGATCCCTTCATTAGACAATATACTATTACCTTTCAAAGCTTGCAGCATAACTATTCATCCATCATCCATGTCTGACTGTGTATCCCCAGTTGTGCTTTCTGAGAGTAGATTCTGATTCACTGTAGTAGTCTCCAGAGTGGCTGGATATAATATATTGTATATGGGTATTTCTATAAATAATGGGGCCAATGTGTGACATCGGGATCAACATTTCAAAATGGTTTGAAACAACAACAAAAATATTTTTTATCATTTCCACATGTGTACTTAGGGGAATAAAAGGTAATATATGCAAGTTGGCCCATAACTCCACCTATACAACACATAGGAATATACATCCTCAGGGCTCATACAGACATTGGCAAGTCAAATTCAAGGGCTTTCAGGGATGTTTTCAAGCACTTAATTGTAATGTTAAAGGACCTTAATGTTATCATTGTTTTTTTGTTTTTTTAAGCATGCAAAAAGTGTAAAAGAAAAGTAGGCTAGTACCACTTTAATTATGCATTTTTGGGGGGCCTTCATGTTCAAATTATTATTACATTCTAAAATATGTGGTGATTAATGTGGACATTGCCTGATTAAATAAATTAGATGTTGTCGTCCACATAATAACCACACATGGTTTTACCTCAACAGAGTAGCGCAACACCATTCAATTGAAGCAGAGGGAAACAAATGAAAGTTGCCACATCTCTCACAAAAACGTATGAAAAATGAAATCACAAATAATTATACGGGAGCAGAATGAGTGAGGAGTGGCGACCTGTCATTCAGAGCCTGTTTTGTGCCCCACATTTGTCTACGTTTTTTATTTTTGGGGGGGTTACCTGTTTTGCATGTTATTTTGGCAAATGATGTAAAATATATATATATATCATTGAGTTAATAAAGCAGCAAACAAACATGGTCTCTTTTTTGCTTTCTTGAGTAAGGCAGCTCCAAAATGCAGGCGTTTCAGCCTAGCTCAGTTCTTTCTGTGGTGGTGGGGCAGCCAGCGGAAAATACAAAGTGTAGGGGTTGGTAATGTTCTCTAGTTGCGCCGTGATTGGCTCAGTGTTCTGTCACTCATGGGGACACTGCTTCACCACCAAATCTAAGGGTAGAGCTCGAAAATTCAAGACCCTTCTTGCTGCCATAAGAGTTACATTAGAAGTGCCCATCCAAGAAGGCTCAAGGTCATTGGCCACAGATAAAATAACATAAAATCACATATGTACAGTAGCTTTGATTGGACTGATCATGTCAACATCATACTTTCTACTGGCAAATCCTTTTTAACCCTTGTCATATGAAGAGAAATTATAGATAAAATGTATCGGTGCTCATCGGCCATTGGGCATAAATATCACACAACATGTTGGAAATGGCAAATTCAACAATGAGTGGTTTGGAAGGAATCAGTGGCTAACTGCAAGCATTGCAAAGCAATCACTAGCTTGCTATTAAGTTGAGTGGCTGTGTGGTCCCAAGTCTGGGTTTAAGGGTCTCTTTTCCAAGCTTAAAATTATAAACATTCAATGTTGACCACGCTGTCAATCCAGCATGATTTCTGCCGCACTCAAAACTACTGTTACCTCGGAACTGGGAAATCTGACTTCAGTGAGATCAAGACAACTGGGAACTCGGGGGAAAAAACGAGCTCCAAATGGGAAAATACGTTTTGAACAGTAATCCAACTCAGAATTGTAAGTCGGGAACACTGTCCTCTTTCTAGAGCTATGACCTGAAGATCACTGACGTCATCATGATTCAACCTTGTTCCCCCCCCCCCCCCCCCGAGTTCCCAGTTGAAAGCACCATGAATCCAGAGAATGCCACACTTTGACAAAGTTTGATGACACAATTTTCCCACGAAGGACCGCCACGCCACCTTCCTGTTCAAGTGAGCACAGCACAAAAAAGTAGTCCAAAAATGTATTGTATGCTGCCCCATATAAATTATGTAATATGCCAGGGAGGTATGTATACTGTAGCTAGGAAAGTAATACTAGTTTATGTGTAGTAAGCGGTTAGTAGCCCATGTGCCTCACCCTAATAATTTGATCTATTTTTCCCTCTTAATTTTGACCTAATGTTCTGACTTGGTGGTGCACATGTAGCCTATAACCTTTTATATAGAGAAATGTAATCATTGAATATTGGAAGAGCTTTCATTGTCTGCTTTTATGCCCACTTTATTTATCCTACAGTTCTGACTTGGTGTACAGGGAGAACACTGTAAGAATGGCCCATGTTTTGAATTCTGTCGCTGTACATTTCAAAAGTGCTAAACAAATATTTATATTGACCACATCCATCCTAGCTCTCTCATTAATGTCTTAATCGAAATTATGGATGGCCTCTTATCCGCTTGTCCGCTTATGCCATAGTTTGCACATCTCAATTGTCAGTAGAAACCACATTTGTTTAAGCAAGTCAGCCATGTCAGCTATATTGTTTTAAAAGGCAGCAAATGAGGTTGAATGAACATTTTTTCTGCCAGACAAGGCTCTGCTGATAGCCAGGTGTAGCAGTGGTAAGGTGTTGAATGCTGTTGGGACTCCTTTTATGTAGGCCCTAACAGTTTGTGGGCACCGTTATAATGCAATTAATGTATTGTTGAGTGTTGTGTAGGGGCTTCTTTTTTTACGCACCAGGAATTCACCGATAAAATCGCCACTGCGAAGGAGAGAGCAAAATATTCTGGACACACCTCGCAAAAACCTTTTTTCCAGCACTTGGGCTGTTGCACTAACACAACAGTTTCTCACTCGGCTGTCATTTGGAGAATTCCTCCCTCGATCAGATGATGATGATGTGTGAAAATATCAGTGTAATTAAACAGTTCAACACCAACTGTGCATCCAGGTATTATGCATAATTATTGAAGAACCACATTAATGATTTAGGTTTTAAGTATCAAGGTAAGGTGACACTCAGTTAGAAGTATTCAATTTTTCAATCTCATTTCTTATTTTGGATTTGTGTGCCTATGAAAACTGTTTCCACCATGTAGCACAAAACGTTATGTACTTACACAGCATTTCTGAGCTCTCTATACAGGATTCTTACAGGGTTCAAGTCCAATGTCTGATTTAACTGATTAATGCTTAATATAGGATATAACAACAACTTACACTGACAAAAATGCTATGTTTTATGTCGCATGTTTTTGGAGATATCTGCCAAGACAACCGTGATAAAGGGTTTTAAATCAACTTGTGAATTTTATTGAAAATAGCTATGATCTCCCCTTTTCTTAATGTAATGATGGTATAAAAAAAAAGCTGATTATTATCAACGATTTATCAACAGCTGTAACAAGTTTTCCATTGTAGGAAATCCTCACTGGTAGCCTAGTTTATAGAAAGACCCATATGAATGATTCCCTGATATGTGTCTGGACGGCTGAGGGTGGTGGGGGTAAGGGGTTAACTAGCGTAGTGGAAACACTGGGGGTCAATTAGCCCTGCATCTCCCTATGGACAGGGGCAGGGGAGAGGGGCTGAGGGGCTGGAGGAATCCCACTCTTAACACACACACACACACACTGATATATACATACACACACACACACACACACACACACACAAATAATGGGCAGAGGACTCAGTGGAGCGTGGAGGAGAAGTAATCTGGAGAAAACGCATGGCAACATGCACACATGGAGAGAGCTGAAGAGAAAAGGGGGGAGGAGAAAGTGTGAGAGATGGAGGGTGAGAGAGTGGAGGATGGAAGGCATGGAGGAAAAATATGTGCTTGTCAGATTACGAGAAGGTGTGTCAGTGTGAGAACCATTTTGTACCTTTTTTCACCCTTCAAATCAGCAGTGAAAATGTCATATTGTTCTTTGAGATTCCATTACATGTAGCTGAAATGTGGTCCCAGTTCAGATGGGGTCTAAATAAACCTCTTGTCTCAGTCACATTGCCCTCTTCTCTCTCTCCCTCACATTCCTTACATTCCCTCTTTTACTCACTTCCTTGATTGGTTACCAGTTGTGGGAAATGATAACATGCATGAAGGCTAAGAGGAAAGGCACACAACAGGGTTTGTCATCTTTCTCTCTCTGTAGTTCTTTCTTAATCTCTTTCTTTTTCTCAGTTTGTTGGAGGTGTGTTCTCACATCTGGAGAAACAGGGCTGATGACGGCAGCAGCTCCCCCCCTCTCTCTCCCACCATCCCTCCTCTCTCTCTCTCGCACTCGCACTGTGCTCTGTGTCTCTGTTTGCGTTACTGGAAATCAGATTGTGAGCCGTAGAGATGCTGGCAGAAGCACAGTGTGGAATAGTCTTGACATCCCAGAGAGGGACCAGTGTGGAATTCTCCGGCTTTAGAAGAAGACTGAAAACCATCTCAGGATTCTCTGTTCTCACGGACTGAAGCTGCCCGTCATACCTTGTGCCTTCCTTGTTGCCTCATCCTACATTTGAAACGGACATTTTCACCTTCAACTGAGGGAGACCTTTTTTCGTCTCAACATTTAGAAGAAAATCCCCAACCTTAGACGTGAGGTTTTTCTGGACAGTGCTGGATCTGACCACTCGGGAAGTGGATACCTTTGAGATTTTACTCCCTGTTAGTTAGTTCATATTAACCCCTTGTGGGCCAGACGTCTCAGCACACAGTCTTAGGTAGGATGACAGAAGTCCTGGTGTCCGACATGAACCTGAACACAGTGTGTGAGCGGCTGGAGCAGCACTGCTGTGTGGTGGACCAGCAGCAGAACAACCAGCAGCAGCTTCAGCAGCCTCAAACCCCCTCCTCAGCCATCAGGAGGCACACCAACACCGGGGCCAAGCTATGGGGTCGCGTACGCAGCAAGCTCCTCAGACAAAAGGTCCCTACTTAATTTATTGTCCTCCTTTTTGTTATTTTCTCTCATTCTCCTTTTATCAGCTTAGTCACGGTTTTCTTTCTCTGTCATTGCTAATCTTTTTTTGCTCTCTTTACTCCCTCTTTCTCTCTGTGTTTGTTGTCATCCCTTTCTACCTCTTTCTAGGGTCTTACGGGACTGACAAGGTCTCTCTGTGTACTTCACTGCACTGGGGTGAAATGTACACCAAATTCGTACTGTAGCTTCAGCTAACGCACTGCCTCTCTGCTCTGTGCTGATGCTATTAGATGACAGACTGGTAGTGAAATGCATTAAATTAATGATTTAGGTACAAGGGATCATTTACTGTTGTTGCGGAGCTACAGTGTTATTGCCCTGAGTACTGCGTGTGTGTGAGATGCCACAGTGATTTTACACACTACACCCCTCCCCCCACTTTCTCACTCTCTCATCCTCCTTCCATGTCTACCACTCTGCTCTTTTTGCCCCCTCAGTGCAAAGCCAGTGAATGGGCATGATGATAGACCTCTCTGTGTGATAACAGATCTGTTTATGTTATCAGGGGTGTTTTGGTGTAGCTGAGAGTCTGAGACTGCTCCCTCTGCTGTTCTGTTCTGAGAAGTTTTACCCCTAGACACTGATCTAAGCCAGTATTGCATTTCCCCCCTAATGGTTGAGGTGAGGATGTTGGGGATAGACACATATCTAGGATCAGCTTGCTAAGGGCACCCTATACCAAGAGTGTGTTTTATTGGTAGAGGTTGGATATGACTAACGATCCTCTCAGCAGGAACCCGGGGTGAGACTCATTAGGGCACTTGGGAACCCGGGGTGAGACTCATTAGGGCACCTGGGAACCCGGGGTGAGACTCATTAGGGCACTTGGGAACCGGGGTGAGACTCATTAGGGCACCTGGGAACCCGGGGTGAGACTCATTAGGGCACCTGGGAACCCGGGGTGAGACTCATTAGGGCACCTGGGAACCCGGGGTGAGACTCATTAGGGCACCTGGGAACCCGGGGTGAGACTCATTAGGGCACCTGGGAACCCGGGGTGAGACTCATTAGGGCACCTGGGAACCCGGGGTGAGACTCATTAGGTCACCTGGGAACCTGGGGTGAGACTCATTAGGGCACCTGGGAACCAAGCAAGAGATGCATTACTGACACATTCCTCTCTAATTAGACATGGCAATTACTGTCACCAAAGTGCCAGGCTGAGGAGAGGCATGGTCCAGCTGACTACTCTTTCAAGTTGGACTGACTCCTCTGTCTGGGGAATGCACACACGCGCATGCACAACACGCACACACAGCTGCTGTTGTAAATATGCCTTTGCTTCAGGTTCTAGGCCATGACTCATGTGTTGGAGTAAGACGGTTTTTTTTTATGAGATACTGTCTTTATCTCCGGTGCTACAGGTCTTTTACAGAGGCAGTTGGTCTATGCCTGTTTTTATATCAATGTACTTGTAACCATTTGCCACTCTACTGCTTAATATGGTGGGAGTTCCTAGGTGTATGTCTGTGAACATATATACAGCAATACACAGTGTTAGACCGAGGAAACTAGGTCTGTATATTTCTGCACTGGTAGCACTTTGAGCAACAGCAGTAATTGATGTGCATGATAAAGGAGGACAGAACCATGGTGCTATACTAGAACAAAGGATCCAAGATCAGGGCTGGAGTGAACTCTGCAGCAGCACTTTAGACCTGGGTTCAAATACGATTTAAAATCATTTCATGTATCATTTGAAATAATTTAAAATGGATTGAGCTTCACAGGCAAAACCCTGACCATTCTTAGTATTTGAGCAGGTCTGCTTTAGACAGGTCAATAAGAGCGTTCCCTGCTTCTGATGGCTGGAGCTGACAGTATATCTCCTCTCTGCTAGTCTCTCCTGACTCTGCAGCCTGAACCAGGATCAGGCCTGGATTACAGGCAGAAATCCCTTCAGCTTTACCCCATCGATATCAGCTGATCTCAGCTGATCCCAGACCTTTCCACACACCCCCTCTGGCTGAGTCCCTCTGAGTCCTCCCGCACTGCAGGCCTGATATGTGAATCTGAGAGAGAGGAAAGGAGGGAGAGTAGGCTATCTGAGTTGTTTTGCTTCTTATATTTAAATTACATAAATTGGTTTGTTCAGCTAAGTGCTGCACACTCTTGGTTTTCAAAATACACTGATACTCAGTTTACACACACAGAGCCACATTGACCTGTGTTTACACATCTGTACCTCTCTCATAATCACAGTATAATACACACATGCATACTTTCACGCTTGCACATATTTTCACACACTTGATCATGCACTTTCTTTTTTCTCTCTATCTAACACAGACATCCTCCCATAGGAGCATGCTTTCACCCTCGTGGATGCAGCTATGAGGTCTCATTCATTCATGTTGAATGAGTCTTTGATGGTTGGGTCTGAGTAAACGTCAGGTCTATGAATGACCTCTCAGTCCCAGCCCAATCCTCACCCGACTGGGGTCATAAAGTGTGAGTTATTCCCCTCCATATTTCCCCTACAGAACCACAGAGAATCAGGCTTTGGACCGGAGCAGCTATAGAATCCCTACTATTACCACTCTACCACGCTCATGCTGTTAAGAGGTGCTAAGAAGGAGAGGAAGGAGATAGAGTGTGTGTTGAACAGACTGCAGGGCGTGACGGCGTGTAGCTGCTAGCATGTATTAGTGAGATTTAGATGGAGGATGACAAAGGGTGTGTATTTGTTGTTTAACGTGTGTTAGTGAGTTTTAAACTGGGAGGGAGGTGTGTTTTGAGTACTGACTGAGCACACAGGATCATTTATTTTCCAGCTCTAATTAAGACTATGCAGAGGAAGAAACGGGAGGGACTCCAGTAGAGCTTTGGTTGGCAGAGAAAAGGTTTATTCGAGGCTGAATCCGATATTATGCCCCTTAAGTACCGTGTTCATTATGATTTCTGTTAATTGTGTTTTGAGGCTATGTCCTCTTCCATACTGATTTCCATTTTGGTGAGTTATTTAAGCAATAAGGCCCGAGGAGGTGTGGTATATGGCCAATATACCATGGCTAAGGGCTGTTCTTAAGCACGACGCAGCATAGTGTCTCGATACAGCCCTTAGCCGTGGTATATTGGCCATATATCACAAACCCGAGGTGCCTTATTGCTATTATAAACTGGTTACCAATGTAATTAGAGCAGTAAAACACTTTTTGTCATACCCGTGGTATATGGTCTGATATACCATGGCTGTCAGCCAATCAGCATTCAGGGCTCGAACCACCCAGTTTATAATGTTTTTTTTTACCCCTTGGTGGGCTTCAGCTACAGTGTCCTTAGGAATCATGACGAGCAAAAGCAGGGAAAACGGGAACAACAGCAGTTTCCTGCTGGTTTGGAGTATGATAGAGTATGAAGTATAACATCTCCACACAGAAAATGATGGTATTCCATTTGAGTATGCTGATTAGTGTAGATGACATGTTACTGTTTCATACCCCCGTGCCTCTTTAAAGGGCCTTCAAATGGAGTGTTTTATAGGGCATATCAATCTGTCACTAAAAGGGGGTCCAGCCCTTCACTGTCCCCCCCCACGCTCCCCCACCAGACACCCTCGGGCTGGCTAATGCGCTCCATGAGGGGTGGAGGGGGCAGGGGAGCATCCTCAGGCTGCTACCCAAGATGACCCTCTCCCTGCTGGGCTGGGTCAAACCTGCTGCCCCTGGTAGAAGAGTGGGTATTTTTTGTCTCTGTCTCTCCCTCCATGGGGCCTTCGTGAATCATCCAAATAGTCTAGGAGAGTGGTTCCCAAACTTTTTACAGTCCCGTACCCCTTCAAACATTCAACCTCCAGCTGCGTACCCCCTCTAGCAGCAGGGTCAGCACACTCTCAAATGTTGTTTTTGTAAGCCTGCCACACTTGGCAATATCTCGCATGGAATAGCCTTAATTTCTCAGAACAATAATAGACTGACGAGTTTCAGAAGAAAGTTATTTGTTTCTGGCCATTTTGAGCCTGTAATTGAACCCACAAATGCTGATACTTCAGATACTAAAGGAGGCCAGTTGTATTGCTTCTTTAAACAGAACAAAAGTTTTCAAATGTGCTAACATAATTTCAAAAGGGTTTTCCAATGATCAATTAGCCTTATTAAAATGATAAACTTGGATTAGCGAACACAACGTGCCATCGGAACAGGAGTGATGGTTGCTGTTAATTGGCCTCTATGTAGATATTCCATTAAAAATAACTATTTCTGATAAATGTGTTATTTTAATGGACAGAAATGTGCTGCTAGAGCTGCCCCGGTCAACTGTAATGATCAATTAGCCTTATTAAAATGATAAACTTGGATTAGCGAACACAACGTGCCATCGGAACAGGAGTGATGGTTGCTGTTAATTGGCCTCTATGTAGATATTCCATTAAAAATCACTATTTCTGATAAATGTGTTATTTTAATGGACAGAAATGTGCTCTTCTTTCAAAAACAAGGACATTTCTAAGTGACCCCAAACTTTTAAATGGTAGTGTAGATGCGGAGAGTCCCTGTAATCTTAGATTCAGATCATTCAGATGAGAAAAACATCATCCAGATAGTCCAGTCGTGTGAGAAACTCGTCATCATGCAAGCGGTCAGACAAGTGAAAATGATGGTCAGTAAAGAACTTTAAGCTTGTCTCGCAATTTAAAAAACGTGTCAATACGTTACATGGTCGCTGCCCATATCATTGCATATTGCAGAAAATACACGAGAGTTCATGGGCCTTAATTTAACAAAGTTAACCATTTTCACTGTAGTGTCAAACATCTTTCAAGCTGTCAGGCATTCCCTTGGCTGCAAGAGCCTCTCGGTGGATGCTGCAGTGTACCCAAATGGCGTCGAGAGCAACTGCTTGCACGTGCATTACCACTCCATTATGTCTCCCTTACATGGCTTTTGCGCCATCAGTACAGATACCAACATGAGCGGCAGTGACGTTTGACTACGTTAGTGGAATTCCCGCGAGAGAGTAACTGTTAATGTGATCGGATGTGAATTATGTATTTGACAAGGCGACCTGTATTTGACATTGTGTTATTTCTCTGAACACTAGATGGTTTCATTTGATTTTTGGCATTGAAACGAGGCTACTCGGGCTTGAAAAGAACCTCACCCTAATGTATAGCACAGTTGGAAAATATAAATGGACTGTTTGAAAATGTGAAGTAAAAAAAAAAAAGTGTTTTATTTTTTAAAATGTGAACCACATTTTTAGTTGGTGTACCCCCGAAGGCATTTGCGCGTACACCTGGGGGTTTGGGAATACCTGGTCTAGGAGTGTTAAACAACTCCGTTTGGTATGGTTCATTACAAGTCTCTCAGTGGTCTGGATTCATAAGAGCGGTGGGTCGTTTTGGCTAATGAGTGTCTACCAACACAGGCTATTAGCATTCAGCTAGACTAGAGGAATGAAAGTAAAACAAAATATCCTCTCAAACACTCAATGGTGTTGCTAAATGCAGCGGACTAATAAACACTTTCCATCCAAGACCAAGAAGAAAGTCATCAAGGTATTGAAAATGTGTTTGATAATGCAATTGAAAAAGCACTTTTGGGTCATTCTCACGAAACTATAAACAAACTAAAAAATATATATATATATATTCTCTTGAATCACTGAGATTAGGATCTGTACTTATCATTTTCATAACTATTATTATGATGTAATGTATAAAACTGATCTAAATGTAATCCGGACGCATTTCAGTAATTCAGGCGCAAATTTTCAATGTATTTAAAATAAGACACTTTCCAGTAAACTAGACATCTTAGTTCTCAGAATTATAATAGATTTTAGCAAATGCATCATGGTTTTGTACCTCAATTTGCTACAGACATTTTAAAACTGGTTTCATGAGAATCATCCTTCTATGAGTTAACAGAAGATAAAACAGAGAGACGTTGTTGCAACCGCCAATCATAAGAACGTCCTCCTCCACTCTGCAGGCTACTGTGAGGCTGCCCTTCATGGGTCCACTCTCTGTAGTGAACAGAACTGAGAACATTAGTGTCCCGGCTGGTGACTAAAGGACAGGTCACGCGCTCTCCTGAACTAAATATACATGTAAATAAATCATCAGTGTTAGTCACACTTGCTGCAGGCAGGAACATGCTGTTGCATAAGCCTCCTCTTTAAGCAGATGCCTTTATGTTGCATGATGTTTATGAAGCTGGATCTTATACTGTATGACTGAGACACACTGCCTTTAGAAGGCTGTGATCGGTTGCTTGGGCTGGTCTATGGCCAATCCCAACTCTCCACCTGCTGAGAAGCATGCTGGTTGGCTCAAACCAGGAAGTCTTGCCAGGATGCTCATGGCAACCGAGTCATGGAGGCCTTCTCACATGTCAATCTTGACATCAGCAGCTGTTTACCGAGGCATCGTATTATTACTAAGTAGAGGGATTTGCATAATTACTATATTATGTGTATTTACACTTATGTTAATCTACAGCTAATTTTTGACTGAGAATATCATCTCATATTGCTTTGATTTTGTTTACAATCATCAAGCCGATAATATAATCTGTTAGCAGAAAAAATTATGAGGGTCTTGTTTTTACAGGACTTATTAAACAATCCCTAGGTTGGTGTGTTTAATCAAATGAAACCCAGTTGAGCTAGCTAGTCACTAATTAAACTGGATGTGAACATTGCTGCTTATTGCTAATTTAAAACAGAACAGTCAGTCACAGAATAAATATTTAAATTGTAGTGTCCCAGTGAACAGAAAGTGAAAGGTACAAGGAGAGGAATTAATGAATTAATTAATTCAGCGTATGACAATTCCATACTTCATCATAATTAAGTGCTGCTTTAAATATCGCTGCCAAAATACATTAACATTCCCAATTAATCCAACAATGGATTAATGAAAGATTATGGAGAGTGTCTGTATAATCAGAGTGCACACGTTTCTTCCCTGATGTCATTGTCAATTTACAACATTGTCATGTTGTGAAACATAGCAGTGCTTTTAAAGTTCCACATACATGATGTTTGTATGTACAGCGCCTTCAGAAAGTATGTTATTAGGATCCCCATTTTGCTGTTGCAAAATCAGCAGCTAATTTTCCTGGGTCCCACATGAAACATGACACAATACAGAACATTCATAGACAAGAACAGCTCAAGGATGGCACTACATTTAAAAAAAAAGGTACATGTAGGCTACATATCAATGCATACACACAAATGTAGTGCCGTAATGTGTTGCTTTATTCATTTTTTGAAACCAGGTTTGCTGTTTATTTGAGCAATATGAGATGGAACAGAGTTCCATGCAATAATGGCTCTATATAATACTGTATGCGTTCTTGAATTTGTTCTCGATTTGGGGACTGTGAAAAGACCCCTGGTGGCATGTCTCGTGGGTTAAGGTTGTCTGTCAGACCTGTGTGTAAGTTGACTATGCAAAAATGTGGGATTTTCAAGTGATAGTCAGTCTCTCCTCAACTCTAAGCCAAGAGAGAATGGCATGCATAGTATTTATCAGCCCTTTGATTACAATGAAGAGCAGGACGTGCCACTCTGTTCTGGGCCTGCTACAGCTTAGCTAGATCTTTCCTTGCAGCACTGGAGTGTGGTGTCGAAAAAGCAGAGCATCTCTTTATTACGGGAAGAACTCTCCCCATCTTTACAACCATTGAATCTATGTTTTGACCATGACAGTTTACAATCTAAGGTAATGCCAAGTAATTTAGTTTCTTCAACTTGTTCAACAGCCACATCATTCATTACCAGATTCAGCTGAGGCCTAGAACTTAGGAAATGATCTGTACCATATACAATGCTCGTAGTTTTAGAGATGTTCAGGACCAGTTTATTTCTGACCACCCATTCCAAAACAGACTGCAACTCTTTAAGGGTTTCAGTGACTTCATTAGCTGTGGTTGCTGATGCATATATGGTTGCATCATCAGCATACATCGACACATGCTTTATTTAATGCCGGTAGCAGATCATTGGTAAAAATAAAAAAGAGTAGAGGGCCTAGAGAGCTGCCCTGCAGTACACCACACTTTACATGTTTGATATTATAGAAGCTTCCATTAAACAAAACCCTTCGAGTTCTAGTAGATAGCTCTGAATCCACAATATGGCAGAGCCATAACACACACGTTTTTTCAACAACAGGATATGGTCAATATCAAAGGCTGCGAAGAAATTTAACAGTACAGCTTCCACAATATTCTTATCAATTTCTTTCAACCAATCCTCAGTCATTTGCTCCAGTGCAGTATATGTTGAGTGCACTTCTCTATAAGCATGCTGAAAGTCTTTTGTTAATTTGTTTACAGAGAAATAGCGTTGTATTTTTATTAAATGTTTTAAAATCCAATAGTTTGCTAAGAGCTGGCAGCAAGCTTATAGGCCTGCTGTTAGAACCAGTAAAGACCGCTTTACCAGTCTTGGGTAGCTGAATTACTTTGGCTTCTCTCCAGGCCTGAGAACGAAAGACTTTCCTCTAGACTCAGATTAAAGCTATGACAGATAGGAGTGGCTATAGAATCAGCTACCATCCTCAGTAGCTTTCCATCGAAGTTGTCAATGCCAGTTTGTCATTATACATTTTTCCACACCTGCACTAACTTTACAAAATTCAAACTTGCAATGGTTTTCTTTCATTATTTTTTTTATTTTTTATGTTTGAATACAGTGGCTCACTGTTCATTGTTGGCATTTCCTTCCTAAGTTTGCCAGCTTTGCCAATGAAGTCATCATTAAAATAAAATATGAAAGTTTTTTTCCCATCATTCTTTATATCATTGATCTTGCCTTCATAATACGGTTTCTTCTGTTTTTTTGTTGAGTTTTGTCACATAATTTTTCAATTTGCATTAAGTCAACCAGTCAGATGTGCAGCCAGACTTATTAGCCACTCCTTTAGCCCCATCTCTTTCAACCATACTGTTCTTCAATTCCTCATCAATCCATGGATCCTTAACAGTTCTAACAGTCAGTTTCTTAACAGGTTCATGTTTATCAGTAATTGGAAGAAGCAATTTCATAAATTCATCAAGTGCAGCGTCTGGATGCTCCGCATTAATCACATCAGACCAACAAATATTTTTTACATCTTTAACTTAAGATTCACAGCAAAGTATTTTGTATGATCTCTTATACACTATTTTAGGCCCAGCTGTTTGAACAAAGGTCTACAGTATTAGTAAAAAAGTGATTGATACATGTGGATGATCTTGTTCCTGTAGTGTTTGTAAACACCCTGATAGGTTGATTAATAACCTGAACCAGATTACAGGCACTGGTTACAGTAAGAAGTGTCCTCTTGACAGCTTGATGAAAAACCGCCAATATTCAGGTCCCAAAGAAAGTAGACCTCTCTGTTTGCATCACATGCACTATCAAACATTTCACACATATTATTTAGATACTGACTTGGTGGCCTATAGCAACACCTCAAAATAAAAGGCTTTAAGTAAGGTGGTGAACAGCAATCTGCAAGTGTTTGTATAGATTTTCAATGGGATTCATGCCTGCGATTTGCCTGAGCCACTCATGGACATTCACATTCTTGTTCTGAAGCCATTCTAGCGTTACTTTGGCTGTATGCTTGGAGTCATTGTCCTGATGGAACGTAAATATTTTCTCCAGTCTGTCGTTTGCACTCTGAATCAGGATCTCAAGGATTTGCCTGTATTTAGCTCAATTCATTGTTTCCTCAATTCTTACCAGTCTCCCAGTCCCTGTCACTGAATAGCATCCCCATAGTATGATGCTGCCACCACCATGCTTCACGGTAGGGATGGTGTTAGACGGGTGATGAGCTGTTCCTGTTTTTCTCCAGACATAGAGCTTTCCATTCAGACCACAGAATCTTTTGCCTTATGGTTGTAGTCTTTCATGTGTCTTTTTGCAAACTCCAGATGTGCTGTCATGTGCCTTTTTGCAAACTCCAGACGTGCTGTCATGTGCCTTTTTCTCTGGAGTGGCTTCTGTCTGGTCACTCTACCATAAACCCAGATTGGTGAAGACTGTTGTTCTTCTGGCAGGTTCTCCCATCTCAGCCAAGGAACTCTGTAGTTGTGTCAGAATGGTCATTGGGTTCTTGGTCACCTCCCTGACTAAGGTCCTTCTTGCCCGGTTGCTCAGTTTGGTCAGTTACACAGTCTGTGTAGTTCCATATTTTTTCAATTTACCAATGATGTAGAACATTGCTCTTGGAAATGTTCAACACTCTGGAAATGGTTTTATACCCTTTCCCAGATATGCCTCATCACAATTCTCTCTGAGATCTACAGACAGTTCCTTGGACTTCATGGTATAGTTTCTGTCTGACATGCACTGTCAACTGTGGGACCTTAAATAGACAGGTGTGTTTATTTCTAAATCATGTCCAAATAATTAAATAGGCCACAGGTGGATTCCAATCAAGTTGTAGCAACATCTCAAGGATGATCAAAGGAAATTGGATGCAACTGAGCTCAATTTGGAGTGTCATAGCAAAGGGGTGTGAATACTTATTTAAATGGTTTTCTGGATTTAATTTTCAATACATTTGTAAACATTTCAAAGAACATGTTTTTACTTTGTCATTATCGGGTATTGTGTGTAGATGTGTGATACATTTTTTGTGGAATTCAGGCTGTAATACAACAAAATGTGGAATAAGTCTAGGGGTATGAAGGAGTATACTTTCTGAAGGCACTGTATGTATACAGTTGAAGTTGGAAGTTTACATGCACGTAGGTTGAAGTCATTGAAACTCATTTCAACCACTACACAAATTCCTTGTTAACATACTATAGTTTTGGCAAGTCTGTTAGGACATCTACTTTGTGCAATTTTTTCAACACTTGTTTACAGACAGATTATTTCATTTATAATTCACTGTATCACAATTCCAGTCGGTCAGAAATGTACATACACTAAGTTGACTGTGCCTTTAAGCAGCTTGGAAAATTCCAGAAAATGATGTCATGGCTTTAGAATGACTTAATTTGAGTCAATTGGAGGTGTACTTGTGGATAGATTTCAAGGCCTACCTTCAAACTTAGTGCCTCTTTGCTTGACATCATGGGAAAATCAAAAGAAATCAGCCAAGACCTCTCTAGTCTGGTTCATCCTTGGGAGCAATTTCCAAACGCCTGAAGGTACCACGTTCATCTGTACAAAAAATAGTACGCAAGTATTAACACCATGGGACCACGCAGCCGTTATACCGCTCAGGAAGGATATGCGTTCTGTCTCCTAGAGATGAGCGAACTTTGGTGCGAAAAGTGCACATCAATCCAAGAACAACAGCAAAGGACCCTGTGAAGATGCTGGAGGAAAAATGTACAAAAGTATCTATATCCACAGTAAAACGAGTCTTATATCGACATAACCTGAAAGGCCACTCAGCAAGGAAGAAGCCACTGCTCCAAAACCGCCAAAAAAAGCCTGACTACAGTTTGCAACTGCACATGGGGACAAAGATCGTACTTTTTGGAGAAATGTCCTCTGAGCTGATGAAACAAAAATAGGACTGTTTGGCCATAATGACCATCGTTATGTTTGGGGGAAAAGGGGGGAGGCTTGCAAGCCGAAGAACACCATCCCAACCGTGAAGCACGGGGGTGGCAGCATCATGCTGTTGGGGGTGCTTTGCTGCAGGAGGAACTGGTGCGCTTCACAAAATAGATGGCTTCATGAGGTAGGAAAATTGTGGATATATTGAAGGAGCATCTCAAGACACCAGTCAGGAAGTTAAAGCTTGGTCGCAAATGGGTCTTCCAAATGGACAATGACCCCAAGCATACTTCCAAAGTTGTGGCAAAATGACTTAAGGACAACAAAGTCTAGGTATTGGAGTGGCCATCACAAAGCCCTGACCTCAATCCTATAGAAAATCTGTGGGCAGAACTGAAAAATGTGTGCGAGCGAAGAGGCCCACAAACCTGACTCAGTTACACCATCTCTGTCAGTAGGAATGGGCCAAAATTCACCCAACTTATTGTGGGAAGCTTTTGGAAGGCTACCCAAAACGTTTGACCCAAGTTAAACAATTTAAAGGCAATACACTCAATTAGTATTTGGTAGCATGCAAACTTCTGACCCACTGGGAATGTGATGAAAGAAATAAAAGCTGAAATAAATCATTCTCTCTACTATTATTCTGACATTTCACATTCTTAAAATAAAGTGGTGATCCTAACTGAACTAAGACAGGGAATTTTTACTAGGATTAAATGTCAGGAATTGTGAAAACTGAGTTTAAATGTACTTGGCTAAGGTGTATGTAGTCTTTCGACTTCAACTGTATGTACCATCTACAGTTGTTTTTCTTATTCAGAAGACCCATGACTGTTTCACATGCATCATTCATAAACCAGTTTCTTTCACCAAACTCCCCAACCTAGATCTGTCATTTTATGTCCTATGTTAGAAGCAGGTAACCGGTTGATGGAGATGGAGACTGCCATGTGTTGTAGATACAGTGTACTCTGGAGAGTTATCTAGAATGGAAACCTCTCCAGAGGGACCTCAGCATCTGTTTGTCTACCTACTTCAATCCTGCCTGGTCTGTGCTTTGTCCCCCGTAGGCAACAGCAGTGGGATGAGTAGAAGGGCATCTCATCATACGCCAAGTACAGTGTGTGTGTGTATAGTTTGTTGTGTTTCCATGCATATGTAAATGTTTGATGTATACTCAGTGGATGCGCCTTAAATTTGTGGCAGCCACTGTTCACTGACCTATTCTATACCATGTGAAGAAGCACATTGCAGATAAGTGGTGACCTCACAGTAACCTGAGTTGGCTCTCCTCCTGCCTTCTCTTCTCATCCACTCACTTTCCATCAATAATTATTTCCCCCCTCTCGGTTGCCATAGTAACACCGTGTGCGTGGGTGCTTGTGTAGAGGCGCTGGTTTTGGCAGTGGAATGGCCTTAATGAAGAGCTCAGTCGTGGCACCGTCATAGGATGCCACCTTTCCATCAAATCAGTTCGTCAAATTTCTGCCCTGCTAGAGCTGCCCCGGTCAACTGTAAGTGTTGTTATTGTAAAGTGGAAACCTCTAGGAGCAACAACTGCTCAGCTGAGCACTGTTAGACCACACAAGCTCACAGAACGGGATCGCAGAGTGCTGAATGTCTCTCCTCGGTTGGAACACTCACTACAGAGATCCAAACTGCCTCTGGAAGCAACGTCAGCCCAAGAACTGTTCGTCGGGAGCTTCATGAAATGGGTTTCCATGGCTGAGTAGCCGCACACAAGCCTAAGATCACCATGCGCAATGGCAAGTGTTGGCTGGAATGGTGTAAAGCTCACCACCATTGGACTCTGAAGCAGTGGAAAGGCGTTCTCTGGAGTGATGAATCATGCTTCACCATCTGGCAGTCTGACTGACTAATCTGGGTTAGCTGGATGTCAGATGAACATTACCTGCCTAAATGCATAGTGCCAAATGTAAAGTTTGGCGGAGGAGGAATAATGGTCTGGGGCTGTTTTTCATGGTTCAGGCCCCTTAGTGCCAGTGATGGGAAATCTTAACTCTTCAGCATACAATGACATTCTAGGCGATTCTGTGCTTCCAACTTTGTATCAAAAGTTTGGGGAAGGCCCTTTCCTGTTCAGCATCACAATGCCCGTTCACAAAGCGAGGTCCATAAAGAAATGGTTTGTCGAGATCAGGGTGGAAGAACTTGACTGGCCTGCACAGAGCCCTGACCTCAACCACATTTAAGAACTTTGGGATAAATTGGAACGCCGTCTGCGTGCTAGGCCTAATCGCCCAACAACAGTGCCCGACCTCACTAATGTGTCATCAATGTGCCAACATCTAGTGGAAAGCCTTCCCAGAAGAGTGGAGGCTGCTGTAGCAGCAAAAGGGGAGACTAACTTCATATTAATGCCCATGATTTTGGAATGAGATGTTCGACGAGCAGGTGTCCACATACTTTTGGTCATGTAGCATTACACACACACACACACACACACACACACACACACACACACACACACACTGAGAGTCAGACCTCAGAGCCTAGGGGCTGCTCAGAGAACAATGTGTTCCCACCAAACTGAGCATCATGATGGCTAAACGGAACACATCACATCGTTACTCATTCATGCACATACTCACCCTCATGCTTTTTCTGTCATCGCTCTCTCTCTCTGGCTCACTCGCTTTTCTCTCAAAGGCCTGTATTTGAGATTTTAAGCACTAATTTGATTCATAGTTTTAACTCTTCTATTTTAATCATGCAGTATATTCTGTGCCACATGAAAGAAAGATGATTGTACAGTGTATTCAGTGTGGATATGCATTTATACACTATTATCATGTGTTATGATCCTCTCCCCAGTCAGTCACAGTGTTTTAGGCAGCACAATGGAGGCTTTGAGTTCTGGAGGAGTGATGAGGTCCTAATTGGAACCATCGTTTGGTTTAGGATGTTTTCTATATACTTTATCCTTCCACCAGCCCTCCTTGTCTTTCTTCTAGTCTTTCTTTCTTCTACTAACACACGCTACCAATTTGTTTCAGAGGTTCCCAGGAGAGGGAGGTTTTGGCACTGTGATTCATCTCTTGGGACTTTGAGGACCCGCCCCCTTTCTTTTTGTGCATGTTTCACCTCATATATTCTTCCCTCTGATTGGTTTCCTGGACTGTCACTCAAGACAACTTTTTTTTCTCCATCATCTCCCTTTGTTTTACCAGCCAGTTGGGCACAACCCCAAGTCACACTGGGGAGATCATTATTTCCATGTCTAAACTTCAAAGCAAAATTTTCAAACAACGTAACCTGCTCCCATCCATCCATCCATCCTCTGTGATAGGATGAGAATATATAGTCTAGAACTGTACTGATTCAGTTGCAGTTTGCACTGTAAATAATACCTTCGCAATGTGGTCTCCCCTTGAACCAGCTCACTTCCCAGGCAAGGAAAATTAATAAATAGGTGCAGAAGTTCTTCCTGGAGTTCTTAATAAAGCAGCATAGCATTAGAAGTGAACGGGTGGAGTGGTTGAGGGGTCAAGTGGGTGTGTTGACTGCACACAGCTCAGCTGCATTAAAGGGTCTTTGTATTTTTATGTAACCCAATTTGACTCCATTCACTTGTAATAATGTCGAGAGCGAGAGATACACTGTTGTTTTTAGGGCCTGTTTTGGGGGGCTACATGGTTACAGGAGGCCTCATCAGTCTGTTTGGGCTCCTGCCCAGAAAGACTCCTTGCGCTGGTGTAGTCAGGGCCTCATAGCCATGATTAGGGCAACCTTCTTTAAACCTCAACCCTGCTTGGAAAATTGCCCCTAATGGTAATAGATGTCTTAATAACTGATACAAAAAAGCTTTTTATTAGGTAATTAATTACACTCCCTAAATACAAAGTTCTACCCTACTGTAAAGTTACGATAAGGTAAGTGTGCTGGCCTTGCACTCGCTCAGCAATAAACGATTATGGGGCTTTTAAGACCGACAAGCACATAATCTAGGAAGGTAGTAATGACATAAGTGTAATTGTGATACACAGGGAACTGCTGAATCAGCCAAAAAAAGGCATTAGCTGTAGAAGTGCTAGGCTAGTCAGAGTGGCTCTGGTGTGTGTGTATCGAACACACACACACGTCTCATCATAGATCATGTCAGAGCTCTATTCTCCCAGGGCATCATGAGAAAAAGGCAAGCTCTGCCTGAGCACAGTAAAGAGGGTGAGCCAGACATCAGCCATAGCTGCTGCTTACCCCTAGAGACAGCCAAACGTACACTACCGTTCAAAAGTTTGGGGTCACATATGTATCACATTTACCTCATTTCACTAATGTGAACATTAATCACATTGATTGAGATGAAAATACAGCACACAAGAAAGCCCCCTTTCTCAAAATAAATCAGGTCATTACAATATGCTAACACACAATGGAAGTACTGCGGATGCCCTTTCTGTTCGCTACCATTGTATTGCTATGCTAGTGCTCGGTTTCATCTTGTTCCTGTTAGTTCTTGTAAGTCCAACTGTCATCTGGTTGTGGGCCAGGTTCTCTTTACCTCTGCTGAAATGCTTGAGGGTAGAGACAGGGCGGAGTGTCCATTGGGAAAGGGAGACAGGGCCAGAGGTTGTGCTTTTTTCAAAGTTTGGGGTCACTTAGAAATGTCCTTGTTTGTTTTTGAAAGAAAAGCTATTTTTTGTCCATTAAAATGACATAAAATTGATCAGAAATACAGTGTAGACATTGTTAATGTTGTAAACTACTATTGTAGCTGGAAACAGCTGATAAAAAAAATAATAATAATAAAAAATTGAATATCTACATAGACATACAGAGGCCCATTATCAGCAACCATCACGCCTGTGTTCCATGGCACGTTGTGTTAGCTAATCCATGTTTATCGACTGCCCCCTCTCATTGAAGCCACTGACGTTCAATGCCAACCGCAGTACTGCAGGCATTGTTAGCAGAAAACAGGATCCCCCATTATAGTCATATAAAAAAATAAAAAAATGCCAAAGACAATCATGGTACCAATAACAGCTTCTAATACACAGATGTATGTCCTTGAACCTATTATTTTAAAGTACACAGACTAAGTTATAGGGATAGTTCCGCTGCTAATGGCGATCTGCAATACCCCGGTCAGCCTTTAACTTGTTACTCAATGATAGGAGGAAGCACTGAGCTAGCCTGCAACATCACTTCCTGGAATAGCTCATACTGCTGATGTTATGTCTCCATGAGACGGCATCTTACCAGATTTGATTTGGCTTCAATGCGCTATTCGTATTCACATAGGGATGCATGGTGTCACGTAATCTTTGGCTTTGCCATTTCATATATACAGTCATTTGTTTTAATGCAGAGATAATCCATTTCGTTAGGTAAGGACAGACCCACACACAGCCCTCAGTCTGGCTAGATGGCAGAGGCTCCTCTCAGTCTAAACACACACATACTCACACATTACCCAGCGTGCACCACTGCTCCATCCACACAGGGGGTAAAGCCCAGATGTCAGCGTCCTGGAAATTAAATGACAAGAAAAAATAAAGTTCCTAGGGATGTTTTGTCATTTAAATATAGACAGGCTTGTCTGTGAATTTTCATCAAGGACGCAAACGGAAAACTGGATATTTTTCCTCCACAAACAGCAGCAGTGAGAAAATAGCCCTGCTCCTCCTCTGGCCCATGCTGAGAGGAGAGGCTCGTCTCGGGTCGGAAAACAAACTGTAACGTGCCCTTGTTGTTCTCTTGGCTGGACTTTAAAGGAGCTCCTCAGAGCCTCACCAAAGCATGACGGGAGGGAGACATCTGGAGTAGGTGTTAGAGAGGGAGGGAACAGAAGTGTTTGTGTCCTAATAAACATACAACTTCCTCCAGTGCAGTGAACTCTAGGTAGGCAGAGGTCCAGATCACTGAGACCTAGCGAGGTACTGGGGGTGTAGTGACAAGTAGAACACAAAACATAGGCGAGAATGAAACATTGATGTCTTGGTGACTATGGGAGCGAAACAGTGTTTGTTTCCTAATAAACATACTTTTCCCTCCAGTGCAGTGAACCCTGAGTACTCAGAGAGAGCTGGCTAGGTACAGAGTTGTAGTGACAGATGACTTTAGCAGTAATAGAACACAGGCACCAGAAAGAAGGCTTTAGTGTCTCTACTAGGTTGCAGTCTTATATATGATATACAGAGTGTGTTCTGTGAAGGTCCATGTGATTGTGTCCATAATACGTGTATTTGAACACTCACTGCTCTTGTCATACCTTCTCTGTCTCCTATGAGGCCATGCAGTGATGTGGCTTGTGTAGAAACTATAACGAAGGAAGCTCAAACATAACTCTGCTCTCTTTCTCTGTGTATTTCAGCTGGACCCACAGACGGTTCAGTCTAAGAACTGGCACATGGACGTCATAGAGATGAACGGGGTAAGGGACATTTGGGACCAGTTCCCCGGGACCGAGATGAAGCCTATTCTTGGACTAAGCTCTTTCAATGTTGAATCTCCACAGAACATGCTTTTTAGTATAGGACTCGGATTACACTGTGTCTGGAAAACCAGCCAATTCTGATACTGTCAGTCATTTACACATCTCAACACTGTTAATAGAAGATGACTATTGTTAGGGATTGGTGTGTGGATATTGTAACGACGCTTGTTGTTACAGTTGACCAGGGCCATGCAACGTTATCTTTACTAGCTTGGCCAACTCTCTGATTGCTCCGGAACACAGTGTTTTTAAACAGCCGTAAAGTTTAAACATCTAACAACGCTGGATCCACTTACACTCCTGGATGCTGTGTAATGATCAGAAGAAAGCACTTGGAAGCTGTGTATTTTAAACTAGTGACTGCAGATCAGCGATGCAGCTAAAAGCTGGTGCAATGTTTGCTGTTCATGGTCCCTGTCAAATAAACCACTAAATATGCAGCTTGTTTGATGCGTTGTCTGTATCGTCTCCCACAGATCAAAGTGGAGTTCTCCATGAAGTTTACGAGTCGGGACTTGAGTCTGAAGAGAACGCCCTCCAAAAAACAGAGTGGGGTGTTCGGGGTCAAAATCAGTGTGGTGACAAAGTAAGCCATGTTGATATGTTGTATTCAAACATACCTGCAACAACATGAGAAATCTTTCTGCTCAGTTTATTACACTTCTAGCATCAGCATCACATTGTTGACTGTAATCTAATTACAGTCAAAGTACTGCAATATCAGTCCTGAAGAATAATGTCCCCCAACAGGCGCGAGCGCTCCAAGGTGCCTTACATAGTCCGCCAGTGCATTGAAGAGGTGGAGAAGAGGGGGATCGATGAGGTGGGAATCTACAGGATCTCCGGGGTGGCCACTGACATCCAGGCCCTCAAAGCAGCATTCGACACCAGTAAGAAACGCTCATACTGAGACTACTTCAAAGCACACCTCAGTCTTCATCAACAGACACAGCATTTTGTTCCTTGCCATGGCATCTGACCAGGGATAACTATTGGCCCTATATATAAACTATAACCAGGGCCATGGCATCTGACCAGGGATAACTATTGTCCCTATATATAAACTATAACCAGGGCCATGGCATCTGACCAGAGATAACTATTGGCCCTATATATAAACTATAACCAGGGCCATGGCATCTGACCAGGGATAACTATTGGCCCTATATATAAACTATAACCAGGGCCATGGCATCTGACCAGGGATAACTATTGGCCCTATATATAAACTATAACCAGGGCCATGAGTATTTCCTGGTCAAGTCACGTTATCAGGAATAACTCCAGACCCAAAATTATCAACACAAGCCTCCCTCTGTGAGCTGTCCTGTCCTTCCACTCTGTTGTACTGTGGGCCAGGGTCAGACTACCAGGCCCATGGCAGAGGGTCTTCAGCCTGGCTATAAACAGAGAGAGTTGTGGGAAAGGACAAGAAGAACACAGGTCTGACGAGCCGCAGCTGTCAGCTGTGTGTTGTCCTCCCTGGGACTCCCACATCCAGGTTGTGTCCCATATTGCCACCCTATTCCCTATATAGTGCTGTACTTTTGACCAGGGCCCACTCTGTAGGGCATAGGGTGCTATTTGGGACACATCCTCATGTCACAGCCCCTAGACCAAACCAAATGCTAACCTCCTCAGCATCTCTCTGCTGTGTTCATGTCTCACTGAGCTGAGATCTCCGGTTGTTTGGGTTATAGAGTGTGGTTTCTTGTTATGTCATCTCTGGAGCCAGAATGATCCGTCTGGAAATGAACTAGTTGTTTGGTTGGGATGATACACTTCCCTTATCTGTTTTATCCCCCTCTCTCTATATATTTATATCTATCTCTCTCCCCTTCAAAGATAGCAAAGACATCCTGGTGATGTTGAGTGACATGGACATCAATGCCATCGCGGGAACGCTGAAGCTGTACTTCCGTGAGCTGCCAGAGCCCCTGCTCACTGACCGCCTGTACCCAGCCTTCATGGAGGGCATAGGTACGACCTCTAACAGACCACATACATTCATACATCTCAATGCAATACCATATAAATACATTTATTATGCTTCTCAGTAGTAACAGAGAGAGGGGTTATTCCATTTTTTATTCACAGAAAATGATACATTGACAAGACAACATTGAAAGGATTGTTAATTTTTGCCCCTTAGAGTGGTAATTCTTAACTTATTTTCTTCTCTTTTCCCTCTCCTCCTCCTGTATACTCCCCATGTATCTTCCTCCTGTATCTGCCTCCTCTTCTCCACAGCTCTGTCCGACCCTGCAGCCAAGGAGAACTGCATGATGCATCTGCTGCGATCACTGCCTGACCCTAACCTCATCACCTTCCTCAGCCTGCTGGAGCATCTCAAGAGGTATACACACACGCGCACACACGTACACACACACGTGTACACACAAGGGGCCAGTAACTACTATTGGTGACCGTTTGGGCCAGATTAACAGGCAGCATAATACGTTCAGAGTGGGTTTTGGAGGAGTTCTGGGCAGAATACGGTCCACATGCGAGTGGTTCTTTAAGCCTGCCATAAAACTGTAGTCTGGAGAGCTTCATGAGGTGTGCTACTGTGACCGCACCACACTCATTAGCCACTGACTGACCGCCCCAATAAGAGAAAGGACAGGGGGAAAAGTCATCAGTGTACAGGCCAGACCCTGTGTGGTCACCAGAGCTAACACACGTCTATCCCTGGAGAGAAATCAGCATCAGTCTCCACTGGGCCTTTTACGCTAGACCTGTTGTGGTGAAGTTAAGGGGCTCGACCTATGGCCCAGTTGAAGGAAACACATTAAAGTCAATGAAAAATGACTTTACTGCTAAAAATGACTTCTATACTACTATTTTGTCTTTGAAAATAGCTGTGATGGTTTTAGATGGCCGACCATGTGCTACTTAGTCTCTAAATGCAGTGTGGAACTACATTGGATGACATCATGGCTGTGCCTGTTAAAACTGCCTTCAGTTAGAAGACCATGGTAGAGCAGGGCCCAGCCCAACCACAGACTAGTAACCACTAGCATGGGCAGGAACACTTATGGGTCTCCTCCTATCACTCACATCTGACCTAGAACCAGCTGTCTGTCATCAGCCATAGTAGCAATGGCCTGTGTGGGGACTTATTCATACTCTGAGTAAAGTTAGTTTTCACCACCAGATGTTTAAAAGATCAGGTTTATGTGTTTGTCATAGTTTCCTAACACGGGTCAGACAACATTTGTCTGAGAGTATATTATTGTCATCTAGCTCTACAATGTGAACTAGAGGGAACTAAGACTAACTTTAAATGTGTAGTTCAGCCGTGTCATTTTCAGTTACACATTACTTCACTCTCACGCCTCCTTACAGAAGGTAGTTTTCAGTTAATCCTTGCTGTAAGATTGACACGTTTGCAAAGAACGCTGGGAGCCATGTGTATCCCCAGGGGAGGTGTTTTATAGTGTGTAAAGCTGTGACAGTGTAAAGGGTAGTGAGAGCTCAGAAGTTTGCTGGCAGGAAGGTCCATAGAGAGAAATAAGATTTCTACCTATTGGCAGGCCTGAGGTCAGTTCACAGGCCTAGCACTGGGTCAGATTCCACTCTTCTGCACCATGGAGACTCTATTATGGTCTGATCCTAGTACAGCTCTCACCCAGCAGTACACTGCAGTCAGTCAACAAGAACGTACACAGACTACTCTCGTAGACACGCTGAGGACACCTGCTGGAAGCTCTGCTGAATTTCAAGTGTGATATGAAAGGCTCTGCTGTTGCTATGGAGAACATTTCTATAAGTTACAGCAGATGGTAACTTAGTTCAGACATGGTCCTTGTAGAAGAAACACACACAGAACACACTGTGCTGTACTGACAGTGATTGCTTCAGAACATGGGTTATCATAGTGACAAGGCCAGACCAGAAAACATGTCGCATGACTAGAAAAATAACTAATAATGATCTGTCCCTGTGGTCACTGTAGTCTGACTGGTCTATCTGTCTGTTTTGTGTTCCAGAGTTGCTGACAATGAGCCCATCAACAAGATGTCCCTCCACAACTTGGGCACAGTGTTTGGCCCCACCCTGCTCAGGCCCTCTGAGTCCGAGGTCACCAAGGGACACATCACCCTGGCCACTGACATCTGGTCACATGACGTCATGGCACAGGTCAGTGTGACTTGGGTGCGTATATCTGTTTGTGTGTGCATGTGTGTTTGCTTATGAGTATGTAAGAGTTAGCTGAGGGGGATGTGTGTGTTCAAACCGTGTCAGTCTAGTCTGGTTTCCCAGCTGTATTTAGACTATTTGGGAAGCCCCTCCTGGAACTCTGCCCCGTACTGAGAGAGAAACCACTTCCTGTTCACAAATGACTTATTCTAGACCGTATATAAACAATGACTACTGTAAATCACCATAAAAGCCACAACACTAACAGTAGAATGCCATATTTCATCATTACTGTAAAGACTGAGAGACAGGTGTTTGTGCAGTGGCTTATTAAATCTCCATATGTTTAGTAGATAGATACTCATACAGATACTCAGTTATCATGGAGAGATGCTTACTGTGTCACCTGAGTCATGTACAGAATATGTAGGTCACATTCGCCTCTAAGCTCCATATCCTAGTCCTTTTTTGGTTATAACTATGATAATTGGTATTTAAATGAAACACCATTTACATTTGGCTCAATCTCTCTCTTTCTTGCTCCCCATCTCAGGTCCAAGTGTTGCTGTACTACCTGCAGCATCCTCCCATCTCCTTCGCTGAGCTGAAGCGGAACACACTCTACTTTTCCACTGACGTTTAATCTCTTGGGGGTCCGGAGCGAAAGACTCAACAGCAAATCCCCCAGCCCCATACCACCCAGCTCCCTTTTAAAACTGTACACCCAGCCCCCCTAAGACCCACCCAGCCTACTCTGAGAGATGGAGTCAGACGTGGAGGAAGAGGAGTCACGGTGCTTCCTCTGGATCCCATAGTCACGTCTTCTAGTGTCAGTGGAGATAGAGCAGCGGCCCCTACATTACAGTACATCCATCTGGTGAAGAGCAGGGGTGGAGGGAACAGCATACCTCTCACCTTTGACCCACAATACCCCATCGGACAGCCACCAATATGGGACCTCTCTATCTATCCGTGAGGAGTTAGAGGTCAGGGTCTGGTATGTTACTGGGTCACTGTCAGTTGTTTGGTCTGTTGGGTCCTCCAGAAACCAGCTCAATGATCCTGAAGCTGGTCTGTTACTTACTCCACCTTCTCTTTTATTTTATTTCTTTCAGAGGCATTCCAAGAAATGGCATTTACATATTTTATAAATATTATTTGTTCAATAAGTCCTTTGTTTCTCTCTGGCTTTGTGCATGTGACAGAGGAGGGCTGTGTGTTTATGTAGAAGCGTGTATGTATGTGTGTGTGTGTGTGTGTGTGTGTTAAAGCAAAGAGCTGAGGACTGTTTGCGTTTCCAAGCTGCCAGTAAAGCCATGTCAGTGAATGGCCACTGTCACATTTTTTCTCCACGTGTAAAGACTAGAGAGCACAGCCCTCCCTCTTTGTGAGTCTTGGCCAAATTCACCCTATTTATTATAAATATATATATATTAAGTGTGCCTGTACAGTCCAGGAGCTGGTTTCCCAAAAGTATCTCAAGGCTAAAGTCATCGTTAGAACCATAGCCTTAAGATGCTTTTGGGAAACTGGGCCCAGTGCAACTAGAGAATTGCTCAAAGGAGTCCGTTGTTTGAAGTTTTTTCAAGTAGTGATGGTTTTTTCAAGTTTCTCATTCACAGCCAAGGTTGGCTGAGATGTACTGAAACGATTACAGGAACACAAAGTGTAAAATCTGACGTTTGATTCTAAACCTCTTTAAAGAAAGAAACATCAATCTGTGAGATGAGGGTTATGGGAAGAAAATCACACATTTTTGGAACATTTTCTTTTTTCTTGTCAATCCATTGCAAGCCTGTTCCTAGTGTCCAATGACACCAGTTAATCTATAGGATTATTGTGTAGTTTAATGCCCTTATTGCATGTTCAACTTGTCAATCAAATCAGGCTGGGTAACGAAGGTAGGTTGTCACTGCTAGTTTGCGGCACCGGCAATCTCCTCCCATCAAAGCTGTACAAATCCAACCTTTCTGCTATCTAGCCTGTGACATATCTTAAAATAAGCACTGTTAGATGAGTCATATTTGATATTTTTAATATAAGATTAAAAGAAAATCAAATGTTGTATTTTACTTTGAGTATACTGTATTAACAAGGGTAAATGTCGTTGTGAACTTTTTTCTTTTTTAGTCAAATTAATAAAAGTCTACCAAAACGATGTTTTGTCATTCAGTCTTGCAGTTTTATTGCAACTAATTCATATTTTAGAACTTTGTATAGATTGTTATTTGGTTTGGGATAGTTGAAAAGTGACTTTCATGTAGTGGAATTTTATCAGTACTGTGCAAGCTCAAGATTGCAGTGCAGAAAATAAAGATTTTTTTGAGCATGCAGTTACCAAACAATTAGCAGTGTTTATCTGTCTCGGACACACCAAACTCAGTTCATATTATTTAAAAATGTAAAATTCGTGCCAGAAGTGTGAGCATTCTGACACAAAATTTTTCAAACATCACCCAGGTGGATGAGGTGAGTTTCCCCATACTATGTAAAGAGTGGAGTACCTCAGTTGGTAGAAAGGTGCTATATAAATCCAATCTATTATCTGGTAACGCATTACTCTAATCAATTTACACTGGTGACTGAGAATGAATGGCTACTTTGACTTACATTTGTTAACTATAAATTGGATGTACATAACATTGGTCAGTGTCACCACGTTGCTGTTTGAGTCAGAATGTAAAACATTGAAGGTCCGAGCGGATCACTTTAGTCATGTCATTGACTAGTCTTAAAGTGTGCTGCGTTCCAGTGGTGGAAAAAGTCGCCAAGTTTCATACTTGAGTAAAGGTACTGTAAAAGTTAGTCGCCCAGTAAAATCCCAAAAGTTCATATATTTGCTAAAATATAAGCCTCAATTATTTCAAATTCCTTATTAATCCAACCATATGGCACCATTTTCTTTTTTAAATTTACGGATAGCGAGGGGCACACTCCAACACTCAATTTACAAATGAAGAAAGTGTTTAGTGAGTGCCAGATCAGAGACAGTAGGGATGACCAGGGATGTTGTCTTGATAAGTGTGTGAATTAGATTATTTTCCAGGCCTAAAGCATTCAAAATGTAACAAGTACTTTTGGGTGTCAGGGAAAATGTATGGAGTAAACAATACAATTTTCTTTAGGAATGTAGTGAAGTAAAAGTACAGACCCCCCAAAAAACTACTTAACACTGCTGCATTCTGGGGCACAAAAAAAAGACTTGTGGCTACAATACAACTACCTGAACAAAAGTCATGAAATGTTGACTTCAAGTCTCTACAGTTGCTCTTCATTCTGAAGCCATTACATGCATTGTGGGGCTCTATTGTCAACCAATCATTAGGGTGTTTGTTTGACCCATGCAAACAAAGACATGACAAATGTGATTTAATAATGTACACATATGATTCCAGTTTGTTATGGGTGTTGGAGACATGTTTATTTCTACATTACAATGAAAACCTTTTATAAACAATGGCAACACTGCCATGTTGATCTGAGCGCTGCTGTCACCCATACACCTTCGACTTTTGTCCTTACCACGCAAATGCGGCCATTGACTTGATTTCACCCACAAAAACTAAACGAAAGAATAGCCAGCTCTCGACTACAACTGATTAGAGGTTCATCTCAATGACTTAAGTGGGCCACAAGCCTGGACTGGCCAACCCTGTATGACATTGTAAATACAGTGCACAGGATACAGTCAAACGTGGAATTGTCCAAGTGTAGATAATCCTCATGATAAGATGCTCCACCTGCAGAGCAGGGATGTTTTTCTCTCTCCACGAGGTATAAAGTCTTTCTGGTCCAGAGGGACAGTGATCCCTCAATAGTTCAAAGGTATGGAAGGTGACCTGGTTTTCACCGAAGATAGTACTCAATGGCAGCAGAGAAGGCAGCGAAACCTCCACATCCCAGCACGCCAGCCTTCGCCCCAGCTATAAGATAGAAGGGAGACAATCATCTTTCAACAAAATTATATTAATGCATGAGACGTTTGAACTGACAAATTAAGTAGATAACGCACCTCGAAATCCTATTGCTCCCCCAGTAACACAACCACTGTAGACAGCGTTCTTCCAGTCTGACTTCCCCCTGTGCTGTAATGTAAAATACACCACAAGGGGGCAGTATAAGACTGACAAAGTATTTCCAGTAGATGTCTTCACAGTTTCAACAGACCCAACATTCCAAGATCAAATTCTGACTTGTGTCTCGGATCTGGGTCAGTTCTGATATAATTGCTACAGGTCTCAGGAATGTGCAATTAAAACTGATTTACCGACTGGACCCGTCCTCTTAATTTAATGTTTGTGTGATGAACTGCACAAGCTTGTTATCTTTGTCAGCCAATTGCAATTCAATGAACTGCATTGCTTATGTCCAGCTGAAACTGGTTCCGGCAGCTCACCTCATGTGCGCCTGCTGCGGAGGAGAGAGAGCGAGTAAAAGGAGCCATGGCCACTATTGATTGAACATGTCTTTATAATGTAGCAAACAAAGGTGAGAAACGTTGGCGTGGACAAATGAACTGTGTGCAACTCGCCATTCAGGTTTGATGCAATTTTCTGCTATTCATGTATTTATTATCAATTGTTTAGTCATTATAAATGATTGAATAATCTAAATCAGTTCTTTAGCCTATGCAAAAAGTTTTTCATTTTGATGAGATATTCTCAATGGCTAAATTAAGTTATTTTAAATGTTATGCTCCATATTTACTTTAAGGTTAAAAGTAGGCCTGTTGTAAAATAAATCGCGTTAGTCTATTGCTGTCATTCGTTGGGTAGACCTACGGTAGTCCTTTGTTGGTAATGTTAAGGTTTCATTCTGTTGAGCCATTTTCGTTGGCCAAATTAAAGTTCTGTCTGTAATGTTGTGTTTACCGCAATATAATAGAATGACTGGTAGCCCTACTATGCTACTCACACTCAAACCATGAAAAGGAAAGAAAAAAAGGGCCAGATGCAAATTTAATGCCGCAGTATAATAAATAACTTGTTAGTATTTTCCCTATAAAAACATTGACTAGAGTTGCTTTTGATATTACCGTAATAAATGTTAAGCAACTTTTGTGAAGGTTTGGTATGGTTTTGATTAGGCTTAGCTAGGCTACTGCAGGCCTATGATATGAATGTAGTGTACAACTAACTCCGACAGTTGAACTTTGAGGTGAGGAAGAAAGTTCTAGGCCTACCATAGTTACTCCTTTAATCTAACAATATAATACTTATTTAAAAATATTCTGATTGAAAATTAACAAATGAGCATCCTATATGCCTTTATCTGTATAGCAGTAGTAGCCTATTATCAGGGAGTCATACTAAGACCAAGATCTCTTTTACAGATGAACCCTGAATTACAGAAAATTAACACATCAATCAACCTCTGTCTCTAGGCCTAAGCTTGTCTCATACACACACAATACACTGATGCATTTAGTGCTCAAATCTCCAACCGCTAAACTGGGAGTTAGACTTGTTTTAGGAAAGTAAAAACCAATAAAATAGACTGAAGCTTTGAATATGTTGAACATAACTTTGTGGTTTGTGCTTACATATGATTTGTTGATGACAACGTTAAAGTCCTGCAAGTTGTCTAAACATAACAGGCAGTCTCATGCTAGTGATGCATTTACACGCTTGCCAGAATAAAGATGGTCCTAGTGCTGAGTTTCAATATCTTTACTTCCTCCAGTCCACTGACAATCAACAGACTACTTTCAATTTGCTACTCTCTTAGTTAGCATATTATGACTATTTTCTAATGCATTTCAGCAGAAAAAAAAGGATCAGAATCATCCTACCGATTCAATGATACACTCTGTGCAGGAGAACATTGCCCCAATGACAGCAAAGTTTTTGGCGTAGGACATTCCCCTCTGGCCCATGTCTTTGAGAACCTCTCTGGCCGTGGGTGTTCTCATGGGGTCTTTGGGGTCAAATCCCACGTTGGTGTCTATACCAGCCGTGAACACACCAAACGCTCCCCCAAGAACAAACCCTTTAGAGAAAAGTGTCACAAGATTGTGTTAGCTACAGCAACTATGGAAATAGTACTATTACTACCATACCTTATAGTGAGAATGAGCAATATTATAGACAGCAAGGGAGAGTGAGTGGCTCATCTCATCAGTAAGCTACCAACACGTTAAAAGATCAATAATTTGGAACTATGTGCATTATAAATTGTCGGCCTCCTGCATGCAGAGAGAAGCTAGTGTACCTACTGTACTGTAGCTGCAATCAGCTGTCACCATGAGGTAAATGTACGTTGCCATTTAGCCTCTATTGCTCGGTCGTCCATGGATGGACAAAGCTAGAGGCTAGTTGCAACTGTGAAATGTACAGTAACTCATGCAAATGACACATTTTTAATATCGTCGACAATACTGAAAGACTGGCTAACCTCCAACACAGGCCAACACCGCCTTGAAAGCACAGCTCTCCATTCCCTGTTCGATCATCTTCTGGTCGTCGGTTTTCATGGGATTGGGAAGTCCCCCCATAACGGTCGGATTCAGATCCTTAATTGGCCTCTTCTCCCCGATGAGGTGCTCCAGGACCATGCTGTACTGAAATGTTGAACCTTCATAGCTCCGATCAGCCGAGGTTGAGGCTTGAGTGTCCGACACAGAGGCATTTCCACTACCTACGGTCGCCGCCATGATGAGTGTGTGCGGCTGGTAAATTCAAGAGGTTATTATAAACGGTAGATTCGCCAAATGCATGACAGCTTGAAGTCAATTATATTTATTCCGCATGAAAAACCAATGAAGTTGATGGAATAACGACCCTGGACCAATAACATAGACAACATAGACATTCTGTATTGTTGTTTGAGAAAATATTTGTCAATATATAAGATTTGCACGTTTTCTTTTACTTGCTTTAGCGTGCAAGTGAAGTGCAAATTAGTCTTCCTATATATTAGCAGATTCGACAAAGTCAGATCAATGCGTTTCTAAGTAATGGACTGTCTTCATGAATGCTATCTTGAATATAACCATATCATCTTAAAAGTCTTAAATCAATATTGTCACAACACTTCTCATTTGACTTGAAAATATCTGTACGTTTAGGCTTTAATTTTGATCTCTGCAGGAAATAAATGAGGAGGGTGTCAATTTAATACAAATGTTATCATAAGGAGAAGATAGTTCTCAAGTGAACACACTGTTGAAATACGACATTACCCAGAAGTCTTTGTAAATGCAGACACTGCACCAAACTCGCGCGCTCCACCTGCAGGCACATCCACGCGCGACGCTAGCCCCACCATCGACATCACCACATCACACAAACGAGCGCACCAGAGGCAGAGTTGAAAAGAACAGGTGAGGGGAAATATTTATATTATTTTGCCGAAAATATATATTTTCAATCAGCAATGTTAATATTCACCTTTTTTACTATTTATTCATTTACGTTGCTCAAGTTTGGTGAGGCTGTGAGAGTCGTTATGAAGACAGGTTGGATAGCAGTACAGTAGTTAGTGCATTTCACAGCAATCGCCGTTTTGATCAACGACAAGGTGTTTGTCTCGTGACAGCCACTGTCCCATCTGTGACTGTACCTTCAGCTGATGGTTATTCTATATTAACCCGTGTTTAAAAAATGTATGGTCAACTCGCGTCGACATGTTGTTCATTGCCACATCTTACAGTTAGAGAATGCTGCAGTAAGACAGACTTGTGTGGTGGTAAAGCTGAGTCTGCGAAGACATCTGTCATGAATGTTTGCGGACTGGGTGGAGGTGGATGCATGTGCACTGTTAACATTGTGGACTGTGGTGCCTCTTCTCATTGTGGTGCCTCTTCTCATTTGTGTGTCTGTTTGAAGTTCAACAGGATGTTGTTTTCTGTGTCTGCTGCTGCCTCCACCAGTACATTTGGTTACGTAGAAAAACACCCTCCTGCTTACATCAATAGGCTAGCTCTTCCAAGCTTACTCAGTGACTATGCAGCAACAACGAATGACAAATAAATAATTGAGTACACATAGTGCTCACCAATTAGCAACTCTTCCAGAATGTTTTTTTTTAAAATAGATCACATCACACTTTCACAGTGAATGAGTAAGATTATGAAGCCCATAGTTTGATTATCCTGTAGTAAACAATTATGGTGTCCATGTAGCCTATAGCCTAATGCCCAAATTCTTATAAATTGCTTAAGAAATCATCATCATCCAATCAATTATTTCATATACATGGAAGTAATTAGGCCTACATATCTTCTGTTGCGATTTTAAGTTAACACAGTTTTCAAATGTGTAATTACAGTTCTCAACAACTTCGATTGTCGACTCGACTGATGCTTTAGAAAAAAAAAACACATGCTACTTACTGTTGGTTACCGTACGGCTGCCATTTGTTCCTAATTAGGGCTACAGTATACGTGTAGCAGCCAGTAGCTGAGGCTTTGTTGTGTTTAGACTAGTTATCAGTGAAAGTTTGCTGTTTATTTATTTAATAAATCAGTAAGTGGTTCATTATGGTATACGTCGTTATGACTGAGCGACTGTGTGCTGCACTGGCTCTACCACAGTCAGCTGTAGCCCTATTACATTTATCTGCTTATAAACTACACAGTCAAAGCATTCAAGCTCAGTCAAATGACTGTCTCAAAACGATGCTTAGGCCTAAACTCATAAACGGCTGCAATTTTGGTATTGGTTTACTGTGTGTGTCATGTATTTTATTTGAATCATCTTGTGTTTCTATTCTTTATCGTTGGGAAGGGCTTGTAAGCAAGCATTTCACGGTAGGTCTACACCAGTTGTATTCGGTGCATGTGACAAATACAATTTGATTTGATTAATGAGAAAGATAGATTTAATGGAAAGTTAGCCTAGCCTAACAACTAGACCGCTATTTGATTGGATTACATTAAATGTTTTTAAGAGGTTAACAAGCAAGCAGTGGGCCATCATGTCATTTGTCATTCACACACATACATTTATACTGGAAGGGGATAGGCATATATAATGGAAAACAAATTACATCTTTCAGTTCTACACTCCCCTAATTATTCCTTTGATGGTACTAAAGCAATATAAGGGAGAAAATAACTATGAGTAAATCGTTCCTCCTCTTAAAGTTATGCAATAGCTATTTGTATGTAATTACACCCCTTGTTTTGTCATGGACAACCTTCCAAGAAATAGAAATAGCTAGAAGAGATCTGTCTTTGGCTGATGGCTGGGCTGTGTTCAGAACACACTGACAGCTAACTCAGCAGAGAGGTTGTATGTCCTATGTCAGCAGAAGGACCAAGCAGATCCCAGGTAGAACCCTTTGGGGTTCCGTGTAGAACCCTTTCCACAGAGGGTTCTACATAGAACCCAAAAGAGATCTACCTGGAACCCAAAAGGGTTCTCCTATGGGAACTTCCCCAGAAGCCTTTTGGAACCTTTTTTTCTAAGGCCTTACATGGAACCACACACAATAGTGCAGTAGCCTAAGTACACTAACAAGAAAGCAGTAGCCTAGTTGTGATTTAATTTTGCAGTCTGGTTTTATTTTGCAGGAGAAAAAAGGGCCCCATGTTATACAGAAAAGTGCTTATGTCCTCTTAGTGTTTTACTCCATCTCTCTCTGGGCTTCGATAATTATTGGCATTACATTTGATGGAGGCGAGGGAGAATGCAGCTCACCTGGTCTCCCAGTCTACTCCTGTACTCTGTGTGCTGCTGAGAGAGCCCTAGATTGTGTGTCCTCACAGGGTGTCCTGTCCTCACAGGGCCAGAGAGAGAGCAGTGAATCTGTTTCTCAGTCACATCACCATACTGGTCCCCAGTGACTGTGCTGCGCCTGCGCTCTACTGCTGAGCTCGTTACCAACGATTCTCTCACTGGGGGACTGGAGCCGCTATAAATAGCCTCCAGTAGGTCTCTGGTGAGCAGGGCAGAGTGGAGGGGGGGGGGGGTTATTGACTGGAGTGTCCTGGCTGCCCACCTGCGTCCTCATTCCTCTGTTACGGTCCAAAGCTAAGGGTGACTTTTCCAGGGTGTGTGTGTGTGTGTGTGTCACAGAACACCATGTGGCCTCATTTGAAATGGGATGTCAAGGTCTCTGCTGTATAGGCTAGCTGCTGTTCCACAAAGTCAAAATTCCTGATTCAAGAACGTGCTCTAGTATCGCTGACCTCGATTTACCTAGCCTACTTTTTGGTATGCGACTGAAGACTATATTTTTTTCACAGCTTTATCAGTGTGTGTGCATGTGCAATGTGTAGGCTACACGTATGTGTGTGAATTATATAAAGTGGGGAGATGGATGAGGGGGAGATCCATTGGTGTCACCTTCCACATTTGCAGCATGCAAGCATGCAGTCAGTCAGGCAGGGCGAGGGGCAAACACTGCAGTGTTATAATCCCCATACATGGGGATTCACTCACTGCACAGAGCTCTCAGTACACACGGACAGAATACATTCATACTGCATACACGATGCAGCACTGAAAATTCAGGCCGTACACAGCAGACTCTGTCAGAGACTGCAGCTCATGATTTCTTCGATTAAGTGCATACTTACACTGCTGATTGAAGAATGGCAAAGTGCAGGGAGACCTAGTGCCCAATAATTTATACACTAGATGACTGATATGGGGGCGCTGTGTTGGCGCCACTGTGCCTCCATCACTCCCTCACCATTGTAAATTATATTCTACATTAGTTTTTGCTACATTTATTCTATTACAGAGACCTTAATGTAGGTTGTCCAATCAAAAACACATATTTTGACCAATGGGTAAAATAATGAATAATAATAATTAGTCCTCAAAGAAAACCAATGGTCCAACCTCATGTCTCTGTCATAATCCGTTCAAAAGTTATTTACATTTTTTTACCTATTAGGATGGCCAAAATTAGGGTGACTAAATCAATGGAGGCCAGAGGAAAAAAAGTGTAAAAAAATCAGGAAAATAGCATTGGGTCAGCTTGGCTGGATGTTGGGCGAGAATGAAGGCTAACTGACAGGCTTTCTGTTGAACTCATCATCTTTGTTCTTGAATCCGGAGGACATAAAACAATATAGAGGTAAGATGTATATCTATTTTAAGGCATTTCATTTTTTCAAGATAATTTTTTCATATTTTAATATACACTTTTAATATTAATATGAAATTCCTGTTCTTTTTAGAAGATTTCTCACAAAAACAAGCGTATTTGTGAAATGTCAACGGAGCACTGAGTGTACCGCAAGATTTTTATTTAAACATTTGGTTTTTTGCAACCCTTGGAAACAACTTAGCATTTGACCACCACCACAACATGTAACATCCTCAAAAGTCACAGTGAGAAAGCAGAACCGCTCTATCAATAGAGCTTGGTGCTTATTATTAGATGTATCAGGTTACGAAATCTGACTTTTTGGATGTAATGTTAATGACATGTTAGAGAAAGACCTCAACTGAACGATTCAGAACATGAAGAATCATATTTGTCTTGGTAAAATGTACTTTATAAAATAAGGAAGTGAAATTTCATCACCAAAGTGTGTTTTCATCCACCCTGGGCAGAGTGGGTGGACACCCTACTTTAAAATTATATTGTGTGAGCTATACATACAAATATTTATATTTATAAAATCATTTTCCATAATTTATAGATATGACTAATGTAACTGTTCCCACTACAACAAAATACTTAAATAAATGTAATTTTGTCCTTGAAACATTTTAATTGAAATACTGTAGAATTCCATTAATTCTGATGGAGGAAGAGGGAAGAGCCAATATGGCCAACCGGTGGCTTCGAAGCCTCTCAATGGCCAATACATAGCATTAGTAATCCAGGGTTTATATACAGTGCATTCGGTTAGTATTCTGACCACTTCCCCTTTTCCACTTTTTGTTACGTTACAGCCTTATTCTAAAATGGATTTAATAAAACATTTTCCTCATCAATCTACACACAATACCCAGAATTCCAAAGTGAAAACAGGTTTTTAGACATTTTGGCAAATGTATTAAAAATAAAAAACAGAAATAACATATTTAAATAAGCATTCAGACCCTTTGCTACAAGACTCGAAATTGAGCTCAGGTGCATCCTGTTTCCAGTCATCATCCTTGAGACATTTCAACAACTTAAATTCAATTGATTGTGCATGATTTGGAGAGGCACACACCTGTCTATATAAGGTCCCACTGTTGATCGTGCATGTCAAAGCAAAAACCAAGCCATGAGGTCAAAGGAATTGTCCATAGAGCTCAGAGACAGGATTCTGTCGAGGCAAAGATCTGGGGAAGGGTACCAAAAATGTTATGCAGCATTGAAGGTCCTCAAGAACACAGTGGCCTCCATCATTCTTAAATGGAAGAAGTTTGGAACCACCAAGACTCTTCCTAGAGCTTGCAGCCAGGCCAAACTGAGCAATCGGGGGATAAGGGCCTTGGTCAGGGAGGTGACCAAGAACCCGAGTTCCTCTGTGGAGATGGGAGAACCTTCCAGAAGGACAACCAACTCTGCAGCACTCCACCAATCAGGCCTTTATGGTAGAGTGGCCAGACGGAACCAACTCCTCAGTAAAAGGCACATGACAGCCCTCTTGGAGTTTGCCAAAAGGCACCTAAAGGACTCTCAGACCATGAGGAACAAGATTCTCTGGTCTGATGAAACCAAGATTTAACTCTTTGGCCTGAATGCCAGGCGTCACGTCTGGAGGAAACCTGGCACCATCCCTACGATGAAGCATGGTGGTGGCAGCATCATGCTGTGGGGATGTTTTTCAGCGGCAGGGACTGGAAGACTAGTCAGGATCGAGGGAAAGATTAACGGAGCAAAGTACTGAGAGGTCCTTGATGAAAACCTGCTCCAGAGGACCTCCGACTTGGGCGAAGGTTCACCTTCCAACAGGACAATGACCCTAAGCACATAGCCAAGATATTCGGGACAAGTCGGGACAAGTCTCTGAATGTCCTTGAGTGGCCCAGCCAAAGCCCGGACTTGAACCTGATTGAACATCTCTGGAGAGGCCTGAAAATAGCTGTGCAGCGACGCTCCCCATCCAACCTGACAGAGCTTCAGAGGATCTGCAGAGAAGAATGAGAGAAACTCCACAAAGACAGGTTTGCCAAGCGTAAAACCCAAGAAGATTCGAGGTTGTAATTGCTGCTAAAGGTTCTTCAACAAAGTACTTAGTAGAAGGTCTGAATACTTATGTAAATGTGATATTTCAGTTTTAGTTTTTTATAAATTAGCAAAAATGTCTAAACCTGTTTATGCTCATTATGGGGTATTGTGTGTAGATTAACAAAACGTGAAAAACGTCCAGCGGTCTTGGCACACCAGCCTTCGCTTTGGCTCCCCTTCCTATCCAGCTCAGGTGTTCGGCGTCGCCGGCCTTCTAGCTGCTGCCAAACCTACTGCTGGCAAACGCCCTTCGCTCATCAACCCTGGACTTGTCTCATCATTGCACACACCTGGTTCCAATCCCCACTCTATCACTGTATATATACTCCTGCCATTTGTCTATGTCGGTCATTGCAAATGTTACTTGTTTTCCTGAGAGGAATCTCTCCTACTATTTCCTGAGTACTTTATATTTTGCACTTTGTGTTCGCCCTGTGCCTTTTTGTTTAAGAAGATACATTTTGAGCACATTTGGGTTTCGGCCCGCTTTGATCTATAGTTGTGAAATAAACTCAGTAGTTCTAAACCTGCGAATGCCTCCTGCCTACTCGTCTCTACACCAGTGACAGGTCTGAGAACTTTTCAAATACGCTGGACATCATTGGGTATTCCCCACCATGCGGTTTGGGATGTGATGTGAGGGAGGCTCCTGGACCGAGCCCGGTCCTGCAAAAACAGCACAAACAGGACTGGGACTAAATATCAGCCGCCCAGGCTCTTTAACAGACCAGGATGCTTAGAGACATACACAGCAACACAAATGTAACTTACTTTACTTTATGTAGTCTGTTATAATAGCTAAATAATGTGGCAGTTTTGTTTGCATTGGCAGATTCTGTTTTGTTTGTTTTGGCTCTTGTTTCAACTGATTGCCATTTATCCACAATTAACCACTAAAGTCCAATTAGGCCTACACCACTCTGCCTGTACTGAATAGAATCCCTAGGATCTTAATTAGTGCCACTTTCAATTTCATGAGGAGCTTAATGAAGTTGCTCTTGTCATCCCTTCTCCCCTCACACAAGACACACACACATGATGCAGTGCTATTTGAAAGCAACAATCTCTGAGTTATCTGTGCCCATGAGGTTAGGCCTG
Organism: Oncorhynchus kisutch; assembly: GCF_002021735.2. Lineage (NCBI taxonomy): Eukaryota > Metazoa > Chordata > Actinopteri > Salmoniformes > Salmonidae > Oncorhynchus > Oncorhynchus kisutch. The sequence goes on from NC_034179.2 coordinate 35,020,711, forward strand.
GTCTGCATACCGTTGATCTGGCACATCCTTTGCTGCCATGGAGGCTCAGGAGCCTCTAATTGCAAAGATAAAGGCAGCTGGGCAGAAGGGAGTTGGGACAGGCGCTGGTTTGGCAATCAGACTGGTGGGAAACAGTTGCACCTCTCATGCTAGATTAGAGTCTCTCTGAGAAGTCCTTGTGCATGCTTCTGAGTGCAGTTTGGATAGCAGCTTGCAAGTCTCCGGCATCTTACTGTAGGAAACAAACAAAGGTAAGTGTTAAGGGCAGTCTCCATTTGTCATCTAATTAGTGTTCTCCATACTGTCCACATTAGTTAATGTGTAGTTACTGATAGTCATTTGATTTAACAGTGTTCATGTAAAAATAACAAACATATTTCTTAACTGAATAATTCTACCTCTTTTGGTGAACATACCCAGAGAACAATGCCATTTTAGTCTATGTACTCAGCATTGCAAACAGTAAGAGGAAATATATTTCTCTATTCAGTAAGACAATAGCCAACAATCTCTTTGAGAGGATGGATAAATTGACAAAGTGAGAAGGTGCTGGTCTGACTCTCCTCTCCAGGAGCCTCATTTATCAACCATGCGTACATTTCTGACCAAAATCTGACATACGTGGAGATTCAAGGATTTGCATTTGCAACAAATTACTGGGATTGATCAATCTGTCACAGAACAAATACAGTTGTATAGTCGGAAGTTTACATACACCTTAGCCAAATACATTTAAACTCCGTTTTTCACAATTCCTGACATTTAATCCTAGTAAAAATGCCCTGTCTTAGGTCAGTTAGGATCACCACTTTATTTTAGGAATGTGAAATGTCAGAATAATAGTAGAGCATGATTTATTTAAGTTTTTATTTCTTTCATCACATTCCCAGTGGGTCAGAAGTTTACATACACTCAATTAGTATTTGGGTAGCATTACCTTTAAATTGTTTAACTTTGGTCAAATGTTTTGGGTAGCCTTCCACAAGCTTTCCACAATAGGTTGGGTGAATTTTGGCCCATTCCTCCTGACAAAGCTGGTGTAACTGAGTCAGGTTTGTAGGCCTCCATGCTCGCACACGCCTTTTCAGTTCTTCCCACAGATATTCTATAGGATTAATGTCAGGGTTTTGTGATGGCTCCTCCAATACCTTGACTTTGTTGTCCTTAAGTCATTTTGCCACAACTCTGGAAGTATGCTTGGGGTCATTGTCCATTTGGAAGACCCATTTGCAACCAAGCTTTAACTTCCTGACTGATGTCTTGAGATGCTGCTTCAATGAATCCCCATAATTGTCCTCCCATAATGATGCCATCTATTTTGTGAAGTGCACCAGTTCCTCCTGCAGCAAAGCACCCCCACAGCATGATGCTGCCACCCCGGTGCTTCACGGTTGGGATGGTGTCCTTCAGGCTTGCAAGCCCCCTTTTTCCTCCAAACATAATGATGGTCATTATGGCCAAACAGTTCTATTTTTGTCTCATCACACTAGAGGACATTTCGCCATAAAGTACGATCTTTGTCCCCATATGCAGTTGCAAAACGTAGTCTGGCTTTTTTATGGCGGTTTGGAGCAGTAGCTTCTTCCTTGCTGAGTGGCCTTTCAGGTTTTGTTGATATAGGACTCGTTTTACTGTGGATATATACTGTTACCTCCAGCATCTTCACAAGGTCCTTTGTTGTTGTTCTGGGATAGATTTGCACTTTTCGCACCAAAGTACGTTAATCTCTAGGAGACAGAACGCGTCTCCTTCCTGAGCGGTATGACGGCTGCGTGGTTGCATGGTGTTTATACTTGTGTAGTATTGTTTGTACAGATGAATGTGGTACATTCAGGCATTTGGAAATTGCTCCCAAGGATGAACCAGACTTGTGGAGGTCTATAATTGTGGAGGTCTAAAATTATTGGCTGATTTCTTTTGATTTCCCATGATGTCAATCAAAGAGGCATTGAGTTTGAAGGTTGGCCTTGAAATACATCCACAGGACTCAAATCATGTCAATTAGCCTATCAGAAGCTTCTAAAGCCATGACATCATTTTCCTGGAATTTTCCAAGCTATTTAAAGGCACAGTCAACTTAGTGTATGTGAACTTGAAATAATCTGTCTGTAAACAATTGTTGGAGAAATTACTTGTGTCATGCACAAAGTCTTAACTGACTTGCCAAAACTATAGTTTGGTAACAAGAAATGTGTGGAGTGGTTGAAAATTTCTATTGAGGTGCGGGGCAGAATGTTTTGCAGTGACAAAATAATGTATTCTGCCCGAGTGCCAAACAATCAAACATTAACTTTTTTAGCCACTTGTAGGACAGATTTTTCTCCCCCAATAAAAGTTATGTAACACCATTGGCCAAAAGGGTGACTTAAAATGAGTGAAGTACATAGGTGGGATGTGAATCAATTTTCTGCATTTGCCCATAGATGATGTTATTGCATCCTAGCGGCCATCCCCTAAAATGTTTTACAAAAGGTAAAAAATAAAATAGACTACTACGCATTTGGCTCGCACACTATGGGAGTGATGCGAGTTATTTAGAGTTCATTAGAACGTGCGTTGAAGATGTCGTTCCCATAGCAACGATTAAAACATTCCCTAACCAGAAACCGTGGATTGATGGCAGCATTCGCGTGAAACTGAAAGTGCGAACCACTGCTTTTAATCAGGGCAAGGTGTCTGGTAACATGACCGAATACAAACAGTGCAGCTATTCCCTCCGCAAGGCTATCAAACAAGCTAAGCGTCAGTACAGAGACAAAGTAGAATCTCAATTCAAAGGCTCAGACACAAGAGGCATGTGGCAGGGTCTACAGTCAATCACGGACTACAGGAAGAAATCCAGCCCAGTCACGGACCAGGATGTCTTGCTCCCAGGCAGACTAAATAACTTTTTTGCCCGCTTTGAGGACAATACAGTGCCACTGACACGGCCTGCAACGAAAACATGCGGTCTCTCCTTCACTGCAGCCGAGGTGAGTAAGACATTTAAACGTGTTAACCCTCGCAAGGCTGCAGGCCCAGACGGCATCCCCAGCCGCACCCTCAGAGCATGCGCAGACCATCTGGCCGGTGTGTTTACGGACATATTCAATCAATCCCTATACCAGTCTGCTGTTCCCACATGCTTCAAGAGGGCCACCATTGTTCCTGTTCCCAAGAAAGCTAAGGTAACTGAGCTAAACGACTACCGCCCCGTAGCACTCACTTCCGTCATCATGAAGTGCTTTGAGAGACTAGTCAAGGACCATATCACCTCCACCCTACCTGACACCCTAGACCCACTCCAATTTGCTTACCGCCCAAATAGGTCCACAGACGATGCAATCTCAACCACACTGCACACTGCCCTAACCCATCTGGACAAGAGGAATTCCTATGTGAGAATGCTGTTCATCGACTACAGCTCGGCATTCAACACCATAGTACCCTCCAAGCTCGTCATCAAGCTCGAGACCCTGGGTCTCGACCCTGCCCTGTGCAACTGGGTACTGGACTTCCTGACGGGCCGCCCCCAGGTGGTGAGGGTAGGCAACAACATCTCCTCCCCGCTGATCCTCAACACTGGGGCCCCACAAGGGTGCGTTCTGAGCCCTCTCCTGTACTCCCTGTTCACCCACGACTGCGTGGCCACGCACGCCTCCAACTCAATCATCAAGTTTGCGGACGACACAACAGTGGTAGGCTTTATTACCAACAACGAAGAGACGGCCTACAGGGAGGAGGTGAGGGCCCTCGGAGTGTGGTGTCAGGAAAATAACCTCACACTCAACGTCAACAAAACTAAGGAGATGATTGTGGACTTCAGGAAACAGCAGAGGGAACACCCCTCTATCCACATCGATGGAACAGTAGTGGAGAGGGTAGCAAGTTTTAAGTTCCTCGGTATACACATCACAGACAAACTGAATTGGTCCACTCACACAGACAGCATCGTGATGAAGGCGCAGCGGCGCCTCTTCAACCTCAGGAGGCTGAAGAAATTCGGCTTGTCACCAAAAGCACTCACAAACTTCTACAGATGCACAATCGAGAGCATCCTGGCGGGCTGTATCACCGCCTGGTACGGAAACTGCTCCGCCCTCAACTGTAAGGCTCTCCAGAGGGTAGTGAGGTCTGCACAACGCATCACCGGGGGCAAACTACCTGCCCTCCAGGACACCTACACCACCCGATGTTACAGGAAGGCCATAAAGATCATCAAGGACATCAACCACCCGAGCCACTGCCTGTTCACCCCGCTATCATCCAGAAGGCGAGGTCAGTACCGGTGCATCAAAGCTGGGACCGAGAGACTGAAAAACAGCTTCTATCTCAAGGCCATCAGACTGTTAAACAGCCACCACTAACATTGAGTGGCTGCTGCCAACACACTGACACTGACTCAACTCCAGCCACTTTAATAATGGGAATTGATGGGAAATGATGTAAATATATCACTAGCCACTTTAAACAATGCTACCTTATATAATGTTACTTACCCTACATTATTCATCTCATATGCATACGTATATACTGTACTCTATATCATCGACTGCATCCTTATGTAATACATGTATCACTAGCCACTTTAACTATGCCACTTTGTTTACATACTCATCTCATATGTATATACTGTACTCGATACCATCTACTGTATCTTGCCTATGCTGCTCTGTACCATCACTCATTCATATATCCTTATGTACATATTCTTTATCCCCTTACACTGTGTATAAGACAGTAGTTTTGGAATTGTTAGTTAGATTACTTGTTGGTTATTACTGCATTGTCGGAACTAGAAGCACAAGCATTTCGCTACACTCGAATTAACATCTGCTAACCATGTGTTTGTGACAAATAAAATTTGATTTGATTTGATGTGAGGAATCGTGACATTAACAAAATATATTTAGGGAGCCAAATATTTTCGAATATCCTATTGTACTGTGGTGGCACCAGAGAGATGTGTAGTAGTCTAGGCCTATCTGGCTATCTGTGTTTGGCGAACAGTGACACACAGTCAACAAGCCTTGCTGGCTGTGCATCTTGTGATGGGTTGTAAAGCGTTATGGGCTACAGAGCAACTCTGCTTTCCACATAACTGGATAATTATAAACTGATTCACATGTTTGCGTCATCCTCCTGTCTTATTAGCCTAGGTTACTATATGCGTTGTAGGTAGGTTGCACATTGCTAAAATAATATGGAAATAGACCTAGGCCAACTACGCATACTTTTTTTCATAAGTTTTCTTTTGACTCCTCATTAGATTTTTCCATAATGATATTGTTTGCTCAATTTTGTCTTCTTGTGGTCTAAAATATTTGTCATTCAAAATAAATCTGTGATTGATAATGGCATAGACTCCGACTTTCATAATTATTCCTGTTTAAAAGCTGCAACTTTAGGACATTACACTTTATTAGAATAGTTTGGAAAATGCTCTTCATAACTTTAATTGATCTTAATGTTATTATGACATTTCAAATAGTAGGATTAGGCTTTTGGTTGTTTGGTTCGCAACGGCAAAGAGGGATGATTTTTTCCGATCTTGCATGTATGCATCATTTATGTCAGATAATGCTTTGCTCAACTGTAAAGTTTGTTCAAATTTCTCATTTGATTTTTATATCTTGCTATTGTTACTTTTATCTCTCCCATTATTACTTTAGGCCTCCCATGTTTTGGGGTTATTGAAAAACAACTTAAATCTTTCGGAGATAGCATAGCACTCTGTAATATTCATTAATTTGTTTGATGAAATAGTGCGGCAGGAGAAATCTAGCATGCATTCAACTGAGAGTGGCTTAATAGGCCAATTCATATTCATATCAAATTAAGAGAAAGTATAACATTTGGGCTTCTATAAAATAAGACACCGTAGTGTTCGTTATAAAAATAGACTTTGGCTATTGGCCCAGATTATCTGACATTCGAGAGAGAAAAAAACATTTTCTGACCAGATATTTTGTGCTGCTTTGGTGAGACTCTTAGCTCTGTCTATATCGTTCTCTTTCTTTGTGTAAATATAACTTATTTATTGAAAAAGGTTTTAGCAAATAGGAATATAGGAAATTTACTGCTGTGCACTGCCTGATCCAATTCTGATCGTAGTAATTGTTTAATATTGTGATTTCTTTACTTGTCCATTCGGACAACTGAAATCTATATTCTGGTTGTCCAACATATTTTTCAAGCCAACTTCTGGAAAGCGATCAAATCTTTGAAACAAAACTCCACCTCCTTGTTGCCCCAGCAGGTTTTGACAGCCTCTGGTCCCATGCGGAAGACAAATTTCAGTTGAATGCATTCAGTTGTACAACTGACTAGGTATCCCCCTTTCCCTACTAGACAACATTTTAATAACCATTTTGCTTCAGCTGGCCACCTGTTTGAAAGGATAGTCTCTGGAAATTCATCTCATTCCACTAGGGGAGTCCTTAAGTCACTTCAGATGTGTCCAAGTAAACAGTATTATTAGGGAAATCGTTCTTCTTGCAAAGAATGTAAACTCTTAAACTATTATTTAATCTGACTATCAACAATAATCATATTATTGTGTGCATGTAACCGTGCTCTGTGATGTAAAAAAAAATCCATAGGGGGTGATTTACTTGATTCCTTATTACTGCAGCTCTCTGCCCAACTTATTGCAGAACCATTGACCTATCTTTTTTACTTGACAATTGTTTCTGGTGTTATCCCTAAGATCTGGAACGCGGCACATGTTCTCCCCCTACATAAAGGAGGAGATCCTTCTGACTTAGATAACTACTAAATGATCTTGCCTTTCCAAAGTTTTAGAATCCCTCTCAGCTAAGAACTTTTTTAACTTCTATTCTTAATATGCATCAATTCGGTTTTAGACCTGAACATAGTACTATTTCAGCTTGTTTTATATGATGTGTTAAATTGCTTAGATCATAAAAATCATTGTGCTGCCTTATTTATAGACCTTTCCAAGGCCATCAACACTGTTGACCATCACATTCTCATTCAAAGACTGAAATAGGCCTGTGATTACTGATTACTTTTAGGGGCGACTGCCCCACAATTGCAGTTATCGATGGCAATTTGAATGCACAAAAATACCATGACGAGATCCTAAGGCCCATTGTGAGGCCCATTTTCTTTTAAGGCATCTGTGACCAACAGATGTATATTATCTTTATTCCCAGTCATTTGAAATCCATAGATTAGGGCCTAATGGATTAATTTCAATTCACTGATTTCCTCATATGAACTCAGTAAAATCAATTAAAATGTTGCATGTTGCATTTATATTTTTGTTCAGTATAAATGTATTAAAAATTAATTATCATAAGACATGAACAGAATGCATCAGTGATTCATATTTCCTGCACCTTTCTGAAGAAGTAACAAGAATTCCCCCTGGCTGTGTATGTGCGGTACATGCAGCTACCACTTTGTGTAGCCGATAGGATGCTAATGAAAAATCTTCTGGTAGATGAAAAAGCTTTCCCAAAAACCTTCTCAATTAAATGTTAACTATAAAGTAGCCAATGGCAGTATGATATCTGGCAGAATGATATCATGATTATTTGCATAAATCCAGTGGGTATTTGTTTGCAAACTCAACCATCACGTGCTCTACAAAACACTGCTAAACAACAGCCTCTTGCTAGGTGTGTACCTGAATTAAAGGGTACCTAAACCCCAAAAATGTAATAATAAAAAAATCCCAGACCTCAAAAGTGGTCTTATGATCTAGTTTAAGTATTGATGTGGACTTAGAACATCCAATTGAGTTGTTTTCTATTTAAAAAAAACTGAAAAACAGGGGGAAATGGAAACCTAGAAAAACGAAACAGAGAACTTAATTTTTGAAAAAGCGGAATCCGGTTTAAAACTCAAATGGATTTTATAGGGCCCTACAGATTGCAACAGCCACTATTAAACATTTGGATGCCGTCTACCATTGCGCCATTTGCTTTATCACAGGTGACAGTTGTAATACTCATCACTGTATCCTATATCAAATGGTTGGCTGGTCATCATTGAAGTCCTGCTCTCGAGCGGCTAGATATTCTTTACCATTCGGCCATCAGATTTTCCACCAATGCTCCTCACTTAAGCTGGTCATCTCTGTATACCTGTCGCAAGACCCACTGGTTGATGCTTATTTATAAAACCATCTTAGGCATCACTCCCCCCTATCTTGAGATATCTACTGCAGCCCTCATCCTCCACATACAACACCCATTCTGCCAGTCACATTCTGTTAAAGGTCCCCAAAGCGCTCACATCCCTGGGTCGCTCCTTTTTTCAGTTCGCTGCAGCTAGCGACTGGAACGAGCTGCAACAAACATTCAAACTGGACAGTTTTATCTCACTCTCTTTATTCAAAAACTCAATCATGGACACTCTTACTCTTACTGCCCTTTGTGCTGTTGTCTGTCCCCAAATAATGTTTGTACCATGTTGTGTTGCTGTTATGTTGTGTTGCTACCATGCTGTGTTGTCATGTGTTGCGGCCTTGTTATGTTGTTGTCTTAGGTCTCTATTTATGTAGTGTTGTTGTCTCTCTTGTCGTGATGTGTGTCCTATATTTATATTTATATTTTATTTATTTTTAATCCCAGCCCCGGTGCCCGCAGGAGGCCTTTTGCCTTTTGGTAGACCGTCATTGTAAATAAGAATTTGTTCTTAACTGACTTGCCTTGTTAAATAAAGGTTAAATGAAAATAAATTAAATATAAGTCCCATAGATCACTTCATTACTCCCTTTTTGTTTACAAAGCTCTACTACACAAACTTCCAATTTACCTAACTTCGTTCAATTGAGTTAAATCCTTTAGTTTTAGTGCCCTCCATTGTTAGAATAACCTGTATCTAATCTTGATTCCCTGGTTTTGCTAGGGGAGTTTAGGTGTTGAATGAATTCATTGATGATTGCAGTTGTTTCGAATGATTGTAATGGTTTATTTGTTGAAATTGTAGTAATGGTACCTTGTAGTTTTTTTTATTCCTCTTGTTTTATTTGGAATGTTCATTTTCTTGATTGTTTGTACTCAGGACACCATTGTAAATGAGATCCTGGTCTCAATTGGGCTCCCCTGAATAAATTCAAGTTTGTATCAATACATTATTGTGTTTCTGCCTTGGTATAGGTTCTGAGATTAAATAGACTATGATGCCGCGCTCCTATCGCAGAGCAATACTGTAGCTTACCCATACATATTTTAAATAGGCTATTTACCTTGGAGCATGCTTGGCTATTGAATGAGTGATGGATAAATGGTAGCCTAACGTTTGTTGTGTAGCGGGAATAAACCAGTCATCTCAGAAAAGAAGAGACATGTCCTGCAATAGGCCTATATAATGAAATTAAAAGTAACATTTTAGGCTACATGCTGCTGGTTCGATCCCAGGTTGTGTCACAGCCGGCTGTGACCGGGGCTACCGGTGCACAATTGGCTCAGCACTGTCCAGGTTAGGGGAGGGTTTGGCCAGCGGGGCTTTCCTTGGCTAATCGCCCTTTAATGACTCCTTATGGCGGGCTAGGCACCTGCAAGCTGACTTCGGTCATCATTTGAACGTTGTTTCCTCCGACACATTGGTATGGCTGACTTCCGGGTTAAACGAGCAGTGTGTTAAGAAGCAGTACGGCTTGGCTGGTCATGTTTCGGAGAACGAATGTCCCGGCATGTTGGGTTGTTGCAGCGATTAGACAATGACAACTACCAATTGAATATCACAAAAATGGGGAGAAATTGGGGTAAAGTATATAAAAAGTAATATATATATATATAAAATATATGATCAAATTTGATAAATACAACCTTTACGGGAAAACTGCCGCACGTAAGATTTAGAGTATTTTTTTGTGTGCACGCATCTTTGATAAATAAGGCCCCAGACCTTTTTCTGCAGGTCTGTTTTTAGATGCTGGTATGTGCAGGAAACAGACTGCATACTTGGACAGGACCGTAGTCCGCCTCACTAACTGTGGAATGCTACTAAAAAATCAGTCATCTGGGCCAAGCCATTCAGTTAGAAACATGTACATTGCTAGGGTCTTTGCACATGGCTGTCAAGTCTAGCTATTTTGTATCCAATGTCCAGCACATATTACATTTGCCATTTTTTCAAATTCATTCATAGTACATTTGATGCTTAAAATTATCTTTTGCGTCAGCAGTGAAAACATGAGCTGATATGATATTGGTCCAGTCGTATTTAGGCAGCCATTCAAGGAAAACAGGGGTAGCTGGTTTATGGATCTCTGTGACGTCTGTGTGTGGAATTCAGTGGCATCATGTGATATTTGTTCTCAACAGCTGTGAGGCGGTCCAGCTATTATAGTCTGATGTGCTGGTATTTAAACACCCACAATGAAATGAACATCAAATAACTCTCATGCCAAAGCTCTGTGTAGCTAACATAGGCCTAGGTGACACCTTTTCAAGGCATCAGACGATATTTGTGGAGATGTGGACAATAGCACTACTGGTATGTCACTGTGCTATTGCAGTAACAGGTATCCTAGCTTCTGGTAGACCTACAGTATGCCACTGTGGTATTAGGCCTACACAGTAACAAGTCGCTTCCAGCAGTTCCAGAGCTGTGTTTAAGCTGTGTCTAAGTTCTATGGAATCAACCATCCAGTCTTTGGAGCAAGGCCGGCAGCTGAGGTTGAGGTTGCCGAGATCTGGCTTTGACCTGCTGTGTTTACTGTGAGAGAGCTTTGACACTGGCAGTACAGGAAGTTTGGCCCTTGGGGAGCCTAGCTCTGACTCCGAGAAAAAGATGATAAAACATTAAATATACATGAAAGCCTAGCCCAGCTTCTGGATGGTGGTGAAGTGTGTGTGTGTGTGTGTGTGTGTGTGTGTGTGTGTGTGTGTGTGTGTGTGTGTGTGTGTGTGTGTGTGTGTGTGTGTGTGTGTGTGTGTGTGTACAATAGATAGCAAAACTTGACAATATGTATGTATGTATTATAAGGCTTTCTCAGGTGTCAGAAGAACCACATTAGATATTCGCTCCACAGGGATGTACTGTAAAGGCTTTCTCACATCGATTGAGACAGAGCCACATCTGACTCAGGAAGTTGCTGTAAACTCAGCATTTTCTCTCCCGTCTCTGCTTTACTTTCATCAGGTCACAACACATACCTTCCTGTTGAACGTGGAACGAGTGGGAGCTCGGTTTGTTGTATTGGAAAGTTTGTTGTTTAGGAAAGTTTTGAAAGTCTATTGAAAAAGTTTGGTTACTAGCTAGCTATCTTTTGAGTTGGGATGCCGCAACGTGGTTGGCATCAGTTGCTGGGACCACTACTATCTGTCCAGTGATCCTGCCAATAAGGCCAGGTCTGAGGAACTGCTTGGCGTAGCAGCTAGTCTAGCTGCTAGCTAGCAGGCTGTCAAGCTAGTGGGGTTTTCTTGAGGGCTTGAACACAGCCTACACAGCCAGTTAACCATTGTGGCTGGGTTCGCAGATTGTCCCGGGCTTGTGGCTGTCTAGATCCCTGCAGGTTTATTTTTTTATAATAAAAAAAAACATGTATTGAATATTTAAAACATACAATATACTTGCAGTGAAGGCGCTCAACATCTACATGCCATTAGTCATCTAACAGCCTCCCATCCAGAGCAACACACAGAAGCAACCAGGGTCAACGCCCTGCTCAAGGGCACGTCGACAGATCTCCTACAAGGTCAAAAACGGGGACTCCTTCAGCCACCGGCCCAAGCTCCCAACTGCCAGGCCACCAGCACTCCAAGATCCCCCCCGCTCGCACAGTCCCCCATGAGCTGCCCCGTCAACCATCCGAAGGATATTTTAAACTAACAAAAAGAGTTCTACAAGCAGTTGTTACAACAACAAGAAAATAGTTTCAAGTAGCTTCCAGGGTCAGCTCGATGTGAGAACAGCAAGATGACAGCAATCTGTAAGTCATTGAGTGAGGACATCAGTTGTGTATGTGAATCCATGATAACAATGGATAGAGAATTCAGATTATCTCGAGGGACAATCAAGGCAGAACAACATGGTTGTGGACGGAATTGCAGAATCTCCACATGAGACCTGGACAGAGTCTGAGGATAAAGTGAGGGAAATGATCTCGGAGAAACTGAAGATGGACCACAGGAAGATTGAGGTAGAGCGCGCCGACAGGACTGGAAAACCCACCATCAGCCCAGGTGTCAGGCATTGCTTAGATCCTCAATGACAGGCTCATTGTTCACCCTCCCTCCCTAAAGCCTGGAAGGGATGAGAGAGCTAAGCCTATGGGTTCATAGCTTCAACCCCATAGCACACACACACACACTTACACACACCAACTGATTAATGGTCTGCTGAATGTATATATTTTTTATCTTCCTATGTTTGCTCTTTTCCATATTATGTCTATTTCTTATAAGCTACCCAGGAAAGGGCTGAAAACAGCCCATATTCATATGTTTAGCTTTAGAAATAAGGTTCATGAAATCAATTACTTGCTATCAGATCAAAATGATATATTAGCCATTTCTGAGACTCACTTAGATAATACATTTTATACAGCAGGAGCAATAATATATAAGAGACAAGAATGCTTATGGGGGAGGTATTGCTGTATATATTCAGAGCCATATCCCTGTAATTCTTAGAGAAGATCTTATGTCAAGTGTTATTGAAGTGTTGTGATTGCAGGTTCACCTGGTACATCTAAAGCCTTTTCTTTAGGGGTGTTGCAATAGGCCACCAAGTGATAAGAGTCAGTATCTAAATAATGTGTGTGAAATGCTTGATAGTGTATGTGATGTAAACAGAGGTCTACTTTCTTGGCGACTTGAATATTGACTGGTTTTCAACAAGCTGTCTGCTCAAGAGGAAGCTTCATACTGTAACCAGTGCCTGGTGCCTGGTTCAGGTTATTAATCAACCTACCAGGGTGTTTACAAACACTACAGGAACAAGATCATCCACATGTATTGATCACATTTTTGCTAATACTGTAGAACTTTGTTCTAAAGCTGTATCCATACCCATTGGATGCAGTGATCCTAATATAATGGCTACTGTATATCCAGGAAAGCCAACGTTCTAAAAGCTGGGCCTAAAATAGTGTATCATACAAAAGATTTAGCTGTGACTCATTTATTTATTTATTTTATTTTACCTTTATTTAACCAGGTAGGCAAGTTGAGAACAAGTTCTCATTTACAATTGCGACCTGGCCAAGATAAAGCAAAGCAGTTCGACAGATAAAACGACACAGAGTTACACATGGAGTAAAAACAAACATACAGTCAATAATGCAGTATAAACAAGTCTATATACAATGTGAGCAAATGAGGTGAGAAGGGAGGTAAAGGCAAAAAAGGCCAAGATGGCAAAGTAAATACAATATAGCAAGTAAAATACTGGAATGGTAGTTTTGCAATGGAAGAATGTGCAAAGTAGAAATAAAAAAATAATGGGGTGCAAAGGAGCAAAATAAATAAATAAATAAAAATGAAATACAGTTGGGAAAGAGGTAGTTGTTTGGGCTAAATTATAGGTGTGCTATGTACAGGTGCAGTAATCTGTGAGCTGCTCTGACAGTTGGTGCTTAAAGCTAGTGAGGGAGATAAGTGTTTCCAGTTTCAGAGATTTTTGTAGTTCGTTCCAGTCATTGGCAGCAGAGAACTGGAAGGAGAGGCGGCCAAAGAAAGAATTGGTTTTGGGGGTGACTAGAGAGATATACCTGCTGGAGCGTGTGCTACAGGTGGGAGATGCTATGGTGACCAGCGAGCTGAGATAAGGGGGGACTTTACCTAGCAGGGTCTTGTAGATGACATGGAGCCAGTGGGTTTGGCGACGAGTATGAAGCGAGGGCCAGCCAACGAGAGCGTACAGGTCGCAATGGTGGGTAGTATATGGGGCTTTGGTGATAAAACGGATTGCACTGTGATAGACTGCATCCAATTTGTTGAGTAGGGTATTGGAGGCTATTTTGTAAATGACATCGCCAAAGTCGAGGATTGGTAGGATGGTCAGTTTTACAAGGGTATGTTTGGCAGCATGAGTGAAGGATGCTTTGTTGCGAAATAGGAAGCCAATTCTAGATTTAACTTTGGATTGGAGATGTTTGATATGGGTCTGGAAGGAGAGTTTACAATCTAACCAGACACCTAAGTATTTGTAGTTGTCCACGTATTCTAAGTCAGAGCCGTCCAGAGTAGTGATGTTGGACAGGCGGGTAGGTGCAGGCAGCGATCGGTTGAAGAGCATGCATTTAGTTTTACTTGCATTCAAGAGCAATTGGAGGCCACGGAAGGAGAGTTGTATGGCATTGAAGCTTGCCTGGAGGGTTGTTAACACAGTGTCCAGAGAAGGGCCGGAAGTATACAGAATGGTGTCGTCTGCGTAGAGGTGGATCAGAGACTCACCAGCAGCAAGAGCGACCTCATTGATGTATACAGAGAAGAGAATCGGTCCAAGAATTGAACCCTGTGGCACCCCCATAGAGACTGCCAGAGGTCCGGACAGCAGACCCTCCGATTTGACACACTGAACTCTATCAGAGAAGTAGTTGGTGAACCAGGCGAGGGAATCATTTGAGAAACCAAGGCTGTCGAGTCTGCCGATGAGGATATGGTGATTGACAGAGTCGAAAGCCTTGGCCAGATCAATGAATACGGCTGCACAGTAATGTTTCTTATCGATGGCGGTTAAGATATCGTTTAGGACCTTGAGCGTGGCTGAGGTGCACCCATGACCAGCTCTGAAACCAGATTGCATAGCAGAGAAGGTATGGTGAGATTCGAAATGGTCGGTAATCTGTTTGTTGACTTGGCTTTCGAAGACCTTAGAAAGGCACGGTAGGATAGATATAGGTCTGTAGCAGTTTGGGTCAAGAGTGTCCCCCCCTTTGAAGAGGGGGATGACCGCAGCTGCTTTCCAATCTTTGGGAATCTCAGACGACACGAAAGAGAGGTTGAACAGGCTAGTAATAGGGGTGGCAACAATTTCGGCAGATAATTTTAGAAAGAAAGGGTCCAGATTGTCTAGCCCGGCTGATTTGTAGGGGTCCAGATTTTGCAGCTCTTTCAGAACATCAGCTGAATGGATTTGGGAGAAGGAGAAATGGGGAAGGCTTGGGCGAGTTGCTGTTGGGGGTGCAGTGCTGTTGTCCGGGGTAGGAGTAGCCAGGTGGAAAGCATGGCCAGCCGTAGAAAAATGCTTATTGAAATTCTCAATTATGGTGGATTTATCAGTGGTGACAGTGTTTCCTATCTTCAGTGCAGTGGGCAGCTGGGAGGAGGTGTTCTTATTCTCCATGGACTTTACAGTGTCCCAGAACTTTTTTGAGTTAGTGTTGCAGGAAGCAAATTTCTGCTTGAAAAAGCTAGCCTTGGCTTTTCTAACTGCCTGTGTATAATGATTTCTAGCTTCCCTGAACAGCTGCATATCACGGGGGCTGTTCGATGCTAATGCAGAACGCCATAGGATGTTTTTGTGTTGGTTAAGGGCAGTCAGGTCTGGGGAGAACCAAGGGCTATATCTGTTCCTGGTTCTAAATTTCTTGAATGGGGCATGTTTATTTAGGATGGTTAGGAAGGCATTTAAAAAAAATATCCAGGCATCCTCTACTGACGGGATGAGATCAATATCCTTCCAGGATACCCCGGCCAGGTCGATTAGAAAGGCCTGCTCGCAGAAGTGTTTCAGGGAGCGTTTTACAGTGATGAGTGGCGGTCGTTTGACCGCTGACCCATTACGGATGCAGGCAATGAGGCAGTGATCGCTGAGATCTTGGTTGAAGACAGCAGAGGTGTATTTAGAGGGGAAGTTGGTTAGGATGATATCTATGAGGGTGCCCGTGTTTAAGGTTTTGGGGAGGTACCTGGTAGGTTCATTGATAATTTGTGTGAGATTGAGGGCATCAAGTTTAGATTGTAGGATGGCTGGGGTGTTAAGCATGTTCCAGTTTAGGTCGCCTAGCAGCACGAACTCTGAAGATAGATGGGGGGCAATCAGTTCACATATGGTGTCCAGAGCACAGCTGGGGGCAGAGGGTGGTCTATAGCAGGCGGCAACGGTGAGAGACTTGTTTTTAGAGAGGTGGATTTTTAAAAGTAGAAGTTAAAATTGTTTGGGTACAGACCTGGATAGTAGGACAGAACTCTGCAGGCTATCTTTGCAGTAGATTGCAACACCGCCCCCTTTGGCAGTTCTATCTTGTCTGAAAATGTTGTAGTTTGGAATTAAAATGTCTGAGTTTTTGGTGGTCTTCCTAAGCCAGGATTCAGACACAGCTAGAACATCCGGGTTGGCAGAGTGTGCTAAAGCAGTGAATAGAACAAACTTAGGGAGGAGGCTTCTAATGTTAACATGCATGAAACCAAGGCTATTACGGTTACAGAAGTCGTCAAAAGAGAGCGCCTGGGGAATAGGAGTGGAGCTAGGCACTGCAGGGCCTGGATTCACCTCTACATCGCCAGAGGAACATAGGAGGAGTAGAATAAGGGTACGGCTAAAAGCTTATGGATGATGTTAAAAAAAAAATGTTGGTCTGATGTGATTAATAAGGAGCATCCAGATGCTGCACTTGAGTGTATGAAAATTGCTTTTTCCCATTACTGATAAACATGAACCTGTTAAGAAACTGACTGTTAGAACTGTTAAGGCTCCATGGATTGATGAGGAATTGAAGAACTATGGTTGAAAGAGATGGGGCAATAGGAGTGGCAAATAAGTCTGTCTGGCTGACTTACTGCAAATTCGAAATTATGTTACTGAACTCAACAAAATGCAGAAGAAACTGTATTATGAAGCCAAGATCAAGGATTTAAATATTGAGTACTTAAAATAAAATTTGGGCAGAAAGACAAATTCCAACTCCATCTTTCTATAAAGGCACAAGGCGAGACACAGATGCAGACACAGGATGCAGATGGTTTGAGTATTTGATATTTATTAATCAATCCAAAAGGGGTAGGCAAGAGAATGGTTATGGACAGGCAAAAGGTCAAAACCAGTTCAGAGTCCAGGAGGTATAGAGTGGCAGGCAGGCTTGAGGTCAGGGCAGACAGAATGGTCAGGCAGGCAGGTACGGAGTCCAGAAAACAGGCAAAGGTCAAAACCGGGAGGACTAGCAAAAAGAGAATAGAAGCAGGAGTACGGGAAAACACGCTGGTTGACTTTAAAGAGAGACAGGAAACACAGGGATAAATACACCAGGGAAAATAAGCGACAACTGGAGGGGGTGGAGTAAATCACAAGGACAGGTGAAACAGATCAGGGTGTGACACTTTCATCAAATCAGATGGCTTATTCATCACAAAACCATTTGATGTTGCCAGTTATTGTAATGATTACTTGTGGGTAAATTTAGGCAGGAAATGCCAACAAAGACAGTGAGCCATCATACGCATGCATAAAAAACAAATAATAAAAGAAAAGCATTGTAAGTTTACATTTTGTAAAGTTAGTGTGGGAGAGGTGAAAGAAATATTGTTATCGATCAATATTGACAAATCTCCTGGCATTGACAACTAGATATAAAGCTATTGAGGATGGTAGCTGACTCTATAGCCACTCCGATCTGTCGTAGCTTTAATCTGAGCCTAGAGGAAAGTCTTTGTCCTCAGGCCTGGAGGGAAGCCCAAGTAATTCTGCTACCTAAGAGTGGTAAAGAGGCCTTTACTGGTTCTAACAGCAGACCTATCAGCTTGCTGCCAGCTCTTAGCAAACTGTTTGAAAAAATGGTGTTTGACCAAATACATTGCTATTTCTCTGTAAATAAGTTAACAACAGACTTTCAGCATGCTTATAGAGAAGGGCACTCAACATCTACTGCACTGACACAAAAGACTGATGATTGGTTGAAGGAAAGTGATAATAAGAAGACTGTGGGAGATGTACTGTTAGATTTCAATGCAGCCTTTGATATTATTGACCATAACCTGTTGTTGAGAACTTATGTGTTATAGCTTTTCAACCTCTGCCATATTGTGGATTCAGAGCTATCTATCTAATACAGTGGTTCCCAAACTCGTACCCCTTAAAACATTCAACCTCCAGCTGCGTACCCCCTCTAGCACCAGGGTCAGCGCACTCTCAAATGTTGTTTTTTTGCCATCATTGTAAGCCTGCCACACACACACACCATACAATACATTTATTAAACCTAAGAATGAGTTTTTGTCACAATCCGGCTCGTGGGAAGTGACAAAGAGCTCTTATAGGACCAGGGCACAAATAATAATATAATAATAATCAATAATTTTGCTCTTTATTTAGCCATCTTACATATGAAAATGTATTTGTTCATCAATAATGGTGAATAACTTACCA
The DNA here is from genome assembly GCF_002021735.2 of Oncorhynchus kisutch. Classification (NCBI taxonomy): domain Eukaryota; kingdom Metazoa; phylum Chordata; class Actinopteri; order Salmoniformes; family Salmonidae; genus Oncorhynchus; species Oncorhynchus kisutch. The sequence goes on from NC_034179.2 coordinate 35,038,978, forward strand.
CAGGTTAATGAGAAGGCTGTGCTTGAAAGGGTGCACATAACTGCAATGTTGGGTTGTATTGGAGAGAGTCTCAGTCTTAAATCATTTTCCACACACAGTCTGTGCCTGTATTTAGTATTCATGCTGGTCAGAGCAGAGAATCCACTCTCACATTGGTATGTGGTTGTAAAGGACATCAATGTCTTAACAGCACAATTTACCAAGGCAAGAAACTCTGAGCACAGCCCTATCCAGAAATCTGGCAGTGGCTTCTGATTAAATATTCACAGAACCGCTTGTTGCAGTTTTGATGGGGCTCTCTAGTTTAGATATCGGCAAGTGGACTGGAGGCAGGGCAAGAAAGGGAATAATGAATCCAGTTGTTTGTGTTGTCCATTTCGTGAAAGTACCTGTGTAATTCTGCACCCGGCTCACTCAGGTGCTTCGCTATATTACATTTAACATTGTCCGTAAGTTTGAGTTAATTTGCACACAAATATTGATACGGTGATGGAAAGACCTGTGTGTTGTACTTGTTAATGCCGACAGAAAAGAGCTCCTACTTCTTAAGCATACCCTCAATTTTGTCCCACACATTGAATATAGTTGCAGAGAGTCCCTGTAATCCTACATTCAGATCATTCAGGCGAGAAAAAACATTACCCAGATAGGCCAGTTGTGTTAGAAACCAGTCATCATGCAAGCGGCCGGACAAGTGGAAATTATGGTCAGTAAAGAAAACTTTAAGTTCGTCTCTCAAATGTAAAAAAACATGTCAATACTTTGCCCCTTGATAACCAGCGCACGTCTTTCTGTATGTTACATGGTCGCTGCCCATATCATTGCATAATGCAGAAATAAACGAGAGTTCAGGGGCCTTACTTTAACAAAGATAACCATTTTCACTGTAGTGTCCAAAACGTCTTTCAAACTGTCAGGCATTCCCTTGGCAGCAAGAGCCTCTCGGTGGATGCTGCAGTGTACCCAAGTGGCGTCGGAGCAACTGCTTGCACGCGCGTTACCACTCCACTATGTCTCCCTGGCATGGATTTTGCGCCATCTGTACAGATAAACACATCTTGACCACCAAAGTCCATTTGATGTCACAAAGCTGTCCAGTACTTAAAAAAATATCCTCTCATGTCCTGGTTTCCAGTGGTTTGCAGAAGAGGATGTCTTCCTTAATTGACCCCCCATAAACATTACGGACATATACCGGGAGCTGTGCCAGGCCCGCCACGTCTGTTGACTCATCCAGCTGTAATGCATAGAATTCACTGGCTTGTATGCGAAGCAGTAATTGTTTCAAAACATCTCCTGTCATGTCACTGATGCATCGTGAAACAGTGTTATTTGATGAAGCCATTGTCTGTATCATTTTTTTGGCCTTTTCCCACAGCATTGTCCCAGCCATATCCGCGGCAGCAGGAAGAATTAAGTCCTCCACAATAGTATGGGGCTTGCCTGTCCTAGCCACTGTTAGCTCACCATATAAGATACTTTTAGCCCCTTCTTATTAATGCTATCTGTTGCTTCTATACATGTCTTACTACTCAAATGTCGTCTTTATTCTCGCTCATTGTCCTGTGTCGTTTCTAAATGTCAGCGCAAGAGTGAAGGTTTTCCGCAAGAGAGTAACAGTTAATGTGATTGGATGTTAATTATTTGACAAGGCTACCTGTATTTGACATTGTGTTGTTATTTCGCTGAACACTAGATGGTTTAATTTTATTTTTGGCAGTGAAACGAGGCTACTCAGGTGAGTGAAAAAACTCACCCAAATGTATAAAGGTACTGTTAAAAAAATAAAAAATATGAATCACATTTTTATTTCGCGTATCCCAGACAGCATTGCGCGTACCCCAGTTTTGGAATACCGGATCTAATAGAACTCAGATGGTTTTCTTTAATGGAAGCTTCTCTAATGTCAAACATGTAAAGTGTGGTGTACAGCAGTGCAGTAGGCCCTCTACTCTTTTCTATTTTTTACAAATGACCTACCACCGACATTAAGCGGTATAATTGTCATCAGCAACCGCTGAATAGCATAGCGCCCAGTCAAGTAATATTACAAAAAATATTCGTATTAATGAAATCACTTGTGCAATATTGCAAAACACAGCGTAGCCTTTTGTTAATCCACCTGTCGTCTCAGATTTTGAAATTATGCTTTACAGCGAAAGCAATCCAAGCGTTTGTGTAAGTTTATCGATCGCATGACAAAACATAAAGTACACTTAGCATCAGGTAGCTTGGTCACGAAAATCAGAAAAGTAATCCAAAATACCTCAGTTTGTTTGGCGCATTATGTTCAGAAATCCACAGGAAAGAGCGGTCATGACAACGCAGACAAATTCCAAATAATATCCGTAATGTCCACAGAAACATGTCAAACGTTTTTTATAATCAATCCTCAGGTTGTTTTTAAAATATATAATCGATAATATATCAACCGCAAATGTCTTTCACAGTAGGAGAGGGAAAAACAATAGCTTTCCAAATTCTGTTGCGCGAGCAAAACTCATGTGACCACTTGACGCAATGTTATCGTTCTGGCTAATTTTTCAAAATAAAAGCCTGAAACTATGTCTGAAGACTGACACCTTGAGGAAGCAATAGGAAAATGAATCTGGTTGATATCCCTTTAAATGGAGCAATGGGAGGCTATGGAACATGGAGTTTTCAAAATAGAGGCCACTTCCTGGTTTGATTTTTCTCAGGGTTTCGCCTGCAATATCAGCTCTGTTATACTCAGACAATATTTTTGACAGTTTTGGAAACTTTAGAGTGTTTTCTATCCTAATCTGTCAATTATATGCATATTCTAGCATCTGGTCCTGAGAAGTAGGCCGTTTACTTTGGGAATGTTATTTTTCCAAACATAAAAATTGTGCCCCCTAGCTCCAAGAGGTTAATGCAACCGGTGTGTCAGATTTCACCTTTTCTTTTTACGGAAATAGCATAATCTGAGAACGGCACTCAGAGCCCAATCCAGCCAGGGAAATATCCGCCATTTTGGAGTCAACAGAAGTTAGAAATAACACCATAAATATTCACTTACCATTGATGATCTTCATCAGAAGGCACTCCCAGGAATCCCAGTTCGACAATAAATGACTGATTTGTTCCATAAAGTCCATCATTTATGTGCAAATAGCCACTTGTTGTTAGCGTGTTCAGCCCAGTAATCCATCTTCATGAGGCACAGGTACTTCGTCCAGACAAAAACTCGAAACGTTCCGTTACAGTCCTTTAGAAACAAGTCCAACAATGTATGTAATCAATCTTTAGGATGTTTTTAACATAAAACATCAATAAGCTTCCAACCAGAGAATTCCTATGTCTGAAGAAAAGCACTGGAACGAGAGGTAACTCTGTCGGGAGCGCGCGTCATGAGACCAAGGCACAATGCCAGACCACTTACTCAAACAGGCCTCATGAGTCCATCCTTTATAGTAGAATCCTCATTCAAGTTTCTAAAAACGGTTGAGATCTAGTGGAAGCCGTAGGAAGTTCAACTTTATCCATATCCCACTGTGTATTCATTCGGTAGGCCAAGTTTTGAAAAACTGCAAACCTCAGATGTCCCACTTCCTGGTTGGATTTTTCTCAGGTTTTCGCCTGCCATATGAGTTCTGTTATACTCACAGACATCATTCAAACAGATTTAGAAACCTCAGAGTGTTTTCTGTCCAATAATAATAATAATAATATGCATATATTAGCATCTGGGACAGAGTAGGAGGCAGTTCACTCTGGGCACGCTATTCATCCAAAAGTGAAAATGCTGCCCCCTATCCCAAAAGAGTTGTTTAAACAACAGCATGTGTGTCGATGTATGCTGATGATTCAACCATATACACATCAGCAACCACAGCTAATGAAGTCACTGAAACCCTTAACAAAGAGTTGCAGTCTGTTTTGGAATGAGTGGCCAGTAATAAACGGTCCTGAACATCTCTAAAACTGACAGCATTGTATTTGGTACAAATCATTCCCTAAATTCTAGACCTCAGCTGAATCTGGTAATGAATGGTGTGGCTGTTGAACAAGTTGAGGACACTAAATTTCTTGGTTTTTACCTTAGATTGTAAACTGTCGTGGTCAAAATATATAGATTCAACGGTTGTAAAGATGGGGAGAGGTTAATCCGTAATAAAGAGATGCTCTGCTTTTTTGACATCACACTCCACAAAGCATGTCCTGCAGGCTCTAGTTTTATCATATCTTGATTATTGTCCAGTCATATGGTCCAGTTCTGCAAAGAAAGACCTAGATAAGCTGCAGCTGGCCCAGAACAGAGCCGCACTTCTTGCTCAGAGGGCTAATATTAATATTATGCATGCCAGTCTCTCTTGGCTAAGAATTTAGTTAATACTGACTGTGTCAATTCTTGTTTTTTATAGGAAACATTAATTCCAAATTGTTTGCATAGTCAACTTACACACACAGCACTGTCACCAGACATGCCACCAGGGGTCTTTTCACAGTCCCTAGGTCCAGAACAAATTCAAGGAAGCATACAGTATTATACAGAGCGTTGGGTGCATGGAACTCCCATCTTATATACCGCAAGTGAACAGCAAACCTGCTTTCAAAAAACAAATAAAGCAACACCTCACGGCACAGCGCCTCTCCCCTATGTGACCTACTTGTTGTGTGTATGTACTGACATATATGTGTAAATGATAGATGCACGCACACACACACACTAAATGTTTTTAAATGTAAGTCAATTGTAAAGTATTTTGTCTGTAATGTCTTTTTTGTTGCTAATGGAGATCCTAGTAAATCAAATCTCTTTTTAATCTAAAAATGCTGATTAACGCTTTAAAAAACAGTTTCCTCATCTGTACACTGTTAGAGAAAAGGTTTCCAAAAGGGTCCTATGGCTGTCCCCATAGGATAAGCTTTTTTGGTTCCAGGTAGAACCCTTTTTGGTTCCAAGTAGAACCCTTTTGGTTTCCATGTAGAACCCTCTGTAGAAAGAATCTACATGGAACCCAAAAGGGTTCAACCTGCAACCAAAAAGTGTTATTCAAAGGGTTCTCCTATGGGGACAGCCAAAGAACACTTTAAGGTTTTAGATATCACCATTTTTGGGGCGGCAGGTAGCCTAGAGCGTTGGGCCAGTAACCCGAAAGGTTGCTGGATCAATTCCCGGAGCTGACAAGGTAACAATCTGTCGTTCTGCCCCTGAACAAGGCAGTTAACACACTGTTCCTCGGTAGGCCGTCATTGTACGAATTTGTTCTTAACTGACTTGCTTAGTGAAATAAATGTTAAATACATTTTTTTTTTTAACAATCTTATTCTACTATACTGCAGAGTGGTGCTTCATGATTATGCATGGAATGGGCCTATGCTTAGAGAATGCAGATAGGCAATTTGTTGTTCTCTTTCTGTGTGCATGTGCCTTCATCAACATTCAACGGAGTCTACATCACAACTCCCTTGGGCATGTTCTGCTCTGACTTCTAAATGTGACTTGGAGGACTCAAGGCAATTCAAACCTTTATTAGCCAACTTCAGGCCTTTTTGTTTTAGAAATAGGCCTAGATGAGTTGGTGTAAAAATGCATTGCAGTAGTAGGCTACATATTGATTCCAATCATTCTGTTACCTTTGTTTGCATGAATGCAAAATAGTCAGCAACACAATCCATAGACAATGATTTATGACTAGGTGTTCTAATACAGAGTCAGGTTAAGGTCTACCGTCCTAGCTTTATGTCCTGTCCTTTCACATCCTCCTAGAGGTCGGCCACAGCCCCTCACTGAGATTTCGCACAGAAAAGCCAATAGTTTGTTTCAGCTTATATACTGTACGTTGACGATTGATGGTGACGAAGGATGTCCATCCGTAATTTTAACGTTAAAATCCATTTTAACAAAAAACTTAGTTCACACATTTAATCTGTCTCTGCAGCCAGGGCCTAGAGGGGAACCCAGGGAGCGGAATCTCACAGAATCGGGGATGGGCTCATTTCTGCACACTTCTTTATTCAATTTAGGTTACTTGAGGTTGAGGTTATGATTTAGCACACACATAAGTTTCCCCAGTCCCAGGTGCTGTACAGATGCACTGGAGCTGCTGACGTGGACACACACAAACACACACAAATACGGACGGTGGCTGAAAAAATTCAATAAAAAATTCTGACACATGCAGAATTCAAATGAAGGGTATGTAACATGAGCAGCTGAGAAAGCAGAGACAGTAGTCAGTCAGTCAGTCAGTCAGTGGTAGCTAGTAGCTACAGTGGAAGCAGCTGTATTTAAAAAAAATATATATATTTCACCTTTATTTAACCAGGTAGGCAAGTTGAGAAGTTCTCATTTACAACTGCGACCGGGCCTAGATGAAGCAAAGCAGTGCGACACAAACAACAACACAGCGTTACACATGGAATAAGAAAACATACAGTCAATAATACAATAGAAAAAATTATAATAAAAAATTAATGTAAAAAATTTAAGTCTATACACAATGAGGTAGGATAAGGGAGGTAAGGCAATAAATAGGCCCTAGTGGCGAAATACTTACAATATAGCAATTAAACACTGGAGTGATAGATGTGCAGAAGACGACCGTGCAAGTAGAGATACTGGGGTGCAAAGGAGCAAAATAAAGAAAATAAATAACAGTATGGGGATGAGGTAGTTGGATGGGCTTTTACAGATGAGCTATGTACAGGTGCAGTGATCTGTGAGCTGCTCTGATAGCTGGTGCATAAAGCTAGTGAGGGAGATATGAGTCAAATCAAAGTTTATTTGTCACGTGCGCCGAATACAACAGGTATAGACCTGAAATGCTTACTTACAGGTTCTAACCAATGGTGCGGAAACAAAGGTACAGTGCCTTGCGAAAGTATTCGGCCCCCTTGAACTTTGCGACCTTTTGCCACATTTCAGGCTTCTAACATAAAGATATAAAACTGTATTTTTTGTGAAGAATCAACAACAAGTGGGACACAATCATGGAAGTGGAACGACATTTATTGGATATTTCAAACTTTTTTAACAAATCAAAAACTGAAAAATTGGGTGTGCAAAATTATTCAGCCCCCTTAAGTTAATACTTTGTAGCGCCACCTTTTGCTGCGATTACAGCTGTAAGTCGCTTGGGGTATGTCTCTATCAGTTTTGCACATCGAGAGACCAAATTATTTTCCCATTCCTCCTTGCAAAACAGCTCGAGCTCAGTGAGGTTGGATGGAGAGCATTTGTGAACAGCAGTTTTCAGTTCTTTCCACAGATTCTCGATTAGATTCAGGTCTGGACTTTGACTTGGCCATTCTAACACCTGGATATGTTTATTTTTGAACCATTCCATTGTAGATTTTGCTTTATGTTTTGGATCATTGTCTTGTTGGAAGACAAATCTCCGTCCCAGTCTCAGGTCTTTTGCAGACTCCATCAGGTTTTCTTCCAGAATGGTCCTGTATTTGGCTCCATCCATCTTCCCATAAATTTTAACCATCTTCCCTGTCCCTGCTGAAGAAAAGCAGGCCCAAACCATGATGCTTCCACCACCATGTTTGACAGTGGAGATGGTGTGTTCAGGGTGATGCGCTGTGTTGCTTTTACGCCAAACATAACGTTTTGCATTGCTGCCAAAAAGTTCAATTTTGGTTTCATCTGACCAGAGCACCTTCTTCCACATGTTTGGTGTGTCTCCCAGGTGGCTTGTGGCAAACGTTAAACAACACTTTTTATGGATATCTTTAAGAAATGGCTTTCTTCTTGCCACTCTTCCATAAAGGCCAGATTTGTGCAATATACGACTGATTGTTGTCCTATGGACAGAGTCTCCCACCTCAGCTGTAGATCTCTGCAGTTCATCCAGAGTGATCATGGGCCTCTTGGCTGCATCTCTGATCAGTCTTCTCCTTGTATGAGCTGAAAGTTTAGAGGGACGGCCAGGTCTTGGTAGATTTGCAGTGATCTGATACTCCTTCCATTTCAATATTATCGCTTGCACAGTGCTCCTTGGGATGTTTAAAGCTTGGGAAATCTTTTTGTATCCAAATCCGGCTTTAAACTTCTTCACAACAGTATCTCGGACCTGCCTGGTGTGTTCCTTGTTCTTCATGATGCTCTCTGCGCTTTTAACGGACCTCTGAGACTATCACAGTGCAGGTGCATTTATACGGAGACTTGATTACACACAGGTGGATTGTATTTATCATCATTAGTCATTTAGGTCAACATTGGATCATTCAGAGATCCTCACTGAACTTCTGGAGAGAGTTTGCTGCACTGAAAGTAAAGGGGCTGAATAATTTTGCACGCCCAATTTTTCAGTTTTTGATTTGTTAAAAAAGTTTGAAATATCCAATAAATGTCGTTCCACTTCATGATTGTGTCCCACTTGTTGTTGATTCTTCACAAATAAATACAGTTTTATATCTTTATGTTTGAAGCCTGAAATGTGGCAAAAGGTCGCAAAGTTCAAGGGGGCCGAATACTTTTGCAAGGCACTGTCTGTGTGTGTAGGTAAGTAAAGAAATAAAACAACAGTAAAAAGGCATTTGAAAAAAGAGCAAGGCTATATACAGACATCTGTTAGTCAGGCTTATTGAGGTAGTATGTACATGTAGGTATCGTTAAAGTGACTATGCATATATGATGAACAGAGAGTAGCAGAAGTGTAAAAAGAGGGGTTGGCGGGTGGTGGGACACAATGCAGATAGCCCGGTTAGCCAATATGCGGGAACACTGGTTGGTCGGGCCAATTTAGGTAGTATGTACATGAATGTATAGTTAAAGTGACTATGCATATAAGATAAACAGAGAGTAACAGCAGCATAAAAGAGGGGTTGGGGGGCGGGGGGTACACAATGCAAATAATCCTAGTAACTATTTGGTTACCTGTTCAGGAGTCTTATGGCTTGGGGGTAAAAACTTTTGAGAAGCCATTTTGTCCTAGACTTGGCACTCCGGTACCGCTTGCCATGCGGTAGTCGAGAGAACATTCTATGACTGGGTTGCTGGGGTCTTTGACAATTTTCAGGGCCTTCCTCTGACACCGCCTGGTGTAGAGGTCCTGGATGGCAGGCAGCTTTGCCCCGGTGATGTACTGAGCCGTACGCACTACCCTAAGTGCCTTGTGGTCGGAGGCCGAGCAATTGCCGTAGCAGGCAGTGATGCAACCGGTCAGGATGCTCTCGATATTGCAGCTGTAGAACCTTTTGAGGATCTCAGGAACCATGCCAAATCTTTTTAGTTTCCTGAGGGGGAATAAGCTTTGTCCTGCCCTCTTCACGACTGTCTTGGTGTGTTTGGACCAATCTAGTTTATTGTTGATGTGGACACCAAGGACTTTGAAGCTCTCAACCTGCTCCACTACAGCCCCGTCGATGAGAATGGGGACGTGCTCGGTGCTCCTTTTCCTGTAGTCCACAATCATCTCCTTAGTCTTGGTTACGTTGAGGCATAGGTTGTTATTCTGGCACCACCCAGCCAGGTCTCTGACCTCCTCCCTATAGGCTGTCTCATCGTTGTCGGTGATCAGGCCTACCACTGTCGTCAGCAAACTTAATGATGGTGTTGAAGTCGTGCCTGGCCATGCAGTCGTGGGTGAACAGAGAGTACAGGAGGGGACTGAGCACGCACCCCTGGGGAGCTCCAGTGTTGAGGATCAGCGTGGCAGATGTGTTGCTACCTACCCTCACTACCTGGGGGTGACCTGTCAGGAAGTCCAGGATCCAGTTGCAGAGGGAGGTGTTTAGTCCCAGGATCCTTAGCTTGGTGATGAGCTTTGAGGGTACTATGGTGTTGAACGCTGAACTGTAGTCAATGAACAGCATTCTCACATAGGTGTTACTTTTGTCCAGGTGGGAAAGGGCAGTGTGGAGTGCAATAGAGGTTGCATCATTTGTGGATCTGTTTGGGCAGTATGCAAATTGGAGTGTGTCTAGGGTTTCTGGGATAATGGTGTTGATGTGAGCCATTACCAGCCTTTCAAAGCACTTCATGGCTACGGACATGAGTGCTACGGGTCTGTAGTCATTTAGGCAGATTGCCTTTGGTTTCTTGGGCACAGGGACTATGGTGGTCTGCTTGAAGCATGTTGCTATTACAGACTCAACCAGGGAAAATGTCAGTGAAGACACCTGCCAGTTGGTCAGCACGTGCCCGGGGCACACGTCCTGGTAATCCGTCTGGCCGCAGCCCTGTGTATGTTGACCTGTTTATAGGTCTTACTCACGTCGGCTACGGAGAGCGTGATCACACAGTTTTCCAGAACAGCTGATGCTCTCATGCATGCCTCAGTGTTGCTTGCCTCGAAGCGAGCATAGAAGTGATTTAGCTCGTCTGGTAGGCTCGTGTCACTGGGCAGCTCGCGGCTGTGCTTCTCTTTGTAGTCTGTAATAGTTTGCAAGCCCTGCCACATCCGACGAGTGTCGGAGCTGGTGTAGTATGATTCAATCTTAGTCCTGTATTGACTATTTGCCTGTTTGATGGTTCGTCGCAGGGCATAGCGAGTCTGCAGCTTCTCTTAAATACTGAGCAGCTAACCAATCGCTGCAGCTGTACATAGTCCATCGGTATATAGCCCACCCAATTTACCTACCTCATCCCCATACTGTTTTTATTTTATTTACTTTTCTGCTCTTTTGCACACCAGTATCGCTACCTGCACATGTTCATCTGATCATTTATCACTCCAGTGTTAATCTGCTAAATTTTAATTATTCACTCCTATGGCCTATTTATTGCCTACCTCCTCATGCCTTTTGCACACAATGTATATAGATTTTTTTTCTTCTGCTTTTTAAAAATGGTTTATTGTTTACTCCATGTGTAACTATGTGTTGTTATCTGTTCACACTGCTATGCTTTATCTTGGCCAGGTCGCAGTTGCAAATGAGAATTTGTTCTCAACTGGCCTACCTGGTTAAATAAAGGTGAAATAAAAAATAAAATAAATACGCAACGCAGGACAAGCTAGATAAACTAGTAATATCATCAACCATGTGTAGTTATAACTAGTGATTATGATTGATTGATTGTTTTTTATAAGATAAGTTTAATGCTAGCTAGCAACTTACCTTGGCTTCTACTGCATTTGCGTAACAGGCAGTCTCCTTGTGGAGTGCAACGAGAGGCAGGTGGTTGTAGCGTTGGACTAGTTAACTGTAAGGTTGCAAGTTTGAATCCCCTGAGCTGACAAGGTGAAAATATGTCGTTCTGCCCCTGAACAAGGCAGTTAACCCACCATTCCTAGGCCGTCATTGAAAATAAGAATGTGTTCTTAACTGACTTGCCTAGTTAAGTAAAGGTATAAAAATATATATATATTAACAAAAATCTGCAAAATCGGCGTCCAAAAATAGCGATTTCCGATTTGTTATGAAAATTTGAAATCGGCCCTAAGTAATCAGCCATTCCGATTAATCGGTCGACCTCTAGTTATGATATCGTTTAGGACCTTGAGCATGGCTGAGGTGTACCCATGACCAGCTCGGAAACAAGATTGCATGGCGGAGAAGGTACAGTGGGATTCGAAATGGTCGGTAATCTGTTTGTTAACTTGGCTTTCGAAGACCTTAGAAAGGCAGGGTAGGATTGATATAGGTCTGTAGCAGTTTGGGTCTAGAGTGTCACCCCCTTTGAATCTTTGGGGATCTCAGACGATACGAAAGAAAGTTTGAACAGCCTAGTTAATAGGGGTTTTAATTTTAGAAAGAGAGGGTCCAGATTGTCTAGCCCGGATGATTTGCAGGGGCCCAGATTTGCGGTTCTTTCAGAACATCAGCTATCTGGATTTGGGTGAAGGAGAAATGGGGGAGGCTGTGGGGGGCGCAGGGCTGTTGACCGGGGGTTAAAGAGAGGAGATCTCCAATGAGGAGGTGCTAATGTAGGTTACGTTTTAAAGACACGTTTATGTGGGACCGGGAGCATTGCCCTGCCCTGCCTCCAGACTCTGAAGTGGTTCCATACAGCGCCTCCGTAGCTGTTGTTTTTCTTCCTGTGTGGGAGCCAGGCAGCCACTTGGTAACCTGATCCCAGATCTGTTTGTGCTGTCTTGCAAACAACCACAGGAATTCTCATGGCAGCTCAAACAGATCTGGGACCAGACACTGGGATCGCCTCCTGGGCCCATGGCCACAACTGGAGAATGGAGTAGAGAGTGGGACAGAAGAGCTGGGAACTGGATGCAGATATAGCTTCTCAGCATCAATAGGAGGCTATTATTGTTTGGCCTTGAAAATACCTTTTGTAAGAATGAGTAATGACGACAATAGAGGATCCCTCCGTTGAAATAATATTATGATATTTTTCTACCTTTGATCCATTCATGCATTGTTTTTCAGTCTTTTGCTTTGTGTGTTTACTGAAGTGCCCTAGTTGGTAGGTATCATGTATCAAGGTAAGACCCATGTGCAGACTGTGTGAAGTAACAATGTTTATTGTAACAACAGGGGCAGGCAACGACAGGTCAAGGCAGGCAGGGGTCGATAATCCAGAGTAGGAGCAAAAATACAGGATGGCAGGCAGGCTCAGGGTCAGGACAGGCAAGGGTCAAAAACCAGGAGGACGGAAAAAGAGAAGCTGGGAAAAGACAGGAGCTGAGAGGAAAATGCTGGTAAGCTTGACAAACAAGACAAACTGTCACAGACAGACAGAAAACACAGGTATAAATACCCATAGGATAAGTGGGGAAGATAGACGACACCTGGAGGGGGTGGAGACAAGTACAAGGACAGGTGAAACAGATTAGATTTTTCCGATGCACAGCTAGCCTCTGAGTCTTTGTGAAGTTTTCCTCCTTCAAGTTTTATATTGTTAGACAATAATTTAATATGATTTGAGATTGCATCAGTTAACTCTGGCAAGAAAGGGAAAAGGCAACATAGCCAGCCTATTCCTCACACTCCATGATGTCACCATCAGGCTGTTTTTCCGTTGAGAGAAGAGAACACTCAAGGAGTTTACGAGGAGAGAATATTTCTCTCTCTTCCAAGATGATTGGCAAGTTAGTTTCTCCTTGTGAGGTGTGGGGAATATGTGTCAGTAAGAGAGGGAAACAGTGGGAGAGAGAATCAGAGAGAGCGAGAGAGACAGGGAAAGAGAGAGGTGAAGATGGCAGTGCTAAGAAGCCCACTCTGGCTGCCTCTCCTCTCTTCTCATTTCCTCTCATCTCCTCTCATGTTTCTCTCTGAGTGAGATATCGAGTGGACACTAGAGGCTACAGCCAACACTCTCGCATATCCCACATTGACAGGTGGCTCTTCAGAACAAACCCCACACACACACCCCACATTGACAGGTGGCTCTTCAGAACAAACCTACCACACATACACGCAGCGGATTTATGCAATATAATTAATCTGTTTGGCCTGGACACAAAGGGCTGTGAGACAGTTTTAATCCTAGACACATGGAAAGTGGGATGTATAAGGAGGGTACGGGGCAACAGAAGACAAACAGCAGAGGGGCTAAGAATCTTGGAGATGGGGAAAGGGCCAATAAAACGGGGAAAGTCCACCTGTCGACGATACCTCGTGGGAAGAGCGGTCCGAGCTCTCTTCCAGGTACGCCAACAGCGGCGGACGAACATCTGGGTAGAGGGTATGTTGACCTCTTCCTCTTGCTCCTGGAAGAGCGGGGTCTGATAACCCATGGAGCACTCGAAGGGCGAGAGCCTAGTGGCCGAGCAGGGAAGGCTGTACTCCACCCACATGAGTTGCTGGCTCCAGGTGGTGGGGTTGGCCAAGACGAGGCATCGAAGAGTTGTCTCCAGGTCCTGATTAGCACACTCTGACTGGCCGTTGGATTGGGGATGAAACCCAGAGGACAGGCTGGCCGACAACCCAATGAGTGTGCTGAATGCCTTCCAGAACCGGAACGAGAACTGAGGACCACTGTCGGAAACCATGTCCACCAGAAGTCCATGGATCCGGAAGACATTCTGCACCATGAGCTGGGAAGTCTCATTGGCAGAAGGTAGCTTGGGGAGGGGAATTAAATGGGCGGCTTTGGAAAACCTGACCACCACGGTGAGGATAGGGGTGTTGCGGAGGGCGACCAGTGACGAAGTCCAGGGATATATGTGACATGGGACGGTTAGGGACAGGAAGAGTTTGAAGGAGGCCATCCGGAGTTGTCGAGGAGTCTTGTTCTGAGCACAGATGGCGCAGGCGGCGACGAACGCGGAGACGTCAGGAACCATGGTGGGCCACCATCGCACAAAGGCCAGGGTCCAACGGAAGCAAGAGCGGCAGGCAAGCCTGGAGGAATGAGGGACAAACATCCGGTTAGCCGGGCCCGCCTCACGGGCCTGGTTTTCTATTCCCCAGATGAGGGTAGCCACAAGGCATGATGTAGGGGGAATGGTTTCGGGGTTCGTGGGTGTAGAAGCGGGGTAATCGCGGCGTGAAAGTGCGTCCGGCTTAACATTCTTAGACCTCGGGCGGTAGGAGATGGTGAAGTTGAACCTGGTGAACAACAGGGCCTATCGAGCTTGCCTGGAGTTGAGACGCTTGGCGGTGCTGCGATATTCTAGGTTCTTGTGATCCATCCACACTACGAATGGAAGTTCTGCCCCCTCTAACCAATGTCTCCACTCCTCCAAGGCCATCTTCACTGCGAGTAGTTCTCTGTCCCCCACATCACAATTCCTCTCTGTGGCATTAAGGCGATGGGAGAAGAAGGCAGCTTAAGGTCCAGCGCAGAACGCTGGGACAGGACAGCCTCCATTCCAACATCCGAAGCGTCTACTTCCTCGATGAACTGACGGGAAGGGTCCTGATGGATCAATATGAGAGCTTTGGTGAAGTGGTTCTTAAGGTCCAGGAATGCCCGGTCAGCAGCTAGGGACCACGTGAACGGGACCTTGGGAGAGGTGAGTGCTGACAAGGGGGAAGCCAAGCTGCTGTAACTCCGGTTAAAACGGTGGTAAAAATGGGAAAATCCTAAGAAACATTGCAGCTGGGTTGGGGCCAATCCAGCACCGCTCTCACCTTTCCTGGATCCATCTGCACATTCCCAGCAGCAATGATGTATCCAAAGAAGGCGATGGAACTCACATTATTTGGCTTTGATGAACAGGTGGTTCTCCAGGAG
Source organism: Oncorhynchus kisutch (assembly GCF_002021735.2). NCBI lineage: Eukaryota > Metazoa > Chordata > Actinopteri > Salmoniformes > Salmonidae > Oncorhynchus > Oncorhynchus kisutch. The sequence continues at coordinate 35,054,030 of NC_034179.2, forward strand.
ACGCTGGAGGTCTTGTTGGACATGGAGAACGTGTTATTGAGCTGAGCGGGAAAAGACGAGGATGTTGTCGAGGTAGATGAACACAAACCGGTTCAATATTCTTGAGAACGTCATTAACCAGGGCCTGGAACACAGCAAGAGCCCTTTGTCAAACTGAATGGCATCACCAGGTATTCATAGTGTCCGCTATCAGTGTTGAAGGCTTCCACTCATCACCTTCCCGTATCTGTGCCAGGTGGTAGGCGTTCCGCAGGTCTAACTTAGAGTAGATAGTGGCCCCCTGGAGCGGCTCAAAAGCCGAGGCGATGATTGGTAGCTGGTAGCAGTTCTTAACCGTGATGTCATTGAGGCCCCGTTAGTCGATGCACAGGGGCAGGGTTTTGTCCTTCTTCTCCACAAAGAAGAACAATGCGCCGGCGGGGGAGGCAGAAAGACCGATACCCCCTGCAACCAGGGAGTCCGCGATGGACGTCTCCATAGCCTTGGGCTCCGGACCCGACAGTGAATACAGCCGTCCCCGGGGTGGTGTAGTGCCAGGCAGAAGGTCGATCCCGCAGTCATAGGGTCGATGCGGAGGAAGTGAAGTGGCCCGAGCTGATAAGGGGATTGTGGCGCCGGTGCCAAGAAAACCCCAATACCACGGGAACCTGAGGAGACTTGATGAGCATAAACTGTATAAACTCACTGTGGTTCCCGGACACACGCAGGTGGATAGGAGTAGTATTGTGGGTGACCCTGCCTATAGAGCGCCCATCCAGTGCTCTAACGTCCAGGAGACTGGAGAGGGGGTGAGTGGGGATGCCCAGCTCAGGCACCAGGGTGGTGTCCATCAAACTCTCATCGGTCCCAACGTCCGTGAGAACCCGGAGAGATTTAGACTGGTCGCCCCACAGCAGGATGTCATGGAAAGGGGTGTATGGCCCACTAGAGTACTCATATCTACTGATGAGCCTGGTCTCTTTAAGGGACAGGTAGACACATAATGACCAGCAGTTCCGCAATACAGACAACTCTGGGTGTTAAGTGTGTGTAAGCGTTCGGCTGGAGACAGCCTATCTCTGGCAAGTTGGATCGGCCCCGAAAAAGGAGAGTCGGCAGAACTCAGAGACTCTCGGGGGGAACTCGGGTAAGCTTGGATCCTCTCGGGACGTAGACGCCGGGGACTTCCGGAGATCCTCTGAGGCAAGGTGAGATTCTTTGGCGAGCAATTGGGACTACGTTCCTGTAGCCGCCATCGATCCGTATGGTCAAGGCGATGAGCGAATCGAGATCCGTAGGCAGCTCCCGGGCTGCGAGCTCGTCCTTAACCTCCTCCGATAAGCCATGAACGTATGTTTCGAACAGGGATTCTGGGTTCCAGGCACTCTCGGCAGCCAACGTGCGGAAATCAACCGCATAGTCCGCCACACTGTGGGAGTCTTGCCGAAACTGGAGTAACTTCCAGGCAACCTCGCTCTACAACGTAGAGTCGAAAACCTTTTTTACCTAATCCACGAAGTCCTCCAGGCTGAAACACATGGCAAATTGTTGTTCCCACACCGCCATAGCCCAGGCGAGAGACCTCCTGGACATTAGCGTTATGAGATACGCTATCTTCGAGCAGTCAGAGGGTAAGGAAGAGGGCTGGAACTCGAAGATGATGGAACACTGGGAGAGAAACGCCCAACAGGTTCCTGACCCTCCAGTGAAACGTTCCGGAGGAGGTACGTGGGGGTGGCCTGGAGAGACTCACTGCTGACAGTGGTGTTACTGGGGGGCTGGCAGGCTACTGTCGTGGCCGGCTGCCTCACAGATAATCCGCGGAGTTGCTCCAGCAATGTATTCAAGGCACAGTCATAACGTTCTGCCAGGGAATCCGTCCAGAAGACCTCAAAGTAACTCCTCATGACTCCCAATGGTGGCTCCTTGGGAGGAGATATTGTTGTGGAGCTGGTCCGAGTCTGCTGGGTCAGTCATGACCAGTTCGTACTATCAGACCTCAGGATACTATCAGACCTGCAGACAGTTTGAAGTAACAAAATATTATTACAAAAATAGGGGTCAGGCAAATGACAGGTCAAGGGCAGGCAGAGGTCAGTAATCTAGAGCAGAGTCCGAAAGGTACAGAACGACAGGGCACGCAAAATGGTCAAAACCGGGAAAACTAGAAAACAAGGACTAGAGCGAAAACAGGAGTACGGAAAAAACGCTGGTAGGCTTGACAAGACAAGACGAACTGGCAACAGACAAACAGAAAACACAGGTATAAATACACAGGGGTTAATGGGGCAGATGGGTGACGCCTGGAGGTGGGTGGAGACAAGCACAAAGACGGGAAACCGATCAGGGTGTAACAATCTTTTTTACTTTTAGTTTTATATACGAGCTTCAAACAGCTAAAAATACAATATTTTTGGTTCTGGAAAATATATTTCACAGCAGTTTAGATGGTACAATGATTCTCTACACTATACATGCTTGTTTTGTCAGAAACTGAAATTAGGCAAACTATTATAATTTTTTCAACCAGGAAATGGTGGGGTGATTTCTGCATAATGCAGCTTTAAGTCAGTGTCATGGTTACAGTCACGGTCACTTAGGCTATTATAATAATGATATAGCATGTGATGCATCTTTCCCAATGGTCATTGTTATTGTCAGAGACTCGTGGCCTCACTAATGACTGTAAATTAACAGTCAATCCGTAGTGGCTACCCAGTACACAGATGATGATCATTGTGACATGTGAGCAATGTTCCCTCTAAGCTGCGTGCAGGCGCGAATCTCCCTGTGACCGCCATGCATAACAAATATCAACCCGCACAGAGTAGCACGAGATTGAACTTCACTGAACTTTCTAGTTTTCCTCCTTAGTTTTAACATTGTCAAAGTTTCCCTTTACTGTGGGAATTGTGATCGAGTCAACGCAATATTAGCCACTTTCAATGCAACGTCCCGAAACAAAACAAACTATGCAAGACTTAGTATGCAAAACTAAATATGCAAGCGATTTTCTTGTAGGCAGAACACATCAGTGCGTGATTCCTTTGCATTGCCATACAGACTCAACACCTACTCTACACAGACCGTTGCAGCATAACCAATCAGAGCTGCAGTAAGCCTATATGCAAATTGCCATAATGGATCTATGCCATTCAGTTTCAACTGGACTGTGTTAACAGCATGAGCGGTGGTCGTGAATAGATGCGCTTTTTAAAAAATACCGCATTTAGCCATGTGTGCACATTTGTTTATATCCTTTGCTAGTTAATGAGTTATTAGCACAGTTATAAATCATTTGTAGTCAGCAATGGGGGAGTGGTTGCTTCCAACAAGAGCACAAAATGTGTGCATTTAAAGCCATCTTTGAAAAACTTTTTTAATGCCTAAAAGGGGCACTGTTGTATTTTTAGACTGTCTTGAATAAGTTAAGTAGCCAATAGGCATAGCGTAGTATAATTGGTCTGATTCTCTGTAATAATGGTATGGGAATAATAATGAATTTGATTTTGTAAAGTGGGAGAAGTGGATAAACAAGTTTATTTAAAGCCCTGTATGTTTTTTTCAAATGTCTCATGGAATGCAGGCCTACATTGAACACCACATATTGGCTGCTACTGTGGACTGATTGATAGAACAGCTATTTCCATGTTAAAATGTTATGGGATGTGTTTTTCTCCATAGTTTTTGTTGGTAGACCACGCTGGTAGGACTACATTACGATCAAATAACCACAGTAGCCTACTTGACCACTGTTAAAATTATAACTTAAAGCAGTTACAGCATCAGTGTTCACAGTAAACACGCACCGGAAGTTGCACAGAAGTTTCACAACGTTGAAGGGAACATTGCTTGTGAGTCAGTTGTCTACTGGCTGAAAATCTGAAATTGTGTGTTTTTCTGTTTTAGAATTAAATTGAGGCTAAAGGCAGGCGGAGTGGTCTGGGCTTAATCAGGCTCTAAATCTGAATATGTTTCTGTGTGGGGTGTCAAGCAGGATGTGGGGCCTGTAAACCTCTCTGCTCTCTGAAACATTTCTCAGTCGTTAGGCAGCCTTGGAAACATCTTTTGTGTGGTATAGGCCTTGTACAGTGCAGTACAGGGGTGTGGTCAGCCAGCCAGAGTTCCCTATTTTACCGCTCACCACAAACTGACTGGAGTGTTTTCCATCACAACCCAGAGAGCAGTAATATTCTCCAGCTTATTACTACCCACATTTTCTACGGACTTGTCATGTCGTAAGTTGACGATCCAAATTTGAACAGTTGTAAAATGTGTAAAATGCTTACCACAAATGCTTAATCCTCGGCCCTCCCTCTTCTCTCTACTGAAGCTAGAACTATTTTCTTCTGAGACAAAGACAAGCTTTGTCAGCACAGCCAGGACATTTGGAAGTGAGAAATGTGCACCTCGTCCACCAAGGCATCTGGTGCTTTTGATTTCTAAAATACTAGTATATTCAAAGACATGAATAAAAGAAGCACATATCTTCCTACTAAGGACAAGCAACACAGACACAGGTCTCGAAAGTTATTTACCATACAATGGGGTGATTGTGTCCTCTACAATCTGTCATACACATGAGCTAAGCCTAAGGTAGCCTAAATCAAATGACCACAGTGTCCTGAGGGAAGGGAGACAAATAACAGGATTGAAATAAAATATCTTCTCAAAACAACTGCGTCTCCACCTCTCCCACCGCCTGTACCTCGGCTTGGAAAAATAGTCTGAGTGGGGAGGGAGACTTCCTCGTGGCTAGACTCTGTGTGTGTGTGTGTGTGTGTGTGCGTGTGCGTGTGCGTGCGTGTCTGAGAGAGAGCGTGCGTGCGTGTCTGAGAGAGAGCGTGGGTGCGTGCGTGACTGAGAGAGAGCGTGAGAGAGAGGTATAGGCAGCACAGGGGCAGACAGGCTGCTTCCGTGTCTTGATCTGTGTGTGTGGAGGCAGTAGCAGCTGGACTACTCTTGGCCCTGCTGCTCTTTCTCAGTGGCTCTCTGATCCAAAGGTCTGGCTGGTGTGTTGCTCTCTGTGCATAGACGCTGTATGTGTAGTCTGTCCAGCTCAACTCCGGTAGGAGTCAGTCAGTGTGTATAGGGGGAGTTACAGTGCAGGGCAGTTTCTGTGAAGGTGTCATCAAGACCATTGCTGTTTTCTTTCTGTGAGTACACTCTCTATGACACTCTATCCCTCTGTCTCCCTTTCTCTTTCACCCCCTTTTGATATCTATGTTTATGTTTTTTAGAGCTCAGTCTCAGTCTGTGACCTTTCAGAAGTTGGTTAAAGGTAGTCAGGTTAAAACATAAAACCTTTTGAGGTATTTTAGGACATTAGTTGGACAATTGAAAATTAAAAATGTTTTTTTTTTATGGCTGATCTTAACAGATATCCACATACCTTTTTTAGTAACATTATGGGCTAAATATACCAGTCACTTTTTCTCTGAAGTAACAACCTGCTATATAATGCTAGTGTTGGTCATAGTTCACCAGCAGTTCCCCTCTTTAGAGACTTGGTTATTTAAAGGCTGACTGAGGCTGAAACCTGCCCTGGGCTGAGCCATGCAGAGTGGGTCACACATCAGAGGATGTGATGAAGCAGTGTGATATTCAACCCAACATCCTTTCTCCAACCCACTGCCAAACTGGGGCCAGCCAGGACTCAGGAGCCACCCACCCACTGTTTACTGTGGTGGATAATGCTGAGGAAATGAATCAGGCTCCTCCATATTCATGTTAGCTACAGTATGTTCAGCTAGCATTACAGTATGTTCAGCTAGCAATGAGAGAGATATATATTTTAAGGGTATTACGAGGTGTATTTGATGTATTATACCCCAAGTACATTTTTTGTTGTTGTGTGGTTGTTTAGGTAGGCCTAGATCTACTGTATTCTGTGCACCACTGCTTGTTTTAGCATCTGTCATCTCCATGGTGTGATTCCTATATAGCCAATATATGGAATCGTATGTAACCATCTGCAATCCATTCATTAAAGGACTGAGTCAGTCTTAATATTAAAGGAATAAGCACAGAGACGCCACTTAATGTGTGGGTCTATGTGGTGGGCATCTCCTCTCAGGAAGTTGACTGAGAATTGCCTCATCAGGGTCGGGGGATGTCTTCTGTCAGTGACAGAAGCTATCACTAGAGTTTATATGCAGAAAGCGGGAGAGTGGAGATGTCTGTCAGTGCTACCAAGCTCCATTAACCTTCTGATGATGGGAGCATGCCCCTGTGCCCTATATCCACATCTGCTCCCCCAAACAGAAACACTGATCCTGGGCTGGGTAGAGAGACTGGACTGGTAGCCCGCCCACAGCACCTGCTTTATTGTACCTTCCCTATGAGATCAAGATACACAGTTCATTGGAGGGAGGTCTCCGACTGTGTGGGATTATAGACTGGAAAACGTTTAAAGTTCAACTTTCTGTGGACTGGTTTCATACGGTAATTTTTTAAAGATTATGATATAAATAGTAGCCTATTTGGTTGTTGTGGTTCATGGGATGTTTGTTGTCAAAGGGATAGCGTAGCAATGTTCTCCACATTTTTTGTTGTCTCTCCTTTAGGGCTCAAATGGATAAGAGGATGTCTCAAAAGTGTTTCACTCACATCTCAATCCCAAACAGATAAGAAATGTCAGTTGGTACAAGCTTTCTTTATCTAAACTCAGCAAGCTTTGGATTGTTGTTAGCTCTATGTCTAAGAAAACCCCATAAGATCTCTATATTTGTAATCATCTCTTTTTGAGAAAGTCTTTACATCTCCTTGCTGTCAAAGTCCATGTAATTAGTGAAAATAACAACCCAATAGTCAGGGCAGGAGCTTTGGTAACTAGAAAATCATAATCTACTTTTTCATTTGCGGATATGCTGCTGACAAATTTCCATATTTAGCCTAACCTTCCCACAAACTGATTTTGCCACATTACTCATATTTCCTGAGGAATATTGTGTTTTTGTGAAAATGTTTGAAGGGAAATTAGGGAAACCTGCTGTCATCAAGAAGACTTCATATTAATAAATAAAGTAATCTTTCATATTCTGATGTCTTTCTCTCTCGGTCTCGCTCTCTTTCTAAGACATTGGGTTTGTCAATATTAGGTCATTTTGATGGAGGACACACTCTCAGTCTAGTAATTGTCCTTCTCTCACAAGGTTGTCTTTACATAACTGTGTCCTGACAGTATAAAAACTAAACCTTGAGTGGGGCTGTTGCAGTGACCGTATTACCGCCACACCGCCGGCGGTCATGGTAATTAGGCTTCTCCAAGCTCTGATTCTGCTGATGGTCATTAGTAGCCTACCAAACTTGCTAACTGCCTGGTACTCAGCAGTCTATTGTTCCTCTAATCACTCTGACATCAATGCAAATGTATCGAAAATCTAATCAAACACTTCATGAGAACCCATGGCTATGCCAGTGGTTCCCAAACCACTTTTATAGTGCCGTACCCTTTCAAACATTCAACCTCCAGTTGCGTACCCCCTCTAGCACCAGGGTCAGCACACTCTCAAATGTTTTTTTTTTGCCATCATTGTAAGCCTGCCACACACACACTATACGATACATTTTTTAAACATAATAATGAGTGTGAGTTTTATCACATCCCGGCTCGTGGGAAGTGACAAAGGGCTCTTATAGGACCAGGGCACAAATAATAATAATAATATAATAATAATAAATGTATTTAGCCATCTTACATATAAAACCATTTGACATTGTCGGTAAGCTTCAGTTCATTTGCACACACAAAAAATCATACAATGATGGAAAGACCTGTGTGTTGTCCTTGTTAATGCAGACACAAAAGAGCTCCAACTTCTCAATCATAGCCTCAATGTTGTCCCTGTAATCCTAGATTCAGATCATTCAGGCAAGAAAAAACATCACCCAGATAGGCCAGTTGTGTGAGAAACTCATCATCATGCAAGCGGTCAGACAAGTGAAAATTATGGTCAGTAAAGAAAACTTTAAGCTCGTCTCTCAATTTTAATAAAATTTTCAATACTTTGCCCCTTTATAACGAGCGCATTTCTGTATGTTGTAAAAGTATTACATGGTTGCTGCCCATATCATTGCATAATGCTAAAAATACACGAGAGTTCAGAGGCCTTGCTTTAACAAAGTTAACCATTTTCACTGTAGTGTCCAAAACGTCTTTCAAGCTGTCAGGCATTTCGAATCATAGTCGCACACCTCATGTAGCCTAGCCCATAGGCCTATATGTTTTAATAAGGTTAGTATCACACCTCATGTAGCCTAGCCCATAGGCCTATATGTTTTAATAAGGTTAGTATCACACCTCATGTAGCCTAGCCCATAGGCCTATATGTTTTAATAAGGTTAGTCGCACACCTCATGTAGCCTAGCCCATAGGCCTATATGTTTTAATAAGGTTAGTATCACACCTCATGTAGCCTAGCCCATAGGCCTATATGTTTTAATAAGGTTAGTATCACACCTCATGTAGCCTAGCCCATAGGCCTATATGTTTTAATAAGGTTAGTATCACACCTCATGTAGCCTAGCCCATAGGCCTATATGTTTTAATAAGGTTAGTCGCACACCTCATGTAGCCTAGCCCATAGGCCTATATGTTTTAATAAGGTTAGTATCACACCTCATGTAGCCTAGCCCATAGGCCTATATGTTTTAATAAGGTTAGTATCACACCTCATGTAGCCTAGCCCATAGGCCTATATGTTTTGATAAGATTTGTATCACAACTAAAGTGGCCAAATAACATCTTAAAATTAAGCAAATTAATTTGTTTTACAAGGGGTTTAGAGCCTAACTGGCATACATAAGCTTCAATATGCACATCGGAATTGGATAAGGACTCGCAGAGTTGTGTCCCCGATGTGTCTGTCTTCACTTGTAGCCTGTGAAAAAGACCCGATCACGTGATGGAGAGCCATGTGAGTGAGAGGTGCTTAGGAGTGCGCAGCTCTCAGGGAGAAGAGCACAATGCAGCACTCCAGGCCAAGGGCACAACGACCACTGGCCGCAAAAGACATGGATTTTTTAGGGTGCATTACGGCCACAAAAGGGATGCCACTGTAAAATTTGAGGCATTATCAAGTGATTGTCAAATTGTGAATGAGAGACGAATGATGAGTGTACAACCTGCGCAAAAAAACTAAGCAGAGCTCATGCCTTTCAAGCTACTTTTTTCAAATCATCATTAGAGTCTCATCATGCAGCCATACGATGTATTAAAAATCAAAACATATAGCCCAACGTTTGTAGAACAACTAAAGTTACATTAATAACTCTAAATTAAGAATATAGGAGTACCTATTTATTTTTTAACAACTCAACACAGATTAGCTGCATGTGCGCACACCCCCAAATCGTTTGGAGAAAATATTTACATTTTTTTCAGCTTTATTCAGTTGTATTCTTCATACTATAAGATAATTCCACGGAATTCTAAGCAAATCTTGTCTGCATAATGAACTAGTGTAACTCACAGCCGTTTGGCATAGCCAGATCAGGACCAGAGTTTGCTATTCTGTTCTTCTGAAATGGTCTACATTTTCTTCATATCATGCTTTATTAGACATGTATAAAATAAATAATGGATTTATTTTGAAGGTGTAGGCTATATTATATGGATTTATTAGACTTTTAAAAATGTAAATGTTCCAAAGGTCTGCATCAGTGGCTTGTAGGCTATGTGTGGAAACCAGGAGATGCTATATGTGTTTATTTTAATTAACTGTCAGTTACTGTGAGACCGACAGTTATTTGCTTGACAATCACCGGCTGACGAAATTTCGTGATTGCCACAGCCCTAACCTTGAGTCATGCACTACTACGAAGGTGAAAACAAATGTGGCCCTTGTGTCTTTGTCAGGATGCAGACTTTGCCTATATAGGCCCAGGCTCTGTCTCAGCGTACTGCAGAGACAGGTTTTACAAACAGTGTTTTACAAACAGTGAGCTGATTTCTAAATATTAGCTAATAAGTCTTTCCCTTTATTGCTTTTGACTCATGATTATTCAACAGACATTACCTCAGTGTTTGCTTCCTCAATTTCTGTTATTTCACTACATTTTCACATTTAAAGTTTCTCTTAGCTTTTCCTCAATTTCTGTCTCACTTCCTCATCTTGGCTTAACATGTTTTACCAACTTTTCGATATGATTTACATAGTCAAATGCATGTGACAATAGTTAGGCCTATCTAGCTGACGTACAGTACCAGACCTGTCTGTGAAAATGCAAGTGTGGATGGATGATATTCACACAGGCATGAGGAGAAGACAGTGGGCCCTAGCAACATCATATGACGGGCCACACACAGCACACACGTTTTGTTCTTCTATCCTCGTGGGGACCTAAAATAGATTTCCATTCGAACCCCTACACCTAACCTAAAACCTAACCCTAAACCTAACTCACTAACCCCTTACCCGTACCATAACTATAACCCTAATTGTAACCCTAACCCTAAACCTAACCCCTAAGCTTAAAATAGCCTTTGTCCTCATGGGGATGTGAGAAATGTCCCCACGAGGGAGAATTGTTTTACTAGCCTTGTGGGGACTTTTGGGGATTTTAGGTAACCACGTGGATTGATGAACCAATCCGATAAGACTGTAAGGACCTGCAGGTTCTCTATTTACAGTTCAATATAAAAAATATACAAAATATGTATATATATAAAGTGACAGTGGGAACTTTCCTAAGGAGACAACCACCTTCTATAGATCAGCAGACCTGGATTCAATGGATTCAAATAGTATTTGAAATCTATAAAATACTTTTATTGAATTTGCCCAGCGCAATGACTTTGTCCTGCGCAATGGAACTAATGGAACATTTCCAAAAGGGCAAAACTCTGCCCACCTGGCTGTCATCTCAAACTATTTTAATTATTTAAAATACCATTTGAACCCAGATCTGGGTAGATGATTTTGCTGTGAAGCCAGCTTGGTTTTATTCCTGCTCATGCTGCGTTTCAATATACACCCCAGGAGGTTGTGTGAAAGCCTGGGCTAAAAATAAGAGGCAAGCTGCTTGTACCATGTCACGTTAAATGTGCTAAATGCCTTGCAGTGTTAGGGCTGGAGGTATGCTAACTGTGATGTTGGTTAATGTTTTAAGAACACATACACCCTGCATCGTTCCCTGACTGATCTGCCGAATGTGGTGACATCTCACTTTCCATTCGTTTTGCCCTTTCTGGCCTGCTATCGCTTAGTATGCACTGTTTGGATCTCAAAGAATCATGTCTAGATTTTAATGCAACATATTATAATGCAGAAGTGCCCTTTGCTTAGATTAGCTTTTTAGTTCACTGTAGAGTTTAAGTACGACTCAATTTGATTCTAAATAGGCCTTCCTGCAATAGAAATGTTAACTTTAGGTCTATGCTGTATGCTGCAGTAACTAGAGTAAATGCGGAAGCTGTCTGCCCTAAGCCCTCAGCTGATCCCTTTTATTGATGTAGGACACCAGAGGTAAATATGTACACAGTGGTGGAAAAAGTACCCAATTGTCATACTTGAGTAAAAGTAAAGATGCCTTAATAGAAAATTACTCAAGTAAAAGTGAAAGTCACCCTGTAAAATACTACTTGAGTAAAAGTCTAAAAGTATTTGGTTATACATATACTTAATGTCAAAATTGCTAAAATATACTTAAGTATCAAAAGTAAAAGTATAAATCATTTTAAATTCCTTATAATAAGCAAATCAGACGGCACCATAAAAAAAAAACATAATTTACAAACTAAGCGTTTGTGTTTAGTGGGTCTGCCAGATCAGAGGCAGTATGGATGATAAAGGATGTTCTCTTGATAAGTGTGTGAATTGGACCATTTTTCTGTCCTGTTAAGCATTAAAATGTAACTAGTACCTTTGGGTGTCAGGGAAAATGTATGAATTAAAAAGTACATTATTTTCTTAAGGAATGTAGTAAAAGTCAAAGTTGTCCAAAATATAAATAGTAAAGTACAGATACCCATAAAATGACTTCAGTGGTACTTTAAAGTTGTGGTGGCAGCATCATGTTGTGGGGGTGCTTTGCTGCAGGAGGGACTGGTGCACTTCGCAAAATAGATGGCTTCATGAGGCAGGAAAATTATGTAGATATATTGAAGCAACATCTCAAGACATCAGTCAGGAAGTTAAAGCTTGGTCGCAAATGAGACTTCCAAATGGACAATGACCCCAAGCATACTTCCAAAGTTGTGGCAAATGGCTTAAGGACAACAAAGTCAAGTTATTGGAGTGGCAATCACAAAGCCCTGACCTCAAATCCTATAGAATATTTGTGGGCAGAACTGAAAAAGCATGTGCGAGCAAGGAGGCTTACAAACTTGACTCAGTTACACCAGCTCTGTCAGGAGGAATGGGCCAAAATACACCCAACTTATTGTGGGAAGCTTGTGGAAGGCGACCCAAAATGTTTGACCCAAGTTAAACAATTTAAAGGCAATGCTACCAAATACTAATTGAGTGTATGTAAACTTCTGACTGACTGGGAATGTGATAAAAGAAATAAAGCAGAAATAAATCATTGTCTCAACTATTATTCTGACTTTTCACATTCTTAAAATAAAGTGGTGATCCTAACTGACCTAAGACAGGGAATTTTTACTAGGATTAAATGTCAGGAATTGTGAAAAACTGAGTTTAAATGTATTTGGCTAAGGTGCATGTAAACTTCTGACTTCAACTGTAGGTATAGCAGACTGGGTCAGAGAGAGGTTGAAAATGTTATTGAAGACACGTGCCAGCTGGTCAGCGTATGCGTCCTGGTAATCTGCCTGACCCTGCGGCCTTGTTAATGTTAACCTGTTTAAAGGTCTTACTCACATCGGTTACGGAGAGCATCAGGAACAGCTGGTGCTCACATGCATTGTTCAGTGTTGCTTGCCTTGAAGCGAGCATAGAAGGCAATTAGCTCATCTGGTTGTCTCGCGTCACTGGGCAGCTTGCGGTTGTGTTTCCCTTTGTAATTGTGATAGTTTGAAATACCCTTCCACATCTGACGAACTCAGAGCCGGCATATTAGGATTCAAGCCTGTTTGAAGGCTCGTCGGAGGTCGTAGTGGGATTTCTTATAAGCGTCTGTATTAGTGTCCCGCTCCCTGAAAGTGGCAGCTCTAGCCTTTAGCTCAGTGTGGATGTTGTCTGTAATCCATAGCATCTGGTAGGAATGTAGGTTCACTGTGGGGACGGCATCATCGATTAATTTATTAATGAAGCCGGTGACTGATGTGATAATTTCCTTAATGCCATCGGATGAATCCCAGAACATATTCCAGCCTGTGCTAGCGAAACAGTCCTGTAGCTTAACATCCGCTTCATCGGACCACTTCCGTATTCAGCGCGTCACTGGTACTTCCTGTTTGTGTTTCTGCTTGTAAGCAAAAATCAGGAGGATAGAGTTATGGTCAGATTTGCCAAATGGAGGGCGAGTGAGAGCTTTGTATGCATTTCTGTGTGTGTAGTTAAGTTGATTTAGAGTTTTTTCGCCTCTAGTTGCACAGGTGACATGCTGGTAGAAATGAGTCACTCTCACTCTGTGTTTGTTTGTTTGTTTGTGTATGCTATGCGTGTCAGTCAGTAATGATTGGGATACCCTTCCCTCACCTCCCCACCTTGCTTCAAATCAATGAATGAGTTCCACAGGGAGCTGTAGAAAAGCTCATTACAGTAAAGAGTGGAGAAAGCAGTCAGTGGCTCTCCAAGCTAAGAGCACCACCTGTCTGCTGGACACAGACTAGCCTACATCATATTTCATTATGTGTAGGCTATTCAGAATATTAGTCTCTATTTGGCAAACAGACATGTGCATTGGTTATTGATGCCAAGCCACTGCCGGTTAAATTACAATCTGCATCTTCCCCTAGTTAAGTGCCTTCAAACCAACTCAGTTGTGTGGTCTGAGTGTGTTGTGTTATATTTGGTTTCCAGTCCCAGTGGTGTGGAGGAGATCTGATTGGACAGGAGGCTGTGTTTTCTCAGCTTTGTAACAGGATGTGTCCTGACTAGCGGGAGTTGACAGTCTCAATACCTCAGCTGTGCTCAGAGTGGTGTCATACCCATACACTGTCTTGTATGTCTTGGCACAGGCTGAAATGCCATCAGTGGCAGCACCATATCCGCTAACCACCCCTTCACACACTCAGCTATCCCCTACTCTCTCTTCTCTCAAACGTATAGGCCTACAGTAGTCTCCCTTTCACTTTACAACTGTACCAAATGTACCCAATATCTGCTTGATAAGATGTAGTCATCTTTTCCTGTACCAGATGCCACCCAAAGGGTAGCCTATTTTGATGTGAATCTGGAATAGTTTATCTAATACCGCGGGCCATGTTTCACTTATTTCTATTGAAATAAGCTAAATAATGTAAACCCTTACTGAATATATAGGCTAATCGTGATTCAGTTCTACTTCATAATATCAACCAGCAGAGGTCACAATGACTGAAGCATTTGTGTCATACCCATGTATTCATAATAATATTTACACCCTGTTATCTCTCTCTCTCTCCTGTCCATTGTAGGCAGCAGGTATAGCAGACAGAGTCATGCTGAAAGGGGGCATGGCCAAGGCAGTGCTGCCCAAGCCAGGGCTCCAGGAGAGGGCCAAGCAAGCCTCCCTTGCCCCCTCTACCACCACCTCCACCACAACTACAGGCATCAAAACCTCCAGATCCTCCAACACCCTGGCCACAGACCTGCGCCTTAGCAGGGTGAGTGGTGCCAGACACAGTAGATGACAGGGGCACCACTGAACACACCCAACATCTCCTTGATGAATGGTGGGAGGTTGGGAGTGGAACAGGTGGGAGGGAGATAGGGGAAGATCCCACCCCTTACATTTTTCTAAGAGCATCTCTGTCCATTTGGATGATTTAAATAAATGTTCAATTGAATTAGCCTACCTCTGCATCACGTGCAGACACTGATCTCGGCGGGGTTTCACAAAGCATACACACTCTTAGAAAAAAAGGTGCTATCTAGAACCTAAAAGGGTTCTTCAGCTATCCCCTTTGCACGGAGGGTTTTTACATTAAACCCAAACGGGTTCTACCTGGAACCAAAAAGGGTTGCATTGACAGCATGATTATTTGTCTGAGAGTGCTTTTCAATTTAATACTAGTAGATTGAGGATGTTTTCCAATTGGTAAGGTAATCTGTGGTTTGCTAAATCCTGACTGAGTGTGTATGTATGTGTATATTGTTCTAGCTGAAGAGGGCCAGTAGTGATGACACACTGGCCAAGCCTGCCCTGGGGGCAGCAGCCACAGGCTCACGCATGAAGAAGACTGTCACTGCAGGGGCCATCTCTGACCTGGCCGAAGCAAGACCTCGCAGCCTCTCAGGTAGGGGACCCATAGTTCAGTGCACACACACCCACACGTTTTGTTCTTCTACCCTCTTGGGGACGTAACATTTATTTCCATTCAAAATCGTATTTTCCCTAACTTGAACTAAATCTAACTCTTAAACTTAAACCTAACGACTAACCCATTACCCTAACCCTAATTCTAACCCTAATCTGAACCCCTAAATTTAAAATAGCTTTTGTTCTTATGGAGATGTGGGAAAAGTCCCCACAAGGGATAATTTTTCTTGTTTTACTATCCTTGAGGGGACTTTTGGGGATTTTAGGTCCCCACATGTATAGAAGAACCAACCCACACACACACAGAGTGCATTCGGAAAGTATTCAGACCCTTTGACTTTTTCCATATTTTGTTACATTACAGCCTTATTCTGTATTACATATTTTTTTCCCCTCATCAATCAAAATACCCGATAATGACAAAGCTAAAACAATTTTTTTAGACATTTTTGCAAATGTACATAAGTATTCAGACCCTTCACTCAGTACTTTGTTGAAGCACCATTGGCAGCTATTACATCCTCGAGCCTTCTTGTGTATGACACTACAAGCTTGGCACACCTGTATTTGGGGAGTTTCTCCCGATCTTCTCTGCAGATCCTCTCAAGCTCTGTCAGGTTGGAAGGAGAGTGTTGCTGCACAGCTATTTTCAGGTGTCTCCAGAGATGTTCGATCAGGTTGAAGTCCGGGCTCTGGCTGGGCCACTCAAGGACATTCAGAGACTTGTCCCGAAGCCAGTCCTGCATTGTCTTGGCTGTGTGCTTAGGGTCGTTGTCCTGTTTGAAGGTGAACCTTCGCCCCAGTCTGGTTCTGAGCGCCCTGGAGCAGGTTTTCATCAAGGATCTCTGTACTTTGCGGCGTTCATCTTTCCCTCGATCCTGACTAGTCTCCCATTCCCTGCCGCTGAAAAACATCACCACAGCATGATGCTGCCACCACCATGCTTTACCGTAGGGATGGTGCCAGGTTTCCTCCAAATGTGTCGCTTGTCATTCAGGCCAAAGAGTTCAATCTTAGTTTCATCAGACCAGAGAATGTTGTTTCTCATGGTCTGAGAGTCCTTTAGGTGCCTTTTGGCAAACTCCAAGCGGGCTGTCATGTGCATTTTTACTGAGGAGTGGCTTCCGTCTGGCCACTCTACCATAAAAGCCTGATTGGTGGAGTGCTGCAGAGTTGGTGGTCCTTCTGGAAGGTTCTCCCATTTCCACAGGAGAACTCTGGAGCTCTGTCAGAGTGACCATCGGGTTCTTGGTCACCTCCCTGACCAAGGCCCTTCTCCCCTGATTGCTCAGTTTGGCTGGGAAGAGCCTTGGTGGTTCCACTGTGTTCTTCAATGCTGCAGACATTTTTGGTGTCCTTCCCCAGATCTGTGCCTCGACACTTTTCTGTCTCAGAGCTCTACAGACAATTCCTTCGACCTCATGGCTTGGTTTTTGCTCTGACATGCACTGTCAATTGTGGGACCTTATATAGACAGGTGTGTGCCTTTCCAAATCATGTCCAATCAATTGAATTTACCACAGGTTGACTCCAATCAAGTTGTAGAAACATCTCAATGATGATCAATGGAAACAGGATGCACCGGAGCTCAATTTTGAGTTTCATAGAAAAGGGTATGGATACTTATGTAAATAAGGTGTTTCTGTTTTTGTATTACATTTGCAAAAATGTCTAAAAACCTGTTTTCAGTTTGTAGTTATGGGGTATTGTGTGTAGATTGATGAGGGAAAGCATGTATTTAATACATTTAGAGTAAGGCAAGAACGTAACAAAATGTGGAAAAAATCAAGGGTTCTGAATACTTTCTGAAATGCACTGTATATGTACATTCATGCTACACACATATCACAACTGCTGCAACCACTCTTATTATTACACTGCACAATTTAAACACTACCCTCCAATCCCCCCTTCCCCAAAACACGTGTAAATATTGGACTATAAATTGTGTGTTATTCTTATGCTAAAAGTTTTATTCTATTCTACTGAGCCATTTACTTTATGTTCATAAAGTAAATGGCAGTTAACCCACTGTTCCTAGGCCGTCATTGAAAATAAGAATTTGTTCTTAACTGACTTGCCTAGTTAAATAATATTCTTATATATTTTTTTATTTCTTATTGTTGTTGCATTGTCCAGAAGGAACCTGCAATAAGCATTTCGTTGGACGTTGTATACCATGTGTATCCTGTACATATGACTAATAAAACATTCAAATTGAAACACGCACACACAATCACACGTCCCTTTTACTTCCTCTTTCTTTGTTATCCATATGAAACAATATTCCACCTGAAAAGAAAATGTAAACTCTGGGTCCTTCCGACAAAAAGTAACTGAATTGACAAGTATTAATCAATGTTATTCTATCAAATATTGTAGTTTACTTTTTGTATGCTGAGTCGTCTGTCTGTGTGAAATAATCACACACACTGCATTTACATATCAGAGAGGGTAATGGTGTTTTTCCAATAATCAGTTCAGAAGCACACTTCACTCCTTCTTGTAGTCCCTGTTGATGATTTCATTTTGCTCTGTGATGTACAACCAGGGAGACATCGGGTACAACTTCCCTTGATGGCCACTAGAGGGCCATAGATCATCACTCTGATTTTTCTGAAAAGGCTCAAGTTCTACAATACAAGCAATAAAGAACTTTCCCTGAAATCCCCTCTTTATTTCCATATCTGTTCAGTGTCTAGCTGGCCTGTTGGGATGCAGGTGGTAGTCTGAGTAGTCTCCTATTGTTTCTGGGTCCAAACCTGACACAGTGAGTGGACATTATCGTTGTCTGTCCCTGTAACGACCTCTGAATAGTTCTCTGAACTGTGGCCATTTGTTCTGCCACGATACAGAAAATATGAGGACTTATTTTCCAATAGGATAGGTCGGCGCTTATTGAAAGGGAAAGAATGATCATCATTGTTCTCCTTAGAGAGGTGTGTGTGTGTGTGTGTGTGTGTGTGTGTGTGTGTGTGTGTGTGTGTGTGTGTGTGTGTGTGTGTGTGTGTGTGTGTGTGTGTGTGTGTGTGTGTGTGTGTGTGTGTGTGTGTGTGAAGCGTGTGCACACGTACAGTATGTGTCTTTGTGTGTACGTTAGTGCAGCAAGCGTGAATGTGTTGGGTTGTTGTTAGTGAGTTACAAACTCAGATGTTTAGTGTTAGGGACTGTCAGTCAGGGGTCCGAACATGGGTGAGCATGAGGCCATCTTACAAAAGAACACCCAGAACATGTGTTTGACTGAGTTGACTGTGTTGGACTCAATAACCCCAATAACATCCTTAGCAAATGAACCCAGGGCTCTGTCATTGTGACAGCATAATACTGTAACTGTATCACACTTTCGCCCACTGGACACATGCCGTACACATTAATCATTAAGATAGATCTCTCAATTACAGCAGTCATTCATTATAGGCTATATCTTCTAAATATTTTGACTAGTTTACTGTTTAATGTCATTTAGATTTGCCGTAAATTTATATTAGATTCAACTATACTTTATAGTCTGTTTTACACTGAAATTTGAATTGCATTATATGTTCCATGTCACATAAGTATTTAATGCATTACACAATTAAGGCTCTTGTAATGATTTTCTGAGCATGTGAATAATAAACTAGACCCTTAGCTGTTGTATAAACCCTGTCTGGGTTTTGACTGAACTGAGCATAAGGGCTTCTTAGGATAATTAAAAAGTGAAGTGTTTGATTGTTTATGGTGTCCCAGTGTGAAGTATGTTGTTGCTGCTGCGTCATAGGACGATCCTTCCTTTATACAGCCTGCTGTTGTTTAGTCGCTTGCTTGTATGTCTGTCTCTGATATGTTTACTACTTATTTTGCTTGACTGGCTGTTAATTTCAACAGAAAACAAGTGTGTCTATTTCTGTGTGTGTGTGTGTGTGTGTGTGTGTGTGTTTGGTTTTACTATCATTGTGGGGGTCAGAAGTACTCACAAGGATAGTAAAACAAGGAAAATTGGACAAGTAAGGGGACATTTCACCGGTCCCCACAAGGAAAAAGTATATTTTAAGGTTAGGGTTAGGTTAGGGGTTAGGGAAAATAGGATTTAATTGTTTGGTCCCCACAAGGATAGTAAAACAAACGTGTGTGTGTGTGTGTGTTGTACCTACCTTTCACGTGTTGATGTGACGGGCCAGGTAGGGCATAATTGAACTATGGGAACAATATTTAGTCTCACATAGAGAGCAGTAGTAACGGCATCTTTTTGTAGGCATTAACTCCCCCATTGTCATGGTTCCACCTGTCACCAGAGGGCGGCAGAGACCGTCCTATAGACATTAACGACACTCAGGTGTGTCCAAACCACTCAGCCATTCTAGGTTTCCTTTTGATCACTGCTCCTGAGAACCGCCTTAACCTAGGGTCCCCCTGGCTAGTGCTACATAACCCACTATTATCCTGGTCCACCGACTAGACTGGGGTATGAACTGCCAGACTAAATGTCTAGGACCCCCACCAAGAGCCTCGCCATGTTCCCTGGCATACATTGACGACCAAGACTTTTCCGCTCTGCCTCCCGAGGACTTCGACCTCCGGGAGGCCTTCAGTAAGAGGCAATCCGCTACCCTCCCTCCTCATCGTCCATACGATGCACCATAGAACTCCTACCTGGTGCCCCCCTTCCCATGGGGAAGCAGTCATGACAATTATATCCGGGAGTCGCTGGAGGCAGGTTTAATTTGCTCCTCTTCGTCCCCAGCTGGTACAGGCTTCTTCTTTGTGGAGAAGAAGGATGGAGGTATGCGTCCCTGCATCGATTACAGAGGGCTGAACAGGATTACGATTAAGAATCGTTACCCTCTACCCCTGATGTCCGCCGCCTTGGAGTTGGCCCATGGGGCCCAATTCTTCACCAAACTGGACCTCCGCAACACTTACAATCTGGTGAGAATCAAAGAGGGAGATGAATGGAAGACTGCCTTTAACAGCCCGAGTGGCCACTATGAGTATTTAGTCATGCCCTTCGGATTATCGAACTCACCGGCAGTCTTCCAAGCATTAGTCAATGACACGCTTAGGGATATGTTGAATCGGTTCGTCTTTGTTTACCTTCTCCAAGACCCTTCTGGAACACATCCTACACGTCTGACAAGTCCTGAGGCGCATCCTGCAGAGTCAACTATACATCAAGATAGAGAAGTGTGAGTTCCATGCATCCCAAGTTTCTTTCCTGGGCCACATTATCTTTACTGCTAGCATCCAAATGGACCCCATAAAAGTGAGAGCGGTCATCGACTGGCCCCGTACCGCCTCACTCAAACAAGTCCAGCGGTACCTCGGGTTTGCCAATTTTTACAGGCTTTTTATATACGCAACTTTGGTGTGGTGGCAGCGCCTCTCACGGCCCAGAAAAGTTTTTGCTGGATCCCAAGGCTGACAGGACATTCGGGAAGCTCAAGAGATGTTTCACCTCCGGACCCATCCTCGTCCATCCTGATCCCACCCATCCCTTCGTGGTAGAGGTGGACGCCTCAGACACCGGGGCAGGGGCGTACCTTTCACAGCAGAACAAGGGATACAAGAATCTGCACCCATGTGCCTTTCTCTCCAAGCGGATCTCGCCAGCGGAACACAATTACGATGTAGGCAACCAGGAGCTCTTGGCAGGTAAGTGGGCGACATTGTGTGGAGACACTGGTTGGAGGGGGAACTTCATCCTTTCGTGATTTGGAGGACCATAACAACTTGGTCTCCATTTAAGAAGCCAAGAGGTTAAACGCTCACCAGGTTAGGCGGGCTCAGTTCTTTAACAGGTTCAACTTCACACTAGCCTATTGCCCGGGATCCAAGAATCAGAAAGCAGACGCCTTGTCCCATCAACACGATGTCTCTAACAAGGAGAGGGACTACAAGCTCATCATCCCCAGCTTCCGCATTGTGGCCCCCGTGATATGGAGTATTGAGACCACGGTCCGACAAGCCTAGACCCGAGAACCTGACCCCAGCGGGGTCTCACTAACAGATTTTATGTTCCGTGATCAGCCCGTTCCCGAGTACTACAATGGGAACACTCCTCTAAATTAGGGGTCTGGAGTTAATCGGACAGTGGAGTTCCTGAGGTTGAAATTCTGGTTACCCAACATGATTGAGGATGTGAGATCCTTCGTTACGGCCTGCTCCACCTGGGCCCTGAGCAAGTCCTCACAACAGCGACCAGTTGGGCTGCTCCAACCTCTGCCAATCCCCAGCCAGCTCTGGTCCCTCCTGTCCATATACTTTATCACAGGCTTACCCCCATCCCAAAGGGCATACCTCGATCCTTACCTAAGTTGCCCTCAGTAAATCTCACTCCACGCTACATAGGACCATTCAAGATCCTGAGTCGCATCAACCTGGTGACCTATCGCCTCCAGCTTCCCAGGCCTATGAGAGTCTGTCCATACTTCCATGTCTCCCGTCTCAAGCTGGTAAGGACCAGTCCCTTCTCCCCCCACACCTGCCCCTCCGCCCCCTTGACTTCTTGATGGTCGCCCGGCCTATACTAATCTGTTGGAGGCTCGTCGGGTCTAAGGCACCCTGCAGTACCTGGTGGACTGGGAGGGCTACGGCCCGAGGAGTGGGCGTGGGTGCCTGCCAGGAACATCCTGGATCCAGGACTTGTTCGGGACTACAACCAACTATGTGGTGGTCGCCCTGGCTCCGCAGCTGGAGCCGCTCCTAGAAGGGGGGTACGGTCATAGTTCCTCCTGTCACCAGAGGGCAGCAGAGACCGCCCTAGAAATATTAATGACACTCAGGTGTGTCCAATTTACTCTTTATGATTTCCCTGTTAAAAAATAGGTGTGTTTTCTGTTGTCCTTTGCAGAAGCTGGAATTGTTTACCATGTGTGTTCGTTTCCTGAGTGAGTTTTTGAGACTTAGTGTTTGTTGTTTTTCAAGTGTACTGTGATCCTGCGGCTACTGTTTCTCAGTAAAGTATTGTGTTTATCCTTAACCACTGATTCCTCGTCTGGTCTCTTCTCTGCACCTGGGTCCAACCTCACCACGTCACAGCCAAGGCTTGTTGGCCAAAGCCTATGGGGAAATTAATGGGGTTTTTGGAGGGTTTTGGGTAAATCCGACAATAAGTTATATGTTAAACACAGGCTTAGGAGATTTTACATGTTTTGTTCTATGAGATAATATTCCATCAGCTAACATCTCGTTTTGTGAATTTTTAAGAATTTATGTAATCAAAACAAGCACAAGCACATAAAGGCCTCATAATTCATGAAGGTCATGTTAACTGACTGATATTGTCTCATAGAACAAAATGTATATGACCTTATTTTTGGCGTTTATCCCAAAACACCATGCTTTCCCAATTAACTTACTCTATTGGAATGGCTGAACGAACCAGAGGTAACTAATTTCCAGATTTGGACTACAAGCTGGTGAGCTCTATTGTGGAAGAACGCTGTGCTATTTCATGTGTTTGGCAGCATTGTGTGTGAATACCACAATGTAGGGTGGAGCAGGATCTGATCACACTAGACCTACTTTAACTGGCTTTGACTTACTGAATGGCTGACTGCAGCTTGCCTGTGCTCTAGCTGTTCCTACTGTGTGTACAATACACGATGGAAGTATTCAGACCTCTTCACTTTTTCTACATTTAGTTACGTTACAGCCACATTCTAAAATGGATTAAATAACTCATTTTCCTCATCAATCTACACACAATACCTCATAATGACAAAGTGAAAACAGGTTTTTAGAGATGTATTCGGACCCTTTGCTATGACACTCGAAATTGAGCTCAGATGCATCCTGTTTCCATTGATCATCCTTGATGTTTCTACAACTTGATTGGAGTCCACCTGTTGTAAATTCAATTGATTGGACATGATTTGGAAAAGCACACACCTGTCTATATAAGGTCCCACAGTTGACATTGCATGAAAAAACCAAGCCATAAGGTCGAAGGAATTGTCCGTGGAGCTCCGATACGGGGTTGTTTCGAGCCACAGATCTGGGGAAGGGTACCAAAAAATGTCTGCAGCATTGAAGTTCCCTAAGAACACAGTGGCCTCCATCATTCATAAATGGAAGAAGTTTGGAACCACCAAGACTCTTCCTAGAACTGTCCATCGGGCCAAACTGGGCAGTCGAGGGAGAAGGGCCTTTGAACCGAATGGTCACTCTGACAGAGCTCCAGAGTTCCTCTGTGGAAGAGAACCTTCCAGAAAGACAACCATCTCTGCAGTACTCCACCAATCAGGCTTTTATGGTAGAGTGGCCAGACGGAAGCCACTCCTCAGTAAAAGGCACATGACAGCCCGCTTGAAGTTTGCCAAAAGGCACCTAAAGGACTCTCAGACCATGAGAAACAACATTCTCTGGTCTGATGAAACTAAGAATGAACTCTTTGGTCTGAATGCCAAGCGTTGCGTCTGGAGGAAACCTGTCACCATCCCTACGATGAAGCATGGTGGTGGCAGCATCATGCTGTGGTGATGTTTTTCAGCGGCAGGGAATGGGATGCTAGTCAGGATCGAGGGAAAGATGAACAGAGAAAAGTACAGAGTTTCTTGATGAAAACCTGCTCCAAAGCGCTCAGGACCTCAGACTGGGGCGAAGGTTCACCTTCCAACAGAACAATGACCCTAACCACACAGCCAAGGTTCACCTTCCAACAGGACATCGACCCTAAGCACACAGCCAAGACAATGCAGGAGTGGCTTCAGGACAAGTCTCTGAATGTCCTTGAGTGGCCCAGCCAGAGCCTGGACTTGAACACGATCGAATATCTGTGGAGATACCTGAGAATAGCTGTGCAGCGAGGCTCCCCATCCAACCTGACAGAGCTTGAGAGGATCTGCAGAGGAGAATGGGAGAAACTCCACAAATACAGGTGTGCCAAAGGTACTGAGTGAAGGGTCTGAATACTTATGTAAATGTGATATTTATTTTTTATATACATTTTCAAACATTTCTAAAACCCAGTTTTGCTTTGTCGTTATGGGGTTATAGGGAGGGAAAAACAATCTCATCCATTTTAGAATAAGGCTGTCTTGTAACAAAATGTGGAAATTGTCAAGGGGTCTGAATACTTTCCGAATGCATTGTACATACAGGTTTGAGACAGAGGTAATGATGAATTCCATCAGGCTACACTCGCCTCATTGTCTGATATATTACATCCTGTGTTAAAAGTATTTTAATGGTTTTCCAAATACCTGGACATATGACCAAGGACATTCCATGTTTCTGCAAGTGGAGTAATTCCATGTTAAGAGAATGATGCTGAGACTCTTCACATTTTGCTGAGATTTTTCCCTTTAAAATGTGTGCCAAACAATAACCAATGATTGCCAAGTTAAACAAACCATACAACTCTATGCACAATAATTCCCACTGGAGATTTTACAAAAACACATTTACTTGAATAACAGTGCAGATGCAAAGTTTGTTAACAGAATTATGTCACAAACAGCACAAACGGTCATATGTTTGTGAGGAATAGCTTTATCCAACAAACCTCTGGTTATCTTTAAATTGACATGTCAGCCAAAGACAAATATTAGGCCTACAATTAGGTATTGGACGGACATACAGTACCAGTCGAAAGTTTTACTATTTTCTACATTGTAGAATAATAGTGAAGAGATCAAATCTATGAAATTACACATATGAAATCATGTAGTATCCAAAAATGTGTTAAACAAATGAAAATATATTTTAGATTCTTCAAAGTAGCCACCTTTGCCTTGATGACCGCTTTGCACAGTCTTGGCATTCCCTTAACCAGCTTCACCTGGAATGCTTTTCCAACAGTCTTGAAGAGTTCCCACATATGCTGAGCACTTATTTCCTTCACTCTGCTGTCCAACTCTTCCCAAACCATCTCAATTGGGTTGAGGTCGGGTGATTGTGGAGGCCAGGTCATTGTCCTGTGGAAAAACAAATGATAGTTCCACTAAGCGCAAACCAGATGGGATGGCATATCGCTGCAGAATGCTGTGGTAGCCATGCTGGTTAAGTGTGCCTTGAATTCTAAATAAATCACTGGCAGTGTCACCAGCAAAGCACCATCACACTTCCTCCTCCATGCTTCACGGTGGGAACCACACATGCGGAGATCATCCGTTCACCTACTCTGCTTCTCACAAAGACACGGCGGTTGGAACCAAAAGTCTCAAATTTGAACTCATCAGACCAAGGGACAGATTTCCACCAGTCTAATGTCCATTGCTTGTGTTTCTTGGCCCAAGCAAGTCTCTTCTTATTGGTGTCCTTTAGTAGTGGTTTCTTTGCAGCAATTCAACCATGAGGACCTGATTCACGCAGTCTCCTATGAACAGTTGATGTTGAGATGTATCTGTTATTTGAACCCTGTGAAGCATTTATTTGGGCTGCAATTTCTGAGGCTGGTAACGCTAATGAACTTTTCCTGTGCAGCAGAGGTAACTCTGGGTCTTCCTTTCCTGTGGCAGTCCCATTGAGTGCCAGTTTCATCATAGCGCTTGATGGTTTTTGCGACTGCACTTGAAGAAACTTTAAACGTTTTTGAAATGTTCCAGATTGACTGACCTTCATGTCTTAATGCAATGATGGACTGTTGTTTCTCTTTGTTTATTTGAGCTGTTCTTGCCATAATATGGACTTGGTCTGTTACCAAATAGGGCTTGGTCTTTTACCAAATAGGGCTATCTTCTGTATACCACCCTTACCTTGTCATCACACAACTGATTGGCTCAAACGCATTAAGAAGGAAATAAATTCCACAAATTAACTTTTAATTTAAATATATTCCAGGTGACTACCTCATGAAGCTAGTTGAGAGAATGTCAAGAGTGTGCAGAGCTGTCATCAAGGCAAATGGTGGCTACTTTGAAGAATCTCACAAAATATATTTTGATTTGTTTAACACTTTTTTGGTTATCACATGATTCCATACTGTATGTATTCTTTCAAAGTGTTGATGTCTTCACTATTATTCTACAATGTGTAAAATAGTTTTTTTAAATAAAGAAAAACCTTTTGAATGAGTAGGTGTGTCCAAACTTTTGACTGGTTCTGTAGATTTGTGTATAGTAACCATATTGTTCATAGCGTATCCCTTGTAAAATCCCTCTGGGGTAGCAGACTAGCAGTGTTTGTTTATTCAAAGCCCATCCACACAGTGTTTGGGGGTTGTGTTTTGGGTAGATTGCTAATTCACATCTCTCTTTATGGCTGTTGATTAGAGTCTTAACAAATAGATTTTTAGTTTGACAAAGGGCTCCTGGGAGCTGAGTGAGACTGTGAAACCAGGCACCAAGTGTGGCGCAGAATAACTTTCTCAAGCTCTCACACAATTAAACCCAGATTGGCTTTAAATGTATCAAGAGGCTTTAATGAAAGAAGTTTGTTTTTCAAGGTTTTCACACTGCAGGATACAAATTAGATTATTATACTTTGTGCCTGCATAATGATTTCATCAGGCAACTTCCTAAATAATTCCTTGCTCTTCAGCCATGTTATGGGACCAGATTTTGTATATATTTTTTTTAATTTATTTTTTTTTCAATTAAAAAAAAACACACAAAAAAAAACACTTGATTGTAAAGCACTCTGCATCTCAAGGAGGAGGGCACAGAGTCCACTTATCCTTGTTTTTTTTTATTTGACCTTTATTTAACTAGGAAAGTCAGTTAAGAACAATTTAGTATTTTCAATGACGGCCTAGGAACAGTGGGTTAACTGCCTTGTTCAGGGACAGGATGACATATTGTTACATTGTCAGCTCAGGGATTCGATCTTGCAACCTTTTGGTTACTAGTCCAACGCTCTAACCACTAGGGTACTTGCCGCCCCTATTTGCCGACCCTTGATTGCAAACTGTAACAATTTATTCCCTCAGCTAAAGATGTTGAAGTCAAAATAAGCTAAGTTGGCCTTTATATCCAATCAAAATCATAAAAGAGACAGATGGACATGTCTCCACAGGGATTTCATGTTTGAAATGTTCTATCTGCCTCCTCCACACAAGTAAGTGCAGGTAGCCTAGATGTTAGAGCGGTGGGCCAGTAACCAAAAGCTTGCTGGATTGAATCCTCAAGTTGACAAGGTAAACATCTGACGTTCTGCACCCTGGTAACCCACTGTTCCCCTGGACTCTGTGGATGTCGATTAAGGCAGCCCCTGGCACCTGATTGATTCAGAGGGTTTGGGTTAAATGTGGGAGACACATTTCAGGTTTTGTTTTTTTTCACCTTAATTTAACCAGGTAGGCCAGTTGAGAACATGTTCTCATTTACAACTGTGACCTGGCAAATATAAAGCAAAGCAGTGCGACAAAAACAACAACATAGAGTTACACATGGGATAAACAAACGTACAATCAATAACACAATAGAAAACTCTATGTACAGTGTGTGCACACACTGTACACACACTGTTTCAACACCTTGATTTATTAGTTTGTGTCAGAACACCTAACATACATTACTATCACCTGACTAGCTAAGGCAGAATGTTAGGCTACATTATTGTGAGGTGGTGATAAATAGAATTTCCATCCTGTCCTTGAGGCAATTAAAAAATGTACTTGATGTCTCTGCTTATTTAGTAAATGTATGTAATTTTGTTGCGATCATCAAGACAGTGTTCCCTAGAAACCGTGACTCCACTTCCTGGTGTCCCTATCTGTCTGCTCCTAAGACCCAGCCAGAGCCTGTTTCAAATACCACAGCACTTAAAGGGCAAATCCGGCACTGTTAACATGTGTGTTGTTTTATGAAGTATTTAGTAGTGTCCTACACAGTTTTAGGGTAATTTTATGATTTCATGTCCATTGACTGTTTAGTGATGAGCAAAGTGATTCCTGAGCAAAGTGATGATCCCTGAGATGACTTATTAAATGAATTATGAACAGTCGTTTTTTTGCTATCTATATAGCCTGTTTTCTATATATATTTTTCTGTTGCTCAGGTTTTCTTCGTCTAATAACATCTGTAAATATTTTAAATAGACGCACAAGAACCTATGGAATGATATTTCTAGTCAGCTTACTCCAATATTTTTGATGTTGTTCAAGGCTCAAACTCCCATGATTCAGTTTGGCAAAACCAGTTGCGGATGCAGCCATTGCGCGCTTTCCAAATAGCCTATATTTTTGTAGTGAATTACTTGTAACTTTCATACTTTTTGTTAGTTCCAATAGGCCTATGGTGTTTTTGGATGGATGGTTGCTTAGGCTGTATTTTGATTTTTGAAGACTTTATTTCAGATGCAGCTAGCATTGCTGTTACCATCAAAGATATTGCAGGCTTCAATCATGATAAACTAGGATTCCGTAGTGATTTGCCTGTACATTTCATAATGAATGTTGTTCTTACAGGCCTAGCGTTACATGTTGTTTGGACTGTTTTTTAAAGACAGTTGCAAATACTATTATTTCAGATATAGCAGTCGAGCTAGATAGCATGCTAGCTAACCAGCATCATACGCCGTAATTTATGGTTAACGTCTATTTAAAAAATATATATAAATGTTTAGTGTAATGCATTTGATTGGTGACAATAGCTAGGTTTCCATCCAATTGGCGACAGATTCGCATGCAAATATTCCTGCATTTTCAACTCTACCAATAGTTTTGTCACAAATTGTTGCGTTATATGGTCTTGGCATGTGCGCTCAACCATTGCAAATGGGTAGGCTAGTCTACATGGAGATTATTATGGATAATATTTTTATTTGTCAAACATCGATCATCATATCACCAGAATACGAACCTCGATATTTATAGGAAAGGAACATCAAGATCACCGTGCAGTTTCACCATCCTGTGAAGTTCATAATGTATTTATCCGTAGCCTTATAAACGGAATGGTTTCCTGAGTCGTAGTGGGAGGACCACACACCATATCATAGTGTGAACCAAAACTTCCTGTTTCCATCACAGCTGTCGTTTACTTGCATAAACGTATGATTACAACCCATAGTAATATGAAATGAACTCATGACATAAGCTTCATGGTAACTTGCTAGCCAACTAAGTTAACTGCAGGCTAACGTTAGTATACCTCAGAGAGGCTTAATGGCGGAGCATTGCACCATGGGAATAGTAGTATACTGTAGTCCAGGGAAATGAAAAGCTTAAATGCAGTATGACTTAAAATGCTACAACATCAACATGTATCATATCTTACAGTAGTGCATATATACTAATAGCACAATAACTGGTTATTAAGTGGTAGAATTGTCGAGAGAGAGAGACGTCAGACAAGGGGTCACAGCCACGTCCAGATGACTTATTTAAGCACTTCATCAATATTTAAATGAAGCCTTCCTTCACTGTGAGAGTAGGGAATCCCTAGTGGAGCACCAGAAGGAGAGGAGGAGATAAAGAGAAGCAGTTTTTACTCTATAAATAACACCTTTATCATCAGCCCTAATGGGGTGAAGTGATGTGTACTACTAGCTACTTCATGGATGGGTCCTTCCTTTACCGCAGACCTGTTCTGATTTAGACACTGTGCTGTGCTCACATTGAATGGATGCAGAGGACTGTGGGCAGTTTGAACTTTTAAGGTCTTGTAGTGTGTCACTGTTCAAAGGGACAGTTGTACTCAATCATTTTATAGCCTTTTCCAGTGTCAGTGTCTTGGCTTAAAGAGACACTAGATATTTGAAATTGCCTCTGTGGATCAATATCAGTTAAGCCAAAACAAATATCTCTGCTGTATTAATAGCAAGAATACAAGTCCGCAGCTGTAACTGGTGGCTTGACAGTGTTCATACTGACCATCTAAAGGGCAAAGAAGATCCCATTGTGATGAGTGATTCAGCCCAGACCCTCAGGCTGAAGGCCCTCTGGGCCTGTCTGAAACACACTGTGTACCGGTCATTAGGAGGTCAATATGAATCATCAGATCCAACTAAGGTTATGAGGCCTTCACACCTGCTGCCTCGTTTACTGCACACTGTCCACTTCCATTTCATTAAGAACCCACTGAGAGATGTTTCACTTGCTGTAAACATCATTCACATACTGACTAGCTAGCATAGTTGACTAGCTGTTATAATTGGGCACCCACTCAACAACATATCTTTGTCTCAGTAATAGATTAATGAGTGCTGTTATAGTTTCAAGTTTCGCTGTATCTATGAGGCGAAGGCCTGTCAGGCATGTCATATTTCTCCCTTCATGGTGTAGTTAAGCCCAGCCTGTCTCTCAGCCAGATGAATACTGCAGCCTCTGTCAGTGACTGATGGGGAACAGGCACCCACAGGTTT
The DNA here is from genome assembly GCF_002021735.2 of Oncorhynchus kisutch. Taxonomy (NCBI): domain Eukaryota; kingdom Metazoa; phylum Chordata; class Actinopteri; order Salmoniformes; family Salmonidae; genus Oncorhynchus; species Oncorhynchus kisutch. The sequence continues at coordinate 35,084,606 of NC_034179.2, forward strand.
CTCACCATGTGTTGCCTCTCCAGAAGTATTATAATATGTACTTCATTCATCAGCCCAGAAACCTTATCATTTAGACATTACCACAAGTCATTGTGACTGATTTGAGAAACCTAATAAGGGGTTCTGGTCTGTCCTCATGCCTAGCGAGCGAGCGAGGCTTCCCTGAGTGTGTGATGAATGATGTGAGTTATCCCTCTGACTGACTGTCACAGTGAAGGATGGAGAGAAGGAGGAAGAGGACGAGGGGAGGAGAGGGTTGCAGAGCAGCTGGTGGACGTGCCCAGACACCAGACTGGAGCTGCGTCTCAACTGGTTCCCTATTCCCCATAGAGTGCACTATTTTGGATCAGGGCCCTGGTAAAAAGAAAAGTAGCGCATTATATAGTAAATAGGGTGCCATTTCGGACACACTCTGGGACCCTGGAGGCCTGTGGAGAGGCCTGAAACATGTGGCCCTGAGGGGGCATTGTATGTCTTTGTCGCCCACCTCAGACTGGGGCACAGTCACTCTCTCTATCCCCTTCTCATCGCTGTCATATGAATTAATCAAACGTGCCTCAATACCACTGGGACTCCTCAGTTCTCTCTAGCCTCCATAAGCATTCTACCATGACAGACACACACACACTCAGAACAGACTCAGAGCAGTGGTAATGATGCTCGTCATGAGAAATCACGACTCCACACCCACTCAATATATTCGGGTGGGGCTTTAAAAGAGAAGGATTAACGTGCAAACAGTCTATTTAGGCAAAATATTTAGATATTTCTCATCTGATATAAGGTTTGTACACAAACACACCTGTTGTTGGTCTGTTTACTGAACTACATACAACATGCATCCATGTCATGAGAAGACTGTGTCCCAAGCAACCCCCAAAGACTCTGTGTTGGTTTACCTGGTGTGGTTCTGCAGTGATTGACTCAGACAGAAGGAGAAAGGATCATTGGAGAACACTAGAGAAGGAGGAGGAAGAGGCAACACAGTAGCATCTCTGAGTTTAAAAAGTCTATACCCATAATTCGATTTTTTTTTTAAATATTGCAGCAGATATCAGAGACTTGTAAAGGAAAGAGAGAAATGAACACACTCACACATAGTGACAGAGAGGGAGACACACTTAAAGATGGAAAGATAGAGGTTCCCTTCAAGCTGGGTCACTCAATAAGGGACCAATCCAACCGGAGATGACACATCAGTTCACTCCCAACTTCATTTCTCCTACTGTGGCTTTTACCAGCATTAATATTTCAGACACATACATTGTGAATGAGAATGAACCCACTGCCCCTCCCTCTCCTCACACAACCCTCCCTCCGTTTTCAGACACACCCCTCCTGCAGGGAGAATGGCGCCCCCCAGTAATGCAGAGTCCTGCTATGAAAACACTGCTAGTGTGTGTGTGCACATGCATGTTTGTGTGAGAGAAGGAGAGAGTGTGTGAGGATGTCTGTGTGCATGTATATGTGTGTTTAGAGTTTGCCAAAAGGGTTGGAACCAAAATTATTTTCCAGTCGTTCTGACCAGCAAAATAAAGTTCAAAACCAGATCATTCCTTTTTTTTGCAGAGTGGCACCAGAATGAAAATAAAAACATGTCTTACCTTTTTGTAGTTAATGAATCCCATGTGAAACGTGATAACTATAGTCTCCTTAACTAGCATTGAAAAGGTCTTCTCTGAATCACGCTTGTAATTTTAATAGATTACTAGACCATGCTTTCGAGGGGGAGAGGCAGTTCGCCTACACAACCACACACCAGGGTTTCCATTAGCCGGAAGGGCTAATTGCTGGCTTTTGGGCAATAAAAAAAATGAAAAGATGACAAGTAAAATCGTCCAGGAAAGGCTTTCTATCATAGCCTACACCCCGAATTCACACTTCAGAACCATTCTCACACTCCTTGCGCGCACATACGCCTGCTGCTGAGGAGAGAGAGAGAGAGAAGAACAAACACTATTGTAAATACAACCCATATTTATGTTTATTTGTTTTCCCTTTTGTACTATAACTATTTGCATATCATTATAACACTTTACATAGCCATGATATAACATTTGAAATGTGTCTTTTGTTTATCTATTTAACTTGCTTTGGCAATGTAAACATATGTTTCCCGTGCCAATTGTTATTATTGTAAGCCTAATTATGAATTCGAAACCAGTTCTTTAAATATGCTAATTAGGTTCCAACTGTAATACTGTGTTTAATATAATAGGCTGCTTATATTTTCCCTATAAACAATGGCTTCTTACTTTTGATATTAAACTTAACCTTTATTTATCTAGGCAAGTCAGTTAGGAACAAATTCTTATTTACAATGACGGCCTACACTGGCCAAACCCAGACGACGCTGGGCCAATTGTGCCTGTGTCCCTGTGGGACTCCCAACCACGGCCGGTTGTGATACAGCCTGGATTCGAACAAAGGTGTCTGTAGTGAAGCCTCTTGCACTAAGATGCAGTGCCTTAGTACGATGCACCACTCGGGAGCCCATAAAGAATTGGATGTCATTGTTGAAGCATGCTTCTCTTCCTTCGTATACACTACCATTCAAAGGTTTGGGGTCACTTAGAAATGTCCTTGTTTTTTTTTAAGAAAAGCTAATTTTTTGTCCATTGAAATAACATCAAATTGATCAGAAATACAGTGTAGACATTTTTAATGTTATAAATGACTATTGTAGCTGGAAACGGCTACAATAGCAATTAAACTGGCCTTCTTTAGACTAGTTGAGTATCTGGAGCATCAGCATTTGTGGATTAGATTACAGGCTCAAAATGGCCAGAAACAAATAATTTTCTTCTGAAACTTGTCAGTCTAATCTTGTTCTGAGAAATGAAGGCTATTCTATGTGAGAAATTTCCAAGAAACTGAATATCTCGTTTAACTCTGTGTACTACTCCCTTCACAGAACAGAGTGAACTGGTTCTAAACAGAATAGAAAGAGGAGTGGGAGACCCCGGTGCACAACTGAGCAAAGGGACAAGTACATTAGAGTATCTAGTTTGAGAAACAGACGCCTCACAAGTCCTCAACTGGCAGCTTCATTAAATAGTACTCGCAAAACACCAGTCTCAAGGTCACAGTGAAGAGGCGACTGATGCATTTTGTGCGCTAATCTCTGACAACTGAACCGTGAGGTGAACAATTATTGTTTTAGGAAAGTACTTTTTTTTTATTTATAAATTGGCGATAAAGTTTTGCATATGCTACACATCGAAACACAAGACATTGTGCTTTGTAATTTGTTATAGGCTATTTAAGGATATGTAAATGTGGCTCATTTGGCCAACATCCCTCGTTTATTGATGGCGCTGGCTGTGCCAGGTTGGATCTGAATGCATATGGATGTCCCATGTAACCAGTTCCCATGCTTTTAAAATGAAGGTTCTGTTGTGGAACTTTTCCTCAGATGTTCAATTCTGTTCCCTAAACCGGTTCCAACCCCTGGTTTGCCAGAGCTCCAGTTAGTTCGTGATCTTGCTCTCTGTCGGACAGATGAAGTCAGGAGAGTTCACATGAAAGGGAAGAGAAGAGAGAGCTCTGATGTCAGCCTCTGCCAACAAGACAAATCATCCTTTTCCTCCCCCTCTTTCCTTCCTCTCGTCCTCCTCCATCAGTCTCTCTCTTTCATCATACTGTACAGTGATATTTACTTTGTGGAGGTACAATACACTGTGTTAAAAGCAGCAGTCATGTATGCTCTGTTGTGAGAGTGAAAAACAGCTCTGCAAGTCTGTGAGACTGAGGGAAGGAGGAGGAGGGCCGGTCTGTGTGCGTGTGTGTAGCCGTGGAAGCCACTCCCCCTCTGTGCTGATTCCAGCCGTCACTGGGCTAATGAAGCCCACACGGCTCTGCCTGCCAGCCAGTGTGTCGCTGCAATGTCACCAGTCTGAATGACACATACACACATACACGTACACACACTCAAGCAGCGGGACAGCCTGCTTCCACTCACTCTGCCTCAGGAAGAGCTGGAGAGAAGAGCGAGAGAGAGAGGGAGAAAGGAAGGAGGGAATATTATTTTTGTCTCCTGTATGTTTTTGTATCTCTACCGGTGTATCGGACTTAGACGTTGCTACATACTGTTAGATAGAGAGCTTCTCTGAGCAGAGCCGGCCTCCCCCGCTGCCGGGGTTCTTGGATTAGTCCGTCCTGGTGGGGAGAGCTGCCGACCGGACCAGCATGGGGAACCAGGCGGGAAGACTGGAGGAGTCCGAGTCAGGTCTGCTACCTTACCATACCGTACTGTATCGTATGCCAGCTTAGCACTGTTTACTCACCACTCCAACAGCAATACTCATTCACTTCATCAGCCTATCTCCCCCCCCCCCCCCACCCCCCTCTCTCTCTCTCTATCTAGTCTCTCCCCCACCACCCTGTCTCTCTGACTCTGTGCTCTGTTGATGTGGGAGGAAAACAAAGCCATGCGTTGCCAAATAACCTAGTTATGAATCTGATCTCAGGCCGTGTCAGTAAATCCCATTTAAAATATTCATTGTCAGACATATGGAGCTGTACCTAGACTTAGTGCCAGTGGCCCTGAACGTTGCCTGAAGCTGCATACGTGAGTGTACTTGATGGTTTGTACTGTAGGTTTACTCTGCCCTTCTTCTCTTTTCTTCTCTTATTGCTCAAATGCTTCAAATAAGGATATTATTTGACTAGTAGCGTGTTAGTTTGCATGTGTGTGTGTGTATGTCTTGTGTATATTTGTGTATGTGTGATTGGTTCACTGTGAAAAGTGCTGAGTGTGTTTTATCTTCCAGCAGCTTCCTCTCTGTCAGAGGCAGGGAATCAGCCCGAGGAGATGGTATCGCTGTCCCATGTACTCTCTCTCTCTCTCTCTCTCTCTCTCTCTCTCTCTCTCTCTCTCTAGACTGCTTAACACATTTCCATTTCAAAGTCTCTTTTAACTTCATTCAGCAGCCTTTAACTTCACATTAGTCAGAGAAACCACTGGTATCTCACTCTCATCTCTATTTTCTCTCTCATCAACAAATGGCCCTTTCAGGTTGTTTCTTACCTCTGTCCTATCAACGAACAGCATATCTGCATTGTCAGCTCCCGTCTGTGGGCTCAGTGGCTCCTAGTGTAAAGTAACTGATACAGAGGTGTGTGTGTGTGCCATTCATCTTTGTGTGTGTTTGTAGGAGTGTGTGTGGGAGCACCTCCGTATGTAGCCAGATCTCTTTCCAACCCAGCCAAAGGGGCCTGTTCAGTGTTCTAGTGTGGGCAGCTAGTGAAGTCGCTGTAGCCAAGCAGCCAATAGAGAAAAGCCAGGCAGCCAGTGAGGCCACAGCCCACACTACACAGTGTAGCGGTTATCAGCTAGTGAGTGTTAAGTCGTGTCATTTCGGAGCGGTAGTGTGTGTGGTGTGAGATAGCGCGGCAGGCTCTGATTCAGAAGGCTTCAGTAGGGAGCTGCTGCATGCCAGCAGGAGAGATTAGACTCTTGGTTCCTGTCACACAAATTTCTCTACTCGACTGCTTGCGAATAGGACACTCATAACATTTCATAACATATTGTTATTACTGTAGATCTAAATTGGCCCCATTTAGGGTGAAGAACACTTCAGACATGACTCGTCTGTACTGAACACACACTCACAGTGAGGTGAGGTGTCCTAATGTCACCTTCTCAGGGTGACTTGTCCTCTAGAACAGCTGGAAATAAACCCATCATCCTCATGGCGTGATCCAGCTATGCTGTCACTTCCTGCTGTGTGCCTGACACAGTGTGTTTGTGTGACTGCACGTGCATGTGTTCCAGTTCATATGAAGCTAAACATCTGTCATCTGTCAAGTATTTTTATTACATTCGGTACACACACACACACAGTCTGTTTGATCCCAGAAAGCCCTGTATTATAATTTGATGAGCTCTACTATAATGTTAATCAATCATGCTATTATTATTCTCATACCTCCACTGCCCCATCCAATCAAACATGCCTCCACATAGTTAATGACAATTGATCACGAAATGGGCAGATTTTTCTTCATGGACTGTAGGCTAATCTCTTGATGTATAGAAAGAAGTCTGCAGAGGAGAGGATAAATCGATCCATGAGAGAGGGATTTGATCAAGGACACAGAGGATTTTAATCTATTTCTCATCAGGGCTGCTTCCTATACTGGTGTTTACTAACACCTAGGATAATGCAGTCCACATTAACACGATTGCTCCCAAATAAAGGCCTAGCAATAATCCTTATGATGTTTACTCCTTGTGAGTCTATTCTAGGCCTCGTTAATGTAAAATAATTTTGTGACTTTGGTTTAAAAAGGGCATTATAAATACATTTAATTTATTGATGTTTTAGCCTCAATTTGGCAGGTAGACTGTGAGAGCCTCTGTCTGGCCAGCTGTGGTATGTCTCAGATAGTATCTGGTAGAGTAGAATAACACAGCTGTTATGTGTAAGGTACGGAAGCAGACGTCGGAAAAGGAGGGAGCTCTGATTAACACTGTCTGTGATTAACACTGTCTGTTATCTCTGAGTGGAAGGATGAGATGGTTTTAAGTCATCTGGCCAGTACAGTCTGCGATAGTAGCGATACTGCTGTTTGTTTCTAAACCGCTACCAGTGTGGTTCACTGTCTTGTTTTTGCATGTTTATAGTTGATTATCTTGTCTGTATGCTGCACAAAAGACTTTCCTTATTAGAAGATAAAAATAACCTTTTCTAAAATTATATAACCACCACCCTTCTTCTGACTGGGCGAGTCAGTTGTCCAGCGCTCTATTACACACTGGAAGAGTGGCCCAGTGCCCACACTCAGCAGATACTGTGATGATGACCTTATCAGTTAAATATTATGGCTGAACAGAACAGTGGGTCTATTTTCAGATCCGATTCCATGCAGTCCAGAGCTGTCTGGAAGCAGAATAAAAAACACGGCCCGTGGCGACTGGCAAGATGTTTGTCCAGTGAGGTGAGAGGGGGAGTCAGAGAGAAAGAGGGGAGAGAGAAAGAGAGAGGGAGGGCGAGACAGAGATACAGGGAGGGTTGGAGCATTTATAATGCTCAAAAAAGGAAAGTGAGCTTTCACGGTCCTGTGGGATCCTCGCCCATGCAGCATAGCCGGGATGTTTGGAGGTAGTGGTAGTGCAGGAAAAGCTGCTAAAATGTTGAGAAAGCAGAGAAGCGTTTGATAGTACCAGGGTGTTTTTATGTGATACCAATGCAGTAATAACAGTGGTCACTGGAACAACATGACTGTTTGTAGTCTTTGCTCACTCTTGAGCATCAGAAGTGTCTGTGAAGGAGAGCAATAGGATAGGATAGTCTACTACACACGGTGCTGGAGAGGCCCACAGGAAAAGATTCCTCAACCAAAACAACACTACATAACCAAGCTAATCAGACTGTGATAACACAGACTTTTGTTTCTCAGGAATTGCAGTGTGTCTACAGAGAAAGTACATTTTTCATTGTTCTGATAAATGTCTGTTCCTGATCTGACACTTTCACATTAGTAGACTTATCACATTTACTGTAGTATGATCTTCAGTCATGTCACGCCCTGATCTTAGAGACCCGTTTTATTTCCCTATTTGGTTAGGTCAGGGTGTGATGTGGGGAGGGCATTCTATGTTTTCTGTTTCTGTATGGTTCTCAATCAGGGACAGCTGTCTATCGTTGTCTCTGATTAGAAATCATACTTAGGCAGCCTGTTTTGCCACCTAAGTGGTGGGTAGTTGTCTGTGTTAGTGGCCTGTATAGCCCTAGTCAGCTTCACGTTCGTTTTTGGTGTTTCTTGTTTTGGTGGCGACATTCTTAATAAAGGATAATGTACGCTCACCACGCTGCACCTTGGTCCGGTCATTTCCCTGACGACGTTCGTGACAGAACTACCCACCACCAAAGGACCAAGCAGCGTGGCCTGGAGGAGCAGGGATACTGGGCCCGGGAGAAGAGGGAGTGGAGGACCTCATGGACATGGGAAGAGGTTATGGCAGGGGATAAGACCCTGCCATGGAAACAGGCGGAAACAGCAAGGGAGGAACGGCAGTGATACCAGGAGTCACGGCAACGAGGCAAGCACGAGAGGCAGCTCCAAAAAAAAATTGTGGGGGGCACACGGGGAGTGTGGCAGAGTCAGGGTTCAGACCTGAGCCAACTCCTCATGCTTACCGTAGGTGGTACTGGTCAGGCACCGTGTTATGCGGTGGAGCGCACGGTGTCTCCAGTGCGTGTTCACAGCCCGGTGCGCTACATTCCAGCTCCCCGCATCGGCCGGGCGAGAGTGGGCATCCAGCCAGGACGGATGGTGCCGGCTCAGCGCATCTGGCCGCCTAGGATATCTCTACCGCCCAGGATATCCTGCGCCGGCTCTGTGCACTGTGTCTCCGGTGCATCTGCACAGCCCAGTGCGTCTTGTGCCAGCGCCCCATTTGCCGGGTGAAAATAACCATCCAGCCAGGACGGGTTGTGCCGGCTCTACGCTCGAGACTACGCTCACCCATCCACGGCCCAGAGTATCCGGTGCCTACTCCAAGAACCAAGCCTCCAGTATGTCTCCCCAGCCTGGTGAGTGCTGTGCCTGCTCCCAGAACCAGGCCTACTGTATGTCTCCCCAGCCTGGTAAGCCCTGTGGTAGCTCCACGCACCAGGCTGCCCATACGTCTCCTCACTCCAGTGATGATCCATGGCACGAAACCTCCAGTGATGATCCATGGCCCAAAGCCTCCAGGGATGATCCATGGCCTGAAGCCATGACAAGTCATAATACGGTGTGTGTTTAAGCATGTGTGTGTGTTGGTGGGGTGGTATGCGAGCCGTGTACACGTGCCTGTGCCAGTTGTGGCAGGAAACAGAGTGAGTTTCTGCTGAGATTACCTGCAGATGGGTGGCAACGTGCTGGTGAGTTCTCAGGCGAGGACTATCTGTGCCTCCCCATCAGCAAATTTCACACACCACACCTCCCTGACAGCTGGGCTGCTTTCATACATGCAAGGCAATCAAGCCATTGTCTCTCACATTCTTCATGTCACTGCAAGGGATCCATCTTATTATGACATTTAGCCTATTGTACTGTCTATACTGTCTGACTCACCCAGACTATTATAGGCCTGCCCTTTTCACACTATCATGTCGAACCCAACCGTACAATGCTGGCTTGTAGTAACCATAGCAACTTTGGTAGATGTGTAATCAGTCCAGCGCAGCACAAAAGAGTCAGAGTGATCCACACTGAGATCCCAACACATCTCCCAGTGGTTTAATTCCCAGCATTTCTTCTTCAGAACGTTCAAGATAAGCCTCTCGTACATAGATAAGACGCTCTCTCATGTTGACATCGATAACTGTCTGTGAGAAACAGGACGTTCCTCTTGACATCGATATCGCTCTGCTGCTGAAATCGTAGTGATATTGTCTAGATCCACTGCACCTGGCAAATACTCTTCAAGAGTTATCTGGGCAGAGTCAGACCATGACACAGACCATGACACGATGAGCATTAGCAAAACACACCAAAGAATGTGCAAAGAAAGACGAGGAATCTGCAGCATCAGCTCTATTTTGTTGCATAGAGATTCTTATTGGAGAAAGACCAACATTAGGATTCAGGAAACAGACCAAGAAGAGGAGTCTCAGTGAGTTGCTCTACCCAGAGTACAGTAGCTAGAACCAGGTTAAAATACTAATAAAAATCATTTTAATATTTGATATGTGTTTGATTGACCCTCTGGTTTAATGGACCAATAAAAAGGGAAAAGGGATACTTAGTCAGTTGTTTACAATTGTAAAACATTTAAAAAGTAAGCCTTTTTAGATAAAACTATACTAAATATATCACGTCACCAAATAATTGATTAAAACACACTATAGAAACTCACTATCTACAGTAGCCTCAACAGCACCCAGTAGGGTAGCAACATGGCGTAGCCGGAGGACAGCTAGCTTCCGTCCTTCTCTGGGTACATTGACTTCAATGCAAATCCTAGGAGGCTGATGGTTCTCACCCCCTTCCATAGACTTACACAGTAATTATGACAAATACCAGAGGACGTCCTCCGGCCTATCAGAGCTCTTTCAGCATGAACTTACAGGTTCAGAGAATGATCTAGCTACAGCTAGCACTGCAGTGTATAACATGTGGTGAGTAGTTGACTCAGAGAGAAAGACAATAGTTTAACAGTTTTTCATAAATTAATTTCTTCCAAAATGAAGGAGAAGCAAGAGAGAAATAGAGATTGTCATTTTTTTTCTCAGTTTCACTTACTTAGCTAGCTAATGCAGCTAGCTAGTTTAGCCTACTGAAACACCCTGCTCAAACAGAGGGATGCTATGTTAGCTAGCTGGCCAACACAACACTGGAACTCTTCCAAGTCAAGGTAAGCTTTTTGTATTACTAATTTCTTGCCACAGGGGCCCGCTGGTGTAACTGCTTACTGACTGTACATTGTAACGTTACTGCATGATTGTAGCGGGTTTACTAACGCATTAGTTCTATTAGCTATGTTACTTTACCTAATATGGTGACAACGATGTAGGCTGTGTGTAGCGGTTTGGCTTGGAAATAATTTTTCGCCTGGTCACATACAGCTGATGTGTTGTGCATTGAAGTCCACAAGCGAAGGGAAGAGGTGAGAGGAGGAGAGCGCATAGATGCGATAAGGAATACAAAGTGGCTGCTGAAAAAAAAAAAAAGTTAATGAAAGTTAACTGTGTTTACGCGTGCTCAGGGGTGTATTCATTCCGCCAATTCTGTTGAAAAACGTTTCTTAAACGGAAGCAAATGGAATTAAACGGTGATAAACATACCTGAATTTGTGCAATAGAAACTCTTGTTTGCAACTGTTGGACAAATGATTACACCCTATATCAGCTATATGCAGGCTAGAGTGTATAAGGCAGTATTAAATGTCACTGTCTTTCCATGTGTCACCGTCTGTGACCTTAAATGTGTCTCTCGACCTGTGTGCACCTACATTGTAAACTTTAATTCATAGGCTTGGTTGTTGAAACCTTATGATGGGTATAGGGAAACATTTTGTATAATGTAGTATCCTAAACCTAATCGCTGTTACATTGAATGGGGTGAATGGAATATGAATAAGATTCATCCAATGTGCTGTAATAGAAATAAGGCCACAATCATGAAAAAAAAACGGCACTGACCACCACTGTTTCCACCACAGCAGTTAGGTTTACTGTACTGTAAACAAAGGGTTGTTCTGTGTTTGCAAAGCAAGGTGTGTCCTGTTTAAATGTCCTGTTTGTGTGTGGTGAAACATGGGCCCATACTCAGTACACACTACACAGACATTAAAACACTAGCTGCAGAATGGCTATCTGTGAATAATTTTTAGAAGCATGGTCAGAACTTAGACATCAGAGTTACCGACTGCACTGTCTTCATGTAGCCTACACTCATTGACCCTCAAAGACAGATTTAGTTGGATTTGCCATGTAAGCAGCATCCCAGTCTTTACAACAGTTTTTGTGTGTGAGGCATTTCAAACCAAACATCTCCTCAGAAGTTTGTGTATACAGTATCTCTCAATGTCTAGTTATGGATTTCCTTCAGCTAGACTGTGAAAGATAATCCAATCCTTTCCTGTTTGTTCTCTCCATGGCTGTCTGCTCTGTCATCTCCAGCCACAGACCATATTTGTTTGTAGTCTCCCGGGACTGTTTTCATGAGTAGCTGGCCAGCGCATGCAATATTTGGTCCTGGGTTGTGGGTTCCGAGATTAATTTGTTTGTGATGTCCTCCTCAGCTGAGCCCAGCAGCCGTCAGCAGACCAACCTGGTCACACCATCACTATCAGTTTTAGTTTTCACAGTAAGCACACGGAAATGTTTCCTACTTGATTAAGTTGTTTGTCTCGTGGTAAACATTTGATTTCAGACACAGCCTGTTTGTGGCATATGGCGATATCCTTACTATTACTAGAAAATATAATTTGTTTGCCTTTTGGTTACTATGGAAAAGGGTGGGGAACGGAGGTGTCTTTTTCTCAATAATACCTTCTAAATCCTGCATGTGGAAATCTCTCTCCCATTCTCAGATTAATCCTAAACCCACACATATATTAAATTTCATCGTCTACAGGGATTGTTCCAGGAAAAATAATCTCAAATACTTAATCTCTTCTCAATCATGTAGGATGTGTATTTGGATCATGAGAGAAATGTAAAAGTCACGGAGAAAAGTTCATATTAGAAAATAGAAATTAAGAAAGGCTGATGTGTTGGATGTTGTACTCAAATATACAGAATGATAAAAAAATATATAAAAATTATTCTAAACCAAGTTTTCAGAGCCTGCAAACATGTGTGAAATACCAAGATAAACATGACCAGTTTGAGCATCAAATTGAAAGGTTGAGATGTTTTGGTTTGTCGATTTATGTTGAACCCGAACAAACCCATGATGAGTTGTCCTCTGACGGTATCTTGGCCAATCAAGTGTTTAATGTCTAATGTCAATCCCTTTGTTTTAGCAGATATACGTTTTAGCTGTCGCTGTCCCCCTTTACCCTTTCTTTCAATCTCATGCGATGTGCTCATGCACTGATGTCTGTATCAAATGTATGCCTTTTGTAGAGAATGTACCTCAAAGCAGAGTTCCTCAGTAAAGGGGATGCTGTGGCTATATTATTAGCATGCACATTAGTTCAGTTTATACCCTAAAAAGGAACATCCTTCCTTCAGAATTGAATAGAAAGGTAATAAATGTGTCTACTGTGGCTTGCTAACTCCCCAAAGCAAAGCACATCATGCATTTTGTGAATACTTGTGTAAAGAAGATATTTCTGTATTTCATTTTAAATACATGTACAAACATTTCTAAAAACATGTTTCCACTTATGGAGTATTGTGTGTAGATGGGTGAGAAGAAGAAAAAAGTCATCCATTTTGAATTCAGGCTGTAACACAACACAAAGTGCAATAAGAAGGGGTATGAATACTTTCTGAAGGCACTGTATAGTGCAGACTTGCAGGTGTTGCTGTTCTAAAAAAAAGAGAGTCCACTTCTCAGCAGTTTTTGATGAATGATATGCCACTTGCTGACATTAGAGTCACTCACTACCCATAATGACTTGGACACAGGAATACATGAGTATGGGGTATTTTACTTCTGCTTACAGTAGAGGTTGTTGTGAATACTAGCCCTAGGCTCTACTCCTCTACTCCTTCCCTGCTGCCTTTCTGCTCTTGGTGTTTCAAATTGTTTTGGTTCTGGCACAGCAAGACCAGCAATTCCCCATCTCTGTGTAATCAGGTAGTGGTTTTTCTATATGGTGTGTGTACAGTATATTTCCGATCCATCACAAGTCAAAATGTAACCCTCTGTAAGTGAGTCAGCTTTTTGATCCCATACATACAGTAACTCTACTTCTTTCACTCCACTGAGTGATTTGCAGTCTCTATTTAGCCCAGCCAAAGCCCATCCATTCTGCTCTCTCTCTCTCTCTCTCCCTCTTTATTTATTTATATGCAGGATTATTGGCCAGCCTCAGCAGGGAAAATATCACCTCAGCCAATGTGGTGACAGATTCCATCCACTCTCTGTCTCTCCACACCGACCCTACTACTTATCCTTCACAGCCAGGCATGCCAAACTCACTCTTTACCTCCATTCTTTCTCCAAGTTAGTTCACATTAATATTTTCAGATTGGTCAACAGGATTTTAAAGCAACCCTTAAACTCTTCAAAAAGCCTCTAATTCACTCTGGGTTCGCGCCCAGGCTCTGTCGCAACCGGCCGCGACCGGGAGGTCCGTGGGGCGACGCACAATTGGCCCAGCGTCGTCCGGGTTAGGGAGGGCTTGGCCGGTAGGGATATCCTTGACGGGCCGGGCGCAGTGCATGCTAACCAAGGTTGCCAGGTGCACAGTGTTTCCTCCGACACATTGGTACGGCTGGCTTCTGGGTTGGATGCGCGCTGTGTTAAGAAGCAGTGCGGCTTGGTTGAGTTGTGTATTGGAGGACTCATGACTTTCATCCTTCGTCTCTCCCGAGCCCGTACGGGAGTTGTAGCGATGAGACAAGATAGTAGCTACTAAAAACAATTGGATACCACGATATTGGGGAGAAAAAGAGGTAAAATCAAACTAAAATTATATATATATATATATATATATATATATATATATATATATATATATATATATATATATATATATATATATATAAAAAGCCTCTAATTCCTTCCCTTTACTCAACTAGAACATGTTGTTGATACAGTGTGCCACGTTGATTGTGCATGGCATACGGCATGGACTTTGTACTATAGCTTATACTGTATGTACTCCACATATTATGCGACTACTATAGGATGAATATCTATACTTCGAATGACCATCTATGCGGCCTCGATTTTACATTTGCGCCTTCTTGTTCTCAGTCGTTTGGTTTTTAAGCTAATTCTTGGATCGAGATGTGCAATCATGCTGAAGCAGACTATTGGAGAGCATGTTATCTGAGCCCCCTAGATATAATTATGGCTTCAAATCTATTGTGGGGACTGGGGAGGTTATGGTACTATGGTAATAATCCCATAGACATGATGGCAGCATGTATGATCTGCAGGAATAAAGATTTAAAGATAGAACCACAAAGAACAAGGGAAGCGTTTGTTGGGTTTGAGAATCTGTGGATCTGCAGATACTGGACGTTTTCCAAGTGCAGATAATATATCCAGTCAAATCCCCAATGCAATAATTTCCTAAACTCAATAGTCCGGAGAGCCCATGCAAAGCCAGGCGGTGACCTTCTGGTCTAAACCCAGGACTTTTGTACACTACTTCTAAACCAGCCCTTAAGCTGACACTCACAGAGTGATGTGTGTTACAGCTGCTGCTTATCCTCCATGGTCCTGGTAACTGTCTGTGAAACTAGACCATTTACCTGATTTACACCACTTCCGATCACCGGCAAATGCAATTACACCATCCTTCAAACGGCGCACAAATCAGATTCCTATTCATTGATGTGCCTCTTATGTGGTATACTGTATGTAGTAGACTATGGGAAATGGGGGGTTTATTGAAATCCTGCATTCGTTGAGTGCCTGCCTCTACTATATCCCCTTCTGCTATCTGCTATAGTAGGCCCATAAAATGTATCTGGTGACATTCTAGAACATTCTGGGCTTTAAATCAGATGTGATCTGCAGATCCGCTCTCTAATCATACTATGCACTCTCCTCCTCCACATTATGATGTCATGTCCTGACTCTGACCCAAAGTCTTTGGGACCTGGGACCAAGAGATTATGTTTTGGCCAGAAAAAAGCCCAGTCAGTGTAAGTGCATTTAGGCTAGAGCTTTCATCAACTCATATGGAGGAACTATTGTGGAATATCAGTCCATTTAAGTCTTTGGGACCTGAGACACAGGCCAAGAGATTAAGTTTTGACCAGAGTGAATTTAGACCGTCTGTCCGAGTTTCAGGAACCTTAGTGGAATATCTGTACTTACTAGTATTGCAAGTAAACAATGCTAGAGTCTGTGTTTCTTGGCTAACTCATAGTTGGCAGTATCTATTTCTGCTAGAAGAGTTAGGATGATGATTTTAATTGTTGTCTGATGTTTGTCTGATGATGGAACCAAAGGAACCGTTAGTCTTTAAAAGAACATAAATACTATTTGAATCAAGGTCTGGAGGATGATGTGTCCCTTGGACTGTGACAGCTAGCGTTAACGTTTGCCTCCCCTGTCCCTGACTGACTGACCATCCTGGCTGACCATTTCCTGTATCACAGTGACGCATATGGAAACCCCACTGTGAGTCTGTCTTCCGCACCAGCAAGAAGAGTGGAATGCCTGTGTGAGCCCAGGGCCTGAGAGATAAGCTCCAGTTTACCCAGTCACTCCCCATCCCGTCCTGTCTAGTCTGGTCACAGATCTGTTTGTGCCATCTTGCCAACTCCTGTGTTGAGTTGCCAAGACAGCACAAACATATCTGGGACCACCAGGCTATGTCCTGTCCAGTTGCTGCCTGGACAACAGGAAACCCCAGACAGAGAGAGAGATGGATATTATTTTTTATCTGACTGCTCTGTACCCCCCACGTCCACCTGACTGGAAAACATTAGACTGCACTTCCTGGAACTCCAGAGGGGGCGGGCTAGGGGTGGAAATGAGACGTGTGTGTGTGTGTGTGCACACACGTGTGTGGTGTGGAAATGAGACTGAGGGAGATTCTTTCCCTTTCAAAGGTCATTAATTCCTTCGTGATAGCAGTCAGCCACTGACTGACGGTACCACTGTGTCATTGCAGATGCCAACGGTTCTGACACTTGACCGGCCTGACTGGCCCCGGCCACTTATCTGTCATCGTCACTCCCTCTCCTGTCCCCCCGTGTAAATGAAATTAAAGACGGCTGGGCTGGGGGCTGCCTTTCCTTCCCCTCACAATGCAGCCTGTTACCTCTTGGCTGCTGGCTTGGCTTGGCTGGCTGGTAACGCTGGTGTCCAGAAGCCACTGAGCCACAAGTCCCCTGCCGATCTGTGATTTCAAACCTCATCTTCATTAAAAAGATAGATATGGACCAGAGTGCATTATTGTGATGAGGTACTCATACTGTGTGTTATTAATTAATTAAACAATTAATTAATGTAAACAAAGCAATCATTTCCGATTATTTCAGGAAGCCATTTCAACAGGACTCGAGATCAGAAGTGGGGTTACTAACAATGGTTCTCTCTGTGTGGACATGTGTTTTCTGGCATGTCAGCAGTATTCTGTGTAGAAACATGAATGTTTTAAGTTAAAAGTTGGAGTTTGGGTTAATGACTTTGGTCAAGCCTGTTGATCTTGGCTTCCACTGCTGGCTTCATTTGGCCGCCTGCAATCTAAATCCTGTTACTGTGGCTTCTCCTCCAAAACCCCCTATCCTGCAATGATTAGTCCATGATTCACTATTGTGAATATTACTTTCTTACCAAATGAGCACAAAAAAGAAAACTCTTGTCAAAAAATGTTGTGTAGCCTTTCTAGTGTTCCTCAACATGACCGAAAGCCCATTCTACTTGGCAGCAGTAGTTATCTTTCTTTCCAAAGCTAATGTTTCACATTATTTACACTTTGCTATCAATGAGAGTCAGTCTCCAGAGGTTGTTGGAGGATTTACACATGGCTAAAAGTATGTGGACATCTGCTCGTCGAACGTCTCATTCCAAAATCATGGGCATTAATATGGAGTTGGTCCCGCTTTGCTGTTATAACAGCCTCCACTCTTCTGGGAAGGCGTTCCACTAGATGTTGGAACATTTCTTCAGAGACTTGCTAACATTCAGCCACAAGAGCATTAGTGAGGTTGGGCACTGATGTTGGGCGATTAGGCCTGTTTAGAATGTCAATGTATGCTGTAGTGTTTAGATTTCCCTTCACTGGAACTAAAGTTCCTAGCCCGAACCATGAAAAACAACCCCAGACCATTATTCCTTCTCCACCAAACTTTACAGATGGCACTATGCATTGGGGAAGGTAGTGTTCTCCTGGAATCCTCCAAACCTCCAGATTCATCTGTCAGACTGCCAGATGGTGAAGCGTGATTCATCACTCCAGAGAACGGGTTTCCACTGCTCCAGAGTCCAATAGCGGCGAGCTTTACACCACTCCAGCCGACGCTTGGCATTGCGCATGGTGATCTTAGGCTTGTGTATGGCAGCTCGGCCATGGAAACCCATTTCATGAATTTCCAGACAAACAGTTATTCTGCTGACGTTGCTTCCAGAGGCAATTTGGAACTCATTAGTAATTGTTGCAACTGAGGACAGACAATTTTTACGCACAGCACTCTGTGGTCCTGTTCTGTGAGCTTGTGTGACCTACCAATTTGCGGCTGAGCCATTGTTTCACCTTGACGTTTCCACTTCACAATAACAGCACTTACAGTTGCCCGATGCAGCTTTAGTAGGCCATACATTTCACTAACTTGTTGGAAAGGTGGCATCCTCTGACGGTGCCACGTTGAAATTTTGCTGCCAATGTTTGTCTATGGAGATAACATGAATGTGTGCTCGATTTTATATACCTGTCAGCAACGGGTGTGGCTGAAATAGCCGAATCCACTCATTTGAAGGGGTGTCCACATGCTTTTGTATATATGTGACCGACCACCTCAAGTCGGTCTTATGTAGCAACATTTGAAATTGTATTTTTTACATTGGATAAAAGTAGAGACTCAGAGCTAGAAAATGGTATATCATACACTGCAGTTGAGGAACAATGGGAAAGTTGATAAACTTGTAAACCCACTTCTTAGAAAATGGCCCTTGAATTTTTTAGTACACCTACTGGAGAGCTCTTCTTTGTCTACACCCCTTCAGTATCGTTCACACCCTCTTAAGCCTTAGCCCCACCCATCTCTTTAAGGATTCACATGTGAGGCCATGTGGTAAACACACACTATATCAAATAAAATCTATGTTTATTTGTCACATGCATAGGATACAGAAGATGTAAACGGTACAGTGATAGTACTTGCATAGTAGCAATATCAAAAACAGAAAGTGTCAAGATAAAAGATATTTTATATTTTTAGATGACGCTTACCCGACACACTTGTCTAAATTGATGAGTCATGTGAAGGAAATGCTATAACCACCCCTCACTCACATCTAGCTAAGTGGAAGGGTCACTATTGTCTAGACATGTGCACATGTTCATGAAATACAATAGATGGCCTTAATCACGCCCATATACACCTGCTAATTTGATGGGTCATGTAATAAACCAGCCAAAGTAGAAACTTTTGTTTAGACATGTAGCTAGCTAGCTAAACGATGAACCGGCATAACCCCAACTCATACTACTACCAATACAGACATTGTCATAGCTGTAGTATGAATCTGCAGGTGGTTAAACCTAACAAACTAGGTTCAATGTTAGCTAGTTAACATTAGGCTATAACTATCAATGCAAATGGTTTTCTGTTTCAAATAATATTGTAACACAGATCATACACATGACGTTAACTAGCGATCCAGCAAGCTAACGTTTGCTAGCTAACAAACAGTACACTTTAACTTGCGATGAAAATTACTTCCTGACAAAATTAGAAACTTATCAGACTGGAGCCATTTAACTCCATTTTGTTTGTAGCTACATCTTGTTTGGCCAGCTCTGTGTCAAGTCACCCCGGTTCATACTGACCGTGGTGTGTGCAGAAAGTAGCCCATCACTTTTTCCTTCTGATCTGTCGATAGCACCAGCTAAATTTAGGGCATCAATGTTGGGAAAAGTAGCAAAACTTTTGTTGTTCTCGATGGCTAACGTTATATCATATAATGTTAGGTGCGGTAGGGCGGCAGGGTAGCCTAGTGGTTAGAGTGTTGGACTAGTAACCGGAAGGTTGCAAGTTCAAACCCCCAAGCTGACAAGGTACAAATCTGTCGTTCTGCCCCTGAACAGGCAGTTAACCCACTGTTCCTAGGCCGTCATTGAAAATAAGAATTTGTTCTTAACTGACTTGCCTAGTTAAATAAAGGTTAAAAAAAAGGACTGTCAACACATACTGAACAGCTCATGTTATAGACAGAAGCCGGCTACATGGCAGACCAATCCAAACTCAGCTCCCGGCATGTCTAGCCCATGCTTTATCTCAGCCAATCAGTGGGAAGGTTCTTGTTTATTTCCATGGCTAAACCAACTAGGCTTGTAATTTAACAATTTTATGGATGAAATACTAGTTTGTTATTAAGGCATATGAAGTTCACATGTTCCAGAAGGCATTTCTGCGAGAAAAAAACGTATTTCGATTTTGTTTTTTTATAATGTTTACGTTCAAATGCTGCTCCTGTGAAGTAGTGACATGTGACATACGCCTAGTTTCTTGAAACGAGTCATTCGCTATCTCTCTCCATAGATTTTTTTGATCTCTCTGTTA
Source organism: Oncorhynchus kisutch (assembly GCF_002021735.2). NCBI lineage: Eukaryota > Metazoa > Chordata > Actinopteri > Salmoniformes > Salmonidae > Oncorhynchus > Oncorhynchus kisutch. The sequence continues at coordinate 35,104,465 of NC_034179.2, forward strand.
CTCTCAGCCTTTCTCTCTCATCTCTCTTTTTCTTCCCCACTTTCTCTCTCTCTCACCATTTCAGTAACCCATAAAAATAAGGAGTTGTCATTGTCTGTCAAAGGCTTGGCAAGTCAGGCCCAGATAACTTTGGAGTCAGGAAGCGTTTGTCCCAACTGAGGATTTTAAATAGTTGGCTATTAATTCACAGCTTGTCTTCTTTGTGCTTTCCTTTAACTTATTTTAAATTGTGAAACATATGGTGGATCATGAATACCCTGAAAGTAGGCTTAGCTAAGAGGTTTAGAAGTTATGGATGGTTTTATATGATGTGTTGGAAGAAAAAAGTCAAATCGGTCTATCTTCTGCACTGTATCAAACATGTCGATCTCAGCATAGATAAATTGAGGCACTGAGGCTTTTCTTCAATGTTCTCCTTCCTATCACCCCCCTTTTATAGCCCAGCTAGCATCTGATAACTGGCACCTCTCCTGGATAAAGCATGCCTCTGCTCTCCTCTGAGATTGGCGGACTGTTTGATGAGGATAAGATGAGATGATTCCCATTGAGCAGCTGCTCTGTCTTGGCCTTGAGGCTGCATGGCCAACTGTGCCACTAACTATCACTGCCCATACCTGGCTCTATGTGAGACCGAACCCTCCTTTTGGACAGGGAAGGGTTGGCTACAGTAACGCTGAGAGAGAGAAAGAGTGAGAGAGCGAGAGAGAGAAAGAGAGTAAGAGAGAGAGAGAGGGTTCCATTGTTAGGCCTCTATATGAGATGTGGAATGAGAAATAAACTCGTATTTGTTTTCTTTCAAATACTTTGAGCGTTCAATTGAGCCTGTCTGCCAGATGGACGGGGTTTGCACATTTGGAACTATTCCATTGGCTCTAATGTGCCAGGCAAGCTCCATCAAGCACTATTTCAAATACTATTTGAACCCAGGTCTGGGGCCTCATTTGTAAACGTTGCATATGCACAAAATATGCCCCAAAATATGTGTTAGCCAGTTTTCACTCAAAATTTGCCATTTATAAAAACTGAATTTGACATGAGAATGTGCTTATCCTCCCGCACACTGTAGACCATGGGTACGCACAGTTTCTAGTGGTTGAAGTCTTGCATTGCAAGAAGGCAAAAGAAGCCTAGTAGTAGCCTTGTGCAAATGGAGAATATATGATGACATTCTTATTTATAACAAAAAACAGGTAGTTAAATATAATAACAAGATTTAATCATTTGCCGTTAGTAAGAAGAGATCAAAAATCTCTAAATCTTTATTTTATCTTTGCATTCTAAAATAATTTGAAATAGGTATATTAAAACTCCTCCCCTTTTCTGACTGTGATGGTTTCATAGGTAACTCTTGAAATAGCCTATAGGCCTACAACAAGTTTGGATAGGTTACCATTCATCCCTTCTCTCATTTATTGGACCTACTTCACATTAGTAAATAGATCCAGCTATTTGAAGTATTTTGCTCATTGCGATCCAATCTGAAGCACAGTTAAACGATCGAACAAACGTTTCACCTTTTCCATTGACATTTGTAGGCTTTACATTAGTTTTTTTATAATCACGGTTTCTGATTTCGGTTTCAATCATTTTTTCAAATGTTAAATGCACTATGCATTATGTGGGTTGAATTCTGTAACAACACAGAATAAAACAATTAATAAAAGTCCCCATGATGGTAGTGACTGCCCATTACGGCTCACTTGTTAACCACCATTTATTCACTTTACTTTTATAAAATATTTCAGTTATTGTGTAGTATATATTACATTTGTTTTATTTGATGACTTTATTATTTCATTCCAAGTAATCATCGCATCTCCATAGAGCTGCTGCGTCTGCTGTCTGACAAAATCCCTATTTTGTAGTTCTTCAAAGTAAATAAGGCATACTTTTTTCTACATGTATTTTCATGTAGAGATACCTCACGAAGCAACAGTTATTCTCTATTTCACCTCACTATCCATACAAGAAATGACCAGGTGCATCTCTCATTTAATTGGGCCTATTAGATAGGCTATTAGAATTTGAAGTTTTTGCTCTAACCTTTGCATTCGACAGGGACCGTGGTTTATTACATACAATAGGATTTAACAGCCGAACAGGCAGTTGATCTTTTGCATTGAAGTGTGTAGGCTACCACTGTAAGAAGGCCTTCTGCAGTAAAAAAAAAAAAAGGATGCAATGTTTGAGAATACGCTGTCAGTGCAGCATATTTAGGTTTGGGAAAAAGTAAATGTAACACATTATGTTTACAGGCCCACCAAAAATGTGCTATTGTTTTCATCTTTCAGAAATGGTCAGAATGGCTGTGTTCCAGCCAGCCTTCCTTTCTCTGTATTGTATTTTAATGTACTGTAAATGTTTACCTACGTATTAAGTTGGCTTGTTTTGCACACAGATTTATGTCATGGCTATGTGCACAGGGACAAGCTGTAGTGAAGTCATGGTAAACGGGAGGTGAGTCCTCCCAATGAGGAAAGTGAGTTTATACAGTCCATATGGTTTTTATTCAGTTGGACTGGGAAGTAGAAGGAGAGCGTTACTGTATGTGGGGGGCTATGAATGGGAGATGTCCCAGAGTCCCACTTCAACTCCAAACATTAGTCATCTTAATGGAAACGGACTGAGCTTAAACACATCTGTCTCTCTCTCATTCACTCTCCTTTTATTCATCTATCCCTCTCTTTCACTTTCCTTCTGTTACTCTTCCTCTATATGTTATATAATAAGAATAAGAGCAATTGTGTGTGTGTGTGTGTGTGTGTGTGTGTGTGTGTGTGTGTGTGTGTGTGTGTGTGTGTGTGTGTGTGTGTGTGTGTGTGTCAGTCTGTCAGTTTCTGTTAATACACATACCGTACATGCATCCCCAAACATCTTAATATGCCAATCTGTAATGTATTATGATGTAGTCGTTTTTTAACCTAACACAACTGATTTCATCACAGTCTTTATTCATAAACAAGTAGCTGTTAAAATGTTAAAATCTTCCATGTGATAATACATCATTTAGGTGTGTATGGCCTCATTCTGTCTGTAGTGGATGCATCCACTGTAAAATGCACAGAGATGTAAGTGATTATAGATTTTTAATGACAGCCTGGGATCTTGGCAAAGCAAAGGCTAGTCCACTGGGAAATACACTAGAGTTCACTCTACCTGACTGATGGAGAACCAATGCAAAGTTGATTAATGGGCATTTAAATGACTGGCTTTTGCTTGCTCTCACTCAAGCGGAGTAGTTAGGTCCTTATTTTTTGACTGAAGGAAAACCACAATGTCTGTCTGCAGTCACTCTGTGTGCCAGCCAATCTGCCATGTTATTTTTTATAGCTTTGATATTTAATGTTTTACTGGAACTATTTGTCGTTTTATTGTGATTTTATTTTATTATGAAAAGAAAGTGTCCAGCGTCCTTGCTATATATATGTGTGTGTGTGTCATTTTTATTTTTGCAAGCTTAGCAATTTATGATTGTGTTATTGTAAAAAGAAAGCACACCGAGTTCCGAGCTCCTTGCTTTATATAGAAGCATAGTTGAGTGCTGATAAAGTAAGTTAGGTCTCTGACTCCTTTCTCTGTGGTCCCGGCCTCAGCAACACTCTCCTTTTCATCCACAGAACCCCACTTTAAGAATGTTAAACCACGCTGTGCCCCTGAGATTGTCTGAGGCTTGGCAGGCACAGCCAGCCCGTACAAAGGGGTGATAGTCCCTGCAAAGTGCCCATCAATGGAGAAGTGCTTTAAGAGCCCAGAGGGGTGTAGGATTTCCATTCCAAATGAGCCCAGACTATTTGTTTGTGAGTGTGTGTTTGTTTGTAGGTGTGGATGTGAGCCAACGTGCCAGTGTATCTTGAATGTTTTGTGTGTGTGCGAGTGTGGATGTGTGTGTTGTTTATGGGGTTATACAGAATCCTGGTCTATCTCTTCTTGCCCAGGCTGTGCAGTAGTCTGTGCCCTCTGGAGTTGATGGCAGTCAGTCTAGTGTGTCATCAACACAGCGCTCTTTTTGTGTCTGTCCACTGACTGGGCTGCTTTGTGCTGGAACGTTCCATGTGTCCCGGACCATTCCTGGTCATCCCTGGTAACAAGAACCCCCTGTGTCTGTGTTGCTGTTTGCTGATAATTTTAAAACAAACAATAAAAGCCTTTCAGATGGCGCCCTGCTCACGCGGGCGATGAATCAGTAAAAGCTCTTCGTATTTGAGAGAGAGATGTCTGGAAAGCCATCCGGGGCCTGTGGACCCACTGGAATGCTATTAGGCGGAGGAAGCCTTCAATGGCCACAGTAACACAGACACAGTGCCAACCAGCCAGCCATTCAGCCATCAAAACAAATAAATGGATCTATGAATATTGTTGCATGATTGACCCCTGTTGATGACAATTGCAACACCTGATGATGACAATTGCAACAACATATTATCACTGCATCACAATAGAGCTTCAGTCTGAGTGGGAAATTGTTTCTATTGAATGGTAAGGACATTACAGGCATTAGTCCAAAGCATTACCACTTTACTAGTGGCCTTTCAAAAAGAAAGCAGCAGACTCTGAATGTGTGTTTTGATCATCTTTTTCAGGCGTCCAATCAGGATCCAAGAAGTCTGGTATCCCTGCCCCCAGGGAGATTCCTCCCACCATGACCCGGGACCGTGTGTCGCTGAGGGACCAGCTGCGGACCTCCACGACCAAGAAGATGGTCCCCAGCGCCAGCACCTCCAGCCTGGCCACCCTGGCAGCCAAGCACCAGCGTGGCTCCACCACCACAAAGCCCAGGGTGGACGCCGAGGGCTCGGAGAGAGGCTTCCTGGAGTGCCAGGTGAAGGAGCTTCTGGCCGAGGCCAAGGCCAAGGAGTTTGAGATCAGCAAGCTGAGGATCGAGCTGCAGCGCTGCCGGGGGAAAGCCTCGTTGTCTTCATCCCCCTCGCCTCACAACACCCCCTCCACCCCACCTGAGGGTGCCCCCGATCAAGGCCAAGGTCTATCCCAGCAGGCCACTGATGCCCAGGCCCTGGTGGGGGAGCTGAGGGAGAAGAACGGGAAATTTCAGAGGGAGCTGGCGGCTCTGAGGGAGGAGAACCAGGCCCTGAAGGAGAAGCTTCTCTCCCTGGAAACTTTGCCTGCCTCTCCTCTGTCCAACCACACTACCACCACCACTTGCCCCTCCAAGCCCTCCGTCAACGGCCTCCCCTCAGAAAACAACACTAGTCCCCCAGCCAAGTCACCCACACCCAGCCCGCTCAAAACCTCAGTCTCCTCCGGCAGTGACATCACCAAGGGCTCGCCCTCTCCGGACTCCTCAGAGTTTGAGAAGATCCCATCGCAGTCTGACTCAGTGAGCAGCAGTGGTGTAGGGGTGGGGAAGGGTCCGGGTCACGACCCTTCAGTGGAGAGCCTGACGGAGCAGATCCAGAAGATGGAGGAAAGTCAGCACAGCACGGCAGAGGAGCTCCAGGCAACACTACAGGAGCTGGCCGACCAACAGCAGGTGGTTCAGGAGCTGACGGCTGAGAATGAGCGCCTGGCCGAGAAGAAGGGCCTCCTACAGACATCGCTGCAGCAGCAGAGGGAGAGGGTAGAGTTGCTGGCCCAGAAGAATGAGGCCCTGGCCGGGAAGCTGCAGGAGGTGGCCCAGGTCCAGAGCGGGGACGAGTCCCGGGCAGCTGAGCTGGAGCAGCGCTACACTGACCTGGTGGAGAGCTCTCACTCAGAGAGGGAGAAGCTGGTGGACATCCAGCAGCAGCTGACGGGGAGCCTGAGGACCCTGGAAGAGGAGCACCAGGAAACCCAGGGGCAGGTGAGGTCCCTCAGGCAGGAGAGGGATGACCTCCAGGGCCAGCTGGAGAAGGAGGTGGAGGCCGGGGGTGAGATGACGCGGGAGGCTGAGGAACATAGGGCTGCAACGGATGCCCTGAGGGTGGAGAACGGACGGCTCAAAGCCCAGGTGGACCTAGAGAGACAGAAGGTTGGGGAGCTGAAGGCCATGCAGAGTGCTGGGGACAGCACAGAGCTGCAGAGGCTGCTGAAGGCGGCCCATTCTGAGAGAGACAGACTGGAGGGGGAGGTAACAGAGCTACGGCAGGAGCTGCTACAGGCCCAGACTGACACTGAACACGCACAGGGACTGCTGTCCAAGGTGGGTGGGACACCAAGCCATATAGAATAGAATAGAGTAGAAACTTTATTACTCACCAAGGTGGGTGGAATACCAATTTGCATCTCATCCTCGAGCAGTCGGTGTGAGAAATGGGTGCGAGGCGGGGTTCTGTGGGGTTATTTAAGATACTCTTTAGGTAGGGTTTCAGATGTTTTCGGAAGATGGGCAGGGACTTTCTTGCCCTAGCTTTAGGGGGAAGCTGGTTCCACCAATGGGGTGCCAGGACAGAGCTTTGACTGGGCTGAGCGGGAGCTGCCCTCCCGTAGGGGTGGGAGTGCCAAGAGACCAGAGGATGCAGAACGAGGTGCTCGGGTTGGGGAGTAGGGTTTGAGCATAGCCTGAAGGTAAGGAGGGGCAGTTCCTCTTGCTGCTCCGTAGGCAAGCACCATGGTCTTGTAGTGGATACAAGCTTCCTACACAATACCTCATCTTCCATGATGGTTTGAATTAGGATAAATATTGTATTGCTAATGAAGACAGGCTTTGTGGCTTTAGTTCAGCACTTTCCCTCACCACTCTCCAACGTATGAACTCATGTTCTATGAAATTGTTTTCATCTGCTTATAGGATCAGAGAGCTTGAGTGAGCAGTGGTTTTCCCCCACAACACCACACGTCAGCAGCCTGGGCTGTGTGGGTTTAGGGTACCTTCTGTGGTTGTTGATGTGAACACGGGGTGTGTCCTAGTCAGCTGCCTCTGACTGATGTCATAACTATTTGACTCTACACTGGGGTGGTCCTGGGTTCATACAGTATTTGTTTTCTTTCAAATACTTTTGCCCCGTTTCATTGAGCCTGCCTGTTGCAATGGAACCAATGGAATAGTCCCAAATGTTGAAATGCTGACCATCTGGCACACGTTCAATCAAACATTAAAACTACTTGAAAGAAAATAAATCCTATCTGAACCCTGGCAGGTCAAGTCGAGTGACATATGACTCAGGCTTCTGGCTCCTGACAAACGGGTGTGAGGGCGAGGCCGGTAAATAATGACTTCAGTCACTAACGTCATGCTCTACATACTGTAAGAAGACGTGCTGTGGAGAATGCATTGTATCATCAATATCTTTTTTTAATACAATACATCATGCCTGGGTGACGATATAAGCTTTGCACAAGCTTTGTACACCTGTATTTGTGGAGTTTCTCCCATTCTTCTCTGCAGATCCTCTCAGGCTCTGTCAGGTTGTATGGGGAGCATTGCTGCACAAATTTGAACATAAAGTGGAAAAAGTCAATACTTTCCGAATGCACTGTAACTAAGATTAAGTGACAGGTAATAAACAGTAGTAGCTGCGTATGTGAAGAGTAAAAAAAAGTTTGTGCAAAAAAGGTCAATGCAGATAGTCTGGGTAGCTATTTGGATAACTATTTAACTAACTATTTAGCAGTCTTATGCCTTCGGGGTAGAGGCTTTTCAGGGTCCTGTTGGTTCCAGACTTGGTGTGTTGGTATTGCTTGCCGTGCGGTAGTAGAGAAAACAGTCTATGATTTGGGTGGCTGGTATCTTTGACAATTTTTAGGGCCTTCCTCTGACACCACCTGGTATAGAGGTCTGAATGGCAGGACACTCTGTAGCGCCTTGTGATTGGATGCCAAGCAGTTGCCATACCAACGTGGTGATGCAGCACGTCAAGATTCTCTCAATGGTGCAGCTGTAGAACTTTCTGAGGATCTGAGGACCCATGCCAAATATTTTAAATCTCCTGAGGGGGAAGAGGTGTTGTCGTGCCCTCTTCACAACTGTGTTGGTGTGTGGCCCATGATAGGTCCTTAGTGATGTGGACACCAAGGAACAGTGGACACCTGCTCCAGTACAGCCCCTTCAATGTGAATGAGGGTGTGCTCGGCCCTCCGTTTCCTGTAGTCCACAATCAGCTCCTTTGTCTTGCTGACGTTGAGGGAGAGGTTGTTGTCCTGGCACCACACTGCCAGGTCTTTGACCTCCTCTCAACAGACACTGGGAGACAAATTTACCTTTCAGCAGGACAATTGCCTAAAACACAAGGCCAAATATACACTGGAGTTGCTTACCAAGACAACCTTGAATGTTCCTGAGTGGCCTAATTACAGTTTTGAGTTAAATCAGCTTGAAAATGTATGGAAAGACTGGAAAATGGCTGTCTACCAATGATCAACAACCAACTTAACAGAGCTTGAATAATGTTTTTAAGGATAATGTGTGAATATTGTATGTACAATCCAGGTATGCAAAGCTTTTAGAGACTTATCCAGAAAGATTCACAGCTGTAATCGCTACCAAAGCTGATTCTATCATGTATTGACTCAAGGTGTTGTAACACTTATCTAATTAAGATATATTAGTGGTTTTTTTCCCATTAATTAAAAAATATTGTATTTTGTATAGATCATTGACAAAAAAATGACATTTAAATCCATTTTAATTCCACTTTGTAACACAACAAAATTAGAAATAAGTCAAGGGTTGTGAGTTCTTTCTGAAGAAACTGTATATTATCCATGTCCTTGTTCAGCCACGACTCTGAGAAACACAGTATATTACAGTTATTCCGGTCCTGTTGATACAGTAGGATAGTCTCGAACAGAGCTCGTCCAGTTGGTTCTCCAGTGTTTGTACGGTCGCCAATTGAATTCAGGGTAGAGGCGGTTTATGTACTCGCCGACATAGTTTCATCAGGTAGCCCTCACGTTGGCCTCTCTTGCGCCGCCTTTTTCTTTTTCGAGTCTCGGGACTAGGGTCTGGTCCAGAGTGAGCATTATGTCCTGCGCCTCTGACTCATTGAAGTAGAAATCTTCATCCAAATTGAGGTTAGTGATCACTGTTCTCATGTCAAGAAGCTCTTTTCGGTCATTGGAAACGATGGCGGAAACTTTATGTACAAAAAAACACACACAATGATAGGGTTGGTCAAGAGCCCGATAAACGGCTGCTTTCCATTGCAGTGCCATTTTAGATCATTTGAGCCAGTTTGCTACAGTAGAAATAATCCTGCAGCAACAGGAAATGTGAATAATTATGTGGATTATAATCAATTTACATTCTTCTAGGGGTTGATAGATTTTTTCACGTCTGAAATTGAAAAGTGGAAATTACAAACTTAAAGCCTCAAATACACTAGAAGTTAAACATTTCCTGCATTGCAAGTTCTCCTGCAACAGGATGATCAAATGAAGATGCTACATCTGTAGTAGGGAATGCATGGGTGATTGAGGTTACTGTCAATAGTGTATCAGGAAGTGTATTACCTGCAGCAGTAGACAGGGGCTCGAGACACTAAACTGTAAAATCAATGATTCATCATCACCTTTTTACCCAGCAGCCAGTTACACTGTAGTGTAGGCTATGCTATCAGATTGGCTTTAGAGGAGTTCCTACTAAACTCTTGTGCCAATGAGTCTCTGTGGACACTGGCAGGGCTGACGTCCAACAGCTTTTAACAGCTTTTTATCTTTTATTACGTCAGACTACAATAGAGTATTAGCAGTTACAGTCAGAGTGTCATACAGATCTAAGGCTGTGGTTACAATAAGGGATGTGTCACTGTCAGTTATGCTAAGTGATACGCACACATGCCCAGACTTGAGGACGTCTGGTGGTTTAGATGTGTTAATGGTTAAGTAACCCTTAATTATCTAGTGATTAGGCGAAGATTTACGAATTAACTGTCTAATACAATCACAAAACTTCTGAGGACATGGAATGATAAATGAAGTACAATAGGCCTAATTCTGTCGAACCTCTGCAGTCACACCTGCTTTATATAAAGGCCTTTTGTATTCTCCTTTCATGTTTAATATAAAGGTAACAGGTACATGAACGGACATTGAAAAAGAGGGTACACTGTCACTACAGACACAGGGCCATCTTATGGTGGCAGCCAACAGGGCACCTGTAGAAAGAGGCCTGTTGAAGGATGTTTGGACTAACCAATCAGGCCATCTCTTAAATGGCTCTATGTGTGATAACCAATCAGGTCATCTCTTACTATGTCTCGCCATGTGACTAACCAATCAGATCATGTCTTACTCTGTCCCAGGCTGAGGCTGAGTGCAAGCAGGTGGCAGAGCGAGCCGTAAGGCTTGAGGAAGCGCTGAGTGGCCAGGTCAGTGCCCTGGAGAAGGGGGGGCAGCAGGCCGACAGCCAAATCAAGGACCTGAAGGAGACCATCTTTGAGCTGGAGGACCAGGTGGAGCAGCAGAGAGCCGTCCACCTCCACACCAACCAGACCATCCTGGACCTAGAGCGTACGTTCCCTAATTAGTGTATACAGTGGGGCAAAAAAGTATTTAGTCAGACACCAATTGTGCAAGTTCTCCCACTTAAAAAGATGAGAGAGGCCTGTAATTTTAATCATAGGTACCATTCAACTATAACAGACAAAATGAGGAGAAAAATTTCAGAAAATCACATTGTAGGATTTTTTATGAATTTATTTGCAAATTATGGTGGAAAATAAGTATTTGGTCACCTACAAACAAGCAAGATTTCTGGCTCTCACAGACCTGTAACGTCTTCTCTAAGAGGATCCTCTGTCCTCCACTCGATACCTGTATTAATTGCACCTGTTGCCTACCATCAGTAACACACTACGCCGCCAGGGACTCAAATCCTGCAGTGCCAGACGTGTCCCCCTGCTTAAACCAGTACATGTCCAGGCCCGTCTGAAGTTTGCTAGAGAGCATTTGGATGATCCAGAAGAAGATTGGGAGAATGTCATATGGTCAGATGAAACCAAAATATAACTTTTTTGGTAAATACTCAACTCGTCGTGTTTGGTGGACAAAGAATGCTGAGTTGCATCCAAAGAACACCATACCTACTGTGAAGCATGGGGGTGGAAACATCATGCAAAGGGGCCAGGACGACTGATCCGTGTAAAGGAAATAATGAATGGGGCCATGTATCGTGATATTTTGAGTGAAAACCTCCTTCCATCAGCAAAGGCATTGAAGATGAAACGTGGCTGGGTCTTTCAGCATGACAGTGATCCCAAACACACCGCCCGGGCAACGAAGGAGTGGCTTCGTAAGAAGCATTTCAAGGTCCTGGAGTGGCCTAGCCAGTCTCCAGATCTCAACCCCATAGAAAATCTTTGGAGAGAGTTGAAAGTCCGTGTTGCCCAGCAACAGCCCCAAAACATCACTGCTCTAGAGGAGATCTGCATGGAGGAATGGGCCAAAATACCAGCAACAGTGTGTGGAAACCTTGTGAAGACTTACAGAAAACGTTTGACCTCTGTCATTACCAACAAAGGGTATATAACAAAGTATTGAGATAAACTTTTGTTATTGACCAAATACTTACTTTCCACCATCATTTGCAAATAAATTCATAAAAAATCCTACAATGTGATTTTCAGTTGTTTTTAAAAATTTTGTCTGTCATAGTTGAAGTGTACCTATGATGAAAATTACAGGCCTCTCTCATCTATTTAAGTGGGAGAACTTGCACAATTGGTGGCTGACTAAATACTTTTTTTCCCCACTGTATATCACCAGTCTTCTACTACTCTACCACCTCCATCCTCTACCTGGAGAGTACAACTGTCATCAACTGTCCTCAACCTAACCTCAGGGGTTTTTACTTATTACAGAAGCACAGCACTCCTTAAACACATAGGGCCGGTTTCCCGGACCAAGATTAAGCCAACACCTGGACTAAATAGCATGTACTCAAAATATAAAAAAATGTCCAGGAATGGGCTTATTCAGAGTTCATCACCAGTGTGGCTCTGTTTGAGGGGAACAGGAAGGTCTCTCGGCTGGGGCTGACAAATTGGAGCTGCTGTCTGAAGAACCAGATCTACTGCTGAGCTCCACTACATTGACAGATACAGATGTCTGAGTACTGGCCTGGCAGGGCTTTCCACTGATTCACTGTGACTTTACAGGTTGGCTGGCTGGCATCTGGTTAGGTGGTTAGGTCTATTAGAGGCTCTCTCCCACTGAGCCCTTAATGCTGAGATAACATGCAGATTGTCTCCCTACCATGATCCTTAGCACGGCAGGCAGGCAGGCAGGCAGGCAGGCAGGCAGGCAGGCAGGCAGGCAGGCAGGCAGGCAGGCAGGCAGGCAGGCAGGCAGGCAGACAGACAGACAGACAGACAGACAGACAGACAGACAGACAGACAGACAGACAGACAGACAGACAGACAGACAGACAGACAGACAGACAGACAGACAGACAGACAGACAGACAGACAGACAGACAGACAGACAGACAGACAGACAGACAGACAGACAGACAGACAGACAGACAGACAGACGCAGGCAGTTCTATCCCGGTTTTATTACGAGCACATCTGTCTCTGTCCTACAGACCTGTTTGTGCAGTTTAGTAAAAAACTATGTTAGAACTAAATATGTGTAGCGGTCAGTATGCATTGTTTGAGTTATTTTATTTGGTTAAATCAAATCAAATATTATTGGTCACATACACATGGTTAGCAGATGTTAATGTGAGTGTAGCGAAATGCTTTTGCTTCTAGTTCCGACAGTGCAGTAATATCTAACAAGTAATCTAACAATTCCCCAACAACTACATAATACACACAAATCTAAAGGGGTGAGTGAGAATATGTATATTTGAAGTCAGAAGTTGACATACTCCTTAAATACAGTTTTTCACAAGTCCTGACATTTAATCAGAGTAAAAATTCCCTGTCTTAGGTCAGTTAGGATCACCACTTTATTTTAAGGATGTGAAATTTCAGAATAATAGTAGAGAGAATGATTTATTTCAGTTTGTATTTCTTTCATCACATTCCCAGTCAGTCAGAAGTTTACATACACTCAATTAGTATATGGTAGCATTGCCTTTAAATTGTTTCACTTGGGTCAAACGTTTTGGGTAGCCTTCCACAAGCTTCCCACAATAAGTTGGGTGAATCTTGGCCCATTCCTCCTGACAGAGCTGGTGTAACTGAGTCAGGTGTGTTGGCCTCCTTGCTCGCACACGCTTTTTCAGTTCTGCCCACACATTTTCTATAGCATCGAGGTCAGGGCTTTGTGGTGGCCACTCCAATACCTTGACTTTGTTGTCCTTAAGCCATTTTGCCACAACTTTGGAAGTATGCTTGGGGTCATTGTCCATTTGGAAGACCCATTTGCAACCAAGCTTTAACTTCCTGACTGATGTCTTGAGATGTTGCTTCAATATTTCCACATAATTTTCCTGTCTCATGATGCCATCTATTTTGTGAAGTGCACCAGTCCCTCCTGCAGCAAGCACCCCCACAACAAAGCACCGCGCTTCATGGTTGGGATGGTGTTCTTCGTCTTGCAAACCTTCCCCTTTTTCCACACTGTCACACCATAACAATGGTCATTATGGCCAAACAGTTCTATTTTTGCTTCATCAGACCAAGGGACATTTCTCCAAAAAGTACCATCTTTGTCCCCATGTGCAGTTACAAACCGTATTCTGGCTTTTTTTATGGCGGTTTTGGAGCAGTGGCTTCTTTCTTGCTGATTGGCCTTTCAGGTTATGTCGATATAGGACTCGTTTTACTGTGGATATAGATACTTTTGTACCTGTTTCCTCCTGCATCTTCACAAGGTCATTTGCTGTTGTTCTGGGATTTATATGCACTTTTCGCACCAAAGTACGTTCATCTCTAGGAGACCGAACGCATCTCCTTTCTGAGCGGTATGGCGCTGCATGGTCCCATGGTGTTTATACTTGCTCACTATTGTTTATACAGATGAACGTGGTACCTTCAGGTGTTTGGAAATTGCTCCCAATGTTGAACCAGAATCAGTCTTGACTGATTTCTTTTGGTTTTCCCATGATGTCAAGCAAAGAGTTCGAATGTAGGCCTTGAAATACATCCACAGGTACACCTCCAATTAACTCAAATGATGTCAATTAGCCTATCAGAAGCTTTTCTGGAATTTTCCAAGCTGTTTAAAAGCACAGTCAACTTATTGTATGTGAACTTCTGAAACACTGGAATTGTGATACAGTGAATTATAAGTGAAATAATCTGTCTGTAAACAATTGTTGGAAACATTACTTGTGTCATGCACAAAGTAGATGTCCTAACTGACTTGCCAAAACTATAGTTTGTTAGCAAGAAAGTTGTGGAGTGATTGAAAAACAAGTTTTAATGACTCCAACCTAAGTGTATGTAAACTTCCGACTTCAACTGTACATGTATGTATATGGATGAGCGATGGCCGAGCGGCATAGGCAAGGTGCAGTAGATGGTATACAATACAGTATATACACGTGATATGAGTAATGTAAGATATGTAAACATTATTAAAGTGGCATTATTTAAAGTGGCATTGTTTAAAGTGACGCGTGATCCTTTTATTAAAGTGTCCAGTGATTGGATCTCAATGTAGGCAGCAACCTCTCTGAGTTAGTGATTGCTGTTTAGCAGTCTGATGACGCTCTGGAGAGCCTTGCGGTTGTGGGCGGTGCAGTTGTCGTACCAGGCTGTGATACAGCCCGACAGGATGCTTTCGATTGTGCATCTGTAATAGTTTGTCAGGGTTTTGGGTGACAAGCCAAATTTCTTCAGCCTCCTGAGGTTGAAGAGGCTCTGTTGCGCCTTCTTCACCACACTGTCTGTGTGTACGCCCAGGAACTTAAAACTTTCCACCTTCTCCACTTCTGTCCCTTCGATGTGGATAAGGGGATGCTCCCTCTGCTGTTTCCTGAAGTCCACGATCATCTCCTTTGTTTTGTTGACGTTGAGTGAGAGGTTGTTTTCCTGACACCACACTCCGAGTGCCCTCACCTCCTCCCTGTAGGCCATCTCGTCGTTGTTGGTGATCAGGCCCACCACTGTTGTGTCGTCTGCAAACTTGATAATTGAGTTGGAGGCAGTACATGGCCAATGCAGTCGTGGGTGAACAGGGAGTACAGGAGAGGGCTGAGCACAACCCTTGTGGGGCCCCAGTGTTGAGGGTCAGCGAAGTGGAGATGTTGTACACTCATTGCATATATCCATGGTGAGACTAGCAACATGTTGATTAAGTACGAGTTATGGATATAGCAATGCAGATTTAACTGATGGCAATAAAGCATAATAACCAAATAATGAGAAACACGATTTGAATGGATATATGCAATGAGTGTACAAAACATTAGTAACACCTTCCTAATATTAAGTTGCACCCCCTTTTTCCCTCAGAACAGCCTCAATTCATCAAGGTATGGACTCTATAAGGTGTCGAAAGTGTTCCGCAGGGATTCTGGCCCATGTTGACTCCATTCTTCCCACAGTTGTGTCAAGCTGGCTCGATGTCCATTGGGTGGTGGACCATTCTTGATACACACGGGAAACTGTTGAGCGTGAAAAACCCAGCAGCGTTGCAGTTCTTGACACACTCAAACCGGTTTGCCTGGCATCTACTACCATACCCCGTTCAAAGGCACTTAAATATTTTGTCTTGTCAATTCACCCTCTAAATTGTATACATACACCATCCATGTCTCAATTGTCTCCAGGCTTGAAAATAATGTCTCCTCCCCTTCATCTACACTGATTGAAGTGGATTTGACATGTGACATCAATAAGGGATCGTAGCTTTCACCTGGTCAGTCTATGTCATGGAAAGAGCAGGTGTTCTTAATGTTTTGTACACAGTGTAGTAGCCATGTAGTACCACTAATATAAGAGGCAGTGTTAGATGTACTGTACACATTAATCAGACTAAGATATGGCTGCAGTTCCTCCACTTGTGATATGCGCCTCTCACGGATGTATTCTGTGGTTGCTGTTTTCTAAGTAATGGCATATTTGTCTTTCTTTATAGACCAACTCAAGAAGCTAGAGGAGCAGAAGTCGGAAGTGGAGAGGCAGCTGAAGCTCTTGAGTAAACAGATGAAGGTAGGAGTGATCTGACTGTTAGTGGTTTTATACTTTCGGGTGCTTTGCTGGTGGTTAAGATGGTCAAGGTTTGTAACTGCTATGATGTGAAGACAATCATAATGCTTATGGTATACTGTGTGTGTGTGTGTTCAGGATGAGACGGAGGAGTGGCGGCGGTTCCAGGCAGACCTCCAGACAGCTGTGGTGGTGGCCAACGACATCAAGGTAGAGGCCCAGCAGGAGATCCGCTCTCTGAGGAGGAGGTTACAGGAGGAGCAGGGGCGCAGCGCCAAGCTCTCATCAGACCTGGAGCTGCAGAAGGGAGTCAAGTACGTACCGTAAGGCTGGGAGGGTTTAGTATATTCAGCAGGGCAATTCAATTATGGTCCTCGAGGGCCGAAAAACACTTCTGGTTTTTGTTTCTACCTGATATTTGCATTTACTCATCTCATGTCCCAGGTCTAAATCCGTCCCTCATTCGAAGGGAAGAATGAAACCCAGAAGTGTAATTGGCCTTAAGGGGCCAGATTTGAAAAGACCTAAAGTATACCTCCTGTACTCATCCCTCGCGCTTCTATCCAACATCCAATCTCTTATCCCTTTACCTAGCCTTTCCCCTCTCGCTCCCTCTCAGCACTGGGCCCTATCTACTCTGTCCTGGAGCTGCTGCTACTCTTGGGCTTGCCATATCCCACTGATTGTGCGTGTGTTCAATATAGTGGTCAGTATCATATAGGATGCCGTATGGGAGGCTACAGGGAGCAGAGCTGGAAGAAACATTTTGAATTTCAATACGCCATTAATCGGTTCCCTTTTAAGAGGCTTCCCCAAAAATTCAGATTTGACGTCACGGTACCTTGTGATGCTCAACATTTTGGGGTTTGCATTGAAACAAGGTGATGCTAGCTATCAATAAGGATATGAGTCCAATAATAATATCTTAATAACCAAATCCTTGGATTTTCAAGCCTCAAATCCTGGGATTGCCTGCCAATATTTGCTAAAAGAGGTTTGGCAGGCAGTCCCCTCCTGCAGTATCTCTGTCTGTCCATCTGGTTCCTGCTGCAATATTCTGACTGCTCTACCAGTCTGTCTACCACTCACCACCACCAACTGTAACACACTGGGCTAGCAGTGGACCCTAGCACTTCACTGATAAAAGCTGCGCTGTCTGAATAGTGTAGCACTAATATAGTGGTCTAAGCTCTACCTAGAAAGGCTGCTGCCGAGATAGCATTGACAGCAGCACTAAACTTTTTGAGTCAGTTCTCGTCAAATTATAAATTGAGACAGACACTTTAGGAGCCATAACATAAATCCTCTGTTGTGTTTCATGTGGCTACCTGTACACCACAGGTGGGCGACATATAGCCCGCAGGCCAGATCCGGCTCGCGAGCCCGTTCAATCTGACCCGGGGTAGGTTTGAGTAAAACAAATATAATTTGGGGGCGACTGTTGAACGTCTAAACTATGTAGAAAGTATGTTGAAATTATAATGGACCTATACGTGTTCAAATGACGACCATCTCTTTGGCCCAAAAATTGCTTTTGAATTTTTTTCTCCCGATGTTGCTCTCAAGACTAAATGATTGCCCACCCCTGTACAGCAGGGGTGGGCAATACCCTGTGATGAAAGCTCAGCCCATTGGTCCTGTGTCTCCTTTGCAGTGACAGTGGCAGTGACAGTATGATGAGAGGCAAATAAGGCCAGTATTGTTAATGCTATACATACAGCGCTCATCAGATAGTTTCTAATATAGCTTGCCTGACATAAAAGATGTAAACGTGTAAATTATAACGTAAAGAAGAATGCAGTACTTTACTTTCCCCGTACGTACCTGCGACGTACCAGACCAGAAGCTACCCTCCTCCCTGAGATCGTTTGTTCTCTCAAGGATGTCCCTCTCTCAGACATGGTTCCTTATAGAAAGCCCAGGTGAGTCCACTGCACTGCGAGCTCGATGAATGCTGCCTTTAGAGGGAATGCTACTGCTGATCTAGAACTTCTGACTTTCCTTCCTGCACTGCTTCCGCTGCTTCTCACTGATTGTCTGTCTGGTTCGCTGACTAGCTGACTGACAGCTGCACAAACTATTAGTAGTCTGTGTCCTTTCATTTGGGTGGGCTGGGGTTTGCTTTGCTTAATTTCCACTGTAAAAAAACCCTGCTACTAAACTTTTATTATGGTACTTGGCGCCACCTGCTGTTCTGTTGAATCAATCCTTTACCTAGCCTCTTGGTTCCTCTGGAGAATTGTCTTGTAGTATGACATGGAATGATTTATTTGTACTCATGCTATCACTGCTTGATCAAATAAACAACATTTGGTCTGTATATCATTGTATACTGATCTCAGACATGTGGAAGAAACTCAGATCAGATTTTGACTTCATTAGCCAGTTAAGAGATGCATGGTGAGAGAGAGAGAAGAACAGACAGAGGACATAGCCTTAACTGCAGTGTCTTTAGAAAAAGACACCACTCCGGTTGTGCTACATACAGTATAAATGTCCAATGCAAGTACATAGCTTTTTAAGAGGGTATATTTCCTATTTATTGCAATTCATGTTGTCTCTGTGTTTCGGTCTTGTTTTTCAGACTCGGGGCTGGAGCCAGTTTTGATACCAAGACTGCAGTAGAGGGGCGGTAAAAAAGTCCACCCACATAACATCAGGACCCTCTGAAGACAGACTGACAGTATTATTGTACACAGTTGCTTTGATCGGTATTACCATACAAACTTTTCCATCATATGGTATGTCATTCTGATGAGTTTATTAGCAAGGTTGATTGACCAGTACAGATGCAATATTTGCCCCAGACAGAGAGACAGAGTCAGACTGTAGTTTACTGTTAAACTTCCAAATGAACGCATCTTTCTCCGTGAGATCTTTCAGAAATTCTGTACACATTTTTATCTCTATTGTTTGCAATGTTTTCAGTGGTATTTGTTTTTGGGAAGCTCTATTCTCTATCTGTCAAGAGATGATCTGATATGATAGGAGGAGTTTCTGTTACTGATTCCGATTTGCTTTTAGACACTTAAATTGCCTTAGTGGTGAATATTCACTTACTCAATGTGTTGCTAAATATTTTGAGAATGAGACAAATTTTTTGTTTAGTTCTCTGAGGGTTGCCTGAAACCAAAACAGTCTGCTTATCCACTGGAAACTGCCAGCTATTACTATGAGTCAGATTCATGTTGTAAGTTAGGTTTCATTACTACATTATGGGCCAAATACAACTTTGAAAAGCCAAACAGACAAACTTTTCAAGTTATTTTTGTTGTTCAGAGTTGGTTTTATTGGTCTTTTGGTAGATTACTGTTCTAATACTCATTTTGTTCCTATCAGTTCTGCACCTGTGGTTATTATTATGATCCGTTTCTTCTAACTGACAGTTTGGAATATCTATTACTTAAAAAAGCTTGGATGATATATATTTTTTTAATTATGGTAATAACCAAAATCAGTTCACTTTAAGTGTGTGAGATTATTCATGGCTACAAACAATTAGTCATGTGCTCTGGTGTTCATAATGTGAATCTGATGATATGTTGTGATAATTGACCACTAGATGGCGATATTTAACAGAATATCAAGAATGTTAAAGTATCAAGAACCTGCACTGGTCAGTGGTCCTAGGTTGTGTGTGTAATCATCTGGCTACTGTTTAAGTTCAGCTCACCAGTTTGACTTCTGCCTCCAGACAACAACACTGAATCACAGACAGTATATTATTACATTATCACTGATAATTATCACGTCATCACTAATAATGTCCACACAGGAAGGCCGCCGTGCATTTAAGCCATAAGGGTAATCAACTGCTGATCACTGCCCAATTCAGTCCTTACTGCCTCAGACTTACAGCCGTGCCTAAAACTCACAATTTCAAAATGTCCTGTATAGTATCTCTTAACCATTATATTTCACTCTAAACTTCAGCAGGCTATATCAACAAAATATATTTTGAATGCTTTATCACTCATTTTGAAGTCATTATAATTTATTTAACCTTTATTTAACTAGGAAAAGGCCATTGAGACCCAGAGTCTCTTTTTCAAAGGAGACCTGGCCAAGAAGGCAGCAACAATCAATACATGACATAATTAAACATACAACAATACAATACAACAACACGATCCAGCCTAAAAAAACTAACCCCATCAGGTCAAATAAAAAGCCTCTAGTTTCTGAGTACTGCTACAGGGTAAACGTTGGATCACTGAAGTGATGCTGGTGTTGTGACAGCCATTAGAAATGTATAATGACCAACTGCCATCCTGTAAACCTCAGGTTATAATGACTATTATTACCGAGTAACAGGACTATTCAGTGAATGCAGTCATACAAAAGCCATAGTACTCGACCAGAAACAGACAGACGTGCTAGTAATGTTTAACTTTGAGTACTGTCGATATTGCCAAAAAAAGACCACCTTATCATAAGACATATATGGTGGTAACTGTGTGGTGATTATACCTTTTTTCTGTCTGTGAACTGCTCTACAGTTCAACAAGTGAATGTGCAACTGTTTAATTTAACTTTAAGGTTAAATCTTATTGAGACAGATCAAATATACAATGCTGTTTATTTAGAGAAATAGTCCATGTAAGGTGTTTGTCCATCTGTTTAAACTTTTTTTTATTTCATCTTTGGAAAGTCAATAAATGAAATGACTCTAGTCACGACTTTGTCTGCGTGTGTTTGTTTGAGTTCATTCTCTTTGGGAGTTCTACTTCCTCCTCACCAGATTCCTTACTTCAGTTCTGTTCTCACCCCTTCCCCATCCATCCATCTGTGACAATACTCTATCACTTACTCACTCACTCAGGCTTTGTCCAATGTCCATAAGATACGGATGGAGTAAACTTTGTACCTTTTTTTATTTGCACTTTTGGGTGTTAGAACCAGCTATTGACTGTTCCATCATCTGAAGAGTGAACTGTACATACTCGTACACAATATGCTTCTGATCAATTGTGCAAATATTGCATGCAACAGTCAATGCGATGGGCAAACATCATCTTCAATCATTACCTTTCTTTAGAACATTGATTGACGAAATAAATACTAAACCATTGTTCTGATAACACCTACTTAGTAAAATAATGTTCTGATAAAAGGTATATATAGCCTCTCACTGTAAAAGCACTTCTACCTGCTATGTGTTGTGCCATAATGTATACTGTGAGCATCTCTTCCCCTTTGTCTTTCTCAGGTCGTTGCATGATGACTCTGAGAGTTTCTCAGATGCAGATGGCAGTCCTCACTGGTGTGGCATCTCCATGACCCAGACCACCCAGACCCAGTCCACCTCCTCGCCCATTAACACCAACGGCAACGCTGCCTCCTCCCCCTCAGAGCCCGGAGCCACCGTCAAATCCCTCATCAAGTCCTTTGACACAGCTGTACAGAGTAAGCACAGAACATCCCTCCTTCTCACTCCTCCACACAAGCCCGGCAGACCTGGGTTAAAATATTATTTGTTTTCTTTCAAAGTTATTTGAGTATTTGACTGCACCTCCCTGGGTTGCCAGGTAGGGGGTGGGGTGGTTGGACTATTCCATTGGTTCCAATGTACCAGGCAAGTTCAGTCAAGCACAGGCCTCTTTACAGATATCATACCTGACTTGTCTGCACAATAGAAGAACAGCTGGCAGCCTGTCTGTCTGCTTAAGATAGCTCTATCATGTGTATACAGTGGAGGCATGTATGGTCACCTATGGTATGCTCTGCTGTCCATGTGACTGTATTGATTGTGTAGCTCACTCTAATATATCTACTGCTGTACATATCATTTTTTGTATAATTTTAGATGTATACAGTATAAGAATAGATTGCATTTAGATTACTGATACAGTGTTATTTGGGTTGTTCATTGAATTCATTTTGACATTCCTTGATTTCTTGTTTTCGTTTTTTATTATTTGCGTACTTGTTCGACATTTTACTGCACTGTTAGGTGCTAATAACACAAACATTTAGCTGCACCCGCTATAACATCTGCTAAACTGTGTACGTGACCAATACACTTTTATTTGATTTGAAAGGAAAGGAATAGGAGATGTGATTACTCTATAGACTGGCCACAGACATTCCTGAGAAAGATGTTTGTTTTGGAGCGATCTGCTGTCTCTTGTATCATCAAGGAGATAAACTCAGCAAAAAACAGGTGTAAATATTTGTATGAACATAACAAGATTCAACAACTGAGACATAAACTGAACAAGTTCCACAGAAATGTGACTAACAGAAATTGAATAATATGTCCCTGAGCAAAGGGGGGGTCAAAATCAAAAGTAACAGTCAGTATCTGGTGTGGCCACCAGCTGCATGAAGTACTTCAGTGTATCTCCTCCTCATGCTCTGCACCAGATTTGCCAGTTCTTGCTGTGAGATGTTACCCCACTCTTCCACCAAGGCACCAGCAAGTTCCCGGACATTTCTGGGGGGAATGGCCGTAGCCCTCACCCTCTGATCCAACAAGTCCCAGACGTGCTCAATGGGATTGAGATCCGGGCTCTTCGCTGGCCGCGGCAGAACACTGACATTCCTGTCTTGCAAGAAATCACACACAGAATGAGCAGTATGGCTGGTGGTCATGTCAGGATGAGCCTGCAGGAAGAGTACCACATGAGAGAGGAGGGAAGAGAGGTCTTCCCTGTAACGCACAGCGTTGAGATTGCCTGCAATGACAACAAGCTCAGTCCGATGATGCTGTGACACACCAGACCATGACGGACCCTCAACCTCCAACTCGATCCCGCTCCAGAGTACAGGTCTCGGTGTAACGCTCATTCCTTCGACGATAAACGCTAATCCAACCATCACCTCTGGTGAGACAAAACCGTGACTCGTCAGTGAAGAGCACTTTTTGCCAGTCCTGTCTGGTCCAGCGATGGTGGGTTTGTGCCCATAGGCAACGTTGTTGCCGGTGATGTCTGGTGAGGACCTGCCTTACAACAGGCCTACACGCCCTCAGTCCAGCCTCTCTCAGGCTATTGTGGACAGTCTGAGCACTGATGGAAGGATTGTGCGTTCCTGGTGTAACTCGTTGTTGTTTGCATCCTGTACCTGTCCCGCAAGTGTAATGTTCGGATGTATCGATCCTGTGCAGGTGTTGTTACACATGGTCTGCCACTGCGAGGACAATCAGCTGTCCGTTCTGTCTCCCTGTAGCGCTGTCTTAGGCGTCTCACAGTACGGACATTTCAATTTATTTCCCTGGCCACATCTGCAGTCTTCATGCCTCCTTGCAGCATGCCTAAGGAACGTTTACGCAGATGAGCAGGGACCCTGGGCATCTTTCTTTTGGCGTTTTTCAGAGTCAGTAGAAAGGCCTCTTTAGTGTCCTAAGTTTTCAGAACTGTGACCTTAATTGCCTACCGTGCTAACGACCGTTCCACAGGTGCATGTTCATTAATTGTTTATGGTTCATTGAACAAGCATGGGAAACCGTGTTTAAACCCTTTACAATGAAGATCTATGAAGTTATTTGGATTTTTACGAATTGTCTTTGAAAGACAGGGTCCTTTTTGCTGAGTTTATGAATGAAAATTGTGGCCCGTAAATTACGCAGGATGTCAGGCCGAGGGGATGGCTGCTGAGGGGAAACTTTCCTGGTTTAGCAGCAGTGATAGAGAAGGAACCCTTGCCTGTTACATCATAGCTTAAACAGCCTAACCTTAAAGGTCTAATTGCTTAACGGGGTAAGCAGATACAGTGATAGGACTCCATGGAACATCACCATGGAATACGGTATACAATGAATCTCTTTCAATTTCCAATTAAATAGCTGTCCATGGCTAATGCACACTCATGTGTTGGGCCTTGCAGATGGACCTGGTCCTGGACACACGGTACAGATGCACTCCTCACCTAGAAGCCCTCTGAGTGGGATCCCTGTCCGCACAGCACCCGCAGCTGCTGTCTCCCCCATCCAGGTACAGTACAGGCCCTTTTCAATATGGACTACAACAGGGTTACCCAGTAGGGGTGGACATAAAAGACTGTAAAATCACCATGAAATCAGCTCAAAGTGATTTTAATTAGGGAAATTGTCACATACACCGGATAGGTGCAGTGAAATGTGTTGTTTTACAGGGTCAGCCATAGTAGTGCGGCACCCCTGGAGCAAATTAGGGCTAAGTGCCTTGCTCAAGGGCACATCAACCGATTTTCACATAGTCGGCTCCGGTATTCAAAACAGCAACCTTTCGGATATTGGCCCAACGCTCTAACTGCTAAGCTATCTGCCGCCTCTAAATAGAGAAATAAATAGAAAATAATAATAATAATAATAATAATGTAAATAAAGAAACATATGTGATCGTATCCCAATGTAATCAAGGTTTGAAATCAATTTGCAGTGAACAAATTATTTATCCTATGTTCCGACCCAAGAATTGTTGACCCTTGGACTAAAATATCAAGAACTCTGTTATTGGGCTCCTAAGTGGCACAGCGGTCTAAGGCACTGCATCTCAGTGCTAGAGGTGTCAATTTATTTATTTATTTTACCAGGCAAGTCAGGTAAGAACAAATTCTTATGTTCAATGACAGCCTAGGAACAGTGGGTTAACTGCCTGTTCAGGGGCAGAACGACAGATTTGTACCTTGTCAGCTCGGGGGTTTGAACTTTCAACCTTCCGGTTACTAGTCCACCGCTCTAACCACTAGGCTACCCTAGTGGCGCACAATTGGGCCAGTGTCGTCCGGGTTTGGCTGGGGTAGGCCGTCATTGTAAAATAAGAATTTGTTCTTCACTGACTTGCCTAGTTATATATATATATTCTTTTTATCTGTTTATTACCGACTAAATGTATAAAGCTTTTGTAAAGCCTTTTAAATACATTATAACCATTACTAATAATGTAAAGTGTTACAAGTTTGGTTGTCACTTTTTTTATCATCATGTGTAGGACATGAATAGGACATGATATTAAGTTTTTGTTTCTGTAGAGGCAATCGTCTATCAAACCGCTCTCAAAGACACTGGAGAAAAGGATTAACCATGGAGAGTTCTCTCATTCAGGTACGTGACACTGTAGAGAGAGCAAGTATAAAAGTAGCACAGATACTGTATATATATAACTTTGTAATACACCAATTTGATCAAAACGCTTCTTTATCATTGTAAACAACGCATTCTGGCATCTTGCCTTCATCAGCACATTTGACTAACTACAAACAGTCACAACAGTCACATCCTTTGCACATCCTCCTTCCCCCTCTACCTCCCCCGTCCCTGGTTCCTGATTCCTGTGTTTCCCAGATAAGTATGGGGGCTCTGGGGATGAGCTGAAGCCCAGCAGCCTTATGAGGAAGAGTCCTTCCCTGGAGTCGGTCATCAAGTCCCCAGCAACCTTCAGCAGCCGCAGCCACTCCATGAGCTACAACAAGAACAACAGCAAGCTCAGGTGGGCCCTCCTCACTGCAGATTTAGAGAAAGAGCCCACACAACTACATTGATCACAGAAACATACACACATGTATCACTTGTAACATCACACATCTTCACCGGTTCATACACATACAGTAGATCAGGGGTTCCCAACTTTTCCTGGGGGGTTGCGGGACCTTCCATGATTTGAGGGGTAAACAAACTATTATTATTTGGATTTTGGATTTTTTTTTAGCGCCTTTCTATAAACCGATCAATAACGACACATAACCCTGCGATGCTTTAGGCTAGAAACAAGAGGTAAACTGCCTGAGGTAGACGTGACTGCACATGGGGAGATCTTTGGTTTGTCTCTATGACATTCAGAAGCTGAGCTATGACCTAGTCAAGAAATATGACATTTTTTACTTTGCTTGAGAAGTAATGTTATCAAATGTGTATCAATTCACTTTCTGGAAAATATTGAGTGTTCATATAAATTCTAATATTTGGTAGTGGAATAACATTTGGAGAAATCCGGTCTTGACTTTGTATTCCTTATCAAAAATGATGATTATTATTATCATTAAACAGCCTATCTAAAATATGTCATGAGTCTTGTTAAACTACGTAGATTGGCAAGAAATGAGCTTCAAAACAACACGTTTCCCTGGGTCCCTTAAATTAAACAAAATCAAGTGTGACATACAAATGTGAAAAAGAGGGCCCTGGGGAATAAAATGTTGGGAACACTTGCACTAGATGCGGCGTTTCCGTTGCAGTCATTTTGCTGTGGCGCTGCGCCATGGGAAAATCGTCGCCTCCACGCCCCAAAAATAAGGAACATGAAAAAATATTTCTGCCGCGGTGCACGAAAAACCGGACGCCCCATAGTAGAATAGCTTATCTATTTACCTATTCTGGTGACATAAAGTGGTTTCTGTGAGAGGTACAGTCGGGGGGGTGTTACCCCGGGTGGTAGGTAGGTTACCCTATATTCACTGTTTATGCAAGTTTTTTGGTACATAAAATGAATCAATATCAGCCTAACTAGTTAACATATCACATTTGATTAGCTATATGCATGGTCCAATGTTAAAATAATATTTTTTTAAATATATTTTCTTATTTAACCTTTATTTGACTAGGCAAGTCAGTTAATAAGAACAAATTCTTATTTACAATGATGGCCAAACCCTAACCGGACGACTCTGGGCCAATTGTGCGCGGCCCTAGGGGACTCTCAATCATAGCCGGTTGTGATACAGCCTGGAATCGAACCAGGGTCTGTAGTGACGCCTCTAGCACTGAGATGCAGTGCCTTAGACCGCTGCACCACTCGGGAGCCCCAAATAATGTTATTGGGCTCATTTCTGGAGGTGGAAAGTACATTTTAGGTGGTATCAGCTACACATTTTTTCCAGAGGAAACACTGAGTAGATGACACATGCAGATACACACCCACAAACTTTCATACATATTCATACTGAGAGATCTTAACAGTCATGCACTTGGTGTTAGTCATACTATTCACTGTTAGATCAGTGACAAGCTGGCAGCGTGTTGATCATACTGTATCTATCACCGAATTGCCCCAGTTTTTACTGACTGTTACGTCCTAAATGGCACCCTATTCCCTATATTGTGCACTACTTTTAACCAGAGCCCATAGGGCTTTGGTAAAAAATTTAGCACTATATAGGGAATATGGTGCCATTTGGGACGTACACACTGACTGAAACCCATGGTTTGATACTGAGAGTCCCGAGAGCCTTCTGTTCTGGTGCGCTAGTAGACTCAGTAGAAGTAAACTTGGAAGAGATGAGTCAGAGAGAAATGTTAAATAAACAGCAGATTACATTTGTTGTGACTACCGAACTCAAGATTCATTAAGCATAATAAGTCTCCATTCAGGCCTCTTTCTGTTTTCTCAACCCAGCCATCAAACAATACTTTAGAACCATTTAAATATAATAAATTGGAAGGTTGTGCAGGACTATGGTAGATGAAGGAATCAATCTATCTGTTCAGACTGTTAGAGTATGTATCTGGTCCATATGTCAGTGTATTATGTTTGTTGTTTATAACAGTGTGTTATATGTGAAAATGGGATTGTATTATACATTGTATTTGAATGTTTATGGAATCTTGGAAGATTAGTCCAAATGAGGACTAAATTAAAATAAATTAATAATAAAATCAAAATCTCTCAAAAACAATCACTTCAATACAGGAAGTGATTGCGGTCACATAGTTTTTCATTGTTTATCTAGAGCTAATGACAAACACGCATAATTAATGTGATATCGAGGGTGACCCAATGTCATACTATTAAACTCTCAAAACACACACACACAACACACAAACACTAGATTGTCTAGATCTCTACATTGTCACGGACACAAACAACAGTATGTGAACATTTTTGTTGCTCCGCAAATGTGTTTATATTTGGTATTGTTTTCGCAACTGTATGTCACCAGTGAATTCATACACTGGCTTTTAAAAAGCAACATTTGATATGACAATTCCCGATTCCCCAAGCTCTAGTATGTCGTAACATGATGAAATAAACTAAATGTTTTAGTGTTCAAACTGGACCATGTAGCTCAGTGCGACCAAGGACTCTTTATGTTCCCATGGCCAAAGAGACAACTAGCTTTCATTATGACAGCCCAGGAGATCACATCAGCAACAGTGTGTGTGTGTGTGTGTGGGTGTGTGTGTGTGTGCCTGCGTGCGTGTGTGCTAATGCCTGCGTGCGTATGCCTGTGTGCGTATGCCTGCATGTGTATGCCTGCGTGCGTATGCCTGTGTGAGTGCATGCATGCATATTTACTGTATGTGAGGTTGATGGAGACCCAACACACAGGTCAGATGCCATAACTTTTGTTTCCCTCTCTGTCATTGGCTGCGTTGTCTTTCCGCGGTGTCAGTGTGGAAAGAAAGGACCCCTTGGCTGCACTGGCGCGGGAGTATGGGGGATCTAAGAGGAACGCTCTACTGAAGTGGTGCCAGAAGAAAACAGAAGGCTATCCGGTAAGGGCCCTGGGTCAGAGACCTGTCTCAATACATAACCCCATAATCAAATTCCTCTTTCTTTCTCTCGCTTTCTCTCTCCCCGTCTCTCTGACCCTCTCACTCTCTCTCCTCTCTCTCTCTCCTTTCTCCCTCTTTTTCTCTGTTGTTATCTCTATCGCTAGATATCAGGCATATGTCATGCAGGCCATACTGTGCAGTGCATGTTCCTAAAAATCCAAGGTTTGGTGGGGAACACTTTAGTATAGGAAAACCCATCTTAAGATACTATGTCCTTATTAGTCGCACATTGAGACAGATTATGAAGAATCTCATTCTTGTTTAACTTGCTCTTTATTAAATACAAATAAATTATTACATTTATTTAATATGTCTTTATTATGACTAACAATGAGGTTATTAAAGATTGGCCAATAACACATGACTTATAATGTTAGAGTAAAAACACAAGTAATAAAGGCCTAATATACAGTATAACTAATAAGACCAAATAAAGGCCTAATATATAGCTAATAAGACCAAATAAAGGCCTTATAGCCAAATCAAATCCAATTTTATTTGTCACATACACATGGTTAGCAGATGTTAATGCGAGTGTAGCGAAATGCTTGTGCTTCTAGTTCCGACAATGCAGTAATAACCAACAAGTAATCTAACTAACAATTCCAAAACTCCTGTCTTATACACAGTGTAAGGGGATAAAGAATATGTACATAAAGATATATGAATGAGTGATGGTACAGAGCAGCATAGGCAAGATACAGTAGATGGTATCGAGTACAGTATATACATATGAGATGAGTATGTAAACAAAGTGGCATAGTTAAAGTGGCTAGTGATACATGTATTACATAAGGATGCAGTAGATGATATAGAGTACAGTATATACGTATACATATGAGATTAATAATGTAGGGTATGTAAACATTATATTAGTTAGCATTGTTTAAAGTGGCTAGTGATATATTTGACATCATTTCCCATCAATTCCCATTATTAAAGTGGCTGGAGTTGAGTCAGTGTGTTGGCAGCAGCCACTCAATGTTAGTGGTGGCTGTTTAACAGTCTGATGGCCTTGAGATAGAAGCTGTTTTTCAGTCTCTCGGTCCCAGCTTTGATGCACCTGTACTGACAGGCAGTGGCTCGGGTGGTTGTTGTCCTTGATGACCTTTATGGCCTTCCTGTAACATCGGGTGGTGTAGGTGTCCTGGAGGGCAGGTAGTTTGCCCCCGGTGATGCGCTGTGCAGACCTCACTACCCTCTGGAGAGCCTTACGGTTGTGGGCGGAGCAGTTGCCGTACCAGGCGGTGATACAGCCCGCCAGGATGCTCTCGATTGTGCATCTGTAGAAGTTTGTGAGTGCTTTTGGTGACAAGCCGAATTTCTTCAGCCTCCTGAGGTTGAAGAGGCGCTGCTGCGCCTTCTTCACGATGCTGTCTGTGTGAGTGGACCAATTCAGTTTGTCTGTGATGTGTATGCCGAGGAACTTAAAACTTACTACCCTCTCCACTACTGTTCCATCGATGTGGATAGGGGGGTGTTCCCTCTGCTGTTTCCTGAAGTCCACAATCATCTCCTTAGTTTTGTTGACGTTGAGTGTGAGGTTATTTTCCTGACACCACACTCCGAGGGCCCTCACCTCCTCCCTGTAGGCCGTCTCGTCGTTGTTGGTAATCAAGCCTACCACTGTTGTGTCGTCCGCAAACTTGATGATTGAGTTGGAGGCGTGCGTGGCCACGCAGTCGTGGGTGAACAGGGAGTACAGGAGAGGGCTCAGAACGCACCCTTGTGGGGCCCCAGTGTTGAGGATCAGCGGGGTGGAGATGTTGTTGCCTACCCTCACCACCTGGGGGCGGCCCGTCAGGAAGTCCAGTACCCAGTTGCACAGGGCGGGGTCGAGACCCAGGGTCTCGAGCTTGATGACGAGCTTGGAGGGTACTATGGTGTTGAATGCCGAGCTGTAGTCGATGAACAGCATTCTCACATAGGTATTCCTCTTGTCCAGATGGGTTAGGCTAGTAATATACTAGCCTAGTGGTTAGAGCGTTGGACTAGTAACCGGAAGGTTGCAAGTTAAAATCCCTGAGCTGACAAGGTACAAATCTGTCATTCTGCCCCTGAACAGGCAGTTAACCCACTGTTCCTAGGCCGTCATTGAAAATAAGAATTTGTTCTTAACTGACCTGCCTAGTTAAATAAAGGTAAAAAAAATTAAAATACACACTTACAAACAACAAATTTGTGACTTATTTATATGTGCACGTATTTATAAAGTGTTACCCAAGGCTTTATACTATAAACTGTGCTTCTCATTGGAACATGTTGGCTTAAAGAGCGTATTGAGGTTTTAGGCTGTTTTTATATAATAGTCTGCTGTGTTTACACACAGACAAACCCTCACCTCACCTGTCCTCACTGTGTGGATATAAGATGATATCATTAATGTCAGCAAATCATCCTCAATGCAAAGGGATCCAGTACAAAGAATACAGTGGAACATGTGGGTGTGTGTGAGGGGGGCGTGTCTGAGCAGACACATAAGTGAGTGTGCATGAGTGAGTGCATTTGTGTCTGTATGCATGTTACTTTGTGTGTGTGTCACGCCCTGACCTTAGTTATCTTTGTTTTCTTTATTATTTTGGTTAGGTCAGGGTGTGACAAGGGGTGGTTTGTTGTGTTTTTGTCCTGTCTAGGGTTTTTGTATGTTTAACCAGTCTAGGTGTTTTGTATGTCTATGGTTGCCTAGATTGGTTCTCAATTAGAGGCAACTGTTTCTCGTTGTCGCTGATTGGGAACCATATTTAGGCAGCCATATTCCTTGGCTAATTGTCTATGTTTAGTTGCCTGTGGCAGCACTATTATTATAGCTTCAAGTTTGTTTTGTTGTTTTTGTAAGTTTGTTTAAGTTTCTTCGTTTCGTTAAATAATATGTATTCTCATCACGTTGCGCCTTGGTCTCATCACTATAACGAACGTAATAGAATCACCCACCAAACAAGGACCAAGCAGCGTGAATGGGAGGAACAGCGCTTGGTGGAAAAATGGACCCGGGAGAAGGATGAGTGGGTAACAACCTGGGAGGAGATAAAGAGGTGGTCGATCTATCCAGAGAGAGTGCCAGTGCCCGCCTGGGATTCTATGGAACAGTGCGAGAAGGGATACAGGAGAATGGAGGAACGGCAACGATGTAAGGCTACACGGCTAGCAAGGAAACGCGGGAGGCAGCATCAAGAAATGTTGGGGGGGAGGCACACGAGGAGATTGGCTGAGTCCGGTAGGAGACCTGAGCCAACTCCTCGTGCTTACCCTGGGGAGCGTGTTACTGGTAAGGCACGGTGTTATGCGGTGGAACACACGGTGTCTCCAGTGCGCATTTCTAGCCCGGTGCCCCTCTATTCCAGCTCCTCGTATTGGTCGGGCTAGAATGGGCATCCAGCCAGGAAGGAGGGTGCCGGCTCAGCGCTCCTGGTCTCCAGTGTACCTCATTGGACCAGGATATCCTGCGCCGGCTCTGCGTACTGTGAGTACGCAGAGCTGGCACAGGACACACAGGGCTGCGTCCAAGTATAAACATCCAGCCAGGACGGGTTGTGTCAGCTCTACACTCCAGACCTCCAGTACCCCTCCACAGCCCTGTACGCCCTGTTCCTCCTCCCCGCACTTACCCTGAGGTGCGTGTCCCCAGCCCGGTACTACCAGTGCCGGCACTACGCACCAGGCCTATAGTGCGCCTCGGCAGTCCAGTACTCCCTGTTCCTGCTCCCCGCACTCACCCTGAGGTGCGTGTCCCCAGCCCGGTACCACCAGTGCCGGCACCACGCACCAGGCCTACAGTGCGCCTCACCAGTCCAGAGTGTCCGGCGACAGTACCCAGTCCAGAGCGTCCGGCGACAGTACCCAGTCCGGCGCTGCCGGAGTCTCCCGCCTATCAGATTCACATATAACGATGAAATATTCACTTTTTGAAAATCTTCCTCTGATTTGTCATCCAAAGGGTCCCAGCTTCAACATGTAGGGTCGTTTTGTTAGATAAAATCCTTCTTTATATCCCAAAAAGTCAGTTTAGTTGGCCCCATCGATTTGAGTAATACACTCGTTCAACTTGCAGAGAAAGGAATCCGAAAATCTACCCCTAAACTTTGTTTCAACAAGTCAAAATACATTTCTATTTACTCCTCAGATACCCTAAAATGTAATCAAACTATAATATTTCTTTCGGAAAGAAATATGT
Source organism: Oncorhynchus kisutch (assembly GCF_002021735.2). Lineage (NCBI taxonomy): Eukaryota > Metazoa > Chordata > Actinopteri > Salmoniformes > Salmonidae > Oncorhynchus > Oncorhynchus kisutch. The sequence goes on from NC_034179.2 coordinate 35,137,085, forward strand.
TCAATAGGAAACCGTTTTTAGCAGGTGCGTAATGTCTTCATGGGGCGCACAAACACGAATTTCCAAGACTGTCTCCTTCTAACACTGATATTTCTTTCAGACTGCCGACACCTTGTGGAAGCCATAGGAATTGCATCCAGGGAGATAATTTTCATTATGACCTTTCTCTTGCATTTCTAAGAGGACGGTCTCTCTCCAAAAAAATTCTGGATGGTTTTCTCCTACCATATCTATTGCGTTATATTCTACATTATTTTAACATTTCTACAAACTTCAAAGTGTTTTCTTTCCAATGGTACCAATTATATACATATCTTAGCTTCAGGGCCTGAGCTACAGACAGTTTACTTTTGGCACGTCATTCAGACAGAAGGTGGAGAAAAAGGGGCCTAGCCCTAATTAATACAAGGTTAAAGGTGACTGAAAAATAGACTAGCTTTAAAGGATTGAATGAGTTGTTAGATCAATAGAGTTCCTGTTTTTAGGCATGTTTGATGGTGAAATGAGTCATCCCTCCACCCTGTCCTCTGTTGCCATGGTACCTTGTTCATAATTCTGACTCACTGTTGATGTTCCTAAGACTCCGCAAATCCACTGTGATGAAAACAGCCAACCTTGATAGTTATAGTAGATACGTTTATTTCTCTAGCACTCCAACTGAATGGACTCTACTTTACAATGGCTGTATTTGCAGCTATGCTCTCCTTTAACTGGGAGGTGGACATGGTCTCCATCTTGACTGCTTATCCGATAATTTATTTCATACACAAACTGAATGGTATATAGCTGTGGGGTATTCATTTTAGTCAACGCCCTTATCCAGAGCAATTAGGGTTATGTGACTTGCTCAATGGCACATCGACAGCTTTTCACCTAGACGGCTCGGGGATTCGAACCTTTCGGTTACTGGCCCAATGGTCTTAACCACTAGGCTACCTCCCGTTTCAGTCATTGGCACCTACTGGTATTCTATGGTCTACTTTTACACTCAGTGGTTCTGCTGAGGAGAATAATCATTCTATGGTTTATGGAATGCAATAAGAGGCTTTGGTTAATAGCTGGATGAGAATTTATTTCAGTACATGGAATGAATAGGCTCTGAGGTGACTGTTACAGTATATGATGATGCGTAATTTCCATGTGAGGGTCCATGTGTTTGAATTCCTCCTCAGATTGTGGGTCCGGTGGTTTAACACACCAGATATTTTTAGAGGGAATGTGACCAAACTTGAGAATGGCTGTACAACACGTGTGAGATGCTCAATGACATTAACATTGAGTGTTGCATAATACTGCAGAAACATCCATGTGTTTTTGTGTCAGGACAACAGCCGTCCATGTCTAAATAATTAATGAATTATTGAATTCATTCATTCATCTGTATTTGATGCCATGGGCATCAGTTTCGAGCTCTAAAATTACATTCCATCTCATGGCACATCCCAGTAGTAGGAACAGATATGGCCACAGGCCTTCTCTGACCACACGGCTGCCTGGGCAAGGAAAAGGTTACTGCCAGAGCACAATATGGGCCATAAATTGAGCTTAATATCAGGCCGGCAAAGGTCAGAGCAGACAACCAACTATGTTCACCGTCATGGCCGACCTGCCCTGGTCCGACAGAGGCCCACTAATGACCTGCTAATGTGTGGAGACAGACAGCCTGTCACAGTCAAACATCTCTTCTTAAGGCTGTTGGCTAGCCAGGCTGTTGATCGCGTTACACAGAACGGGAGGTTGGGCAGTTGAGATCCCTTTCCCTTTTCTACGTAACCATCATTCTGGTTTGATAAAGGTTAGTGGGGGTTATACCTTTCAGTTTCAACAGATTTTAGTGTATTGTTCTGTGGGATATCTATTTTGCTCCATTTAGTAAGGTGGGTCGTGAGATGATATGCCCCAACTAACAGGACTCTAAAAGCTCCAAATCATGTTGTCGAGTTGAAGAGGTCATGTAATGGGGACATAATTAACTGTCACTTTGAAGTATTTTACCAGCCCTGTAGGAATATTGACTCTGTGGTGTGTGGTGTGTGTGGTGTGCGTGTGTCTTGTGTGCGTGCCTGTGTGTGTTCTCTCTGTTGCACGGCTCAGCTGAAGTAGGTGTCAGGAAACTGGCCTCATATATTTTCTCATCTGTCTGCGTGGAGCCGGAATGGCCTCTCTCTCAGACAGCCCCTTCCCCTGGCTGGAGGTCAGTTGTTATTATACCACAGACAGATTGTTTCAAGGCCTGTGGTCAAACAAGACTCTAAATTAAATTAAGATGGAAAAACAGGCACTACTGTAATCAAGAGGGGGCTATATCCCATTTAAAGTGAAAACCACTCAAGACAGTGTGTCCCAAATGGCACCCTTTTCCTTATAGTGCACTACTTTGGACCAGAGCCCTAGTACACTATATAGGGAATAGAGTGCCATTTGGGACGCATATGTTGAAGCTATATTCCTATTGGGGATGCAAAGCCTTATTACAATACTTTTCCTGTGGTCAATAATAATTACTGGGATGGATTTAGATGGCTGTTAACCTAGTTGTTAGAGCGTTGGGCCAGTAAATGAAAGGTCGCTGGTTCGAATACCCTTGCAGGGTGAAAGGTGACAAGGTGAAAAATCTGTCGATGTACCCATGAGCAAGGCACTTATCCCTAATTTGCTCTAGGGGTGCCTTACTACTACGGCTGACCTTTTAAACACCTATCCGGTGTATGTGACAATAAAACATCTTGGGTTTTTATATGCTAGGATTTTCATTTGATTTAGTTGCTATTATATTACGTTAATACTAGCATAATAAATCTAGGGTCATTATTGATCACGATGAAGGGCTAACTTGGCTATTATGTGTGATTTTGAACACCATCCTCCTATCCCATCAAACTAAAAGAGGATGGCAGGTTTATTGCAGTTTTTGATGTTGAAAACAAGATACAGTGTGAAGCCACTGTGTACGTGCGGACATACCCGTACATCTCACCTGAGCCCTCTCCCCTTAAATGGAGCAGTGATGATGGCCATGGGCCTCTATGTATGCACCCACTCAGGCGGTGTGTGTGTCTGCGTGTGTGCGTGTGTGTGTGTGTCAACCTGCCAATACGGCTCGTGCCACTGGCCATACTCTAACGACTAACAAGGTCAACGAGATACCATTAAACGTGGTAAACAACACACACAGTGACGTGAGTGCTGGAGGTGGCCGTGCTGTTGCCATGGTGAGGAAGAGATCAATACCCCCCCCCCCCCCCCCCCCCCCCCGGGGAGAAGAGGTAAACACAACACCACGGTAATGTGACCAAGATTAGTAGATACACACACACACTGGGACCTGAAAGATGTTCTTCAGTGGTGTGTGTGTCAACATCTGGAGGAGAGGCGCGTGCTTGGTGGGACTGCTCTCAGAACACCTCAAATGTCAGCTTCTCAGAAAAGACAATCGATCAGCAAAGACCTTAATGATGCTCTGATTGACTGGGCCCTGTGGGAGCTAGCTAGCCTCTCTCAGATTGGATGAGAGGAGAGAAAGAGCGCTCTCACAGGAAATCAACATTCACTTTTTGTAGACACCTCCACACACACACACACACACACACTTCAAACAGAGCTGACAATATGTACATGCCTCGACCAAAGACATTATCATCATGACAAATTATCTGTTTGAATGATGATTACAGTATCTCAGTTGTACTGAAATCCACTGCCGGTCACAGACAGTTAATCACTTCAATCACAATCAATACAGAGTCTTTCATAACAAAAGGTTTTGTTCTGATCCTCACCTGCTCTGGTTTCCCACTGTATTTTTATCATGGTGGTCTTTGATGTTGTTATATTATAACCAAAACATAAGCCTTGTTTATTGTTCAGGATGGGAACAATGAGGAGAAGGCGAACAGACAGGCTTAGCTGGGAGTCTCAGTCTGGGCTGAACAGAACGTAGCCTCAGCTGGGACTAACTGAGGAGATTGGCCTTCCTCGGTCATCCGGCCCTCTCTGAGAAACAAACACACCCACCCCTGGTGGTAGAGCGGGGGCGAGCTAGGACCCCCAGCAGTGTGAGGAAGAGGGAAGGAGCTAATGAATAGGGGGGTGGGGGTATATCTAGACAGAATAATTGGGACATTCAAACTGTGTCATGATACTGCTGGGGTGGGCCGTAGGGAGAGGCAGCAGACGCATTGGTTAAAATACATCATGACTCTCCCTGCCTCAGTACCATGTATATGGGAGATACATACTTACTCAACACAATTCAAACTGACACAAAGGCCTTGGTATCCCTGTATCCTATTTGACTTCTGCCACTCCACCTAACACCTGAGAGAGAACACAGTCCATTATTATTTTTTATTTTATCTTTATTTAACTAGGCAAGTCAGTTAAGAACAAATTCAGTTAAGAACAAATATTTTCAATGACAGCCTAGGAACAGTGGGTTAACTGCCTGTTCAGGGGCAGAACGACAGCTTTATACCTTGTCAGCTCTGGGATTTGAACTTGCAACCTTCCGGTTACTAGTCCAACACTCTAACCACTAGGTTACCCTACCACCCCTATATGGGAGTGCTGCTTAGCTGCCTCACACTTATATTACATTTACATTCATTCATTTAGCAGACACTTACAGTTAGTGCATTCACTAGGTGGGACAACCACATATCACAGTCAAAGTAAGTACATTTTTTCTCAATAAAGTAGCTTTCAGCAAAGTCAGCGCTAGAAATATATATTTGACTTTACCTGCCGCTCGTGTGTGTGTGTGTGTGTGTGTGTGTGTGTGTGTGTGTGTGTGTGTGTGTGTGTGTGTGTGTGTGTGTGTGTGTGTGTGTGTTTTCCTGTCCGGCCCTGGCTGCGCTTTTCTTTCAGGCTTTCATTGGTCAGGCTGTCATGATTAATTGCATGGCCTATTACGGCAGCTTCCCTTTTCTTTGTTCACCCACTCCTTTACTCAAATAGGGACAGACAAAGAGAGACAGGGAGAGGGACCCAGGGTTTAAAGGGATAGTTCCGGATTTTGCAAATTAAGCCCTTTATCTACTAACCTGGCTAAAACCTAACTTGAAGTCCTCCTGACTTGATTGTTTGTAAAGGCAATTTTTTTGCTCCCTCAAACCCATGTGGACAACCACACACAGCCCCCGACCGCCGCTCCCTTCCAATACATCTGTTGGATTTGAAAATACAACGTGACGTCTCAACCCCACAGGAAATCAAATACAACCGTTTGAGAGAACCAATCTAAGCTCAGCCAGAAATAAGCACAACTCGGAGCAAATACTGCATTTACAACGGCTTCCTGTCCAGACCAGTGTGTCACAGCTCTCTTTCGCTTTGAGTCACATGAGTTGCAGGCTATTTATCTACTTCCCCAGAGTCAGATGAACTCCCGGATACCATTGTTATGTCTGAGTCCAGTATGAAGGAAGTTAGAGGTAGTTTCGCAAGCCAATGCTAACTAGCATTAGCGCTAACTTAACGCAAAGACCGTCTTTGCGCTAAGCTAGTTATCATTGGCTCGCGAATGCATATTGACTGTAAGGTTTTATTGTAACTCCAATGACAATGTGTTGGGCCAGTGTGGTAGATATGAGAAACAAAATAAAAAAGTGAGAGATGACTGTTGGTTTGTGCTGTAGTATGGAACTTCTTTGTTGTCGTAGCTGATGGTGATATTGTATGGCTTGCTGGCTGGCTTACTGACTGGCTGACTGGCTGGGCTTCCTAATGCAATCATACTGTATGTTATCTACTTAATATTTTACTGCAGTGGGCTAAATCAGGGTCACACAGAGCGTTTATTGGTAGTCTTAAACATTTGTCTTAAACAATTGGTCGAAATGTTAAAACATGTATTTTTCCCTATTTAGACACATCCTATGTGTTTTAATCAAAACAATTATATGCACTGAGCTTGTCTGATGCTTTAAGCGAATGGTTTGATTAAATAATTAAGACTCACAAATGACTAGAGTGTCACGTTCTGACCTTAGTTCTTTTGTTATGTCTTTGTTTTAGTATGTTCAGGGCGTGAGTTGGGTGGGTTGTCTATGTTCCTTTTTCTATATGGTGTTTTTGTGTTTGGCCTGGTATGGTTCTCAATCAGAGGCAGGTGTCGTTAGTTGTCTCTGATTGAGAATCATACTTAGGTAGCCTTTTCCAACATGCATTTCGTGGGTGATTATTTTCCGTTTCAGTGTTTGCACCATTCGGGACTGTTTCGGTGTTCATTTTGTTTCTCTTGTTCTTTTTGTATTCTGTATTCATTCTCATTAAATTACATTATGGATACATACAACACAGCATTTTGGTCCTCCGATCCTTCCTACTACTCCTCCTCAGAAGAGGAAGAAGAAAGCCATTATATAGAGGGAGTCTGACTGAAAAGTTATGCTACCAAAATCCCTAATTTATTTAGGAAAAACATTCCATATTCCCTCAATGCTTGCTCTCTTTACATGACATATGTATGCATCGCATGCACGTGACCAATAGGGCCTGACCTATAGCTTCTGAGTGGTACAGCGGTCTATGGCACTGCATCTCAGTGCAAGAGGCGTCACTACAGTCCCCGGTTCAAATCCAGGTTGAATCACATGATTTGGAGTCCAATAGGGCGGCGCACAATTGGCCCTGCGTCATCCAAGTTTGGCCGGGGTAGGCCGTCATTGTAAGTAAGAATTTGTTCTTAATTGACTTGCCTAGTTAAATAAAGATTAAGTCATTAAAAAATATATATAATAATCACATCAATAAATTGGTTATAACAAGCTCAGCTAAATGAATGCAGAGGATGTGACAAATAAACTAAAAATGGGGGACTGTTTACTGGTTGCTCAGGAGGTAAAGGGGAAGTCAGATGTGTGGAATAAATTTGACTGGTTGTGGAAAATACTGGGGGAAAAGAAGGTAAGGAGCAAGCGCTGCATATTATGTCTCTGCCAAACAGGAGCTGTTACTGTAGATTACAATATCATTTTTATGAGCGTTTGGAACAGTGTAAACAACACAGACAACACAGAGAGTCTGTTGTAATGTTTTTTTCAAAATTTTGAATGCCTTTATTACAGCAAAGACTAAAAAGAGTCACATTAATTTGTGAATGCAATTTCGGGAAATGGAACAGTTTAGGCCTATTTGTTGTTTACGCTAATTATTCAATGGTCGCTTTGTTATTTTATTTTAAAACTAAAATGCTTGATTGCATTTCAAACCATGAATGACTCGTATGTTGTGTGATGACATGAATTAATAAATGAATGATTGGTACAGTAGCCTGTAAAAGAACTGAAATATAGGCCTAAGTAAGTTACGGTATTAAGACTAAACAGGATGCTCTCTTAGGCCTACAGCTTGATCGTGGTTATACAAGGCTGCTATACTTAGCCTACTAATGATAATGACATTACTTATTATTATAATGATGATCATGATAATAGTAATAATAACAATAAGAAGGAGATCGTGGGAGAGGAGGGTTATTATTATTGTTCGAAATACACATTTCCAGACAGTTTGGAACAGTTTAAACAACACTAAATAAATTATAAATAATACCAGAGAGGCTGGTCTATTGAAAAGAATGTGTAAAGTCTTTATAACAGCAGAGCAAAGATTAAAAACAGTTTAAAAATGGTTTACCCATTTTGGTTGCGTGTGGCTTGGTGCTCACGGAATCAGAAGGCTATTAAACAAATACTCAAACAGGCAACAGAAGCCCAATTAGCCATTTCCCTCCCAGGTGTCATGTGACTCGTTAGTGTTACAAGGTCTCAGGTGTGAATGGGGAGCAGGTGTGTTACATTTGGTGTCATTGCTCTCACACGCCTTCATACTGACTGGTCACTGGAAGTTCAACATTGCACCTCATGGCAAAGAACTCTCTGAGGATCTGAAAAAAATAATTGTTGCTCTACATAAAGATGGCCTGGGCTATAAGAAGACTGCCAAGACCCTGAAACTGAGCTGCAGCATGGTGGCCAAGACCATACAGCGGTTTAATTGGACAGGTTCTACTCAGAACAGGCCTCGCCATGGTCGACCAAAGAAGTTGAGTGCACATGCTCAGCGTCATATCCAGAGGTTGTCTTTGGGAAATAGACGTATGAGTGCTGCCAGCATTGCTGCAGAGGTTGAAGGGGTGGGGGGTCAGCCTGTCAGTGCTCAGACCATACGCCGTACACTGCATCAAATTGGTTTGCATGGCTGTCGTCCCAGAAGGAAGCCTCTTCTAAAGATGATGCACAAGAAAGCCCGCAAACAGTTTGCTGAAGACAAGCAGACTAAGGACATGGATTACTGGAACCATGTCCTGTGGTCTGATGAGACCAAGATAAACGTATTTGGTTCAGATGATGTCAAGCGTGTGTGGCGGCAACCAGGTGAGGAGTACAAAGACAAGTGTGTCTTGCCTACAGTCAAGCATTGTGGTTGGGAGTGTCATGGTCTGGGGCTGCATGAGTGCTGCCGGCACTGGGGAGCTACAGTTCATTGAGGGAACCATGAATGCCAACATGTACTGTGACATACTCTCCCCTTCGGAGACTGGGCCGCAGGGCAGTATTCCAACATGATAACGACCCCAAACACACCTCCAAGACGACCACTGCCTTGCTAAAGAAGCTGAGGGTAAAGGTGATGGACTGGCCAAGCATGCCTCCAGACCTAAACCCTATTGAGCATCTGTGGGGCATCCTCAAACGGAAGGTGGAGGAGTGCAAGGTCTCTAACATCCACCAGCTCCGCGATGTCGTCATGGAGGAGTGGAAGAGGACTCCGGTGGCAACCTGTGAAGCTCTGGTGAACTCCATTCCCAAGAGGGTTAAGGCATTGCTGGAAAATTATGGTAGCCACACAAAATATTGACACTTTGGGCCCAATTTGGACATTTTCACTTAGGGGTGTACTCACTTTTGTTGCCAGTGGTTTAGACATTAACGGCTGTGTGTTGAGTTATTTTGAGGGGACAGCAAATGTACACTGTTATACAAGCTGTACACTCACTACTTTACATTGTAGCAAAGTGTCATTTCTTCAGTGTTGTCACATGAAAAGATATACTCAAATATTTACAAAAATGTGATGGGTGTACTCACTTTTGTGATATAATGTATATGGATGATTTATAAAGCCAGGCATCTTTAACAGTTAGGCTATTGATTATATAGACCTAATTAAGTTGGAGTTTCCTCTCCTCACTTTTTTTAGACCATTAAGGCAAGGGCTGTTTTATCTTCTCCTAAATTCCACTGCTGCCTCCACCGCATTGTTCTCAACACCAATATGCTGGTTAACTTTTCTATTATGCACATAGCAACATGGTCTAGGAAAAGGCGCCAATTCAACAGCACACTGATGTGATTCAGAACCGCGGACAGCGACTACGATCCAATGTGGGAGAAAGCGATTTGTTATAAAATAAAATAATTTTTATTTGTGTTGCGTCATTGTTCTTACATAATATAACCATATACAGTTTCAGTAGCACGTCTTAGACTAATGGACTGTGCCATCCCCACGGCCTCCACAATGGATCAGTTCACTCAGACAGATGCAAATCAGATCGAGGTCTTTTTTGTGTGTTTTTTGCTACTGCTCGACTAAAGAAATCTCGGTAGACCAACAGCCTATCGATCAAACAATCGACCAGTTGACAAAATGGGGTCAGCCCTACACCTCACACACATGATTATGGGCTTAAAATATAGAGTAAAATATAGAGTGGAAATATATTCAATTTTGAGTTTGCATCCCAATATTACACTTTATATACATGACATGACAGAAGACTGAAATATAACAAAACCTTTTGACGTAGAAACGCCGGATATTAAGGGTGGGAGTTTAAAAAAATAATGTTTATTAATTATGACATTTTGAAAAATATTAAAAACATTCCACCCATGTGGCCACTAGAGGACGATTTGGTCATTTGACTGCAGGAAAGAGGTACAGCTGGATTACCGGCAAAGCAAATGTATACTCTCTCTCTCGATTCATCTCTCCCCCACTCTATCCATATCTAGCTTGCCCACTTCCACCTCTCTCTCCCCCTCTCCTCTCTCACCCCCTCTCTCCTTCTCAATCTCCCTTATGCCCCTTCTCTGTCTCTATCTCTCCCCCTCTTCTCACTCTCTCCCCCACTATACTTTCATTTGATTTATTTCTCCTTTTGGTTCTAGTAACTGGGCAGCTCAGTCTTTTGTGTAGAGCGAGACATTTCCTGTCGCTTGATGCTGTGTTTGCTTTTCTGAGCCTGGTCCCCGAGTAATGTTGTTGTTGTTTTAACATTCATGGTGCCCCCTCTCTATCCCCCAGCCCCCTTTATTCTGCCCCCGCCCCACCCCCCACCCATACATGGCCAGACCAGACCAGGATGTAACCCTGTGCTCCTCAGAACAAGATACACACACACAGACTATGGACCCCTTCATCCCTCCTCTACCTCCCTGCCCAACCCATGAGTCATTGTCTGAGTCAGACAGACCCTGTGGGTGTATGTATCAGTGTGTCTGGCTGTCTCATCCCAATACAGTAGAATGGGCTCAGAGCTGCTGCTGCTCCAGTCCACAGACTGGCAGGACAGGAGAGAGGAGAGTAGAGGGAGGTATGGAAGGAACTCCCAGCCTACATAACTGTGCAGGTCTGCCTGGGTGGGAGACAATAATAGACAGGCAATGAGTGATCTCACAGTGATGGGATATCTTGTTCTAATCTACATGCTTTTAGTTTGGTGCATTTGTACTGAATGGATTGAGTCTCTAGTGAATCAAGAAATAGATTGTAAGGTTCCTTGCTGTTAATAACACAATGTCAGTAATAACATGTTTCTTTCTATCCCATAAATTGGACCCAAGAGCAGCATCTGTTATTGAGAACGGCAGAATGATAAAGTCTCCATCCCAAACGGCACCCTATTCCCTATTTAGAGCACTACTTTTAAATCCAGACTTTTGGCAGTGCAGTGTATCGACGGAATAGGGTACCATTTGGTATGCAGCCAAAGTGACTGTTCTGTAACCTCAGGAATGCATTGCAGCATTTGAGCCACCCCTATCTTCCCAGAAGCCCTGTGACAGGAAGCCCATCTGGGACAGACAGCAGGACAACTAAGTGACAGGGTCAGGAGACCTACAGGGATTGCACCCAGGGGAGACAGCTCTCTGGCTGGGTGTCCTGTGCCCAACATCCCCTCTGGATCTGACAGAACATGGAAAGGAAGAAGGGGACACAAGAAATGACTCTCAATTCAACTAGGATCTACACTGTAAAAAAGTGTCAACTTAACCAATTGCTTAATCAAATCAAATCAAATTTATTTATATAGCCCTTCGTACATCAGCTGATATCTCAAAGTGCTGTACAGAAACCCAGCCTAAAACCCCGAAAAGCAAGCAATGCAGGTGTAGAAGCACGGTGGCTAGGAAAAACTCCCTAGAAAGGCCAATACCTAGGAAGAAACCTAGAGAGGAACCAGGCTATGTGGGGTGGCCAGTCCTCTTCTGGCTGTGCCGGGTGGAGATTATAACAGAACATGGCCAAGATGTTCAAATGTTCATAAATGACCAGCACGGTCGAATAATAATAAGGCAGAACAGTTGAAACTGGAGCAGCAGCACAGTCAGGTGGAAGTTGAAACTGGAGCAGCAGCATGGCCAGGTGGACTGGGGACAGCAAGGAGTCATCATGTCAGGTAGTCCTGGGGCATGGTCCTAGGGCTCAGGTCAGTTGAAACTGGAACAGCAGCATGGCCAGGTGGACTGGGGACAGCAAGGAGTCATCATGTCAGGTAGTCCTGGGGCATGGTCCTAGGGCTCAGGTCCTCCGAGAGAGAGAAAGAAAGAGAGAAGGAGAGAATTAGAGAACGCACACTTAGATTCACACAGGACACCGAATAGGACAGGAGAAGTACTCCAGATATAACAAACTGACCCCAGCCCCCCGACACATAAACTACTGCAGCATAAATACTGGAGGCTGAGACAGCATTAATCAGCATTATTCTGTGAGTTGGGTGGACTTCAGAAGGACAAGCCATTCTGCTAATGTATAAACGTTTGTTCACTCGACAAACTTTACTCATAGGGAGTTGAATGTATAAAAACCTGTTGAGTAAAATTACAAATTCGTGTTTGTCGTTCGAAGGCAACACTGTATGTTGGGTCAGCTACACTACCGGTCCAAAGTTTTAGAACACCTACTCATTCAAGGGTTTTTCTTTATTTTTACTCTTTTCTACATTGAAGACATCAAAACTATGAAATAACACATATGGAATCTATATTTAAATATAACATATTTTTTATATTTGAGATTCTTCAAATAGCCACCATTTCCCTTGATGACAGCTTTGCGCACTCTTGACATTCTCTCAACCAACTTCTCCTGGAATTGTTTTCCAACAGTCTTGAAGGAGTTCCCACAAATATGCCTAGCACTTGTTGGCTGCTTTTCCTTCACTCTGTGTTCCGACTCATCCCAAACCATCTCCATTTGGTTGAGTTCGGGGGACTGTGGAGCCCAAGTCATCTGATGCAGCACTCCATCACTCTCCTTCTTGGTGAAATAGCCCTTACACATTCTGGAGGTGTGTTGAGTCATTGCCCTGTTAAAAATTAAATGATAGTCCCACTAAGCCCAAACCAGATGGGATGGCGTATCGCTGCAGAATGCTGTGGTAGCCATGCTGGTTAAGTGTGCCTTAAATTCTAAATAAATCAAAGACAGTGTCACGAGCAAAGCACCTCCACACCATAACACCTCCTCCATGCTTTACGGTGGGAAATACACATGCAGAAATATTCCGTTCACCCAAACAGCATCTCACAAAGACACAGCAGTTGGAACCAAAAATCTCAAATTTGGACTCGTGTTTCTTGGCCCAAGCACGTCTCTTCTTCTTATTGGTGTCCTTTTGTAGTGTTTTCTTTGCAGCAATTCAAACATGAACAGTTGATGTTGAGATGTGTCTGTTACTTGAAGTCTGTGAAGCATGTATTTGGGCTGCAATTTCTGAGACTGGTAACTAATGAACTTATCCTCTGCAGCAGACTCTGGGTCTTCTATTCCAGTGGCGGTCCTCATGAGAGCCAGTTTCATCAGAATGCTTGATGGTTTTTGCGACTGCACTTTCAAAGTTCTTGAAATGTTCCCTATTGACTGACCTTCATGTCTTAAAGAAATTATGGACTGTTCTTGCCATAATATGGACTTGGTGTTTTACCAAATAGGTTTATCTTCAGTATACCCCCTAAATTGTCACAACACAACTGATTGGCTCAGACGCATTAAGAAGGAAAGAAACTCCACAAATTAACTTTTAATAAGGCACACCTGTTAATTGAAATGCATTCCAGGTGACTACCTCATGAACTGGTTGAGAGAATGCCAAGCGTGTGCAAAGCTGTCATCAAGGTAAAGGCTGGCTATTTGAAGAATCTCAAATATAAAATATATTTAGATTTGTTTTACCCTTTTTTGGTTACTACATGATTCCATGTGTGTTATTTCATAGTTTTGATGTCTTCACTATTATTCTACAGTGTAAAAAAGAGTAACCGGTAGTGTATATGCGCAAATGTTAACCAAACTCACAATGCTATTGTAGCTGGTTAAATCAAATAAAATGTTTAAATCAAATTGTATTTGTCACATGCGCAGAATACAACACGTGTAGACCTTACAATGAAATGCTTACTAACAAGCCCTTAACCAACAATGTAGTTTTAAGAAAAAAAATAGAAAAAAGTGGGATAAAAGTAACAAATAATTAAAGAGCAGAAGTAAATAAAAATAAAACAATAGCGAGGCTATATACAGGGGATACCATTCAATGTGCGGGGGCACCAGTTAGTCCAGGTAATTGAGGTAATATTTACATGTAGGTAGAGTTATTAAAGTGACTATGCATAGATAATAACAGAGGGTAGCAGCAGCGTAAAAGGGGGGGTAATGCAAATAGACTTGGTAGCCATTTGATTAGATGTTCAGGAGTCTTATGGCTTGGGGGTAGAAGCTGTTTAGAAGCCTCTTGGACCTAGACTTGGCGCTCCGGAACCGCTTGCCGTGCGGTAGTAGAGAGAACAGTCTATGACTAGGCTGGCTGGAGTCTTTGACAATTTTTAGGGCCTGGATGGCAGGATGCTTGGCCCCAGTGATGTACTGGGCCGTACGCACTACCCTCTGTAGTGCCTTGCGGTCGGAGACAGAGCAGTTGCCATACCAAGTAGTGATGCAACCCGTCAGGATGCTCTCGATGGTGCAGCTGTAGAATCTTTTGAGGATCTGAGGGCCCATGCCTAATCTTTTCAGCCTCCTGAGTGGGAATACGTTTTGTTGTGCCCTCTTCACGACTGTTTTGGTGTGCTTGGACCATGTTCGTTTGTTGGTGATGCTTTCAACCTGCTCCTCTACAAGCCCGTCGATGAGAATGGAGGCATTTTCGGTCCTCCTTTTCCTGTAGTCCACAATCTTCTCCTTGGTCTTGATCACATAGAGGGGGAGGTTATTGTCCGGGCACCACACAGTCAGGTCTCTTCCTCCCTATAGGCTGTCTCATCGTTGTCTTGTCGGTGATCAGGCCTACCACTGTTGTGTCATCTTCAAACTTGATGGTGTTGGAGTCGTACCTGGCCGTGCAGTCATGAGTGAACCGGGAGGGGACATAGCACGTGCCTCTGAGGGGCCCACGTGTTGAGGATCCGCGAGGCGGATATGTTGTTACCTACCCTTACCACCTGGGGGCGGCCCATCAGGAAGTCCAGGATCCTGTTGCAGAGGGAGCTGTTTAGTCCCAGGGTCCTTAGCTTTGGTGAGCTTTGAGGGCACTATGGTGTTGAACACTGAGCTGTAGTCAATGAATAGCATTCTCACATAGGTGTTCCTTTTGTCCAGGTGTGAAAGTGCAGTGTGGAGTGCAATAGAGATTGCATCATCTGTGGATTTGTTGGGGCGGTATGCAATTTGGAGTGCGTCTAGGGTTTCTAGGACAATGGTGTTGATTTTTAGCCATGACCATCCTTTCAAAGCACTTCATGGCTACTGACATGAGTGCTACGGGTCGGTATTCATTTAGGCAGGTTACCTTAGTGTTCTTGGGCACAGGAACTATAGTGTCTGCTTGAAACATGTTGTTATTACAGATTCAGACAGGGATAGGTTGAAAATGTCAGTAAAGACACTTGCCAGTTGGTCAGCGCATGCGGCCTTTTGAAAGTTGACCTGTTTAAAGGTCTTACTCACATCAGCTGCGGAGAGCTTGAACACACAGTTGTCCGGAACAGCTGATGGTCTCATGCATGTTTCAGTGTTACTTGCCTCGAAGCGAGCATATAAGTCATTTAGCTCCTCTGGTCGGCTCGTGTCACTGAGCAGCTCTCAGCTGTGCTTCCCTTTGTAGTCTGTTATAGTTTGCAAGCCCTGCCACATCCGTACGATTCAATCTTAGGCCTGTATTGACACTTCGCCTGTTTGATGGTTCGTCAGAGGGCATGGCGTGATTTCTTATAAGCTTCTGGGTTAGAGTCCCACTCCTTGAAAGCAGCAGCTCTACCCTTTAGCTCAGTTCAGATGTTGTTTGTAATCCATGGCTTCAGTTTGGGGTATGTACTCGCAGTCACTGTGGAGACAACATCATCGACACACTTATTGATGAAGCCAGTGACTGATGTGGTGTACTCCTCAATGCCATCAGAAGAATCCCAGAACATATGCCAGTCTATGTTTTTTGTTTTACCTTTATTTAACTAGTCAGTTAAGAACAAATTCTTATTTTCAATGATGGCCTAGGAACAGTGGGTTAACTGCCTTGTTCAGGGGCAAAACAACAGATTTGTTTTTACCTTGTCAGCTCGGAGATTTGATCTCGCAACCTATCGGTTACTAGTCGAACACTCTAACCACTAGGCTACCCTGCCGTTACCTTACAATTGTAAATTGAATTAACAAACTCTGCTCAAAGTGAGATGAATTTGAACAGCATATTGAGTAAAATTACAAGCTTATGTTTGCTCAAAACCATTCCAACATTATATTTCCCAGCATGCTCTATTGCAGGTTGATTTTCAGAATTTTTTGTTTCAATACCTGTGTTTTTGCATGTACATTAATTGGTTGTTTCATCTTATGCTACACAAATATAAATAAATACAAATTCTAAGCTAATCCAATCTGTTAATAGTTGGATTTTTTGCACCCATTACTGAGATGTCTGTTTCAGTTTATATAATTTAGGTAGTCTCAATAAACTATCTTCCCTACCTTGGAAGTCATTGTGAATGCAAGTTGCAGTTGATTAAAAGTTCAAATTGTTGGATATCCTCACTTTGGCTGGATTCCAATAGGAATTCTACATCACTTTGTAAACCAGCATAATTTGACTTGCAGGAGTTTTAGACCACTGCATTAAGGTGTAATTAGTCCCTCAAAGAAAGGCCTTATGATATATGTAATGTATTGTCATAAAGAGTTTGGGTTTTACACTGGGAAATATGCAAAAAAGGTGAACATACATTCTCAAGTTGAATTGTATGTTCATTCAGCTATTTGTCCAAATGTTGAGCAAACTCACAATCCTATTGCAGCTGGTTGCCTTACAATTGTAGATTCAATTAACTTTTATACTATTTTGTTGAATAAACTCAAATCCTATTACAGCTGGTTGCCTTATGTTGAATCAACTTTTTTTTACAGTGTGACTGGGAGAGTGGATACCCACTGGGCACACACTGGTTGAATCAACATTGTTTCCACTTGATTTCAATTAAATGATGTTGAACCAAAACGGAATAGACGTTGAATTGACATCTATGCCTAGTGAGTAGGGATGAAAACTGGAGAAAGCCCATATCTTTCCTTAGACCTCTGTCTTTTCTTATTGTATGTTGGACATGATGGATGAGGTGCTGTGTGTGGAAAGAGACACACACACAAACCCCTGGACATGCTGCGCTGGATGTTTCTGTAATGAACACGATAGGAGACAGAGTGCTGGTTTCAAGCGCAGGGCGCAGCAGGTGTTTATTTGTAAAGGACCACAGGAGGAGGCAAGTAGCTGGGTCCAGGGACAGGCAGAAGGTCATATACAGGGGTCCAAAAAAGGCAACAGTACAGGCAGAGAGAAGGCTAATGACGTAGCCCGGGAGATCAGGCACAAGGTTGAAGACAGGAAATCTGAAAGGCTAAAGTACAGGCAGGGAATAGGCAAAAAGGCGTCGTTAGTGAGGATGGCCAAAACTACGGTACACAGGAGGACTAATACGGGGAAAAACAGAGCTCCGAATAGAAAAGTGTATCAAAACAAACAATACCTCACAATGATGGGGTGCAAAGAACTGAACTAAATAGTGTGTGTAAATGACATACAGGTGTGTGAACAGCTCATCAGAATTCAGGTGATTTGGATCTGGAGAGTGAGCTGGAGAGTGAGCTGGGTTCAGGGGATCTACGTGTTTGAGAGTGTGAGCTGGAAAGTGGGCTGGAGAGTGAGCTGGGTTCAGGGGATCTACGTGTTTGAGAGTGTGAGCTGGAAAGTGGGCTGGAGAGTGAGCTGCGTTCAGGGGATCTACGTGTTTGAGAGTGTGAGCTGGAAAGTGGGCTGGAGAGTGAGCTGCGTTCAGGGGATCTACGTGTTTGAGAGTGTGAGTTGGAAGCAGATGTTTCAGTTGTAAAACACACTGGAATATGGATGAAGGGTTTATGGGAATAAGACAAGACCCTCTTACAAAACATTTGAGAAATAACACGACAGTTTGATGAGGGGTATTTCCTCATGAGGTGCCTCGTAAATGGGCATCTCTGTGCTGTAGATATTGTTATAAATTGTTGTAAATTGCTATTGTTGTTGTTGTATTTAATTGCATTCAGTGCATGTGAAGTGATGATCTTGCCCACCTGTCATCTTGCTGCAAAATGAGGACCACAATGGAAATAAGCCTCCGGGCTTGATTGTGTTTTTATACTCAATAATCTTTTATCTATGTAATATTGTCTCTGGCTGGAGTGGCCACTTTTAATTATCCAATAAATTAAATCGATCTTAACACACAGCAATACAAGTAGCTCTCCAATCGCACATGAGCTTATTGATCAACTTTGGACTAAGTATGGAGATGCAACATTTGTGTGTTGCTTCATATGTTAATGTGCTTGAGTGGGTGTTTTTATGTGCTTCCGCATCTCTTAACCATGTTCTCAGGATGTAGATCATTACTTTCCCTCCTTTCCGGCTGAATGAGCAAGAACTAAATGCAACCTAAAGCTAATTGCCAGTTTATAATAGGGGACAATGAAGGTTGACCAGGTTGTTTCCATTCTCTCCTTTATGCATAATGTACCGTATGTAAATAAATGCTTCATTTAAGCTTGTTATGGTTGTTAGACATTCTTATTGACACATCCACTGCTGGTACTAGAAGAAAAAGGACACCTTCCTCTCTCTATACATATATCTTTCTCTCTCTCTCAATCATTCTCTCTCTCTCTCTTTCTCTCTCCATCTATCTCTCTTGTAGAACATTGATGTGACAAACTTCAGCAGCAGCTGGAGTGATGGCCTGGCATTCTGTGCTCTCCTCCATACATACCTGCCCGCACACATCCCTTACCAGGAACTCATCAGTCAAGACAAGGTACCCATCTCACACACATACATGCATGCATACATGCAGACAACTGCACAAACACACACACTCATTCATTTATCATTCCAATTAAGAGCTCATGAACATGGACACCAACACTGATGTGACCTTCTACTTTCTCAATTAATTTCTTCTTCAAGAACCTTTTAGAATACCTCCAAAGCATCATTCATAGCGCAACACTTTAATAACTTACACTAAAGTCTATTGTATGAGAAACATAGGCTGAGATTTACTAAAGGTATGCAGGGGCACACAATATGTTTTGCGTGTTAAAAAGCATTTTACTGTGGTGACCATTTTACTAAAGGGGTGCGTAAGCATCACGGCATGTAAAACCTACCAAATGTGGTGGAGCATGTTCCTTTACATTTGGGAGATCCTCCAAAGCACAATTGATAAAGACACATTTGAATCCCTTAGACCAGTGGTTCCCAAACTTTTTAGAATCCCATACCCCTTTGAACATTCAACCTCCAGCTGCGTACCCCCTCTAGCACCACGGTCAGCTCACTCCCAGAATATTTTTTTTTGCTGTCATTGTAAGCCTGCCACACACACACACACTATACAATACATTTATTAAACATAAGAATGAGTGAGAGTTTTTGTCACAAACCGACTCGTGGGAAGTGACAAAGAGCTCTTATAGGACCAGGGCACAAATAATAATTAATCATTTTGCTCTTTATTTAACCATCTTACATAAAAAACAAAACAAATTTGTTCATAGAAAATTGTGAATATCTCACCTCAGGGTGTGCTTGAAAGGGTGCACATAACTCTGCAATGTTGGGTTGTATTGGAGAGAGTCTCAGTCTTAAATCATTTTCCACACACAGTCTGTGCCTGTATTTCGTTTTCATGCTCGTGAGGGCGAGAATCCACTCTCACATACATAGGTACGTGTTTGCAAAGGGCATCAGTGTCTTAACAGCGCAATTTGCCAAGGCAAGATACTCTGAACGCAGCCCAATCCAGAAATCTGTCAGTGGCTTCTGATTAAATTACATTTTCACAGAACCGCTTGTTGCAATTTCGATGAGTCTCTCTTGTTCAGATACCGGTAAGTGGACTGGAGGCAGGGCATGAAAGGGATAACGAATCCAGTTGTTTGTTGTCCATTTCGGGAAAGTACCTGGGTAATTGTGCACCCGGCACACTCTCACTCAGGTGCTTCGCTATATCACATTTGACATTGTCCGTAAGCTTGAGTTCATTTGCACATAAAAAATCATACAATGATGGAAGGACCTGTGTGTTGTCCTAATGCAGACAGAGAAGAGCTCCAACTTCTTAATCATAGCCTCAATTTTGTCCCGCACATTGAATATACTGTAGTTGCAGAGTCCCTGTAATCCTCGATTCAGATCATTCAGGTGAGAAAAAACATCACCCAGATAGGCCAGTCATGTGAGAAACACGTTATCATGCAAGCAGTCAGACAAGCGAAAAATATGGTCAGTAATGAAAACTTGTCAATACTTTTCCCCTTGACAACTAGCGCACTTCTGTATGTTGTAAAAGCGTTACATGGTCGCTGCCCATATCATTGCATAGTGGAGAAAATAAATTAGAGTTCGGGGGCCTTGCTTTATCAAAGTGAACAATCTTCACTGTAGTGTTCAAAACGTCTTTCAAGCTGTCAGGCATTCCCTTGGCAGCAAGAGCCTCTCGGTAGATGCTGCAGTGTACCCAAGTGGCGTTGGGAGCAACTGCTTGCACGTGCATTACCACTCCACTATGTCTCCCTGTCATGGCTTTTGCGCCATCAGTACAGATACCAACACATCTTGACCACCAAAGTCCATTTGATGTCACAAAGCTCTCCAGTACTTAAAAAATATCCTCTCCTATTGTCCTGATTTGCAGTGGTTTGCAGAAGAGGATGTCTTCCTTAATTGACCCCCCATAAACATTATGGACATATACCAGGAGCTGTGCCAGGTCTGTTGACTCATCCATCTGTAATGCATAGAATTCAATGGCTTATCTGCGAAGCAGTAATTGTTTCACAACATCTCCTGTCATGTCACTGATGCGTCGTGAAACAGTGTTGTTTGATGAAGACATTGTCTGTATAGTTTTTCCCCCAGCATTGTCCCAGCCATATCCGCGGCAACAGGAAGAATTAAGTCCTCCACTCTACACAAGAGAGTAATGGTTAATGTGATTGGATATTCATTATTTGACTTGGCTACCTATATTTGACATTGTGTTGTTATTTCGCTGAACACTAGATTCTATTTTTGGCAGTAAAAAGAGGCTACTCAGGCGAGAAAAAAACCTCACCCAAATGTATAGCCCTGTTGGAAAATATAAATGGACTGTTTGAAAATGTGAAGAAAAAAATGTGAATCACATTTTTATTTGGCATACACCCGATGGCATTGCGTGCCCCAGTTTGGGAATAACTGCCTTAGACTAAGGCCTAGATTCAATCCGGACGGTGGAAGATCCGCGCTATTGCGCAATTTAACTTTAAATGCAATGTTTCTGCATTCGCGAAGGCTGCATTCACGGTAAACACTGCATACGCGGATCTTCTGCGGTCCGGAATGAATCCAGCCCTAAGGGCTTTTGTATGACAAGCATGTACCTTTAAAGCCACCCTCTGTCACTTGGTGTTAAAGAGAAGCGGCTATATATTAGTGTTGACAAACAGTCCTGCTGTATGTATATGCAGGTGGCATATAGAGAGGAGAGAGAAGGGCACAAAAACACAGCAAACAGGCTCCGCTTCGTGCCATGTGTTGGGTTCAGCACCCCTGTGTTTATTCGACCAGCTAACTATAAACAAAAGAGGACGACACTTTGGCACACACACACACAAACACACATCCGATGCTGCATGCTATACGTGACAAATTAGCCAGGCTGATTACTATGGTAAAACCTTTCTGTGCCTTCCAGATGACAGACACAAAGCTAGCCCATCCCCAGTGAATTATTCAGTGAGGGCTGTGTGTTGGCTTTAATGTGTTCTGTTGAGTGACTTCCTAGTTTCTAGACTTACAGGCCACCTTTGAAAGCAGAAGTTAGAGTGCACCTTTCCTAGAATGTTCTTTGGATCTTCTATCATTCCATTCCATTTATCCAAGCTCTCTGTCATGGCTCAAAATAAGGTTATTTATCAAACATTATTTACTGTTAGACTCCAACACCATGAGCTTCAGCCTCTTTGGTTTCCCAATCTCAGCTCTCATCCTTTATTAATAAATCATTTTCACGCCGTGCAGCTGACATCATGGGCCTGTCCAAAGCACACAACAGGGGCTATCTGTTCAAAAATAGTATAGAAATAATAATAGTCTTGAATGTGCATGTCTCCCATTCCCAGCCAAAGACAACCACTTTGGTCAGAGTGGTTCTAGGTCTCCAAGAGGTCAGTTCAATCATTGTAGTTTGCAAAGGAAAAAGGAGAGACAAATAAATGACCCCCCAACCCTATTTCCCCAACCCCACCCGTCCACGCTCCACTCTCCCACCCCCCTCCCGACGACCCAATAATGACAAAGCGAAAACAGGTTTTATTGAAATTTTTGCAAATGTATTCTAAATACATTATTACAAATATACATTATTTACATAAGAATTCAGACCCTTTGCTATGAGACTCAGAATTGAGCTTAGGCGCATCCTGGTTCCATTGATCATCCTTGAGATGTTTCTACAACTTTATTGGAGTCCACCTGTGGTAAATTCAATTGATTGGACATTATTTGGAAGGGCATACATCTGTCTATATAAGGTCCCATAGTTGACAGTGCATGTCAGCGCAAAAACCAAGCCATGAGGCCGAAGGAATTGTCCATAGAGCTCCAAGACAGGATTGTGTCAAGGCACAGATCTGGGGAAGAGTTCCAAAAAATGTCTGCAGCATTGAAGTCCCCAAGAACACAGTGGCCTCCATTGTTCTTAAATGGAAGAAGTTTGGAATCACCAAGACTCTTCCTAGAGCTGGCCGCCCAGCCAAACTAAGCAATTGGGGGAGAAGGGCCTTGGTCAGGGAGGGGACCAAGAACCCGAAGGACACTCTGACAGAGCTCTAGAGTTCCTCTGTGTAGATGGGAGAACCTTCCAGAATGACAACCATCTCTGCAGCACTTCACCAATCAGGCCTTTGTGGTAGAGTGGCCAGACAGAAGCCACTCCTCAGTAAAAGGCACATGACAGTCCATCTAAAGGACTCTTAGAACGTGAGAAACAATATTCTCTGGTCTGATGAAACCAATATTTAACCCTTTGACCTGAATTCCAAGCTTCACGTCTGGAGGAAACCTGGCACCATCCCTATGGTGAAGCATGGTGGTGGAAGCATCATGCTGTGGGGATGTTTTTCAGCGGCATGGACTGGGAGACTAGTCAGGATCGAGGGAAAGATGAACGGAGCAAAGTACAGCGAGATCCTTGATAATAACCTGCTCCAGAGCGCTCAAGACCTCAGACTGGGGTGAGGATTCACCTTCCAACAGGACAATGACCCTAAGCACACAGCCAAGACAACGCAGAAGTGGCTTCAGGACAAGTCTCTGAATGTCCTTGAGTGGTCCAGCAAGAGCCTGGACTTGAGTTTGATCGAACATCTCTGGAGAGACCTGAAAATAGTTGAGCAGCATTGCTCCCCATCCAACCTGACAGAGCTTGAGAGGATCTGCAGAGAAGATTGAGAGAAACTCCCCAAATACAGTCGTGCCAAGCTTGTAGCGACATACCCAGGAAGACTCAAGGCTGTAATCGCTGCCAAAGGTGCTTCAACAAAGTACTGAGTAAACACTTATGTGTTTAAATGGGATATTTCAGGGGGGGGGGGGGGGGGGGTATGCATTTGCAAACATTTCTAAAAACCTGTTTTTGTTTTGACATTATGGGATATTGGGTTTAGATTCATGGGGGGGGGGGGGCTATTTAATCAATTTTAGAATAAGGCTGTTACGAAACAAAATGTGGAAAAAGTCAAGGGGTCCGAATACTTTTCCGAAATACTTTCCCGAACACCCCTTGCCTTTTCCACATTTTATTGTGTTACAGACTGAATTTAAAATTGATTAAATTGAAAAGTATTGGTCACTGGCCTACACACAATACCCCTTAATATCAAAGTGGATGTTTTTTAAACATTTTTACAGATCAATTAAAAATGAAAAGCTGAAATATCTTGAGTCAATAAGTATTCAACCCTTTGTTATGGCAAGCTTCAGTCGAGCAGTGAATATCAAACAGATCCAGACCAGGGAGGTTTTCCAATGCCTCACAAAGAAGGGCACCTATTGCTAGATGGGTATTAATAAACAAAGCAGACATTGAAATGCCTTGGAGCATGGTGAAGTTATTAATTACACTGATGGTCTATCAATACACCCAGTCACTACAAAGATACAGGCGTCCTTCCTAACTTAGTTGCCGAATAGGAAGGAAACCGCTCAGGGATATCAACATGAGGCCATGTTACAGAGTTTAATGGCTGTGATAAGAGAAAACTGAGGACGGAGCAAATACATTGTAGTTACTCCACAATAGTTACCTAATTGACAGGGTGAAAAGAAGGAAGCCTGTGCAGAATACAAATATTATAAAACATGCATCCTGTTTGCAACAAGGCACTAAAGTAATACTGCAAAAAATGTGGCAAAGCAGTTCACATTTTGTCCTGAATACAAAAGTGTTATGTTTGGGGGAAATACAATACAACACATTACTGAGTACCAAGCTCCATATTTTCAAGTATAGTGGTGGCTGCATCATGTTATGGGAATGCTTTTAGTCATTAAGGACTGGAGAGTTTTTCTGGATAAAAACGAACTGAATAGAGCTAAGCACAGGCAAAATCCTAGAGGAAAACCTGGTTCAGTCTGCTTTCCACCAGACACTGGGAGATGAATTAACCTTTCAGCGGGAGAATAACCTAAAACACAAGGCCAAATCTACATTGAAGTTGCTTACCAAGAAGACAGTGAATGTTCCTGAGTGGCCGAGTTACAATTTTGACTTAAAGCTGCTCGAAAATCTACGGCAAGACCTGAAAATGGTTGTCTATTAAGAATTTTGAAAATAATAATGGCCAATTTTTGCACAATCCAAGTGTGGAAACTTAGAGTCTTACCCATAAAGACTCACAGCTGTAATCACAGCCAAAGGTGCTTCTACAAAGTATTGACTCTTGAATGTGAATACTTATATAAATTGGATATTTCTGTATTTCATTTTCAATAGATTAGCAAAAAATTATAAAAACATGTTTTCACTTTGTCATTATGGGGTATTGAATGTAGATGGGTGAGACAATAAATATCTATTTATTCCATTTTGAATTCAAGCTGTAACACAACAAAATGTGGAATATGTCAAAGGGTATGAATACAGTTTGAAGGCACTGTAGATCTGTGGACCGTACCTTTTGAATTGCTAGCTCAGAATATGAGTGCCTGGAAATACAATTTAAAGTTTGGTACGGATAGTCCTCTCACGTCTTTCCCTCTTTGTAAGTTTGTTCATTTTATCCCGGATCGCTTAACTGAAATATACATTTTGAAACAGCACAATGCATTTTATCCCAAAAGCCAGAATGGGAACACATGGGGTGTATTGAACTACGGAAATTCAGCCGAGGCAATATAGTAATTTCGGCAAAAGATATTCTCCCATTCTCCCTATATATATATTAGTACCAGTTAAAAGTTTGCATACACCTACTCATTAAAGTTTTATTTGTTTTATTTGTACTATTTTCTACATTGTAGAATAATATTGAAGACATCAAAACTATGAAATAACATATGGAATCATGTAGTAAGCAAAAAATAGTTAATCACCCTCTGTTTTAGCAGTTCGGCAGGTCAGTGACTCTTTGACTGTCCTCTCCCTCTCCCTCCACCTCAGGCATACGTTTTGTCCTGGTCCCAGAGGGAATATGGCCTGGATGTTTAAAAGGGTTTATTTGTGGAGATGTGTGCTGTTTGTTGCTGTTTGCAGCGATCTGTGTGGTAATACGTGTGGAAGAAGAGGGGGAATAGGAGGGGGAAGAGAAGACGGGAGGAGAGGAGGGCCCTGCAGTGTGTTATGAGTAAGGAAGAGGAGGTATAGGAGGAAGAGGGACATTCTGTAGTGTGTAATGAATGAGGAAGATGAGGAATAGGAGGAGGAAGACCTTGTAATGATCAACACTGTATGTTTTTCCTACAGGGCCGGAATCTTTCCCTGGCGTTTCAGGCTGCAGAGAGCATTGGCATCAAACCCTCCCTGGTGAGTTGAACTGAGCAACCAGAGACCAGACAATGCACCAAAGAAGCATGGACGCTTTGATCTGGTTTATTCCTAAACAAATGACCTAATTTGATGAACTACAGAATGAATAGCATGCTTTGAGTTGGTCATCTACAGAAGCAACATTTAATTAGATGATTGAATTTTATCAAGTGATAGAGTGATCAGCGTTCAATACTGTAGTGCCCTCCAAGCTCGTCAGCAAGCTCGGGACCCTGGGACTGAACTCCTCCCTCTGCAACTGGATCCTGGACTTCCTGATGGGCAGACCCCAGGTGGTGAGGGTAAGCAACAACATCTTCACCAAGCTCACCCTCAACACGGGGGTGTGTGTTTAGCCCCCTCGTGTACTCCCTGTTCTCCCACAACTGTGTGGCCACGCACGACTCCAACACCATCATCAAATTTTCTGACGACGGTGGTAGGCCTGATCACTGACAGCGATGAGACTTGGCAGTGTGGTGCCTGGACAACAATCTCTCCCTCAATGTTAGCAAGACCAAGAAGGAAACAGTGGGGGGAGCATGACCCTCTCCACATCAATAGGGCTGAAGTGGAGAGGGTCAAGAGCTTCAAGTTCCTCGGTGTCCAGGTAACATGGTTATAACGGCGCCTCTTCTCCCTCAGGAGACTGAAGAGATTTGTCATGGGCCCTCAGATCCTCAAGAAGTTTTACAGCTGCACTATCGTGAGCATCTTGACTAGCTGCATCACTGCCTGGTATGGCAACTTAACCACCCTTGACCGCAAGGCTCTACTGAGGGTGGTACGGACGGCCAATGTACATCATTGAGCCAAAGCTACTAGCCATCCAGGACATTTATACCAGGCGTGTCTGTGGAAGGCCCAGAAAATTGCCAAAGACTTCAACCATCCCAGCCATGGACTGTTCTCAGGCTCCAAGACAGCTTCTATCCCTAAGCAATAAGACTGTTGAACAGCTAACCAATGGCTGCCCACTCTCACCCACAGGCTATCGGCATTAACTGTTCCTGCTCTGGCATTGTGCATGGTTATCTTAGGGTTAAGAGAGGCTGCTCAGCCATGGAAACCCATTTCATGAAGCTCTCGTTATTGTGCTGACGTTGCTTCCAGAGGCAGTTTGGAACTCAGTAATGAGTTTTGCAATCGAGGACAGGTGATTTTTACACGCCACACGCTTCAGCACTCTGTGAGCTTGTGTGGCCTACCACTTTGCAGCTGAGCTGTTGTTGCTCCTAGACGTTTCCACTTCAAAATAACAGCACTTACAGTTGACAGGGCCAGCTCTAGCAGGGCATACATTTGACGAACTGAGTTGTTGGAAAGGTGGCATCGTATGACGGTGGTACTTTGAAAGTCACTGAGCTCTTCAGTAAGGCCATTCTACTTCCAATGTTTGTCTATTGAGATTGCATGGCTGTGTGCTCGATTTTATATACCTGTCAGCAATGGGAGTGGCTGAAATCCACTCATTTGAAGGGGTATCCACATACTTTTGTATATATAGTGTATGTAGCCTACACTCTCAATGCAGTTTACTGAAGGTAATCTCCATCTTACATTCATGAAATCTCCAGCAGCATCTATCTTTGTGCCAATGGCAGACGCTCAACATATGAAGTGCAGCTAGGACTACTCACTGTTAACAAAATGTATGGTACAATGTGTCCACAAACACGCTCGAGGAAATAGACATTTTGTTCCATGATGTTACAATAACAAAAGCGAGTGCACAGGCTTCACTAGATTCGCAGGGATTTGTTGTACCGGGGCACTATCTCTGCTACTGGTGCTGAGTCACCGCTACTAGGCCTATTTGCTTATCTGGTTGTTAAGTGGAGAATCGGATATGTTCCCTGTGACAAAATAACCACAATAAGTGGGTTATCATAAAGTATAAACAGCCACAACCTTCCAAAATTCCCCTTATAGCCAGGTGTAAGGGGAGAGAAAAGTACCAACAAGCTCAGTCAAAAATAAGCTAAATCAAATGTAATTTTCACTAGACTGTAGTCCAATAATCACATAATATTTTAGGCCTACATTTAAACTAATTTACATCAACGAAATAGCGTGGTGACTTTGACAGAACTTTGAGTTGATTAAATTGTGACAAATACAGTCATGGCCAAATGTTTTGAGAATGACACAAAGTCTGCTGCCTCAGTTTGTATTATGGCAATTTGCATATACTCCAGAATGTTATGAAGAGTGATCAGATGAATTGCAATTAATTGCAAAGTCCCTCTTTGCCATGTAAATTAACTGAATACCAAAAAAACGTTTCCACTGCATTTCAGCCCTGCCACAAAAGGACCAGCTGACATCATGTCAGTGATTCTCTCGTTAACACAATGCTGTGAGTGTTGACGAGGACAAGGCTGGAGATCACTCTGTCATGCTGATTGAGTTCTAATAACAGACTGGAAGCTTCAAAAATAGGGTGGTGCTTGGAATCATTGTTCTTCCTCTGTCAATCATGGATAGCTGCAAGGAAACACGTGCCATCATAATTGCTTTGCACAAAAAGGGCTTCACAGGCAAGGATATTGCTGCCAGTAAGATTGCACCTAAATCAACCATTTACCGGATCATCAAGAACTTCAAGTAGAGCGGTTCAATTGTTGTGAAGAAGGCTTCAGGGCACCCAAGAAAGTCCAGCAAGAGCCAGGACCGTATCCTAAAGTTGATTCAGCTGCGGAATCAGGGCACCACCAGTACAGAGCTTGCTCAGGAATGGCAACAGGCAGGTGTGAGTGCATCTGTACGCACAGTGAGGCGAAGACTTTTGGAGGATGGCCTGGTGTCAAGAAGGGCAGCAAAGAAGCCACTTCTCTCCGTGAAAAACATCAGGGACAGACTGATATTCTGCAAAAGGTACAGAGATTGGACTGCTGAGGACTAGGGTAAAGTCATTTTCTCTGATAAATCCCCTTTCCGATTGTTTGGGGCATCCGGAAAAAAAGCTTGTCCGGAGAAGACAAGGTGGGCGCTACCACCAGTCCTGTATCATACCAACAGTAAAGCATCCTGAGACCATTCATGTGTGGGGTTGCTTCTCAGCCAAGGGAGTGGGCTCACTCACAATTTTGCCTAAGAACACAGCCATGAATAAAGAATGGTACCAACACATCCTTCCAGAGCAACTTCTCCCAACCATCAATTAACAGGTGTGCCTTGTTAAAAGTTCATTATTAACAGGTGTGCCTTGTAAAAAGTTTAAGTTAAAGTATGGGTGGTATACAGAAGATAGCCCTATTAGGTAAAACACCAAGTCCATATTATGGTAAGAACAGCTCAAATAAGCAAAGATAAATGACAGTCCATCATTACTTTAAGAAATGAAGGTCAGTCAATCCGGAAAATGTCAACAACTTTAAAAGTTTCTTCAAGTGCAGTCGCAAAAACCATTAAGTGGTATGATGAAACTGGCTCTCATGAGGACCGCCACAGGAAAGTAAGACCCAGAGTTACCTCTGCTGCATATAAGTTCATTAGAGTTACGAGCCTCAGAAATTGCAGGCCAAATAAATGCTTCACAGAGTTCAAGTAACACACACATCTCAACATCAACTGTTCAGAGAAAACACTATTAAAGGACACCAATAAGAAGAAGGGACATGCTTGGGCCAAGAAACACGAGCAATGGACATTAGACCAGTGGAAATCTGTCCTTTGGTCTGATGAATCAAAATTTGCGATTTTTGGTTCCAGCCGCCGTATCTTTGTGAGATGCAGAGTAAGTGAGCGGATAATCTCTGCATGTGTGGTTCCCACCGTGAAGCTTGGAGGAGGTGTGATGGTGTGGGGGTGCTTTGCTGGTGACAATGTCAGTGATTTATTTAGAATTCAAGACACACTTAACCAGCATGGCTACCACAGCATTCTGCAGCGATACCCCATCCTATCTGGTTTGCGCTCAGTGGAACTATCATTTGTTTTTCAACAGGACAATGACCCAACACACCTCCAGGCTGTGTAAGGGCTATTTGACCAAGAAGGAGAGTGATGGAGTGTTGCATCAGATGACCTGGCCTCCTCAATCCCCTGACCTCAACCCAATTGTCATGGTTTGGGATGAGTTGGACCACAGAGTGAAGGAAAAGCAGCCAACAAATGCCCAGCATATGTGGGAACTCCTTCAAGACTTTTGTAAAAGCATTCCATGTGAAGCTGGTTGAGAGAATGCCAAGAGTGTGCAAAGCTGTCATCAAGGCAAAGGGTGGCTACTTTGATGAATCTCAAATATAAAATATATGTTGATTTGTTTAACACTTTTTGGTTGTGTGTTATTTCATAGTTTTGATGTGTTCACTATTATTCTAGAATGTAGAAAATTGTTGAAAAAAAGAAAAAAAGAGTCCAAACTTTTGGCTGGTACTGTACAGTATCAACCTCAACTAGCACTGTATCCCTGCATATATGGTACTGGTACTGTCCTTGTAAATATTCTTGTGTGTTTTATTTATTGTGTGTTTTTATTTGTATTTATCTGACCTAGTATGGTTTCCGTGCTCTTTTAGGATCCTATTCAGGATTTTCTATTTCTTATCTTTGATATTCAACACTGCATTGTTGAGGAAGACCTTGTAAGTAAGTACTGTTTACACATGTTGTATCCTGTGCGAGCAACAAATTAACATTGATTTGATTTGACATTTCTGATAGAGTTGGTTGAAGTGCCTCAAGCATCTGTTCCCACACTGTGTCTATAAAATCTGCAATGTTTTGTTTTACTATTACTATTTTTCATCCATATTACATAAAAAAATGTATATAAATGTGGTGTCGTGCCAAAGGTGTCATGCCACTGGTGCCATTCATGCTTGATTGACATCTGCATACATGGGTGGCAGGGATCCTCTCTCATGAACAAACAAAATTGGAGCATAAACAAACAATATTTCATGAACAAACAAACCGGAGCATATTATTGGCCTGTTTGTGTGACATTTGTGCACATATGGGCGTCAGGATCCTTGCTCGTCTTAGGATCACCACCTCCCCTCACACACACCCAACCTTACCACGGCAAGTCCAACTTGTTCCAGAGACCCGTATTCAGAGCCCCTCAAACCCATCATTGACTGCAGCAGTCCTCTCTCTCTCCCTCCCTCTGGAGCAGACTGTTCCATGACACGCACAAACCATCCCTGCAGAACTACTCAAGGCATTTACCACTGTCAACACAGGCCTACGCACGCAGAGTATCACACACACAGAGTAACACACACACAAACCAGTGATGTAGAAAACCTGAACAGACGTGCTGCGCCTTTTATAAATCTGTCTTTGACCAATCAATAGAAGGCGTAGGACTGTCCGTAGATTGACTACTTTAAATTTATTCAGATGTCAGATGTATATGTTTTATGACGTGAAACCGTATAGACTTGTTTTTTAACTTGGCATTGTCATCTGCCTTTGGATTTGCCTCAGTGCAACACCGTTTAAGAAGTCAATATAGTGACTGTGTCCGAATACCCACATTAGCGTACCACATACGTAGGCTACTCATCGTTACACACTATTTAGCACATACCGTTTAGTTAAAAAGTATGCAGTATGCCACGGCCGAAATGCAGTAGCTCAGTAGAATCTGGCTGTTTAGATAGGGCGGGGCCAAGTGCTGGTAGAGTTTTCCAAATTCAACAGACATGCATCACATTAACCATCCTGATAATTCTGTAGCTCATTTCCAATTCGATTAATTTCTCTAAACTCTGTATAGAATAGGAATGGAGTTATAGACCTAAGGCTGGTTATAGGCAGAATATCACATTCAACCTAAATCACAGCCCATAAAGCCCATCTATCTTATTTAAAAAGGACTAAAGACAGAAACATATCATTTGGTTCCATTTCAACATATTTATTAGTGAAACCAAAGTGTTGAAACATGTATAAATTCAATGAAATAGCCTAGCGCACACACCAAAACATTTTAAATGTTCAAATCAAAAGGCTAATGCACAAAACAACATGGACTGGCAGATGCATCGCAAATTCAGAACCGTTGGGCAGCAACATAGTAAACTAAAGCACTGATCATTGGGAACCAGATCAGAGTGACTGCTAAGGCATTATCCATAAATTAAATAATTAAATAGATAACCTAGCCATCCTAGCCTACAATCTATATGTTTAAATTAACTCAGCCACATCCTGAGTCCTCGGTGCCGACACATTCAGAAATCAAAAGACACATTCAGAAATTAAATATGGTTTAGTACTGGCAAAGGACAAGAGAACAAGAAACACTTTTCAATGAGAAAACAGAAATCCACTTAAAAAATTAAAAAATAAGTCTGTCTTCAGTTGTAGCTTAAGATGCAATAGCCTACTCGTGATAATTTTAAGGAGAACAAAAACGACATAGTTTCGCTATTTGGCATCTTCCCTACATCTTCCCTACTACTTGAACAGAACTAGGGCCTATCACTCGCAGCTCACCTCTTCCAATGCATTGTGGAAAAGTGTGCATCAAATTCTGCTAGATGAAGACTGGAATGAGTATAACATCCTGGCATTTAAACCATACTCGATTTTCAAACATTCACATAGGCATAATATAACACATTCCTTTTTTGCATACTGAGAAGGTGTAATGCGCGATTACACTGTTTCCCGCTATTTGTCGATTTCAGTAGCACATCCCCATATCTAAGTGATTACTATGACATCCAGGCATTTACAGTATACTCGGTTTTCAAAATGTTGCATACTATTCAACATGTATTTTTCCACATATTCAAATGACTTACTATTTAGGACACAAGCATGGGTATTCGGACACGGCCACTGTGTGGAGCAGGGTTCCCCAACTGGCGGTCCATAGGCCCCCCAAGTTTTCTGAGCAAATTATAATATTTTTTGTTGTTGTTGTTGGACATAAAAGACTGTAAAACCACCAGGAAATCAGCTCCAAGTGATTTTAATTTTGGAAATCTGTTCCCAAGTATTCCCACTCATAATGGAGACATGTAATTGTATACAAATTATTACATGTTAGTCAAGTATTATATCTGTTTGGGCTTGTAGTCTGCCAATTATTTTAAATTATGTTCCGCCCCAAGACCATCTGCTCAAGAAAAAATCAGCCCTGGTGTAGAGCAAACAGCTGCATTTAGCAGTGTGTGTCTGTGTGTGTGTCTGTGTTTCTGTGCGAGCGTGCATGCTTGAGTGTGTGCATGTGCATACGTGTCAGGAAAATCATAGATCACAGTTTTGATTTGATCTGACTCCAAACCAACAGCCATTTTGAAATACTGATTATACAACGAGTGTGTATGGATGGGTATGTATCACCATGAGTAATAGTTCTTTTAAAGGTGCAAATAGCAGTTGTTGCATACATTTTTGGACTTATAAATGAATGATATGTTCCCATTGATTCTTGAAGAATATAACTTATAAATGCCTCATCAACTGTCACGCCTCATCAGAATACAAAATATAAGGTTGTTTTACTCCAGTGTTAAATTAAATGTAAACAAACACTATATAGCCTTAAAAGATGGTTAAAACTATCATTTTGATATCATGGATGGTCGGTCAGTCCTTGCATCTATAGATCTGTCTATGAATTTGAGAGTGTTTACATCAGCCCCATCCCTCAGCTTTTTACAGAAACGGGCAGGGAGTACACTTTGTTATTATTTCTACTGCTGATTGCTGCTTTAAAATAAATATTTTTACTGTTATTTCCCGTAAACCTAGCTCATTCTGTGCCTTTGCCAGCTCCCCTGTCATGTTCGTTGTCATGCCAATAATGGATAGGCTAAGGCGTGACAAGGAATGAGAGATTATTTTAAACCTGCCCAGTTTTGTATAGTGAATGTGTGGGTGTTTAGAGGACAGTGGAGGGTATATCTGTGTGGACGTAGCAGGATTACACTCTTATTAAAAAAAAGGAGCTATCTAGAACCTAAAAGGGTTCTTCGGCTGTCCCCATAGGAGAACCCTTTGAAGAACCCTTTGGGTTCCATGTTGAACACTTTTCACAGAGGGTTCGACATGGATCCCAGAAGGGTTCTACCTAGAACCAAAAAGGGTTGTACTTGGAACTGAAAAAAGGTTATCCTATGGGGAAAACCGAAGAACCCTTTTGGAACCCTTTTGTAGGCATTGTACACTATGTGTGCTTTATGACAGTGTATGTTAGCTCTCTGGACATTAACGTAACTTGATTGACAATGGTATTTTCCATGTCCTACATTCTTTAGCAGCGTTTTGCCCTCATTGCATGCGAAGAGCAAGGCACACTATGGTAGCTGGGTGCTTGGGATAGTCAGGATCATAGACCTGGGTTCAAATGCTATTTGAAATCACTGCAAATACTTTAGATGGGCTTGATTGAGCATGTCTGACACTATGGACCTAATAGAATAGTTTAAAATGTGCAAACCCTGCCCAGCTGACCCTCTAGACAGGCTAAGGCAAACACTCAAAGTATTTGAAAGATTTCAGATAGTATTTGAACCCAAGTTTGTTAGAGTCAGGATCCCAGTTGGGTCCTTGCATCTTTCTTAAACCCATGCAAATGTTAAAATTACTCCCTGAGAGAGAACTTTCCAAATACACAAATCTCAAGGATAGTTCAAATCCAAAGCACTCACACACCCAAGGGATCTAAATAAGGAATTAAGTCAGGCTTAAGTGCTTAATGTGAAACTATGGTTCGCTTCACTCTGCTATTAGTGCAGGGGAAGTCATAGTTGAGGTTACAATGGAACGTCAGGATTGCCATGACATTACAAAGTCCAACCCCACTGGACGTCTGAGTCAAGACATTTGCCAACCAACCCAGTCTTAGAATAATCATCCCTCAAGCTTCATGAGATGCTGTGAGACAACCACATCAAATCACATTTATTTATATAGCCCTTCTTACATCAGCTGATATCTCAAAGTGCTGTACAGAAACCCAGCCTAAAACCCCAAACAGCAAGCAATGCAGGTGTAGAAGCACGGTGACTAGGAAAAACTCCCTAGAAAGGCGAAAACCTAGGAAGAAACGTAGAGAGGAACCAGGCTATGAGGGGTGGCCAGTCCTCTTCTGGCTGTGCCGGGTGGAGATTATAACAGAACATGGCCAAGTTGTTCAAATGTTCATAAATGACCAGCATGGTCAAATAACAATAATCACAGTAGTTGTTGAGGGTGCAACAAGTCAGCACCTCAGGAGTAAATGTCAGTTGGCTTTTCATAGCCAATCATTAAGAGTATCTCTACCACTCCTGCTGTCTCTAGAGAGTTGAAAACAGCAGGTCTGGGACAGGTAGCATGTCCGGTGAACAGGTCAGGGTTCCATAGCTGCAGGCAGAACAGTTGAACCTGGAGCAGCAGCACAGCAAGGTGGACTGGGGACAGCAAGGAGTCATCATGCCAGGTAGTCCTGAGGCATGGTCCTAGGGCTCAGATCCTCCTCCGAGAGAGAAAGAGAGAATTAGAGAGAGCATACTTAAATACACACAGAACACCGGATAAGACTGGAGAAGTACTCCAGATATAACAGACTGACCCTAACCCCCCGACACATAAACTACTGCAGCATAAATACTGGAGGCTGAGACAGGAGGGGTCAGGAGACACTGTGGCCCCATCTGATGATACCCCCGGACAGGGCCAAACAGGAAGGATATAACCCCACCCACTTTGCCAAAGCACAGCCCCCACACCACTAGAGGGATATCTTCAACCACCAACTTACCATCCTGAGACAAGGCTGAGAATAGCCCACAAAGATCTCCGCCACGGCACAACCCAAGGGGGGCGCCAACCCAGACAGGAAGATCACGTCAGTGACTCAACCCACTCAAGTGACGCACACCTCCTAGGGACGGCATGGAAGAGCACCGGTAAGCCAGTGACTCAGCCCCTGTAATAGGGTTAGAGGCAGAGAATCCCAGTGGAGAGAGGGGAACCGGCCAGGCAGAGACAGCAAGGGCGGTTCGTTGCTCCAGAGCCTTTCCGTTCACCTTCACACTCCTGGGCCAGACTACATTCAATCATATGACCTACTGAAGAGATGAGTCTTCAGTAAAGACTTAAAGGTTGAGACCGAGTCTGCATCTCTCACATGGGTAGGCAGACCATTCAATAAAAATGGAGCTCTATAGGAGAAAGCCCTGCCTCCAGCTGTTTGCTTAGAAGTTCTAGGGACAATTAGGAGGCCTGCGTCTTGTGACCGTAGTGTACATGTAGGTATGTACGGCAGGACCAAATCAGAAAGATAGGTAGGAGCAAGCCCATCTAATGCTTTGTAGGTTAGCAGTAAAACCTTGAAATCAGCCCTTGCCTTAACAGGAAGCCAGTGTAGGGAGGCTAGCACTGGAGTAATATGATCACATTTTTTGGTTCTACTCAGGATTCTATCAGCCGTATTTAGTACTAACTGAAGTTTATTTAGTGCTTTATCCGGGTAGCCGGAAAATAGAGCATTGCAGTAGTCTAACCTAGAAGTAACAAAAGCATGGATACATTTTTCCTGCATCATTTGTGGACAGAAAGTTTCTGATTTTTGCAGTGTTACGTAGATGGAAAAAAGCTGTCCTTGAAACAGTCTTGATATGATCATCAAAAGAGAGATCAGGGTCCAGAGTAACGGAGAGGTCTCTTTGTTTCTTGGGACCTAGAACAAGCATCTCTGTTTTGTCCGAGTTTAAAAGTAGAAAGTTTGCAGCCATCCACTTCCTTATGTCTGAAACACAGGCTTCTAGCGAGGGCAATTACTGATATCTTTCCGACAGATAAGATCTAAACCAGGCCAGAACTTGTCCGTGTAGACCAATTTGGGTTTCCAATCTCTCCAAAAGAATGTGGTGATCAATGGTATCAAAAGCAGCACTAAGGTCTAGGAGCACGAGGACAGATGCAGAGCCTCGGTATGACACCATTAAAAGGTAATTTACCACCTTCACAAGTGCAGTCTCAGTGCTATGATGGGGTCTAAAACCAGACTGAAGCATTTCGTATACATTGTTTGTCTTCAGGAAGGCAGTGAGTTGCTGCACAACAGCTTTTTCTATAATTTTTGAGGGGAATGAATGATTCGATATAGGCCGATAGATTTTTATATTTTCTGGGTCAATGTTTGGCTTTTTCAAGAGAGGCTTTATTACTGCCACTTTTAGTGAGTTTGGTACACATCCGGTGGATAGAGAGCCGTTTATTATGTTCAACATAGGAGGGCCGAGCACAGGAAGCAGCTCTTTCAGTAGTTTAGTTGGAATAGGGTCCAGTATTCAGCTTGAAGGTTTAGAGGCCATGATTATTTTCATCATTGTGTCAAGAGATATAGTACTAAAACACTTGAGTTTCTCTCTTGATCCTAGAGGTTACCATGTTAGAGACAGATATATTGATTTTTTTATGGGTTCCCCAGGTCTATGCCATTGCCTTGGAAATCAAACATACGGTTTCATCCCAGAAGACTGATTGTTTACATCAGACATTTGACAGTAAACAGTATGGTGGTGGTGACTCACTACTAAACACCACCAAATCTAAGGCTGTTATGTAAAGCTGACCCAACCCTGGCTAGGGCTGCTCTGATGGCGGTGTCACAGGACAAGACAGGTATCCTGACCCTGTAAATGCTGGCCTGTCTGTGTCTCTAAGGCTCAGCCTTTCCTGTCTGTTTTTCTCTCACCATTATTATCTCGAACCTGATTTGTGTCTGAGCCACGATCTGTGGCCAAGGATTAAGATCCAAATCTGTGTACCAACACAAGCACACGCAGGCATGCACACACACAAAAACACATACACACACACACACCTTAGTCATACACTACTTTTTCTGTCCAGACTGAGTTTGAATTGATCTGCATAATCGATAATGATGAAAATCAGTCTTGTATATTACAGTGCCTTGCGAAAGTATTCGGCCCCCTTGAACTTTGCGACCTTTTGCCACATTTCAGGCTTCAAACATAAAGATATAAAACTGTATTTTTTTGTGAAGAATCAACAACAAGTGGGACACAATCATGAAGTGGAACGACATTTATTGGATATTTCAAACTTTTTTAACAAATCAAAAACTGAAAAATTGGGCGTGCAAAATTATTCCGCCCCTTTACTTTCAGTGCAGCAAACTCTCTCCAGAAGTTCAGTGAGGATCTCTGAATGATCCAATGTTGACCTAAATGACTAATGATGATAAATACAATCCACCTGTGTGTAATCAAGTCTCCGTATAAATGCATCTGCACTGTGATAGTCTCAGAGGTACGTTAAAAGCGCAGAGAGCATCATGAAGAACAAGGAACACACCAGGCAGGTCCGAGATACTGTTGTGAAGAAGTTTAAAGCCGGATTTGGATACAAAAAGATTTCCCAAGCTTTAAACATCCCAAGGAGCACTGTGCAAGCGATAATATTGAAATGGAAGGAGTATCAGACCACTGCAAATCTACCAAGACCTGGCTGTCCCTCTAAACTTTCAGCTCATACAAGGAGAAGACTGATCAGAGATGCAGCCAAGAGGCCCATGATCACTCTGGATGAACTGCAGAGATCTACAGCTGAGGTGGGAGACTCTGTCCATAGGACAACAATCAGTCATATATTGCACAAATCTGGCCTTTATGGAAGAGTGGCAAGAAGAAAGCCATTTCTTAAAGATATCCATAAAAAGTGTTGTTTAAAGTTTGCCACAAGCCACCTGGGAGACACACCACACATGTGGAAGAAGGTGCTCTGGTCAGATGAAACCAAAATTGAACTTTTTGGCAACAATGCAAAACGTTATGTTTGGCGTAAAAGCAACACAGCTCATCACCCTGAACACCATCCCCACTGTCAAACATGGTGGTGGCAGCATCATGGTTTGGGCCTGCTTTTCTTCAGCAGGGACAGGGAAGATGGTTAAAATTGATGGGAAGATGGATGGAGCCAAATACAGGACCATTCTCGAAGAAAACCTGATGGAGTCTGCAAAAGACCTGAGACTGGGACGGAGATTTGTCTTCCAACAAGACAATGATCCAAAACATAAAGCAAAATCTACAATGGAATGGTTCAAAAATAAACATATCCAGGTGTTAGAATGGCCAAGTCAAAGTCCAGACCTGAATCCAATCGAGAATCTGTGGAAAGAACTGAAAACTGCTGTTCACAAATGCTCTCCATCCAACCTCACTGAGCTCGAGCTGTTTTGCAAGGAGGAATGGGAAAAAAATTCAGTCTCTCGATGTGCAAAACTGATAGAGACATACCCCAAGCGACTTACAGCTGTAATCGCAGCAAAAGGTGGCGCTACAAAGTATTAACTTAAGGGGGCTGAATAATTTTGCACGCCCAATTTTTCAGTTTTTGATTTGTTAAAAAAGTTTGAAATATCCAATAAATGTCGTTCCACTTCATGATTGTGTCCCACTTGTTGTTGATTCTTCACAAAAAAATACAGTTTTATATCTTTATGTTTGAAGCCTGAAATGTTGCAAAGTTCAAGGGGGCCGAATACTTTCGCAAGGCACTGTATATAATGTATGTAGAATTTCTTCATGTTTATATACACAAGGTGTACAAAATATTAAGAACACCTGCTCTTTCCATGTCATAGACTGAATCCATTTGAAAACTATGATCCCTTATTGATTGTTGTTAAATCCTCTTCAGTCAGTGGAGATGAGGGGAGGAGACCGTTTAAAGAAGGATTTTTAAGCCTTGAGACAATAGAGACAAGGATTGTGTATGTGTGCCATTCAGAGGGTGAATAGGCAAGACAAAATATTTAAGTGCCTTTGAACGGGGTATGGTAATAGGTGCCAGGCAAACCGGTTTGAGTAGGTCAAGAACTGCAACGCTGCTGGGTTGCGCAACAGTTTCCTGTGTGTATCAAGAATGGTCCACTACCCAAAGGACGTCCAGCCAATTTGACACAACTTTGGGAAGCAACATCCCTGTGGAATGCTTTCGACACCTTGTAGAGTCCATGTCCCGACGAATTGAGGCTGTTCTGAGGGTAAAAGGGGGTGCAACTCAATATTACAGTAGGAAGGTGTTCCAAATGTTTTGTACACTCAGTGTATAGCATCCATGTATGAAATGTTGTATAATGCTCCTACATCAAACAGTTGAGTGAACTGTTTTTTTTCTCTGTCTATATGTCTGTCTGCCCTTTCAGGACATTGATGAGTTGATGCACACGGACAGACCGGACTGGCAGAGTGTCATGCAGTATGTTTCTCAGATCTACAAGTACTTTGAGACTTGACCAGAGAACAGGGGGCAAGAGGACAGGAGGAGGAGGAAGAAAGGATGCACCGCAGCACTTTCTGTACGGTCCATGTCACCTTCTCTCAACATGGAAACCTAGAACCCTTATTCCTCAAACACACTGACTGAACCCCCTCAACTGACTCTCACATCCTCCTCAACACTAAAAGTTTGAACTTGCTTGGAGTTACTGTTTTTCTAACTCCTACGTACATAATGGTACAATCGACACTTTGTGTTAGAATGCTGAGATCTGTGACTGCAAATAAGAAATATAAAACCTTATTGTTAGCCCTTACATGGAAAGACATGATGCAATTATTTTTTATTGTTTATGTTGAAGTCCAATGATTATTTAGAAATTATACTTTAAAGGGATAGTTCACCCAAATTACAAAATTACATATTGGTTTCCTTATCCTGTAAGCAGTCTATGGACAAGGTATGACAGCAATCCATGCATTGGTTTAGTTTCCTTGATACTGTTTCCAAATGCTAATGTTTTAGCATTTGTGGCACAAATCCCATTCAAGTCATGGCACCGATATTAGCATTGT
The DNA here is from genome assembly GCF_002021735.2 of Oncorhynchus kisutch. NCBI lineage: Eukaryota > Metazoa > Chordata > Actinopteri > Salmoniformes > Salmonidae > Oncorhynchus > Oncorhynchus kisutch. Next base: position 35,177,748 of record NC_034179.2, read on the forward strand.
TCACACATGTCCAAATTATCCGAAAGTATCTCAAATGGATTATGAGCTCAACAAAGTCACTTATAGATGATTTAAACATGATTGGTGAAAAATGCTAATACCATGACTTGAATGGGATTTGTGCCACACATGCTAAAACATTATCATTTGGAAACAGCACCAAGGAAACTAAACCAAAGCATAGATTCATTCCATCTCCATAGACTACTTACCAAGGTTATTGTGGTAAATCACAACTGAAATTAAAACAAAAACGATTCATTATAAATGATTGAGTAAACTGAAATGAAGTAATTAGCAACCCGTTTGAAAAACTCAAACTATACTGAAACTATTATCTTTGACTCCAAAACAAACAAAAATAAAATAAAACACATTGAATGAAACATTAAATTGAAACCATCACAACAAAAATTGTATGGATTTTCAATCCTTTCTGCTGACCCACCCATCCACAAATCTAACAACACAACCTTCAAATCTGAAAATGTATATTTTTACATCAACAAATAACCTTCAATTGATTACATTTTCATCTCGCTCATCAAATGTTTTGAACCAATAAATACATCCCCCGCGACCCCTCTAGGAGTTGCGACCCCGAATTTGAATACCACTGGCTTACAGCGTAAGGAAACGAATACATCATATTGTAATTTGGTGAACTATCCCTTTAAAGGAAGAGTTTGGTTTTACATGAGAAGCCTATCAAATCAAATTGACTGCTTTCCGTTCGTCCAAAAGAAACCAATGCCTTTGCTTTTGTTTACGAGACAGACCCAAGTTGCCATCTATTGGCACTACAATGAATTGACAACACTACATGTAGCTCTGAATAATATTTTACAGTCACACTATTTAATGGAAATGTGTTATTATTAATAAGGAATGTCTTCGCTGTTTAAGCACTGTGGGCCTGACTGACTGACTCAATTAAACCAATATATGGTGTCCTTTAGCAACTGTTATTTTGGGGTTTTGCACAGCAATATGATTTTGTCTCCAGCAAGCCTCTTTTAGCTGTAGCTATCATACTGGGGATGGTCGATGGAACATAACTGCAAAAGGTGTTGAAACTAGGACAATTACTATGATGTCATCCAAATGTACCATGGAAGACAATCCGGAATGAACCACAACCCTGAATGTTTAGCTTCAGTCATGGTTAGTCTCTGATAAAGGAAGTGCTGCAGTACAGTATTTATTTATATATGTGCTCAGAAATGTGAGAATGATGCAGGAAATGTACAGTTGAAGTCGGATGTTTACATACACTACTGCTGGAGTCATTTAAACTTGTTTTCAACCACTCCACAAATTTCTTGCTATAGAAATGATAGCAATTTCTTGCTATAACAAACTATAGTTTTGGCAAGTCAGTTACTGTGCATGACACAAGTAATTTTCACAACAATTGTTTACAGACAGATTATTTCACTTACAATTCACTGTATCACAATTCCAGTGGATCAGAAGTTTACATACACTAAATTGACTGTGCCTTTGAACAGCTTGGAAAATTCCAGAAAATGATGTCATGGCTTTTTTTCTGATTGGCTAATTTACATAATTTGAGTCAATTGGAGGTGTACCTGGATGTATTTCAAGGCCTACCTTCAAACTTAGTGCCTCTTTGCTTGACATCATGGGAAAATCAAAAGAAATCAGCCAAGACCTCAGGAAAAAATTGTAGACCTCCACAAGTCTGGTTCATCCTTGGGAGCAATTTCCAAATGCCTGAATATACCACGTTCATCTGTACAAACAATAGTGAGCAAGTATAAACATCATGGGACCACGCAGCCATCATACCATTCAGGAAGGAGACGTGTTCTGTCTCCTAGAGATGAATGTACTTTGGTGGGAAAAGTGCAAATCAATCCCGGAACAACAGCAAAGGACCTTGTGAAGATGCTGGAGGAAACAGGTACAAAAGTATCTATATTCACAGTAAAACAAGTCCTATATTGACATAACCTGAAAGGCTGCTCAGCAAGGAAGAAGCCACTGCCCCAAAACCGCCATAAAAAACTACGGTTTGCAACTGCACATGGGGACAAAGATCGTACTTTTTGGAGAAATGTCCTCTGGTCTGATGAAACAAAAATAGAACTGTTTGGCCATAATGACCATCGTTATGTTTGGAGGAAAAAGGGTGAGGTTTGCAAGCCGAAGAACACCATCCCAACCATGACTCACAGGGGTGGCAGCATCATGTTGTGGGGGTGCTTTGCTGCAGGAGGGACTGGTGCACTTCACAAAATAGATGGCATCATGAGACAGGAAAATTATGTGGATATATTGAAGTTAAAGCTTGGTCGCAAAGGGGTCTTCCAAATGGACAATGTTCCCAAGCATACTTCCAAAGTTGTGGCATAATGGCTTAAGGACAACAAAGTCAAGGTATTGGAGTGGCCATCACAAAGCCCTGACCTCAATCCTATAGAAAATGTGTAGGCAGAACTGAAAAAGCGTGTGCGAGCAAGGAGGCCTACAAACCTGACTTAGTTACACCAGCTCTGTCAGGAGCTGGTGTAACAAAAAATTCACCCAACTTATTGTGGGAAGCTTGTGGAAGGCTACCCTAAACGTTTGACCCATGTTAAACAATTTAAAGGCAATGCTACCAAATACTAATTGAGTGTATGTAAACGTACAACCCACTGGGAATGTGATGAAAGAAATAAAAGCTGAAATAAATCATTCTCTTTACTATTATTCGGACATTTCACATTCTTAAAATGAAGTGATGATCCTAACTGACCTAAGACAGGGAATGTTTACTAGGATTAAATTTCAGGAATTGTGAAAAACTGAGTTTAAATGTATTTGGCCAAGGTGTATGTAAACTTCCGACTTCAGCTGTATGTGAGCGTTTTCTATTACAGCGAGAGAGATTTCTGAGATTTGCTCAGAGGTGGAAGCCTCCTCTGGACTGAGTGACAGATGGATATTGTTAAATAAAGTATTTTGTCAATCATCACTGGTCATTCTCACACTCTCTATTGTGTGTGTGTGTGTGTGTGTGTGTGTGTGTGTGTGTGTGTGTGTGTGTGTGTGTGTGTGTGTGTGTGTGTGTGTGTGTGTGTGTGTGTGTGTGTGTGTGTGTGTGTGTGTGTGTGTGTGTGTGCGCGTGTGTGTGTGTGTGCCTGCATGTGTGTGTTAAATAAGATCGGTTGTCATCTAAAGCCTTGTTTATAACATGTAACAGGTGTCCTGTGTCTTGATCTTCTCCACATTCACATTTTCAATCATTAAAGTAGCTGTCCAGTGTTGCAGGTTTCTATGAAGTGTAACCTAGAATTAATGACAATGTGAATTAAATATATTTCCTTCCCAAAAAGTATAATTAAGGATGTTAAAAGGCTGTTATTTTCTGTTGCCCTGCAAGGCCTGCGAGGAAACAACAGAATGGTTTGGGCTTGTACCGATCAAAAACAGCTGATTTGCCAGCTCAGCCAATTCGAAGTGAATGTACTTGGATATTCAAATGAGCTATCAACTCTACGTCCCACCTACTGGCTAGCAGACTTGCTTTATTTGACCCAGGCGGCAGCTTAACCAAGTCAAATAGTTTGGATGGATTCAGGATTTGGAAAAGCATTATGGAACTACTATGGCTCTTTATTATAACAGCAATAAATGCAAATGGATTATTTCACAAACGTGATTTGTTTCTGTCCATTGCTTGTCCCTATTCCTGATTTTTTTTCTTATTAGCTAGCTAACTAGCTGCTACCTACATCAGTCAACAGCTAACTAGGGCTCTATTCAATCTGTAACGCTGAAGCTTTACAGATTATGCGATATAAATGTAAACAACATTTCCAATTGAGCCGACATATGCAGCGTTTACCGTGAATGCAGGCTCCGCTAAAGCGGGAACATTGCCTTTAAATTTCAATTACGCTGTAAAGCTGAACTTCCGCGATGCGGATTGAATAGAGCCCCTAGGTTTCCTCTTCACATCCAACTTTTAACAACAAACCAAAGTATTTGAAATAGAAGTGACTGGTGAAATAGATGTTGTAAAGGCTTCCTTTTAGCTAAACACTATCTGTGGATTGCTTTGCTCGACTAACTACCTTCTGATTAGAGTGCAGTGCACTCCTGATTCTGTCTCCACTACAAGAGGATTCAGACCAGAGAGTGAGTTGAGTTAGCCTATATATTTTTTGTAACAGTTTTTGTAAAACTTTTTTGAGAAATTTGGAGAGAATTTTTTTGTTGTTGAATAAATGTATTTATTGGTTTTGTTAGTTTTAAGAGATGAAAATGTAATGAATTGAAGGAAATTTGTTGATGTACAAATGTTCATTTACCAATTTTAAGGCTGTCATTAGACTTGGGGATGGGCTCCAATGAATTCTGTCGAAGAAAAAATTACCACTGATTTAGAGGGCAGTATAATGATGATTTAAATGGTTTGGTATTGGTATTTTGGTATTTTATTAGGATCCCCATTAGCTATTGCAAAATCAACAGCTACTCTTCCTGGGGTCCACACAAAACATGAAAAATGACAATACAGAACATTCATACACAAGAACAGCTCAAGGACAGAACTACATTAAACAAATTTAAGTCACACATAGCCTACATATCAATGCATACACAAACTATCTAGGTCAAATAGGGGAGAGGCGTTGTGCCATGAGGGGTTGCTTCATCTGTTTTTTGAAACCAGGTTTGCTGTTTCTTTGAGCAATATGAGATGGAACGGAGTGCCATGCAATAACTGCTCTATATACAGTGGGGCAAAAAAGTATTTGGTCAGCCACCAATTGTGCAAGTTCTCCCACTTAAAAAGATGAAAGAGGCCTGTAATTTTCATCATAGGTACACTTCAACTATGACAGACAAAATGAGGGGGAAAAAATCCAGAAAATCCCATTGTAGGATTTTTTATGAATTTATTTGCAAATTATGGTGGAAAACAAGTATTTGGTCACCTACAAACAAGCAAGATTTCTGGCTCTCACAGACCCGTAACTTCTTCTTTAAGAGGCTCCTCTGTCCTCCACTCGTTACCTGTATTAATGGCACCTGTTTGAACTTGTTATCAGTATAAAAGACACCTGTCCACAACCTCAAACAGTCACACTCCAAACTCCACTATGGCCAAGACCAAAGAGCTGTCAAAGGACACCAGAAGCAAAATTGTAGACCTGAACTTGGCTGGGAAGACTGAATCTGCAATAGGTAAGCAGCTTGGTTTGAAGAAATCCACTGTGGGAGCAATTATTAGGAAATGGAAGAAATACAAGACCACTGATAATCTCCCTCGATCTGGAGCTCCATCCAAAATCTCACCCCGTGGGGTCAAAATGATCACAAGAACGGTGAGCAAAAATCCCAGAAGCACACAGGGGGACCTAGTGAATGACTTGCAGAGAGCTGGGACCAAAGTAACAAAGCCTACCATCAGTAACACACTACGCCGCCAGGGACTCAAATCCTGCAGTGCCAGACGTGTCCCCCTGCTTAAGCCAGTACATATCCAGGCCCGTCTGAAGTTTGCTAGAGAGCATTTGGATGATCCAGAAGAAGATTGGGAGAATGTCATATGGTCAGATGAAACCAAAATATAACTTTTTGGTTAAAAACTCAACTCGTCGTGTTTGGAGGACAAAAAATGCTGAGTTGCATCCAAAGAACACCATACCTACTGTGAAGCATGGGGATGGAAACATCATGCTTTGGGGCTGTTTTTCTGCAAAGGGACCAGGACGACTGATCCGTGTAAAGGAAAGAATGAATGGGGCCATGTATCATGAGATTTTGAGTAAAACCTCCTTCCATCAGCAAGGGCATTGAAGATGAAACGTGGCTGGGTCTTTCAGCATGACAATGATCCCAAACACACTGCCCGGGCAACGAAGGAGTGGCTTCGTAAGAAGCATTTCAAGGTCCTGGAGTGGCCTAGCCAGTCTCCAGATCTCAACCCCATAGAAAATCTTTGGAGGGAGTTGAAAGTCCGTGTTGCCCAGCAACAGCCCCAAAACATCACTGCTCTGGAGGAGATCTACATGGAGGAATGGGCCAAAAAACCAGCAACAGTGTGTGAAAACCTTGTGAAGACTTATAGAAAACATTTGACCTCTGTCATTGCCAACAAAGGGTATATAACAAAGTATTGAGATAAACTTTTGTTATTGACCAAATATTTATTTTTCACCATAATTTGCAAATAAATTCATGATAAAATCCTACAATGTGATTTTCTGGATTTTTTTTCCATTTTGTCTATCATAGTTGAAGTGTACCTATGATGAAAATTACAGGCCTGCCTCATCTTTTTAAGTGGGAGAACTTGCACAATTGGTGGCTGACTAAATACTTTTTTGCCCCACTGTAATAATAATAATGTAAGCTTTCTTGAATTTGTTCTGGATTTGGGGACTGTGAAAAAAACCCTGGTGGCATGTTTTGTGGGGGTAAGTGTGTGTGTCAGAGCTGTGTGTAAGTTGACTATACAAACCATTTGGGATTTTCAACACATGAATGTTTCTTATAAAAAGAAGAAGTGTTGCAGTCAGTCTCTCCTCAACTCTTAGCCAAGAGAGAATGGCATGTATAGTATTTATATCAGCCCTCTGATTACAATGAAGAGCAAGACGTGATTCTCTGTTCTGGGCCAGTTGCAGCTTAACTTGGTCTTTCCTTACAACTCCGGACTGCACGACTGGACAATAATCAAGATAAGATAAAACTAGAGCCTGCAGGACTTGCTTTGTGGAGTGTGGTGTTACAGACAGACCTCTCCACATCTTTACAACCATTGAATCTATATGTTTTGACCATGACAGTTTACAATCTAAGGTAAAACCAAGAAATGTAGTCCCCTCAACCTGTCAGACACACCATTCATTACCAAATTCAGCTGAGGTCTAGAACTTAAGGAATGATTTGTACCAAATACAATGCTCTTAGTGTTAGAGATGTTCAGGAACAGTTTATTACTGGCCACCCATTCCAAAACAGACTGCAACTCTTTGTTAAGGGTTTCAGAGACTTCATTAGCTGTGAGAGAGATGCCCTGCAGTACACCACACTTTACATGTTTGATATTAGAGACGCTTCCATTAAAGAAAACCCTTATAGTTCTATAGATAGATAGCTCTGAATCCACAATATGGCAGAGGTTGAAAAGCCATAACACATACGTTTTTCCAACAACGGTTTATGGTCAATAATACGGCTGCACTGAAATCTAACAATACATCTCCCACAATCTTCTTATTATCAATTTCTTTGAAACCAATCATCAGTTATTTGTGTCAGTGCAGTTAAGTGTTAAGTGCCCTTCTCGATAAGCAAGCTGAAAGTCTGATGTTACTTTGTTTACAGACAAATAACATTGTATTTGGTCAAACAATTTTTTCCAACAGTTTGCTAAGAGCTGGCAGGAAGCTGCTAGGTCTGCTCTTAGAACCAGTAAAGGCCGCTTTACCACTCTTGGGTAGTGGAATTACTTTGGCTTCCCTCCAGGCCTGAGGACAAAGACTTTCCTAAGGACTCAGATATGACAGAAAGGGGTGACTATACAGTCAGCTACCATCCTCAGTAGCTTTCCATCTAAGTTGTCAATGCCAGGAGGTTTGTCATTATTGATCAATAATATTTTTTCCACCTCTCCCACACTAACTTTACAGAATTCAAACTTGCTATGCTTTTCTTTCATTATTTGTTTTTTTATGCATGAATACGATGACTCACTGTTCTTTGTTGCATTTCCGGCCTAAGTTTGCTCACTTTGCCAATGAAGTAATCATAAAAATAATTGGCAACATCAAATGGTTTTGTGATGAATAAGCCATCTGATTGGATGAAAGCATATTTCTTACTGATATTATACTGGAGTTGAATTTGTCTTTCTGCCCATCATTTCAATTAAAGTACTCCAAAGAACTCCATTGATATTTGCTTCATAATACAGTTTCTTCTTCTTTTTGTTGAGTTTAGTCACATCATTTCTGCAGTAAGTCAACCAGTCAGATGTGCAGCCAGACTTATTAGCCACTCCTTTAGCCCCATCTCTTTCAACCATACTATTCTTCAATTCCTCATCAATCCATGGAGCCTTAACAGTTCTAATAGTCAGTTTCTTAACAGGTGCATGTTTATCCATAATTGGAAGAAGCAATTTCATAAATTCATCAAGTGCAGCGTCTGGATGCTCCTCATTAATCACATCAGACCAACAAATATTTTTAGGCCCAGCTGTTGTAACTTTGTCTTTCCTGGATATAGCCACTATATTGTGATCACTGCATCCAATGAGTACGGATACAGCTTTAGAACAAAGTTCTACAGTATTAGTACAAATGTGATTGATACATGTGGATGATCTTGTTCCTGTAGTGTTTGTAAACACCCTGGTAGGTTGATTAATAATTAATTAATAATAATTAATAACCTGAACCAGATTACAGGCACAGTAAGAAGTTTCCTCTTGAGCAGACAGATTGAAATGTCCAGATTCATCTACACTTGTAAGATATCCAGACACAATGTATGCCTGACTACCTCAGGAAGTGGGCAGGGAGATCTGATCACAGTCATATCACCATGTGTCTTTTGATTATCTACACCTGTCGAAAAATGTCGGCACAATCAGAATGTGGACAAGATCAGGACAAAGGACGCATGTTAGATGTACCCATGTATTCATTTCCCCTCTCCTTTTGTTAAGGGTTATAGGAGGAAGTGGACAGGTGTTTCTAATCCAGAATTAGAGTAGCTTTCATACATTAGAGTAAAATACACCACATGGGATGCTATGTTACAGCTTTTCAACATAACAATATTATTTGATGTGTGATGCAACAAGGTTGTAGTCAGTGGTGTGTGTCCACCGCCCTGGATGGTACCAATTTAATTGGGTTTCCAGAAAGCCTATTAAACCTCTGTGCCAGGTTTGTGTATGGGAAGACAGTGGAAAATGGGGAGGTATTTTTGTTTTGCCATCAGGGCCATTGTTATATCCTAGTAGATTTCTAAAGTTACTTCATAGTGCAAACAGGCTGGTGCATGCCTTACAAACAGGTGAGTGCATTCTCCATATCCTGCAAACAATCCTTTATGAATAACACTTACACTGAATAAAAATATAAAAGCAACATCTAAAGTGTTGGTCCCATGTTTCCTGAGCTGAAATAAAAGATCCCAGAAATTATCCATATGCACAAAAATGTTGTGCACAAATGTATTTACATCCTTGTTAGAAAGAATTTCTCCTTTGCCTAGATAATACATCCATCTGACAGGTGTGGCATATCAAGAAGCTGATTAAACAGCATGATCATTACACAGGTGCACCTTGTGCTGAGGACCATGAAGGCCAGTTTTGTCAAACAATATAATGCCACAGATGCCTCAAGTTTTTAGGGAGTGTGCAATTGGCATGCTGACTGCAGAAATGTTCACCAGAGCTGTTGCCAGAGAATTGAATGTTCATTTATCTGCCATAAGCCGCCTCCAACAGCGTTTTAGAGGATTTGTCAAAATGTCCAACCGGCCTCACAACCACAGACCAAGTGTAACCACGCCAGCCCAGGACCTCCCCATCCGGCTTCTTCACCTGTGGGATTGTCTGAGACCAGCCACCCAGACAGCTGATGAAACTGTGGTTTTGCACAACTGAAGAATTGCTGCACAAACTGTCAGAAACGGTCTCAGGGAAGCTCATCTGCGTGCTCGCATTTTATCGATGGCAATTTGAACGCACAGCGATACCGTGACGAGATCTTGAGGCCCATTGTCGTGCTGTTCATCCGCCGCAATCACCTCATATTTCAACATGATAATGCACGGCCCCATGTCACAAGGATCTCTACACATTTCCTGGAAGCTGAAAATGTCCCAGTTCTTCCATGGCCTTCATACTCACCAGACATGTCACCCATTGAGCATGTTTGGGTTGCTCTGGGCGTGTACGACAGCGTGTTCCAATTCCCGCCAATATCCATAAATATCGCACAACCATTGAAGAAGAGTGGGACAACAATCCACAGGCCACAATCACCAGCCTGATCAACACAATGTGAAGGAGTTGTGAAGTTCTGCATGAAGCAAATGGTGGTCACAACAGATACTGACTGGTTTTCAGATCTACGCCCTTACCTTGTTTTTAAGGTATCTGTGACCCTTAACCGAAGGGTTAGCTAAAAGGGTTAGAGTTTAAAAGTTGCTAATTAGCTAAAATGCTAAAGTTGTCTGTGATGAGATTTGAACACTCAACCTTTGGGTTACTAGACGTTTGCGTTATACACCTACCAATCCACTCCGACCAACCACCCTCCTTTCCTTAATAACCTTCTTTCAAATGTAACATAATCATTCTAATATCAGTGTTTCGGATCTACGTTTACTATGTTACGTCTAGTCTATGAGACCAGGCTGCTTAGGGCGAACAACTGGGTGGGAGTTCGAGTATGAATCAATTCACACATTTTAGACATCGGTGGAGGGATGGCCTTGAAATGAAAAGATGTAGATGTCTTGAGTGGGTTATTGCCAGCACAATAAAAAACGAAAAAACGACTACATCAACCTGAAAGCATGCTGGTTCATTGTTTACACCAACTTTGATAGGTGCGTATACGCTTTAAAAAGTGATGACTTGTCTGAGCTTCATTAAAGTGGAGCTGTTGTTCACAGCATCACACGTCTGTAGAAATCGCTGAATTTGAGGCGTGGCTAGCCTACTTTGTGTCATGACATTTTTTTCGTTACTTGAAAAACCATGTGACGTAGTGAATCTCCACAATACTACTATGCACAACAGCCACGCAACAGATGCTTGGCTTGAAGGGACCGGGCGCACAAGTAAAGGACTGGCAAATAATGCACTGTTTCAAGAGGGGTAAGCAACAAAGCTATTTAAGAAATTGTTTGCAGATATAAGTTATGTTTTGAATGTATATTTGATAACATGTGGCTTGGTTAGAGTGATTGTAGTAGCATACTATGGCATTTTTGTTAGATTCATGATAACCGATACGAAGTCGCCAATAATTCACATTTCAAACAATTGTAATTACAGGGTTTGCTTTGGAGAAAAGTAAAGTATCCTATGTTCTTTTTCCTTTTCACAGATGGCTGTTTACACAAACCATACTTTTGGAATGTTCTTGGATTATTGCAAAAATACTTTATTTCTCTTTTGGACCCACTAGAACAGTGTCGCTCATGACACTTATTTTCGAAGACCGACCTAATGTTCTGACATATTTGCGGAGATGAATTCGTACTACATAGTATTTGAGATATTAATAGCAATCTTGTCCATATCTGGCAATGTATTGGTTTGCTGGTCTGTCGCCATCAACACCACTCTGAAAACAGCAACTAACTACTTTTTGGTGTCTTTGGCTGTGGCAGATATTTTGGTGGGTTGCCTTGCCATCCCCTTTGCCATAACCATAAGCATCGGTATCCTTTTGGACTTCTATGGATGTCTTTTTCTTGCCTGTTTTGTTTTGGTACTGACTCAAGGCTCAATTTTCAGCCTCCTTGCAGTTGCAATTGATAGATATTTGGCCATCAATATACCCCTCAGGTGAGTACCTTTTTACTTGGGATTTTCATTGCTAGACAGACATTGAAATCTGTGTTTTGTGATTTAAAATGAATAGCATATACTTACAAGTAATTCAGGAAAAGCCCAGACAAATAGACATGTTTTTCAAGACAGGTCAACTAGGAATACTTCACTGACGGGGAAAATGTATTGCAGTAGCGTATCATGTACACGATTAAAATGGCTTTAAAAAAGAACAAGAATAATACAGTAGTCAACAAATTCACAAAAACCTCTGTGTTTTGGGATATATTTATCTTATGGGATATATATTTATCTTAAAGTGGTGGAAAAAGTACCCAATTGTCATACTTGAGTAAAAGTAAACATAACTTAATAGAAAATGACTCAAGTGAAAGTCACCCAGTAAAATACTACTTGAGTAAAAGTCTAAAAGTATTTGGTTTGAAATATACTTAAGTATCAAAAGTAAAAGTATAAATAATTTCAAATTGCTTATAAGGATAGCATGGGGCACTACAACACACAAATGAAGCATTTGTGTTTAGTGAGTCCGCCAGATCAGAGGCAGTAGGGAGGACCAGGGATGTATTCTTGATACGTGTGTGAATTGCACCATTGTCCTGTCATGCTAATAAGCATTCGAAATGTAACAAGTACTTTTAAGTGTGAGTGAAAATGTATGGAGTAAAAAGTACATTATTTTATTTAGGAAGTGGCTAAATAAAAAGAGTACAGATACACAAAAAAATAATTAATCAGTACTTTAAAGTACTTTTACTAAAGTACTTTACACCACTATCTTGGGCATTTTATTGAGAATTTGTTGTCTACTGTATTTTTCTTGTTCTTTTTTTAAGACGTTATGTGTACAAAACATTAGGAACACCTGCTCTTTCCATGAGATAGCTTTCATCTAGATTTGATGATCCCTTATTGATGTCACCTGTTAAATCCACTTCAATCAGTGTAGATGAAGGGGAAGAGACAGGTTAAAGGATTTTTAAGCCTTGAGATAATTGAGACATGGATTGTGTATGTGTAACATTCAGAGGGTCAATGTGCAAGACACAATTATTATTATTTTTTAAACTTTTTATAATTTCTTTACCCCCCTTTTTCATGGTATCCAATTGTTAGTAGTTACTATCTTGTCTCATCGCTACAACTCTCGTACGGGCTCCGGGAGAGATGAAGGTCGAAAGCCATGCGTCCTCTGAAACACAACCCAAACTGCTTCTTAACACAGCGCGCATCCAACCCGGAAGCACCAATGTGTCGGAGGAAACACCGTGCACCTGGCGACCTGGATAGCATGCGCCTCGCCCGGCAGTCGCTAGTGCGCGATGAGACAAGGATATCCTTACCGGCCAAACCCTCCCTAACCTGGACGACGCTAGGCCAATTGTGCGTCGCCCCATGGACCTCCCGGTCGCGGCCGGCTGTGACAGAGCCTGGGCTCGAACTCAGAGTCTCTGGTGGCACAGCTAGTGCCTTAGACCACTGCGCCAGGCCGCAAGACACAATATTTAAGTGCCTTTGAACGGGGTGTGGTAGTAGGTGCCAGTCGCAGCTGGAAACGGTTGATTTAAAAACTTTTTTTAATGGAATATCTACATAGGCGTACAGCCCATTATCAGCAACCATCACTCCTGTGTTCCAATGGCACGTTGTGTTAGCTAATACAAGTTTACAATTTTAAAAGGCTAATTGATCATTAGAAAACCTTTTGCAATTACGTTAGCACAGCTGAAAACTGTTGTGCTGATTTAAAGAAGCGATAAAACTGGCCTTTAGACTAGTTGAGTATCTGGAGCATCAGCATTTGTGAGTTCGATTACAGGCTCAAAATGTCCAGAAACAAAGACTTTCTTCTGAAACTTGTCTGTCTATTCTTGTTCTGAGAAATGAAGGCTATTCCATGTGAGAAATTGCCAAGAAACTGAAGATCTTGTACAACGCTGTGTACTACTCCCTTCACAGAACAGCGCAAACTGTCTCTAACCAGAATAGAAAAAGTGGGAGGCCCCGGTGCACAACTGAGCAAGAGGACAAGTACATTAGAGTATCTAGTTTGAGAAACAGACGCCTCACAAGTCCTCAACTGGCAGCTTCATTAAATAGTACCCGCAAAACACCAGTCTCAACGTCAACAGTGAAGAGGCGACTCCAGGATGCTGGCTTTCTAGGCAGAGTTGCAAAGAAAAAGCCATATCTCAGACTGGCCAATAAAAAGAAAAGATGGGCAAAAGAACACAGACACTAGACAGAGGAACTCTGCCTAGAAGGCCAGCATCCCCGGTGTCGCCCCTTCACTGTTGACGTTGAGACTGGTGTTTTGCGGGTACTATTTAATGAAGCTGCCAGTTGAGGACTTGTGAAGCGTCTGTTTCTCAAACTAGACACTCTAATGTACTTGTCCTCTTGCTCAGTTGTGCACCAGGGGCCTCCCACTCCTTTCTATTCTGGTTAGGGCCAGTTTGTGCTGTTCTGCGTACTTTTAGCAAATGGCCAGAATAAAAAGACAAATATGCAATGCTGCTAAACCAGCCTTGATTAAGTGGAGGGTGGGCAATGATTGTTTCCCCCCCCCCCAATTCGTTTAATTTGATTAAAACCAATACATTTGTTTTGTTTCTAAATACGAGATCAAAAGGCACATCTTCCTTCCATGGGCACTGTGAGTCATGGCTGGATAGGCTGCGCTTCAGCTCTCAAAATCCATGCCATCGTCAACTGTGTTACACAAAAAGGCTGCATAAAATTGTCACATTTGCGCTTGTTTTTAAGGAAACACCTCAAATATTGCCACACCTCAGCGCAAGGGAGCTGATGTCAGACAGGTAAATTGCCGAACCTGGCGTTAGGGCTGGAAAATGCCAGTGCGGCAGTTTTTGCATGACAAAATTGCAAACTATCCTCCTTGGCGCCGGCCGAAAGGGAGTCCAGAATGCACCTCCTTGCTCTGTCCTGAGATTTCCAAAGACAAGTCAACTTCAAAAACCTGCACTGCAGTCGAAGTAGCTTGAGACTAGTCATTTACGCATACAGGCTACAACACAGCACACAGCTGAACCAAAGCATTCTTGAGGTCTCACTCATGACTGTAAATCTTGATTGTGTAGATAAACCTATGTTATGGTTTGGGGGGCACTGGGCTCTGGCTTGTTTTTCAAAGGACATGGGTGCCTGAAGAGATTGGAAAAGCAGCTTTAGAGTAGATACATTTTGCAAGGTAGCTAATTTTCCAATGGTATATTGATGTAGATTGTGAGGCACCACCCCTGGTACACTTTAAAAGGCGCTATAATAGATCATCACACCTCTCTCCCTCAGACTCTGAGACAATGGGTGGGCCCACTTGATCGATACCTAGCCTGCTGGCCTCCGTGTCATCATTGATATAGAGCTGGAGATGGCAGAGGAGCACAGTGGTGGTAGCAGAGTCTGCCACACTGGCAGCCCGACGATAGATGAGACATTGGTTCAGATAGAGAAAATCATTATTTGCGAGACAAGACCGGAGGCAGCAGTATCAGAGTATAAAAGGTTAAAAGGTTTCAGTAGACATTGGGGTCTGAAATTATTGACACCCTTGATAAAGATGAGCAAAAATTACTGTATAAAATAAATAATTCAATTACTAAGCTATATTGTATGCTCAAAACATTTGGAAATGATATTATTTTATACTAATACAATTGCACAGAAGTATTTTGTTTAACAATAAATGTTTTTTCTCAAAAAGTAGGTAAAGATTATTGACACCCCTGTTTTCATTACCTTTCAATACCTCACCTTGCAAAGATAACAGGACTGAGCATTTTTCTAAAATGTTTTATGAGTTGGAGAACACATTGGGAAGGGATCTTAGACCATTCCTCCATGCAGAATTCTTCCAGATTCTTGAAATCCTTAGTCTGTGCTTATGAACTACATTCTTCAGTTCAAACCACAGGTTTTCAATGGGTTTCAAATCTGGAGACTGAGATGGCCATTGCAAAATGTTTTTTTTTGTGGCTAAACCATGTCTTTGTGGATTTGATGTGTGCTTGGGGTTATTGTCTTGCTGGAAGATACACTTACAGAAGTTTCAGCCTGGCCTAAGAGCTTTATTTTCATGTCACCCAACAAATGTAAACTCCTGGAGTTTGCTAAAAAGCATTGGCACTTGGATTGGAACTGGTGCTTTGGTCAGATGACATGAAAATAGCGCTCTTTGGCCACGTACACCAGTAGTGGGTTTGGCATCAAAATGTGAATGAATGAGCAGAAAATAATCCCATACCTACTGCAAAATATGGTGGTGGATCTTTGATGTGACGGGGCTATTTTTCTTCTGCTGGTCCCGGGGTTCTTGTTGAGGTCAATGGAATCATGAACTTTACCCAGTACAAAGATATTTTAGCCGGAAACCTGGTTGCCTCTGCCAGGATTCAGGAGGCTGAAACTCGGCCGCAAGTGGATCTTCCAGCAAGACAATAATCACAAGCACACATCAAAATCCACAAAGAAATAGTTTATTGGCCACAAAAATCAACATTTTGCAATGGCCATCTCAGTCTCCAGACTTGAAACCCATTGAAAACCTGTGGTTTGAATTGATAGACAAAGGATATCAAGGATCTGGAAGGATTCTGCATGGAGGAATGGTTTAAGTTCCCTCCTAAACATTTTTTGGGAAAACTCGTTGCCCGTTATCTTTGCAAATTGAGGTATTGAAAACAAGGGTGTCAATAATTTGGATACCTTTTTGAGAATTGTTTTTAACAAAATCTCTTTCTCCGAGCAATTGTATTTTAATTGTAATTGTAATTTAATTGTATTGTAATTTCCAGTTTTTTTGCATAAAATATAGCTAAGTTTTTGAATTATTTATTTTAGAAATTCATTTTTGATCATCCTTAACATGGGTGGCAATAATTTCCCGACCCCACTGTAACTAAGGCCAGGAGTTTTTCCTGCTCACAGGACTTCTTATCACATTATGTAAGAAGCCCTCTTACTTGCTACCACATCAGATTTCAGTGCCGGTGTGTGTGAAATGACAAGGCAAACGGTTGCGTTTCCATTTACAGTGGTTTTCCAAGAATTAACTTAATCAGGAAAGCAACAGCATTCTATCCAAAATGTTATTCCCAGGATGGGTGAAATATCAGATGGACTATTCTTCAGGGGGATGTTATTAAAATAACATATCATCACATACAGAAATGTTGCAGCTCAATAGACGGGTTAGTTGTTTAGCAACAAAACTGATGCATGTGCAACTATGGGGCAAAACAGACAGGGTTGTCTTAGATTGTTGATAATATGTAAACTATATTTTCGTCTCCGATGTCTATTGAATGAGCACTTGTCTCTCAAATACATCGTTACATTTGTTGGTTAGCTAGCTAGCGAATGTTAGCCATATTAGCATAGACGTAACATCAGTCAAAAAATCTCAAAACAAGACCTGGTATCAAAATAAAAATATCAAACAAGCCACTTACGATTCACTACATACCATAACACACAACCTTCTGCCCCTTTGAAGCGCACATCGTTTGTGACGTTGTCAGCTAACCCGTCTATGCCAGCAAATGCATTATAGTCAACAAGAACATTCCTTTCAGAAAGCAAGCCAGATTGAAACATGATTTTCTATTTTACGGTTTACCCCTTTAACCAAGACCCAGACCCACATCGCACACACGTGGCGTGGTAATGAGAAGAGTGTGCGGTCAGCTCAATTTACTGTTCTCTAGCCATTTCTTTAGTGTTTGTGTGTGTTCGGTCGGCAGGGACTTAGTCTTGTGGGACTGTAGTTCCCTTAGATCAGACTGTTTTCACAGCTGACTCTGGTGGATGTGAAACGGCAGACGAGATACTTCAAACCCTGCGAGATGGCCCTCTGTTCGGCACCCACTGACTACACACATGCGCACATACTCAAACATTTTAGGGCCTTTATTTTCTGTTTCTCAAGCTATTTTGGTATTTTCTGTCACACACACCAGACTGTCTAGATGAAAAGATCCAATAGCATAACCTCTGGCTACTATGTTCCCAGCTAACAAACCTGCCAGGCCTCTTCACCTAGCTGTCTCTCTTCAGTTCTGTTCTCAGGCCCCACGTCATTCTCTATGCTTTGAAAGAATCAGTGTTGTGTCCTTGAAAAGCTGGTTTCCTCTATGCTGCTACTGAGACTAAAATGTTTTCAGAGGCTTTTTTTTCTAAAGGATGGCATTGCCAAACTAAGTGTGTGGACTTACATCATAATGACTTGGCACTATTGAGCCCCAAACACTGTGAGGCTGTTTCAATAAAGTTTGTCATTTGGCTTTTGCAGTTGTTTAATGGCATGAGAGGAAATAGGTTTGGCAACAGGTCTTCCTTACTACACACACAACAGATGTGATGTAAATACAGCAACAATGAGCGTGAATAGGATAAAGGTGGTGAGGAGTGGTTTACTAACACACTTCTGCAACACTACTGAATTCACTTCTGCAACACTACTAAATTAATTTTGTTTGTACAAAACCCAAAAGTGTAGCCTCCCACACACCAGCATTATTCAAAGTTTGCATCCAAGCAATACATTGACTCTATGGCTCTGGGTTGCATTAACGGGTTGATGATAATTCCATTCACCAGACCAGTTCCATTTCAAATAATAGTTCAGTCATTCAGTATGGGTACACCTTTGTTGGGTGTTGTCACAAGGAACTCATATCACACAATGTCTGTGGTAGACAGACAGAAGCAACAGCCAATAGGGGGGACCCTCGCTCCTTTATAAGGAGCTGTTGCTCCCGCTCGCCTCACTTTTCACTCTTCCTTAGAAGGTCGTTATAAGTCCTAATTACTCTCCTCAGCCCCGACTTTCCAGCTATAAACTGTTCATAGGCGAACCCATGAGGATTCACTGCTGTGGAGCTAGTCCTGGCGTTTGGTAGCGTTTGGTAGCTAGCGTTCACCCCGTAGGTTAATAGCCTCATTGCTTAGCCATAGCCCTGGTATGGAAAAACCTGGCCTATGCGTGTGCTGCCGACGCGTAGCTGTGTTGCTAGTAGTCCTGTCGGTAGCTAGCTAGCTTTCACCTCGTGGGTTAGCAGTCTAGCTATTGCAAGCACACTGGGAAGAGGTAGCCATAACTCTGTTGGAATGAGCTTCAAGCCTGAGGCTAAAAGTCTGGTTGTAGGGTCACACAGTAACTGGAGAGTACCACGTGGTGCATTGCTCTATAGGCTAGATCATCTCCCACGTCCGCAGTACCTATAAGCAAGACCGGCCAGTGAAGGTGCTAATAAGCTCTGAAAATGAAATTATCACAGTGCCATCCGTTTTGTCACCAAATCCCATATACTACCCACCACTGCGACCTGTATGCTCTCGTTGACTGGCCCTTGCTTCATACTGGCTCCAGGTCATACCCACTGGCTCCAGGTCATCTATAAGTCTTTGCTAGGTAAAGCCCCGCCTTATCCCAGCTCACTGGTCACCATAGCAGCCACCACCCGTAACACGCACTCCAGCAGGTATATTTCACTGGTCACCCCCAAAGCCAATTCCTACTTTGGTCGCCTTTACTTCCAGTTCTCTGCTGCCAATGACTGGAACGAATTGCAAAAATCACTGAAGCTGGAGACTCCTATCTCCCTCACTAACTTTAAGCACCAGCTGTCAGGGCAGCTTACAGATCATTGCACCTGTAAATAGCCCATCCAACTACCTCATCCTCATATTGTTTTTTTTGTGCTTCTTTGCACCCCAGTATCTCTACTTGTACATTCATCTTCTGCACATCTATCAACAAACAGGTCACTGACCATCTCGAATCCCACTGTACCTTCTCCGCTGTGCAATCTGGTTTCCGAGCTGGTCACGGGTGCACCTCAGCCACGCTCAAGGTACTAAACGATATCATAACCACCATCGATAATAGACAGTACTGTGCAGCCGTCTTCATCGACCTTGCCAAGGCTTTCGACTCTGTCAATCACCATATTCTTATCGGCAGACTCAGTAGCCTCAGTTTTTCTGATGACTGCCTTGCCTGGTTCACCAACTACTTTGCAGACAAGTAGACGAGAGTTCAGTGTGTCAAATCGGAGGGCATGCTGTCCGGTCCTCTGGCAGTCTCTATGGGGGTGCCACAGGGTTCAATTCTCGGGCCGACTCTTTTCTCTGTATATATCAATGATGTTGCTCTTGCTGCTTCCTGATCCACCTCTACGCAGACGACACCATTCTGTATACTTCTGGCCCGTCCTTGGACACTGTGCTATCTAACCTCCAAATGAGCTTCAATGCCATACAACACTCCTTCCGTGGCCTCCAACTGCTCTTAAACGCTAGTAAATATATGCATGCTTTTCAACCGTTCACTGCCTGTACCCGCACGCCCGACTAGCATCACCACCCTGGATGGTTCCGACCTAGAATATGTGGACATCTATAAGTACCTAGGTGTCTGGCTAGACTGTAAACTCTCCTTCCAGACTCATATCAAACATCTCCAATCTAAAATCAAATCTAGAGTCGGCTTTCTATTCCGCAACAAAGCCTCCTTCAGACAACAGACCCACTGGCTCCAGGTCATCTACAAGTCCATGCTAAGTAAAGCTCCGCCTTATCTCAGTTCACTGGTCATGATGGCAACACCCACCCCTAGCACGCGCTCCAGCAGGTGTATCTCACTGATCATCCCTAAAGCCAACACCTCATTTGGCCGCCTTTCGTTCCAGTTCTCTGCTGCCTGTGACTGGAACGAATTGCAAAAATCGCTGAAGTTGGAGACTTTTATCTCCCTCACCAACTTCAAACATCTGCTATCTGAGCAGCTAACCGATCGCTGCAGCTGTACATAGTCTATCGGTAAATAGCCCACCCAATTTTACTGTTTATATTTATTTACTTTTCTGCTCTTTTGCACACCAATATCTCTAACTGTACATGACCATCTGATCATTTATCACTCTAGTGTTAATCTGCAAAATTTTAATTATTTGCCTACCTCCTCATGCCTTTTGCACACAATGTATATAGACTCTTTTTTTCTACTGTGTTATTGACTTGTTAATTGTTTACTCCATGTGTAACTCTGTGTTGTCTGTTCACACTGCTATGCTTTATCTTGGCCAGGTCGCAGTTGCAAATGAGAACTTGTTCTCAACTAGCCTACCTGGTTAAATAAAGGTGGGGGGAAAAAAATCGCTCCAGTTTTTAATTGCTGAATTGTAATTACTATTCAATGCCTTACCTCCCTAATCTTACTTTATTTGCACACACTGTATATAGATTTTTTTCTATTGTGTTATTGACTGTACGTTTGTTTATTCCATGTATAACTCTGTTGTTTATGTCGCACTGCTTTGCTTTATCTTGGCCAGGTCGCAGTTGTAAATGAGAACTTGTTCTCAACTGGCCTACCTGGTTAAATAAAGGTGAAATAAAAAAAAGTTGGGATGCTACTGTGTAGGTAGAGAGAGCTAGAGATGGAGCTAGCTCTAGTCGTGTGTTCACCAAGGCTTATCTGTGTAGCTAGCTAGTCCTGGCATAGCAAGCTAGCGTTTGCCAGGGGTTTAGTAGTCTGGCTCATACTAACATACTGCTAGCTGAAGAGTGTGCGTTCTTCGTGAGCTAGCTTCGACTCTCATCTCTATCCTTTCTTCCTCCTCGGTGGGAATAAGCAGAACAAAATTGTAGTTAGGTGGGCTGTTAGCTGCACACGGCTAGCTCTGCCCTAACTGGCAAGAGACTGAGAAGTAAATGTTCCTTTCGGCAAAGGTGCTCAATCCTCTTGACGATAAACCTAATTCCTAAGCTCTGTAGTGAATCCTTACCTTTTTGCCTGTGAACAGTTTAGCAAGAAAGCATTAGTCCAAGCTGATGCTGAGGAGAATATTTCGGAATATTACAACCTCATAAGGAACAATGGAAAGTGAGGCGAGATGGTGCAACAGCGCTTTATAAAGGAGTGGGGATCTCCCCTATTGGCTGTCGCTCCTGTCTGTCTACCACGGACGTTGTGTGATAGGAGATCCTTGTGACTATGCTCAACGAAGGCGTACCCATACTGAGTGACCTCACTCATATTTGCATAGATCCGGGGTTATGTGAGAGTATTGCTGTCAGGCCTACTCTCATCTATTTATTTGTTTGTTTGTATTTGACCATTGTTTTTAACTATGCAAGTCAGTTAAGAACATTCTTATTTATTCTTTATTTAACTTTTTTATTTATTTAACCTTTTATTTAACTAGGCAAGTCAGTTAAGAACAAATTCTTATTTACAATGACGGCCTACCCCGGCCAAACCCCGGAGGCGCTGGGCCAATTGTGTGCCGACCTATGGGACTCCCAAGCATGTCTGGTTGTGATACAGCCTAGAGTGAGATGGGCTGTGCTCACTTGTGCTCACAACATGTGGCACTTCATCGCCATGAATCCAAGCCTCTTAACTCCTGTTATGAATCTGTACTAGTTTGGCCTGTAACGACAGATAATAGGCCTATCTCACGTCGAGATATCACATCTCTTGAGTGGATCTCTAATTAGTGCTGGTGCCATATGCCATGTGAGGACAGGATATTTGCATACTTTGCATGCAAATCTTAAGTGTAGGCAAAATGTGATGGGGTTGCCAGTGGAGCAAAGAGAAACACCTCTTCCCTTTGAGGTTATACTGTTTTTTTTTTTAAGCGGATGTGCTGTGAAGTGATTGTTGACACTGTACTAGTCTGACAGGGGTTTGTGGGCTGCAATGTGCCCCAGGCAGAACCACATGAACCGTGGGGTTAGAAAAGGGAGGTGTGGGGAGAAAGGAACAGAAGAAAGGGAGAACGAGAGAGACGATGCCAGCATGCTGTCGTCATGCCAGAACTAATCCACTCAGTCGACAATTCACTGGCCCTTGCAGAGGAATGTCACCAAACCCATCAGAGACAGAGAGAGGGGGACAGAGGGAGAGAGAGTGGGAGAAAGAGAGAGGGACAGACAGTAGGGTAGAGAAGCAGAGAGAGAGACAGTGTGTGTGAGAGGGAGAATGAGAGAGAGCGTGTGAGAGAGACAGAGAGAATGAGAGAGAGCTGTCTACCCCCCCAGATAATAGTCCCTGCCTGGAACTCATACCTCTCTTGGCTGAAAGGTTATAGGACTAAGAGGAGGAGAGATTGTTAGAGAAGAAGAAAGATGGAGAGATGCGTGCAGTGTACCCACCCACCTCCATCACTCGAGTCGCGTCATGTCATTGTTATGTACGTTCTCAAGCCTCTCTCCAATACTGGTGCCCTAAAATCGTGATAAGCCCAATCATTCTGGACGGAGGCTAATGACGGTTTAGTCTAAATTACATTAGTGGCAGGAAATACGATTACATTGCTAAAGTAGTCAAATGTTTAGTAGGAAACAACTTTGCCTTCATTATCATGTCGTGAAATGTCCTTTAGACAGATGGCAATTTTGTCATTAGCTAACAAAATTCATAAAAAATAGCTAGGAATGCTAATGTTAGCAGCTAAAATTCGGTGTCCTCCCCTCAAGTTTAGCTAACTAGCTATTGTTATATTGCATCTAAAGGCAATCTGGTGACATCAAAAGGTTTTACTACTAATTATTTGCCTCCATTTTAATTGTATTTCCAAGCCACTGTAATTCACTTTTGATGAAATGTTCATCAGTGCTCATTGACGATGCATTGAGTAGAATGCTCAGTTGGGCAACAGTCCAAAACAAATGTTCAAAACAATATTGTGACGAAACATGCAACCCATGAATAGCCTTAGGGCCCATCCCTCCAAGAACTTAAGCATGGCTGCGGACTGAGGGACATAAGAGGAGAGAGATGGATGGTAAGAAAAGAGAGGAAGTGTGATGTGTGGGTCCACCCTACAGCCTTAGGGCCCATCACTTCAAGTCCCTAAGCATGGCCATGGCTGTCTGTAGATTATGGATGTCACTGGGTGCCACATCATCCTTCAGAGAGGGATGGGAAATGGAGAAATGGGGACAGAGGTAGAACCCAGGGACCCATGATTAATAATTTACTGCTGCATCACAAAAGTCCCAGTCTGTTTTGAGGCTTTGACATCTGAGGGGCTACAGGGTCATCAGTCAAATGAGCTGCTGCTTCCTGTGAAACTAAACTTCTGTGAAATGGCACATGGCTGACAGTCATTTTTACTGGCAAATTGACCACGTGCAAAAGCATCTCTCATGACGAGGAGGGAAAAAACATTTCCAGCAGACAACGACCACTTCCTCTTCTTGAATAAAACCAAAAAGCTATTTTCCCCATTGTACTAAATTATTAGTCTGTCTATTTTAATAGTAGTTGATATTTGTTGTACTATAGGAAATATCATGTGGAAATATAATTGACATGCTTATACAGTGCATGTCATTATTACATGCTATAATCAAAGTGAAATCACATGAGCACTGATAATAAGTTCATGATTATCCTTTATCTACTGTATATCTGCTGTATTGTCTCATGATTTAGCCTGAGAAATCTGTGGCTCAATGCAAAACAGCGGTTCTAAATATACCTAGCTGGAGGCAGTAGCTGTTTCCATTTGACAGTCATTCAGTCATACCACGCAGTTAACACACGTGTGAAACAGGACAAATATAAGCACCCCTTATTTGTCTATGTGTTCAACACTGTATAGATAGATTGTTGTTCTATTTTTTTTATCTCATCGTTCTTCATATGCTAGCTATTAAGGTTAACCTCAGTGTGACTGGGCTAGGTCCTGCAGACATGTTTAGAGAGGAGATGAGTTGGACTCTGGGTGTCACGTTCTGACCTTAGTTCTGTTATTTTATCTTTGTTTTAGAATGGTCAGGACGTGAGTTGGGTGGGCAGTCTGTTTGTTTTTCTATGTTGGTTTTTGAGTTCGGCCTAGTATGGTTCTCAATCAGAGGCAGCTGTCTATTGTTGTCCCTGATTGAGAATCATACTTAGGTAGCCTGGGTTTCACTTTTGGTTTGTGGGTGTTTGTCTTCCATGTCAGTGTTTGTCGCCACACTGGACTGTTTTGTTCATTTCACGTTTATTATTTTGTATTTCGTAGTGTTCAGTTTATGTTTTAAAATAAACATTATGGACAATTACCACGCTGTGTTTTGGTCCTCCGATCCTTCTCGCTTCTCCTCCTTAGAAGAGGAGGACGAGATCCCTTACACTGGGATTTTTCCTATCATATCCCTGTCTCTTAAGTTAATGTGCTCAGTGAAATGCAATATCTTACTTGCTCAAATTGCCAAATTCTTATTCTCTGTGCAATATCCAGTTCACTGCAGCAGGGCCAGCTTGTTTGCTCTGAGAGAGTGTCACAAACAAATGATCCAGATCCCTACATTGATTCAACCATGGGTTACATAACATTCCAATATCTATACTAGCATACCACTTTTAATGCATGCCCAATACAACACATTGCTTCATAAGTGGTATGCTATAGATACCGGAACAGAGCACATGACAAGGCAAAGAGAGGCTAAATGTACAGCAGGATACCTGGTGTCTGTGTAAAGCAGACAGGATGTAGGTAGTCTACACTGTGAGACGCATACAGCAGTGTGCTGCTGATATCAATATGTTTTCCATAAGTCTTCCAACACATGGAGCCCAATGGCATTCTCACCCAGTCCTCGATCGATAGAAGTCTGCTGGAATGACGTCTCGTTATCTGTTGGTATCCTGCTTTAGGCAATATCATGGAAATGATAGATTATTCCTGTCACAGGCCCTACCTAATATAATGTTCAGTCGGAAGAACTTTACGACTGCATGTTTTTGTTGCCTTTCTGTTACCCCTTACGTTATTTTATTCATGAATGAATGTGCAGCATTAGTGCCAGAATGCTTGATAGAAGGCCACTGTTCCTTTAAGGGCACTCTGTCACGACTATTAGGGAACAGAAAATAAGACCCTTGTATAACCCCCACACTGTCTTTTTGGTCTCTGCATGTCCCCCTATCCAGGTACAAGGAGCTGGTGACAGGCACGAGGGCCAGAAGAATCATTGCTATTTTATGGATCCTGTCCTTTGTCATCGGCCTCATCCCTTTCCTGGGTTGGAACCTGAAGGTGACTTCCTGCCGTCAGAATGTCTCCAGCAGCCTGACAAATGGCAGCTCTGTGGGGGAAAGCAGTGCCACTATCGCCCCTCGGGTGGACGATCTGAGCAGCATCAAGCTCACCTGCCAGTTTGAGAATGTGGTGGACATGCACTACATGGTCTATTTCAACTTCTTTGGCTGCGTCCTGCCTCCTCTGCTTATCATGCTGGGCATCTATGTGAAGATCTTCACTGTGGCCCGCAAGCAGATGCACCAAATTGAGCTCAAGTGCTCAGTGAGCAGCAATAGGGGCAGCCACCATCACGGGCTGCTTCAGCGCGAGATCCGTGCGGCCAAGTCTCTGTCCATCATTGTGGGGCTGTTTGCCCTCTGCTGGCTGCCTGTGCACATCCTCAACTGCCTGACCCTGTTCTACAAGGACCTGTACAAGCCGGCCCCAGTCATGTACATAGCCATCATGCTGTCGCACGCCAACTCCGCTGTCAATCCCATTATCTACGCCTACCGCATCCAGGACTTCAGGAACACCTTCCGCAAGATCCTGACGCGTCAAGTCCTGTGTCAGAGAGAGGAGCTCTACCTCCACTCCTCCAATGGAAGCAGGCGGAACAGAGACCAGATCCACATGACCATTGACCCATTACTCTGAGGGGTGGGTTGCAGGGGGCATGAGCCTTTACTGTAAGGGCAAGCAACAGGGGCATGAGGCTACTAGTCCTGCCTACATGTCCTGCCAACCATTGACCCTTTACTTCATAGGTGGGGCCACAGGTCAGCCGTGTAGCTCAAAACACTACCTGTGTTCATGTTTTTGTTGTATTTAATTTTTGAATGGCATTTTAAGTGAGAGTAGACATGTTTACAGAACAAAGCATGGTGGTATAATGATATACAGTGCCTTGCAAAAGTATTCATCCCCCTTTGTGTTTTTCCTATTTTGTTGCATTACAACCTGTAATTTAAATTGATTTTTATTTGGATTTCATGTAATGAAAAGTCATGCATGCATATGTATTCACCCCTTTGCTATGAAGCCCCTAAATAAGATCTGGTGCAATCAATTGTCGTCAGAAGTCACATAATTAGATTGCACACAGGTGGACTTTATTTAACTAAGTGCCACATGATCTCTCACATGATCTCAGTATACAGTATACACCTGTTTTGAAAGGCCCCAGAGTCTGCAATACCACTAAGCAAGGGGTACCACCAAGCAAGCGGCACCATGAAGACCAAGGAGCTCTCCAAACAGGTCAGGGACAAAGTTGTGGAGAAGTACAGATCAGGGTTGGGTTATAAAAAAATATCAGAAACTTTGAACATCCCACAGAGCACCATTAAATCCATTATTAAAAAATGGAAAGAATATGGCACCATAACAAACCTGCCAAGAGAGGGCCGCCCATCAAAACTCATGGACCAGGCAAGGAGGGCATTGATCAGAGAGGCAACAAAGAGACCAAAGATAACCCTGAAGGAGCTGCGAAGCTCCACAGCGGAGATTGGAGTATCTGTCCATAGGACCACTTTAAGCCGTACACTCCACAGAGCTGGGCTTTACGGAAGAGTGGCCAGAAAAAAGCCACTGCTTGAAGAAAAAAATAAGCAAACACGTTTGGTGTTCGCCAAAAGGAATGTGGGAGACTCTCCAAACATATGGAAGAAGGTACTCTGGTCAGATGAGACAAAAATTGAGCTTTTTGGCCATCAAGGAAAACACTATGTCTGGCGCAAACCCAACACCTCTCATCACC
The DNA here is from genome assembly GCF_002021735.2 of Oncorhynchus kisutch. Lineage (NCBI taxonomy): Eukaryota > Metazoa > Chordata > Actinopteri > Salmoniformes > Salmonidae > Oncorhynchus > Oncorhynchus kisutch. The sequence continues at coordinate 35,205,127 of NC_034179.2, forward strand.
CTGAGAACACCATCCCCACAGTGAAGCATGGTGGTGGAAACATCATGCTGTGGACAGGGACTGGGAAACTGGTCAGAATTGAAGGAATGATGGATGGCGCTAAATACAGGGAAATTCTTGAGGGAAACCTGTTTCAGTCTTCCAGAGATTTGAGACTGGGACGGAGGTTCACCTTCCAGCAGGACAATGACCCTAAGCATACTGCTAAAGCAACACTTGAGTGATTTAAGAGGAAACATTTAAATGTCTTGGAATGGCCTAGTCAAAGCCCAGACCTCAATCCAATTGAGAATCTGTGGTATGACTTAAAGATTGCTGTACACCAGCGGAACCCATCCAACTTGAAGTAGCTGGAGCAGTTTTGCCTTGAAGAATGGTCAAAAATCTCAGTGGCTAGATATGCCAAGATTATAGAGACATACCCCAAGAGATTTGCAGCTGTAATTGCTGCAAAAGGTGTCTCTAAAAAGTATTGACTTTGGGGGGGTGAACAGTTATGCACGCTCAAGTTTTCCGTTCTTTTGTCTTATTTCTTGTTTGTTTCACAAAACATATTTTGCATCTTCAAAGTGGTAGGCATGTTGTGTAAATCAAATGATACAAACCCCCCCAAAATCTATTTTAATTCCAGGTTGTAAGGCAACAAAATAGGAAAAATGCCAAGGGGGTGACTACTTTAGCAAGCCACTGTATGAAGCTGAATAGATGAATCTGTCAAATATGCCTTGAATGTGGAGCGTTATTTATGAGTTAAGATGAGTATTAGGCCAGGTGATAAAAAGCTAGCCTGGTCCCACATCTGTTTGTGCCGTCTTACTAACTGCTATGGTCGTTTTCATGGCCATAGGAGTTAGCAAGACCACACAAACATCTGGGACCAGGCTAGTGAAAATCTGAGTCTTATTTACTTTAAAGCTGGAATCTGTACTTGGTAAAACTGCCACGTCCGTTTGCGATATTAAAATAACAGTTACTTCAAACAACAAATATGTTTTCCCCCTCTGACATCATTGCACGCACGATAGAACAGCAGAGTATGTATGCCTACTGCAATTGTTTTTACTACGATGCTGGATGCTCCTCTCCTCCGTTTCATCAACAAAAACAATAACACATGCTCTGGGGGCGAACAGTGGCACTGTTCTACCTAATGCGGATTCCAGCTTTAACTGTTGAAGGATTTTTATTTTATTTTGTTGAAGCTAACTGGATTTTCAGGACTGTGAAATGAATCCACTGATGAATCCATTACTATGAGAACACCTAATTTACCATTCCTACACATTGACCATATCATAACTTAAAACACACATTTTTCTAAGCCTTAACTTTCCAAACATAATATGCATCAAGTGTTCAATGTTTACCGTTTGGTATTTGATTAGTCATGTAGCTCAAATTTGAGAAACCTGGCTGAGGTGTGTATTGTATTGTTCGTCATGGGCTATATCGGACTTCTTCATTACTGGTGTTGCATAAAAACATACATACTGCCCAGTGGAACCAGTTTTGACTCAACAGCAACATCTCAAGTGAGAGGACACACACAACACAGCTCGGATTGGGAAAGTATTCTTACACATAATATAAACTTGTGGTGTTATTGTGCTCTGCTTGAATTTTGAAAATGTCATGGCTTCTATAGTTCATGGAGAAAGCTCAGGAATATACAGTATGTGGTGGGCAGACTGAGTAATGAGTAATCTAAAATTCAGAAACAGGATATTTAGAGATTCGCAAGAAAATCATGTCAACCTTACAAATGCCTCATTATTTGAAATTCTTGATGACTTAGTTATGTAATCTCCCTTTAAAATGATAGATTTACATTATTATTCTTAACAAAATGCTGACATTTTTTGGGGCTCTTGTTCAACATAGCCTAAATCATATCAGAAAACAAATCTGTGTTACTTATTGTTATACAGTTGAAGTCCGAAGTTTACATATACCTTAGCCAAATACATTTTAACTCAGTTTTTCACAATTCCTGACATTTAATCCTAGTAACAATAACCTGTTTTAGGTCAGTTAGGATCACCACTTTATTTTAAGAATGTGAAATGTCAGAATGATTTATTTCTGCATTTATTTATTTCATCACATTCCCAGTGAGTCAGAAGTTTACATAAACAATTTAAAGGCAATGGTACCAAATTGAGTGAAACTTTGGTCAAATGTTTCGGGTAGCCTTCCACAAGCTTGAATTTTGGCCAATTGAGCTGGTGTAACTGAGTCAGGTTTGTAGGCCTCCTTGCTCACACACCCTTTTTCAGTTCTGCCCACACATTTTCTATAGGATTGAGTTCAGGGCTTTGTTATGGCCACTCCAATACCTTGACTTTGTTGTCCTTAAGCCATTTTGCCACAACTTTGGAAGTATGCTTGGGGTCATTGTCCATTTGCGACCAAGCTTTAACTTCCCGACTGATGTCTTGAAATGTTGCTTCAATATATCCACATAATTTTCCTGCCTCATGCCATCTATTTTGTGAAGTGCACCATGCAGCAAAGCACCCCCACAACATGATGCTGCCACCCCCTTGCAAGTGTCCCCATTTTCCTCCAAACATAACGAAGGTCATTATGGCCAACCAGTTCTATTTTTGTTTCATCAGACCAGAGGACATTTCTCCAAAAAGTACAATCTTTGTCCCCATGTGCAGTTGCAAACCGTAGTCTGGCTTTTTTATGGCGGTTTTGGAGCAGTGCCTTCTTCCTTGCTGAGCGGCCTTTCAGGTTATATCGATATAGGACTCATTTTACTGTGGATATAGATACTTTTGTACCTGTTTCCTCCAGCATCTTCACGAGGTCCTTTTCTGTTGTTCTGGGATTGATTCACACTTTTTGCACCAAAGTACGTTAATCTCTAGGAGACAGAACGCGTCTCCTTCCTGAGCGGTATGACGGCTGCGTGGCCCCATGCTGTTTATACTTGCGCACTATTGTTTGTACAGATGAATGTGGTACCTTCAGGCATTTGGAATTGCTCCCAAGGATGAACCAGATTTGCAGAGGTCAACAAAAAAAAATTGAGGTGTTGTTGATTTTCCCATGTCTAGCAGAGGCACTGAGTTTGAAGGTAGGCCATGAAATACACCCACAGGTACACCTCCAATTGACTCAGGCTAATTGACATGATTTATCAGAAGCTTCTAAAGCCATGACATCATTTTCTGGAATTTTCCAAGCCATTTAAAGGCACATTCAACTTAGTGTATGTAAACTTCTGACCCACTGGTATTGTGATATGGGAAATAATCTGTCTGTAAACAATTGTTGGAAAATTTACTTGTGTCATGCACAAAGATGTCCTAACCGACTTGCCAAAACTATTGTTTGTTAACAAGAAATTTGTGGAGTGGTTGAAAAACGAGTTTGAATGACTCCAATGTACGTGTATGTAAACTTCCAACTTCAACTGTATATTACACATCTGAATGTCACCCTCTTCCCTTGGCATCCCTAGAAGGCCCATAATACAACACTCACATGGACTAACACACCTCACATGGACACAACTGTGATCGTTTGCCCACCTGGCAAATTCCTGTGTCCTGGAACAAACCAAGCAGCTTTTAATACTCAATATTGTCAAACTGTAGGATCAACCACTTCCACGGTGTACGGTCTGCCCATGTCCTAGCATAGCAGCTAAGAGCCATGTGGCTCCATCCCCCTCACTCAGTAAGAACTCCTAAATACACCACTTCACTACACCAAGCCAAATCAGTCAATGCAATGCTGAGGAGATCCCTCTTTGTTGAATGAAACAAGTTTCCAGGGTTGGGGTTGCTCTGTAATTCCAATTCAATTCTTGAATTTGAATTGGCCACACCTGACAGGAAGCAGCAATTGAATTGAATTTGCATTAAAGAAAGTTAAATTAAATGTATTTATTTTGAATTGCTTTGAATTATATTCCACTTCTTTCAATTAAAATTAAATAAAAATTCTGCTTCTTTTGGGGTGTGGCCTATTCAAATTAAATTCAGAAATGTTGAATTGACACAAACCCTGCAGGGAACGCTAGGCCTAACGAGATTGTAGGGTTGACAAGTGCTTGTTCTGTGAAAGACAAAAATATGCTTCATTGTTGTAATTGTATTTTTGTACCAGTGAGTCTGACACAGTGTTGTTAAATAGACGGTGCATCGTTCTCGGTTTGAAGATGTCTCTCACTGTACTTGACCACCAACTGATGAGCTTGCCTTTGTTGTGGTGGTTGGCATTGTGGACAATGGCCTCTTTTCTAAGAAGCTGTGACAGTCTATTTTCCTTTCAACTGGCTGAAATTAGATGTGGTTTTCTATCAAAAACAGGAAACCAGACCTCCACAAAATAAATCCAGTTTAACGAGACCCAGTTTGGATGTGACGGCACACAATCTGTGCTAAAATTAAGGTGGTTTTCCTCTGCTATGAGAAGGGCCTCCTTGCTGTGATATTAAACTGTGTTGTGTACTGTTTTTGTGTTCACAAAGTTAGATTGAATGGGATCTTAAGCACTTACAAATTTGTACAAATATACTATACGAATTGGAATTCGTAACTTATCATATAAACGTCAGGAGAGGAAAACAAATTGCAGGATGTAACATATCATTGTGAAAATGTCATTGCGATAGTGAGCACTACTTTCAAAACTACTTCCTGAAATGATACAAAACCTCTGTAGTATCACTTTAACTTCTAAAAGGAATTTAAGACAAGTGTTGTCTTAGCACAGGGTCTAACAAATACAGTATTTCCATTGTGTTTAATTTCTTAGTTTTTCCATTTCTTCACCATACACATCAACCATCACCTCTACAACTTCAAGGGCTAAACTATAGGAGTGTGCCAAACTTCAAGTACATTCCATTGGAGACTGCACTGTACTGGTATTACTATTATTTGTTCATTCAAATGTGACCTTAGCATCAAGATAAGGGTTCAATTCCATTACAATTCAGTAAACTGAAATTCCAATTCCCCAAATGCTTCTTAACTGAGAAAAATGTGGAATTGGCGTTTGTTTACTTCCGGAGTTGATTGAATTGAAATGGAATTGCCCCAACCCTGCAACAGTGGGTTGTAAAGCCTTCAACAAGCCTGACTTGTGAATGAAGCCTTCCTACAATTTAAGAAGAAAACCATACAAGAACAAGCTGATGTAGTTTTCCAACCTGTGCGTTTGCAAATGTGTTACAGTATTGATGTCGCTAACCAGTAGCCTAAACAGTCAACTGTGGTTCAAATCAAAGTGTATTGGTTGTGTACACAGTTTTGCTGGTGTTATAGTAGGTGCAGCGAAATGCTTATGTTAGTAGCTCCAACAGTGCAGTAGAATGTCTGAACGTCAATGATGTTCAATTATTATTTCACTCAACTGACAACTAAACCAATACTGCTATTTAACATGAGAAAAATCTGTATGGTGAATTATTTGGTCAATAAAAGCTATATATGACTTGCCTGGTTAAATAAAAAATACAAATAAAATGTTCATATTGTTACAAGTCAGACTCATATTCTTACAAGAGTTTACACAACCTACATATAACAACCATTTTCATATAAAAGGAGAGTCTTAAAATACAGTCAATGAACAGATGCATATTCTCTGGCAACAGATTAAGAACACGAACACTCACAAAAAACAGCAACATCTGTTGTCTTTTGATTTTCAGAATGTGGAGAACCACACCAGAGTTCTAGAAGAACAGCACAATGACCTAAAAGCCATAAAAGTAATCTTCACACATGCAGACAGACTGGAGGAGACTATACAGCAGCAGTAGGCTTTGCCTTTTAAACATCTTTCCTCAGGATGTGCTGCAGTAGCTTGGTCTCAGATGGTGCTGTGTGGCTTTGAGTCTGGATCAGTGACCTGTTGGGTTGTGCTCTACGTGTCTGTGCTTTGGGTCTGTAGCTGCGGTCTGGTCTTCTACATGTAGGTCTGGATGAGTGACCTGGGGGTCTGGTGCTCTACGTGTCAGTTCTTGCTGCTCTCCCAGAAAGGATGCTGGACATCTGCTGGTCAGACAGGGCCTCCTGCTGGGACAGCCCCATGGCCTGACTGAGGTAGGCAGCCAGGATGTGCTTGCACTGCAACAGGAGGAGGAATGTTAGGGAAGTGATAGTACAATACGTGCGTGTGTGAGAGAGAAAGAGAATAAACCCTGATGAAGGCAGCTTGGTAAATCTATTGCATTGGAACCATTAGAGTATGCAGCTTTTCTTTTCTGTGTGTCACTCAGACAGAATTGAAGTTCAGGCAAGTTAAAAATGATGATTAATATACAGGTAACTGCCAAAATACTTTCTATTCCATTCACTTCAATAAATGGGATAGAAAGTACATTGAAAGTAGGTTCTTCCACACAGGTGTGGTTCCTGAGTTAATTAAGCAATAACATCCCATCATGCTTAGGTTTATGTATAAAATGCCCAGTTGCCCATTATTTTGGCTAACCATGTCTAGAAGAAAAGATCTCAGAGACTTTGAAAGTGGGGTCTCAAAGGAGCATAGGGGGTTTAAAAGGTGTGTGTGTCAGTCTCAAGTCACCAGAGATCAACCCAATTGAACACTTGTGGGAGATTCTGGAGCGGGCCTGAGAGAGTGTTTTCCACCACCAACGAAACAGAATGGTGTCCCATTCCTCCAATAGAGTTCCAGACATTTGTAGAATCTGTGCCAAGGCACATTGTAGCTCATGGTGGGCCAATGCCCTGTTAAGTCACTACGTTGGCGATTCCTTTATTTTGGCAGTTACCTGTATGTATGACTTATTTTAAAAAATGTATTATAATTTTATTTTATTTTTTTACTTATGGTTATTACATTTATAAAAAAATGAATAACACTTCTACAATGTCAGAATTTGTCATACCAATGTAATAAAGGCAGGCAGAATGTATTATATTCCCAAAAATCATTGGGCAGAAATAAGCTCAGGGAGACTTCTCAGAGTAACAGTACATTGGTGTCTCTCCTGCTGGGCTGTGGAACTAGAGCAGGGAGGCAGGGCTGTCATGGTTTGTAGACTATCCAGGCAATAGGCTCCATGCGAAACCCCCAGTGGAGACTGTGGCACTTCCCCTGGTCTGCCCTAACTGACCCATGACGGGGTCGCAATGACGATGACAGGGTCTGCAATGCCCTTAAAACAACACAGACAGCTCTGGATGTATGTGGGAGAGAGGGGGAGTAGTGTTGTCAACCTCACTGTGAAGTATGGATAGATTCTGTATTCAGGGAAATATTCAGAGGCAGCTGAGGATTTATGGGACTTCAGGGACTTTTTGGCTTTGTGCTCCCGAGAGTCATATGGGATGAACATGTTTAAACACTAGTGCCAGGGTCTTGCTAATAATGAACTGTTATACAGATCAACATGTGACTGCCTTCTGGGGGGGAAACCCTGAATGGTGGAATTCCACATCCTGTCTTGCTCAGTTATGCATGACTAGAACAGGCGGTTTGTGTGTGTGCAGGTTTTGTCTGATGTCTTTGTAGTCTATGGCTGTGTGCTCTATTAATGATTGAAACATGGATTATGTCTGTGTGTTCACCAGCAGGCTCTCGTTCCTCCTGAGCACAGTGTAGGCGAAGGCTGGGCAGGAGCAGTAGTGACAGGAGGTGTAGCAGGTGTACAGCAGCCCTGACCCTCCAATCACCTACAACAAAACAAACATGGACACAGTCAAAAACAACAGGTAGAAAGTCAAAGGAAGAACTGGCCAAAACCAGTTGTTCTGGAGAGTGGATTAATGGAAAAAAATGGTCACGGAAAGACTCTCTAAAACATATCACAGTGTTGTAGGAGAAGAGCGAGAATGTCTTGTCTCTAGCAAGTACTTAAACAAACCTATCAAACAATGATATGAATTCTGTTTGTACTGACACTGCATTCGCCTGCCACAGCTTGAGTCAATTCCACACATGTTCACAACAGCTGAGGAGCACTGTAGACAGTAGAGCAGGGTGAGGAATGAGGTGAAACAAGCTCCTGACTTCATCTCATCCATCCCTGAGCTCCTCCAACACGTCCGGACACATCCCACTAACCCTGGGGCCTGCTCAGGAGGATGTTACATTACAGAACATTAAGATAGAAATGTATGGTGTAGAACAGACATGATTGTCTGATAGATATATGGAATTGTGTCAGTTGTATTCATTCTATTTTTAGAATATAATTACATTTCATTCTATTCTATTTCTATCCTCAACGTTCACAATATCACTGAATAAACCCCTGACATCTGGAAAAGGGATTGTGTCGCCTATGGCCCCATGCAAACATTTAAAAAATGTATAGTTCCCTTTCTTCCTTGCATATTTCACTGATCTGACAGAACTAGGATGGAGAAAGGTTGTCTTCACCTATCTAATCATTTCAGATCAGCATTCCAACTTAAGGAAGGAAGGAGAGGAAGTATGCATATTTAATGAATCCAAATGTTAAACATGTATTGGGTTTGAAAGTGGAAGACAATAATTCCATGGAGCTAGACAACTGGCTCCAAATATTGAATATAAGCTACTCCAACACCGTAGCTGTAAAGTCTGGCACTCAAGATAGGGGTAGACATACTTTGTGCCAGACTCTCAGCTTCAGCCCCATTCTGAAGATGACGCATAAGGGCATTAATTCAGAGGATTACTCAGCCTTGTCACCACAACTAATGACTCTCAACATGACAGAAACAGGCTCCATTATTCCCCAGCCCAGACAGATTCACAGCTATGTAGTCCCTCTAAATTACCTTCTCAGTGATCTACAAAATAAAACACCTCATTTGTAGAAAAGTGACGCTTCATTATAAATGAGTAACTCTTCAGGGAATATTACATTGAGTCGATTTAAAAAAAGTGACAAAAGCAGAGTTGTGAGACTGTGAGCCACCCAGCTGAGGGTACCGGAGGGAGACTGTAACCTAGGGTGTGTATTCGTTCACTCCCCCTCAAGGATTTAAGAACATTAAATTGGCATAAGAATACCAAAATGGTAGACACTCAATCTGCACACCAACTCAATGATTTTTTAAATACACTAGTTGAGGGTGAGTGAACAAGCGCACACTTCAGGGAGAGGGGAGGAACGGAAAATTGGCTCAACATATGGCCGATTGGCCATAGAAATATAATCTATTGTATTTCTATGGGACCGGCCTAGGTCAATCGGTGATGCTGAAGCCTCTAAAGCATTAGTCATTGAAAACCAGCTCACATTTGAGTCTTTTTGTCCTCTGCTTGCATTTCAGAATGTGTTTCCACTTCTGAGCTCTGGCCACAAAGCAAACTTGGTAGGCCCAACACAAAACCACACTTAAACGATCCCTGATATTCTCCTTCCACTGTTTGGAACCTGTCTAAGCTATCCTAGCAGGGGATTCCACAGTCCGCTAGAAGCGTTACATACTCTTCAATCTCAGTAAATGAAATATGACATTCAGCTCCAGCGTGGACTGGAGTTGGCTTCTCCATTTTTATGGTAGGAATGCCAGGTTCACACAGGACTACATAGAGGCAAGCCATCATGTGCCAGAGAGCTCCAAAGTTTGGAGGGACGGCTCTGTCATCAGTTCGTCACTGCCAGATCCAGTTTCAGTTGCAGCCCGTCAGGGAAGACCATAGAGGACTGCCATGGTTTGTGGGAAGTCACGACAGGCACAGGGCTGATGATGCATCTTACTCAAGGCTTCAGACTGCATCGTAACTAGGGTTGCACATTTTGGGGATTATTCAGAGGTGGAAACTTTCTGTGGAAATTAACGGGAATATATGGGAATTATAATATAATTTAAAAGTAGATCTTTGCATTGGATATATTTACCATATCATATGGAGACAGACACATAAACCTTTTACCTTATCATAAGTAGACAATTGCAAATGATTAAATCCTTCCAATATATTTATATCGCACGGTGTTTCAACACAACGGGTTGAACTTTAATTAAATGAGTTGACTCTTCACATGGGATGATTTCACTGAACAACAGAAAGGGAATATCGAATGATCCCCAATGATCCTTCTCATCTCTCAAAAACGTTTAACATACATCTGCAAAATTATTGTCTAGAAACTAAAGCTTTGGTTGTCTTCCTCTCAGGCTTCCATGTCTTCTCCCTGGACCTCCTCAATGTCCACCTCTTGAACATCCGGCTCATCCCTTTCCAACCTTGTTGAGGATGGCTCGTTGTCAGGCCACCAATTTCTCAACCCTTGTATTGGTCAGCCTGTTGCGTGCTTTGGTGTGTGTGTTCCCAAACAAGGACTAGTTGCGCTCTGAGGCCGCTGATGTTGGTGGGATTTGGAGGATAATAGAGGCAACAGGGGAAAGAGCCTGCATACACAAAGTCCCTTCCACCAGGTGGCTGATGAGATATGTTGGCATGACTGCCATATTGCATCTCCATCCCAAAGCCCTTGATTGGAAGTGTACTTCGCCAGACTGCCAAGAACCTTGCCCTCATCCAGGCCAAGGATACCATAGGCCTTGTTGATCTCTGCACCAGACAGGATGCTCTTGCCAGCATACTTGGGGTCCAACATGTACGCTGCAGCTTGTATGGGCTTCAGACAGAAGTCTTCACGCTTTTTGATGTATTTCAGAACTGCAGTTTCCTCTGCTTGGAGCAACAGTGAAGTGGGCAGGGCAGTGCGGATTTCTTCTCTTACATCTGCAAGCAGAGTCTGAACATCAGACAGGATGGCATTGTCTCCCTCAATCCGTGCAATGGCTACTGCCATTGAGGAAAGTTTCCGACCCTTTGCTACCCTAATCATAACTCTGGATTATTTGTCTAGATTTGTCATAAAGGGGTGAAACAGTGTTTCCCCTATTTTTATTTAGTAGTGGTGGACCACCACTTCAAAAAAATATACTGTATATAAAATGTTTTTAAAAAATCTGGATGGTAAAACGTTCAGTGTAAACTTAAAATCAAATGAAATCAAAATGTATTTGTCACATACACATGGTTAGCAGATGTTAGTGCGAGTGTAGCGAGTGTAGCGAGTGTAGCGAGTGTAGCGAAATGCTTGTGCTTCTAGTTCCGACAATGCAGTAATAACCAACAAGTAATCTAGCTAACAATTCATTTATTTATTGGATATTTCAAACTTTTTTAACAAATCAAAAACTGAAAAATTGGGCGTGCAAAATTATTCAGCCCCTTTACTTTCAGTGCAGCAAACTCTCTCCAGAATTTCAGTGAGGATCTCTGAATGATCCAATGTTGACCTAAATGGCTAATGATGATAAATACAATCCACCTGTGTGTAATCAAGTCTCCGTATAAATGCACCTGCACTGTGATAGTCTCAGAGGTCCGTTAAAAGCGCAGAGAGCATCATGAAGAACAAGGAACACACCAGGCAGGTCCGAGATACTGTTGTGAAGAAGTTTAAAGCCGGATTTGGATACAAAAAGATTTCCCAAGCTTTAAACATCCCAAGGAGCACTGTGCAAGCGATAATATTGAAATGGAAGGAGTATCAGACCACTGCAAATCTACCAAGACCTGGCCGTCCCTCTAAACTTTCAGCTCATACAAGGAGAAGACTGATCAGAGATGCAGCCAAGAGGCCCATGATCACTCTGGATGAACTGCAGAGATCTACAGCTGAGGTTGGAGACTGTCCATAGGACAACAATCAGTCGTATATTGCACAAATCTGGCCTTTATGGAAGAGTGGCAAGAAGAAAGCCATTTCTTAAAGATATCCATAAAAAGTGTCGTTTAAAGTTTGCCACAAGCCACCTGGGAGACATACCAAACATGTGGAAGAAGGTGCTCTGGTCAGATGAAACCAAAATTGAACTTTTTGGCAACAATGCAAAACGTTATGTTTGGCGTAAAAGCAACACAGCGCATCACCCTGAACACACCATCCCCACTGTCAAACATGGTGGTGGCAGCATCATGGTTTGGGCCTGCTTTTCTTCAGCAGGGACAGGGAAGATGGTTAAAATTGATGGGAAGATGGATGGAGCCAAATACAGGACCATTCTGGAAGAAAACCTGATGGAGTCTGCAAAAGACCTGAGACTGGGACGGAGATTTGTCTTCCAACAAGACAATGATCCAAAACATAAAGCAAAATCTACAATGGAATGGTTCAAAAATAAACATATCCAGGTGTTAGAATGGCCAAGTCAAAGTCCAGACCTGAATCCAATCGAGAATCTGTGGAAAGAACTGAAAACTGCTGTTCACAAATGCTCTCCATCCAACCTCACTGAGCTCGAGCTGTTTTGCAAGGAGGAATGGGAAAAAATTTCAGTCTCTCGATGTGCAAAACAGATAGAGACATACCCCAAGCGACTTACAGCTGTAATCGCAGCAAAAGGTGGCACTACAAAGTATTAACTTAAGGGGGCTGAATAATTTTGCACGCCCAATTTTAAAGTTTTTGATTTGTTAAAAAAGTTTGAAATATCCAATAAATGTCATTCCACTTCATGATTGTGTCCCACTTGTTGTTGATTCTTCACAAAAAATACAGTTTTATATCTTTATGTTTGAAGCCTGAAATGTGGCAAAAGGTCGCAAAGTTCAAAGGGGCCGAATACTTTCGAAAGGCACTGTATATTTTACATCATTTCCCATCAATTCCCATTATTAAAGTGGCTGGAGTTGAGTCAGTGTGTTGGCAGCAGCCACTCAATGTTAGTGGTGGCTGTTTAACAGTCTGATGGCCTTGAGATAGAAGCTGTTTTTCAGTCTCTCGGTCCCAGCTTTGATGCACCTGTACTGACCTCGCCTTCTGGATGATAGCGGGGTGAACAGGCAGTGGCTCGGGTGGTTGTTGTCCTTGATGATCTTTATGGCCTTCCTGTGACATCGGGTGGTGTAGGAGTCCTGGAGGGCAGGTAGTTTGCCCCCGGTGATGCGTTGTGCAGACCTCACTACCCTCTGGAGAGCCTTACGGTTGTGGGCGGAGCAGTTGCCGTACCAGGCGGTGATACAGCCCGACAGGATGCTCTTGATTGTGCATCTGTAGAAGTTTGTGAGTGCTTTTGGTGACAAGACGAATTTCTTCAGCCTCCTGAGGTTGAAGAGGCGCTGCTGCGCCTTCTTCACGATGCGGTCTGTGTGGGTGGACTAATTCAGTTTGTCTGTGATGTGTACGCCGAGGAACTTAAAACTTACTACCCTCTCCACTACGGTTCCATCGATGTGGATAGGGGGGTGTTCCCTCTGCTGTTTCCTGAAGTCCACAATCATCTCCTTAGTTTTGTTGATGTTGAGTGTGAGGTTATTTTCCTGACACCACACTCCGAGGGCCCTCACCTCCTCCCTGTAGGCCGTCTCGTCATTGTTGGTAATCAAGCCTACCACTATTGTGTCGTCCGCAAACTTGATGATTGAGTTGGAGGCGTGCGTGGCCACGCAGTCGTGGGTGAACAGGGAGTACAGGAGACTCAAACCAGATATAAAGTATGTAGAAAATACAGTACCAATAAAAACATTTGGACACACCTACTCATTCAAGGGTTTTTCTTTATTTTTTTACTATTTTCTACATTGTAGAATAATAGTGAAGACATCAAAACTATGAAATAACAAATGGAATCAGGTAGTAACCAAAAAAAGTGTTAAAAAAATATATTTGAGATTCTTCAAAGTAGCCACCCTTTGCCTTGATGACAACTTTGCACACTCTTGGCATTCTCTCAACCAGCTTCATGAGGTAGTCCCCTGGAATGCATTTCAATTAACAGGTGTGCCTTGTTAAAAGTTAATTTGTGGAATTTCTTTCCTTCTTAATGTGTTTGAGCCAATCAGTTATGTTGTGACAAGGTAGGGTTGGTATACAGAAGATAGCCTTATTTGGTAAAAGACCAAGTCCATATTATGGCAAGAACAGCTCAAATAAGCAAAGAGAAACCACAGTCCATCATTACTTTAAGACATGAAGGTCGTTCAATGCGGAAAATGTCAAGAACTTTGAAAGTTTCTTCAAGTGCAGTCGCAAAAACCATCAAGCGTAATGATGAAACTGGCTCTCATGAGGACTGCCACAGGAAAGGAAGACCCAGTGTTACCTCTGCTGCAGAGGATACGTTCATTAGAGTTACCAGCCCCAGAAATTGCAGCCAAAATTAATGCTTCACAGAGCACAGATAAATGCTTCACACACTTTCCTCATGTCTGCAAATGTATTACAAATAAAATATCACATTTACATGAGTATTCAGACCCTTTATTCAATACTTTGTTGAAGCACATTTGGCAGTGATTACAGCCTTGAGTCTTTTTGGGTATGACTCTACAAGATTGGCACTTTCTCACATTCTTCTCTGAAGATCCTCTCAAGCTCTGTCAGGTTGGATGGGGATCGACACTGCACAACCAGAGATGTTCAATCGGACTCAAGTCCGTGCTCTGGCTGGACCACTCAAGGACATTCAGAGACTTGTCCTGAGGCTTCTCCTGCGTTGACTTAGCTGTGTGTTTAGGGCCGTTGTCCTGTTGGAAGGTGAACCTTTGCCCCAGAGGTCTTGAGCGCTCTGGAGCAGGTTTTCATCAAGGATCTCTCTGTACTTTGCTCTGTTCATCTTTCCCTCGATCCTGACTAGTCTCCCAGAACCTGCCACTAAAAAATATCCCCACAGCATGATGCTGCCACCACCATGCTTCATCATAGGGATGGTGCCAGGTTGCTAGCCCACTTGTTTCTCATGGTCTGAGAGTCCTTTAGGTGCCTTCTGGCAAACTCCAAGTGGGCTGTCATGTGCCTTTTACTGAGGAGTGGCTTCCATCTGGCCACTCTAACCATATAGGCCTGATTGGTGGAGTGCTGTAGAGATGGTTGTCCTTCTGGAAGGTTCTCCCATCTCCACAGAGGAACTCTAGAGTTCTGTCAGAGTAACCATTCGGTTCTTGGTCACCTCCCTGACCAACATCCTTCACCCACGATTGCTCAGTTTGGACGGGTGGCTAGCACTAGCAAGAGTCTTGGTGGTTCCATACTTCTTCCATTTAAGAATGATGGTGGCCACTGTGTTCTTTGGGACTTTCAGTGCTGCAGAAATGTTTTGGTACCCTTTCCCAGATCTGTGCCTCGACACAATCCTGTCTCGGAGCTCTACGGACAATTCCTTCAACCTCATAGATTGTTTTTTTCTCTGACATGTACTGTCAACTGTGGGACCTTATATAGACAGGTGTGTGCCTTTCCAAATCATGTCCAATCAATTGAATTTACCATAGGTGGACTTCAATCAAGTTGTAGAAACATCTCAATGATGATCAATAGAAACAGGATGCAAAAAACAGGAGCTCAATTTCGAGTCTCATAGAAAAGGGTTTGAATACTAATGTAAATAAGGTATTTCTGTTTTTATTTTTGATACATTTGCAACATTTTCTAAAAATTAATGGGGTATTGTCTGTAGATTGAGAAGGGGAAAAAAGTATTTAATCCATTTTTGAATAACGCTAAAGTGTAACAAAATGTGGAAAAAGTAAAGGGGTCTGAATACTTTCCGAACGCACTGTATATTGCTATTCTGCCTTAAACTTTACCCTGGTCTGATTCTCTGTGCCCTGTCACAAGAGACTGAACGAACCCCATATTCTCATGGAAAAGGTCACCTGAATGTATGATTGAGTCAGTGTGGCAAACAGACAGTATCAACCTATGAGCACCCTCTTAGAAAAAAGGGTTCCAAAACAGTTATTTGGCTGTACCCATAGGAGAACAACTGTTTTTGGTTCTAGGTAGAACCAGTTTGGTTTCCATGTAGAACCCTCTGTGTAAAGGGTTCTACATAGTACTCAGAAGGGTTCTCCTATGGGGACAGCCAAAGAACCATTTTTCAATTATAGAAAAGAGTGCAGGGAAAGGCCAGTGTATTCATTAGTATCACACCAGACACAATAACAAAACAATGACATGTACAACAGGTCCCAGACTGGCTCTTTTCCCCAACCCAGAGCTAAAAGTAGACCTACTTCCAGAAAAAGGGGGTATAAACTAAGCTCTTCAGACTGAGTTTATTTTGTGTTACTGCAAGTCAAGCCTCTTCTCAGAAGTGACGGCCAACTGGCTGTGTCATGGTTCTGGTCAGTAAAAACCTGACGTTTTAAGTTTCTCTGACATCATAAAAGCGTTGAGCTGCTGGATACAAATAGAGGCGTGGGTTGTGTAGGCGTCAGTGCCCAGACGCCTACACAATGTTGCAGAGTGAGTTACCCCAAATCAAGGATCATCAACTTTTCTTGAGCAGACGGTCAGGGGGCTGGAACATAATTACAAATCATTTGCAAATTGACCGCAAGAAGCCCAGAAACACACACTTTCTTTATAAAACTATATACACTTAGCCCTAGTTTAATTTGGAGTGTTGTCAAATGGAAGAAAAATAGGATGCAGGTGCCATGGCAATCCTCCAACACGAGCATTGTGACACTTGGGCAGTTGCCTCAGGTTCCATTGTTGGATTGACATGCTGACTGAAATCCCCTGTAGATCAATAAAGTTAAATTCAATTCAGGGAAGAACACAATAATTCCTCCTGGCTAAGACCTCAGGGGAGGAGAGAAACAAATGGTCCTCGACTACTGAATCAAAGTAAATCTTTACTTTCAACTTCCCAAATATAGTCTACCCTCCCTCCCTGAGCCAAAACAAGGCAACTTAACCTGGTCTGGTTCAAGTTATCCCAATCACACTTACTGTAAGGATATGTCCCAATACTTCTGAATGAACTATTTTTCTCTGCAGACAGACAGTTCCAGGGATGGATAGAAAACAATAGCTAGGTGACAATTGCACTCAAATCACGATCTCCTTAAAGATTAGTGGTCAAAAAGTAAAAGACAAGAGGAGAGAAAGTAATCTAAGAGGAACGACATAACTAGCTAGCATCTCTTGATTTTGGGGGTTTATGTTTTTATATAACAATAAAGCCACGGAAATGAGTTACTCCAGAAATGAGTTACTCCAGAAATATTGGAAGATAGCACAGCTATCTAAATCTTACTCAGACATCTCCTCAGAACACCCACTCACAGCAAATAAAACTGTCGACACTTGTATATTTAAAGAGTAAATAGTATTGCAAATGACGCAACCACACTACATGAATATGGGAAGAGTGTGATATTGGAAGACTTATCTACTTGTTACTGCATAGGCTTTCCAACACTGTTTTTTCACTCACAGATGTTTTAGGAGAAAACGTAATAACTTTCTATGGAAATGTAGAACTGAATTTGTGCCCGGAACCACATCATATTATAGCCTAAACATTTCCAATAAACACCACCTAATTTCACCACAGAAGTCACCAAAAACTTGAGAAGGAGAAAAAAAACTATTAAGGAATTTATTCCAAAGAAACAGAAACCACTGTCTGTATTTAGCCTCGTTGTGTTTTTTCTGTCCCATTTCATAAAAGCTGTCAAAGGCGTTTACAGGAAACTTGGGTCACTGGACAGGCCCTGCTATGACGCAAGAGGACATGGCCTACAGGGACTCTGGGACTGGTAGGGAATGGCTATGGATTAGGTGGTTTTCCATGAGTACAACAGTAATTAATCCGTCCTTATGGGAGGTTCTGGCATTGATGTCAAGTGTTGGGAAGATAATAGCTTCTCATTAGCGTCTCTATAGTATACAAAGAGGGTCAAAATGCTTAAGACTTAGCTGTACATTTCCCTTTCATCGCTCTTTTGTGTGAATCATGGTCGATTGATTACCAAATGTTTCACTAGGTGGTTTATAGGGAAAGTGGGTACTCTAGTGCAAAGTGGGTAGCAGATGTTCACCTGATATGCTCTCCGTCCACTGGGGGATGAGACACAGGTGACAGAGCGCTGGTCCACCAGGTCCAAGGCCTGGAGGGCACAGGAGCCAAACACAAACCTCAGCCTGGGAGAGAGACAGGGATAGGGGACAGGCATGGAGAGAGACCCATATTAAGGCTAGCCCTCAACTTAATGTAAAAGTGCTTTTAAATTGAGATATAATGCATATAAACAACAACGCAGCAATGCATATAAACAAACACCTGAGAGACAGAGCGACTGAGACATTAAGCCTGATAGCATCATTCCTAACACACTCAGCCAATTAGCCAGTGAAAAGCAGGTAACGAAGGATTGAAGAGGTCCTATACCATGAAAATCACCCTTCAAGAATAACATCATACAGGACAGGATGTGGCTGTGACACAGCACCTACTACATCTGGAAATTCTCACCCACCAACCAAGAGGGGAGGGCCCTGCTGTCTGGGTGACGGCATCTCCATCCCACTGTGGAAAGCACATGCCATAAAAGGCCACTCCCTCTCCCACCTCACTGGTTTCCCCAATAAAGCAAATAATCCTCAGGTAAAGATAAAGGTAATACTCACGCAATAAGCAGGTCATCAGGAACTGCAAAGAAAACACACCAAAAAAAACAGTGATGGGGTTAGAATAATTTCCTCATTTGGTTTTAAATAGGCTTTAATTTAGAACTTATTGGTAAATAATTCCTCAGAGACATTGCTTAATGAAAAATGAATTTGCAATTTCCTTTCCTTAGTTCTCATGAAGACAGTAATGGATGAGTTCTGTAGTAAGGGAGGAGTTGGCTGGCTGGGCTTCTGGAGGAAATAAGGGCTTGACCTCGTTGAAGAAGTGTGTAGCTACTGCAGTTTGCAATATGGTTTTGGAAACATAAGGAACGAGGAATAATAATAAATCATTTTCAGAAAACTAAAAAGGTTAAATTACTACACACCTTTATAGGGTCAGGGTTAGTGTTTCCACACTGCCATATCTCCATGTTACAGCACTTTTTTTTTTACAGAAGACATTTGGCCACCTGTGCTAAATAGCTATCTAGCGTGCCCCGAACCTGTGTGTTTGTGTAACTGGGGAGGAAGTGTAGTTCATCAACTGGAGGCTCACACAGACTATGGCTCTTTGTAAAACTGCTACAATTTATCTATTTTATTTTAAATATTCTTTCTCGCTGATATGAACGATAAGGGGCAAATCAGCATACGTTTCGATAAACCGTTTCGCAAGCGATGATTATTTACGTTTCTAAACGTTAAAACACAGCTTCGGAATTGTAGTTTACAAGCAGCCAATCGTGGGCGAAGCTAACCACTGAAAACCCTATGGATAAGAAGCAGTGGTGCCGTTTAATATATTTTGTTTATGAGCATGGCCTTTTCTATTACAGCATATTGGATGACTGTCATTCATATTCCATTCACCCAGCTCAATGTAACATCAATAGATTTAGGATACTCACATTTTCCCTATACCCATCATGTGGTTGCTACAACCTAGCCTATGAATAAAAGTTTACAACGTAGGTGCACAGGTCGAGAGAATTTTGAATAATCAAGGTGACAGACACATTAAAAATGTTTTTACCTTTTTTATACAGGTTTTTGTCATTGAGATTAAATCTATTTTTCAAGAGAGACCTGGTCCAACAGCAGCAGGGGGAACAAAGTTTCAGACAAAATAACTTACATACACTAACACAACATTGAACAAAACTATAGACACATACAGTACAACAATGACATATTATGTAAAGAAACACAAATGGCATAACTGAAAAACAGCTGTCCTAAAGACAATTACACATCTATGATATTTACATTGGCCGAGTGTTTAAACTCCACCAATGTGACTAGATCATCACATTTTTTTATGTTCAGGAGAGAATTCCAGGACCACAGAGCTGAGTAACTAAAACTATTTGTACCATGACCTAATTTTTGGTAGGCGGGGGTCTAGATCATCAGGGCTAGGGGATTTCTTTCTATCAATATCTTTCAGGGCTTCAAGCACTTCTGAAACAGAGAAGGATTAGAAGGAGAACCTGATGAAGGAGTGCACAGGGGTGTCAGGTAAATTGACAGGGGGCTCATTTATACCTTTAATCTTTTCAAATAAACTGCCTGAATCAAGAAAATAGAGTTTCTCTCAGTTACAATCTGTGTGTCTATCAATAGTTGTTTGTGTATCTTATTTGCACTCCAAACCATTCACTACTTGCCAAAATTCAGAAGGATTATTTAAATTATCCAAAGTAGATTTAAGGTAGTGGTCTGCTTTCAGTTTTCGGGACATAGCCACACCCAGATTTCGAAGATGTTTAAAAGCCTTCCAATCATCCGCCAAACCAGACCATCTTGCTTTAGCCCACATAGTATTTGGTTCCCTTATGATTTTAGTAAGTTCCTCAGTAAACCAAGGGTTCTCTCTGCCCTTAATCCTGCATTTTTTTAAAGGGGCATGCCTATTGCATACACCCTGTAATGCGTTGTGGAAGTAAGAAAAGGCTAATTCAACATCTGGGGTTAATTATATTCTATTCCATTCAATGCTAAATACATATTTTCGTAATGACACGTGAGATTGCTTAGATATTTTACCATCTCTCACACAGGCAATAGCAAAGTGATCACTTACAGTGGGGCAAAAAAGTATTTAGTCAGCCACCAATTGTGCAAGTTCTCCCACTTAAAAAGATGAGAGAGGCCTGTATTTTTTTTAATCATAGGTACACTTCAACTATGACAGACAAAATGAGGGAAAAAAATCCAGAAAATCATATTGTAGGATTTTTTATGAATTTATTTGCAAATTATGGTGGAAAATAAGTATTTGGTCAATAACAAAAGTTTCTCAATACTTTGTTATATACCCTTTGTTGGCAATGACAGAGGTCAAACGTTTTCTGTAAGTCTTCACAAGGTTTTTACACACTGTTGCTGATATTTTGGCCCATTCCTCCATGCAGATCTCCTCTAGAGCAGTGATGTTTTGGGGCTGTTGCTGGGCAACACGGACTTTCAACTCCCTCCAAAGATTTTCTATGGGGTTGAGATCTGGAGACTGGCTAGGCCACTCCAGGACCTTGAAATGCTTCTTACGAAGCCACTCCTTCTTTGCCCGGGCGGTGTGTTTGGGATCATTGTCATGCTGAAAGACCCAGCCACGTTTCATCTTCAATGCCCTTGCTGATGGAAGGAGGTTTTCACTCAAAATCTCACGATACATGGCCCCATTCATTCTTTCCTTTACACAGATCAGTCGTCCTGGTCTCTTTGCAGAAAAACAGCCCCAAAGCATGATGTTTCCACCCCCATGCTTCACAGTAGGTATGGTGTTCTTTGGACGCAACTCAGGATTCTTTGTCCTCCAAACACGACGAGTTGAGTTTTTACCAAAAAGTTATATTTTGGTTTCATCTGACCATATGACATTCTCCCAATCTTCTTCTGGATCATCCAAATGCTCTCTAGCAAACTTCAGACGGGCCTGGGCATGTACTGGCTTAAGCAGGGGGACACGTCTGGCACTGCAGGATTTGAGTCCCTGGCGGCGTAGTGTGTTATTGATGGTAGGCTTTGTTACTTTGGTCCCAGCTCTCTACAGGTCATTCACTGGGTCCCCCCGTGTGGTTCTGGGATTTTTGCTGTGTGAGATCTTGCGTGGAGCCCCAGATCGAGGGAGATTATCAGTGGTCTTGTATGTCTTCAATTTCCTAATAATTGCTCCCACAGTTGATTTCTTCAAACCAAGCTGCTTACCTATTGCAGATTCAGTCTTCCCAGCCTGGTGCAGGTCTACAATTTTGTTTCTGGTGTCCTTTGACAGCTCTTTGGTCTTGGCCATAGTGGAGTTTGGAGTGTGACTGTTTGAGGTTGTGGACAGGTGTCTTTTATACTGATAACAAGTTCAAACAGGTGCCATTAATACAGGTAACGAGTGGAGGACCTAGGAGCCTCTTAAAGAAGAAGTTACAGGTCTGTGAGAGCCAGAAATCTTGCTTGTTTGTAGGTGACCAAATACTCTCATCTTTTTAAGTGGGAGAACTTGCACAATTGGTGGCTGACTAAATACTTTTTTGCCCCACTGTATATAATTTGCAAAAATACCAGAAGCATTAAATCGATGTGGAGTATTGGTTAAGACCAAATCAATCAAAGATGATTTCAGAGGATACTATATATTCAATTTAGTTACACTGTTGTCAATCTGAGTGAGATTATAGGTATTGCATAGAATTTTGAGTTGATCAAAACTAGATGATAACCAATCCTGACTCAGATCACCCATCAAGACAAACTCTTGCACACTCATGTCTGTATCTAGCTGATCCAAGGTGTAATCATTTGTCCAACAGTTGGACACATTTTTTATTGGACAAAATTCAGGTATGTTTATCCCCATGTCGTTCCATTTGAATCCGTTTAAGAAACGTTTTTCAACAGAATACACCCCTGATCACACGCAAACACAATTTACTTTCCTAGCAGCCACATACAAACAGCATGATCCCTTTGATCGTTGCATAATTCCTTCTCACATCTATGCACTCTCTTCTTCTCACCTTTTCACTTTGCTTGTGGACTTAAGTGCACAACACATCAGCTGTCTGTGACCATGTGAAAAAAACTTTGCAAGCCAAAACTTTATATCAGAAACGCAACACACAGCCTACATCATTGTCATTCTATTAACATCATAGTCAACATAGCTAATACAACTAATGTGTTACTAAACCCACTACAATCATGCAGTACAGTGCACAGTCAGCAGCAAGCAGTTTAGCAGTTACACCGGCGTGCTCCGGTGGCAATAAATAAATTAAATATAAACTTACCTTGACTTGAATGTGTTCCAGGGTTGGATAGCCATAGCCAGCTAGCTAACATAGCATCCCTCTCTGTTTGAGCTTGGTGTTTCAGTAGGCTAAACTAACTAGGTGCAGTCACTAGCTAAGTAAGTGAAAGTTTTTTTTTTAAATACAATGAAATATAGCTCTTGCATCTCTTTCATTTTTGAAGAAATTAATTTGTTAAAAACTGTTCAACTATTGTCTTTCTCTCTCTTTGAGTAAATTACTCACCACCTGTTATGCACCGCAGTGCTAGCTAGCTGTAGCTTATGGTTTCAGTACAAGATTCATTATTTGATCCTTTGATTGGGTGGACAACATGTCAGTTCATGCTGCAAGAGCTCTGATAGGTTGGAGGATATACTTCGGAAGTTGTCATAATTACTGTGTCTATGGAAGGGGGTGTGAACCACGAGCCTCCTAGGTTTTGTATTGAAGTCAATGTTCCCAGAGGAGGACAGAAGCTAGCTGTCCTTCGGCTACACCATGGCACTACCATACAGAGTGCTGTTGAGGCTACTGAAGACCTTCATTGCAAAACAGTGTGTTTTAATAAATTATTTGGTGACATGTGAACATATTTAGCATAGTTTATCTAAAAATAATAACTTTAATAATACTACATACTTAATGAGTATATAGTTAATTTTAGTATACTGTAAACAAATAGTATCCTTTCAGTTGAGCATACTTGCGCCTTTCTCCCGGAAGTTGATGCTGTTGTATGCAACCTCTTTGCTAGCTTGGTGTGTTTGTAAATTCAATCTGGAGTGCTAGAGTGTGCTCTAGGTGTTCGTAAATTCAGGGCGTTGTCAGATTGTCCGTTTGTAAATTCAGAGCGTTTAGAGCGCACACTGGATGCTCTGGTCGAGGAGTAGTTTACTCGTCCTAGCAGAGCTGGTTAGGCAGTTTTCATGTTATCCAGAGCGTTGGTGACTAACTGTGCTGCTGGCAACAATTTAATTATGCTTTTTTGTCGACTTTTACTGACAGTGGCCACATTCATCGGGTGTTGAGCGTTGGTAAATGCACTGGTTATTCTGTGCCCTGCCTGGCACAGTCAGACGAGAGGGCTCTGAAATTCATCTAGATAGCCAGACAAATGTGCAAATGCACCTGAACGACTATACCACCCAGCTAAGCTACGAGAGAAGTGAATAATCAAGTCAATAAACGTTGTGTAGTTAGTTAGATAGCATAAAGTAAATACTGGCAAGGTCAATGTATTAGTAGCCAACTAATGCTACAGTAGTTAGCTAACATACCTGGTACATACTGCTGTAATGATATGCTATGCGGTTCGTAAGGATAGCGTAGCTAACAAATTGTCAGCCAACATAACATGTAACTTATTAGAAAAGTAATTACGTCATTACATTGCTCATTATTTTCATAACATTTGTCATAATTAGTTAAAAGCAACAAATTTGAATCTGTTCTTGAACTTTTTCTGCCATTTTTTTCAAATCTGAAAATGTTGTGAGGCCACGCTCATTTTCTGAAGAATTGCATTATGAGCCATAGAAGCACAGAAATAGTGTCCATTGCTTGTATACTTTGTATTTTGGCGAATGTAGTACGGAGCGGCCTTCTGGTCAGACTTGAGGCGCGCACACCACCCACAGCTTCCGAGTATATTACTCGCTAATGTCTAGTCTCTAGATAACAAGGTACACGAAATTAGGGCAAGGGTTGCTTTCAAGAGAGACATCAGGAATTGTAACATACTCTTGTAGTACCTGAGCTGATTGTAGTACCCAGGCTGGCAAAAAACTGGATCACTGCTACTCTAACTTCTGCGATGCATACAAGGCCCTCCCCCGCCCTCCCTTCGGCAAATCTGACCACGACTCCATTTTGCTTCTCCCCTTCTATAGGCAGAAGCTCAATCAGGATGTACCGTGACAAGGACTATTCAATGCTGGTCTGACCAATCGGAATCCACGCTTCAAAATTGTTTTGATCACCTGGATTGGGACATGTAGCCTCAGAGAATAATGTAGATTTATACGCTTATTTGGAAAGTGAGTTTATAAGGAAGTGCATAGGAAATGTTGTACCCACTGTGACTATTAAAACCTACCCTAACCAGAAACCGTGGATAGATGGCTGCATTTGTGCAAAACTGAAAGCGCGAACCACCGCATTTAACCATGGAAAGGTGACTGGGAATATGGCCGAATACAAAGTGTAGTTTTTCTCTCCCCATGGCAATCAAACAAGTGAAATGTCAGTATAGGGACAAAGTGGAGACGCAATTCAAAGGCTCAGACACGAGACGTATGTGGCAGGTTCTACAGACAATCACGGACTACACGTTACGGACACCGAAGTCTTGCTTCCAGACAAACTAAACACCTTTGCACGCTTTGAGCATAATATAATGCCACCAATGCGGCCCTCTACCAAGGACTGTGGGCTCTCTTTCTCAGTGGCCGACGTGAGTAAGACATTTAAACGTGTTGACCCTTGCAAGTCTGCCGGCCCAGACGGCATCCCTAGCCGCATCCTCAGAGCATGCGCAGACCAGCTGGCTGGTGTGTTTACGGACATATTCAATCTCTCCCTATCCCAGTCTGCTGTCACCACATGCTTCAAGATGACCAACATTGTTCCTGTACTCAAGAAGGCAAAGGTAACTGAACTAAATTACTATCGCCCCGTAGCATTCACTTCTGTCATCATGAAGTGCTTTGAGAGACTAGTCAAGGATCATATCACCTCCACCTTACCTGTCACCCTAGACTCACTGCAATTTGCATACTGCCCCTATAGGTCCACAGACGATGCAATCACCATCACACTGCCCTATCCCATGTAAGAATGTTGTTCATTGACTACAGCTCAGCATTCAACACCATAGTACCCTCCAAGCTCATCATTAAGCTTGAGGCCCTGGGTCTCAACCCCGCCCTGTGCAATTGAGTCCTGGACTTCCTGACAGGCCGCCCCCAGGTGGTGAAGGTAGGAAACAACATCTCCACTTCGCTGGTCCTCAACACTGGGGCCCCACAAGGGTGTGTTCTCAGCCCACTCCTGTACTTCCTGTTCACCCATGACTGCGTGGCCATGCACGCCTCCAACTCGATCATCAAGTTTACATATGACACAACAGTAGTTGGCTTGATCACCAACAACGACGAGACAGCCTTAGGGAGGAGGTGAGGGCACTCGGCGTGTGGTGTCAGGAAAACAAGCTCTTACTCAACAAAACAAAAGGAGATGATCGTGGACTTCAGGAAACAGCAGAGGGAGCACCTCCCTATCCACAGGACATCAATGGAGAAGGTGGAAGTTAAGTTCATCTGCGTACAGATCACAGACAAACTGAAATGGTCCACCCACACAGACAGTGTGGTGAAGAAGGTGCAACAGCGCCTCTTCAATCTCAGGAGGCTGAAGAAATTTGGCTTGTCACCTAAACCCTCACAAACTTTTACAGATACACAATTGAGAGCATCCTGCTGAGTTGTATCACAGCCTGGGACAGCAACTGCACCGCCCACAACCGCAGAGCTCTCCAGAGTGTGGTGTGGTCTGTACAAGGCATCACCGGGCAAACTACCTGTCCTCCAGGGCACCTATAGCACCTGATTTCACAGGAAGGCCAAAAAGATCATCAAGGACAACAACCACTTGAGCCACTGCCTCTTCACCCTGCTACCATCCAGAAGGCGAGGTCAGTACAGGTGCATCAAAGCTGGGACCTAGAGACTGAAAAACAGCTTCTATCTCAAGGCCATCAGACTGTTAAACAGCCATCACTATAACACAGAGAGGCTGCTGCCTACATACAGACTTGAAATCATTGGCCACTCTAACAAATGGATTTCTTGTCACTTTTTTAATGCCACTTTAATAAATTATGTTTACATACCTTGCATTACTCATCCCATATGTATATACTGTATTTAATACCATCTATTGCATCTTGCCTATGCTGCTCGGGTCATTGCTCATCCATATATTCATATGTACATATTGTTATTCCATCCCTTTACTTAGATTTCTGTATATTAGGTAGTTGTTGTGGAATCGTTAGATTACTTGTTAGATATTGCTGCACTTTCGGAACTAGATGCATAAGCATTTCGCTACACTCACAATAACATCTGCTAACAACGATTCGATTTGACATCAGGAACTTTTTGACATCAGGAACTTTTTGCATCCTACCTAAATCCATACTATGACTAATAAGCATACTACATACTCAATGTACGTCACAAATATTATGGTTAGCATGAGTATTCGAACACAGCTATGGTCGCTCTGTTTCGAGCTCCAAGACAACTTTGCAGTATTTGTGTGTGTTATTTCTTACATTATTTGCTCAGAACGTTTATGATATTTTTTTATTTCTATTTTTGGGGACGTGTGTGTATTAGTTAGTATTACTGTACTGTTGGAGCTAGAAACATACGCATTTCGCTGCACCTGCGAAAACATCTGCAAAATATGTGTGAGCGACCAATAAAATGTAATTTTACTTAAAATCATATGAGTCTCAATGGCCCATCTGACAATGACCATAAAACAAAGCCATAACAACAGTGCCATCTTCTGGCTGGCATGCCCGACTAGAGACTTGACAGATGAGATTCTGTTCAAGGAAAACTGTAACTCACTTTTAGTTTTCTCTTGGTATGTCTTCTGTATGTCTTTGAAGAGTTGTTCGGCCACCGTAGGTAAAAATGAAGGCATCTCAAAAATTAGCTACAGCAAATATACCAGAAAACGTTTATGGGCAAAGCGCACGAGATACAAAATTGGTCAGAGGTCAACCAGTCGATATAGGTTGGTCAAAGTACTGAGTTGTTTACCTCATTAGTTATTGATCTACTAGAGGGAACATTTTAAATAAAAAGATAGCTAGTTAGCTAAAACTCCCGGGTATTTTTCCAACTGGTTTTGTTGTGTTGTTCTTCGTGGGGGAAGAAAGCTATGTATTGGCGCCACCATCAGGATGGGAGGGTAAGTTATTTTAACTTGCAACTACTGTATTCAAGTGTTTGACTGCAACGTCTATTTTTAACCTTGTAGATGGCGCCAAATTTCAATAGAAAACATTCGATATTAGTACAAAATGTGACTGGAATGTCCTACTCAAATCAATTTTTATTTGTCACATGCGCCGAATACAACAGGTACAAAACGTTCTGTAACTAAAACGAGAGTTTGTATTCGACAAATTCAGCTACACTGTAGGTCCCTCCCAGGTTCGTTCCGTTCAAGAAATGGGTGATATAAAATCTGAATTCACTACCAGCGATTTGAAGTCTGTTTAATAATACTTTCCTGTGGATATTCAGAAATTCCCAGCATAAATGGGACCAACCACCAGACAACCATTAGAGTCAGTTAAAATGTACAGTGCCATGTACAGTAACAATCAAAAGTTTGGACATGCCTACTCATTCAAGGGTTTTTCTTTATTTGTACTATTTTCTGCATTGTAGAATAATAGTGAAGACATTAAAACTATGAAATAACAAAAAAAGTGTTAAACAAATCAAAATATATTTTAGATTATTCAAAGTAGCCACCCTTTGCCTTGATGACAGTTTTGCACACTCTTTGTATTTTCTCAACCAGCTTCATGAGGTACTCACCTGGAATGCATTTCAATTAACAGGCGTTCCTTGTTAAAAGGTTAATTTGTTGAATTCTATCCTTCTTAATGCATTTGAGCCAGTTAGTTGAGTTGTGACAAGGTTGGTAAAAGACCAAGCTCATATGATTAAATATCTGAACTGCTATATTTCAGATGGCTAATGGTGATATCTATCACCTGATGGTTTATCAGGCAAAGGTTTTTCTCTAGCTGCTTTATTCATATTTCTTGTTGCATGTTTAGGTTGTATTTATCACATAAAATTACTGGGATGAATTTGAGTCCTATGCAAAAGTGGTAGGATGTTTAATGTGAGATGAAATATGTGTGTAGACTTCAGTTTAGCAATCCTAGCTGGGCACTTGCATTCAGTTCCTCCAATTACATTTTATGAATAGCGAAGATGCATTCAATTTGAGGAATTCAGATATGACCATTTTTAGCACTGTTCCTAAACTACGGCGCACGACATGGTTCAATGGAGTTCTTGGCCATACTACTGACTGCAAGTGGGTGGAGGAGGTGAGGCCAGACAGAGTAGTCATCTGCTCTGACTCATGTGCACCACTGATGAGTATAAATTTGGATATGTCTCAGAGCAGACAGGATGTATTGTATGAGGTTTTGCAGTGCTTGCATAGGGTGAAACAGATAGGGGTCTTTGTCATGTTCCTCTGAGTACCAGCTCATGTGAGAGTAAAGGGGAATGAGGAGGTGGATGTGATCGCCAAGCAGTCTATTAAACATCCTAATGTTGAGATGGAATTGTCAATCAGTAAAGCAGAAGTCAATGGGTTAATAAGAACAGGGGTTCAAAATAAGTGGCAAGAGTTGTGGAACAGGGAGAGAAAGACAAGACACCTGTATAAGATCCAGGAAAAGGTGGGTGCAGGAAGGTCCTCAGGCCGAGAGAGAAGGGAGGAAAGTGTAGTCACAAGGCTGAGACTGGGACACACAAGGTTCAATAGTACATTAAAATTGGTGAGGAAACATCCGACTGGGAGGTGTGATCATTGTCAGGAGGAGATGGAGACAGTCCACATCAACAACAAACTACAATGGTCCAAACACACCAAGACAGCCGTGAAGAGGGCACGACAAAGCCTATTTCCCCTCAAGAAACTAAAAAGATTTGGCATGGGTCCTGAGATCCTCAAAAGGTTCTACAGCTGCAACATCGAGATCATCCTGATCGGTTGCATCACTGCCTGGTACGGCAATTGCTCGTCCTCCGACCACAAGGCACTTCAGAGGGCAGTGCGTACGGCCCAGTACATCACTGGGGTAAAGCTGCCTGCCATCCAGGACCTCTACACCAGGCAGTGTCAGAGGAAGGCCCTGAAAATTGTAAAAGACCCCAGCCACCCCAATCATAGACTGTTCTCTCTACTACCGCATGGCAAGCGGTACCGGAGTGCCAAGTCTAGGACAAAAAGGCTTCTCAACAGTTTTTACCCCCAAGCCATAAGACTCCTGAACAGGTAGCCAAATGGTTACCCGGACTATTTGCATTGTGTGCCTCCCCCCAACCCCTCTTTTACGCTGCTGCTACTCTCTGTTCATCATATATGCGTAGTCACTGTAACTATACATTCATGTACATACTACCTCAATTGGGCTGACCAACCAGTGCTCCCGCACATTGGCTAACCGGGCTATCTGCATTGTGTCCCACCACCCGCCAACCCCTCTTTTTACACCACTGCTACTCTCTGTTCATCATATATGCATAGTCACTTTAACCATACCCACATGTACATACTACCTCAATCAGCCTGACTAACCGGTGTCTGTATATAGCCTTGCTACTCTTATTTTCAAATGTCTTTTTACTGTTGTTTTATTTCTTTACTTACCTACACACACACACACACACACACACACACACACACACACACATGCTTTTTTTCCTTCGCACTATTGATTAGAGCCTGTAAGTAAGCATTTCATTATAAGGTATTTCACTATATACCTGTTGTATTTGGCGCACGTGACAAATAAACTTTGATTCTATTACAGTGCCAGAAATATGTGAGGGAAAGGGTGCGATTGTTATTCGATTTGAGGAGTAATGGGGTTGAATGAAGTGAATAATCCTTCATAGCCAGGATTAAGTGAACTGCTGGGGAAATCTTCAGGGGATGTAGTATTTCATTGTGTACTTCGTTTCCTTAGGGAGATGAGATTATTGGGTAGGATTTAGACTGTGGCGGTAATGCACCTTAAAGTTGGTTGCCAACCACCATATAAAATCCACAGAAGAAGAAGAATGGTTCAATGCGCCAATTTGTTTTTTCAAATTGCCGCCGTCTTGGAGCTAGAATTTGGATCATGTATACTGTGCTGATGCCGATACAAAAAAAACAGTAACGGAGAGCAATGTACAATATGGTGAACTTAGAGATAAACTTTTGTTATTGACCAAATACTTATTTTCCACCATAATTTGCAAATAAATTCATTAAAAATCCTACAATGTGATTTTCTGGATTTTTTTTCTCATTTTGTCTGTCATAGTTGAAGTGTACCTATGATGAAAATTACAGGCCTCTCTCATCTTTTTAAGTAGGAGAACTTGCACAATTGGTGGCTGACTAAATACTTTTTTGCCCCACTGTATGTTCACCAAGGGTGACAAAAAAACTATTGACCGGTTAAATACATCCTAAACCTGCCTCTCCAGTCTGTCCAGGAGGACATCATGGTCAACAGTGTCGATTGCAGCATTTAAATCTAAGAGTACAAGGACAGAGAGCTGTTTGGCATCTGTGTTGGCTTTAAGATCATTTACACTTTAACTAAGGCTGTCTCTGTGCTGTTCGCACTTTTTAAAAAAAATGCGGTTTGAAAACCAGTTTCTCCAGATTTTTGCTTAAGAATGGAAGGTTGGAGATTGCCATGAAAATTGGTAAGTGCTGAAGAATCTAGATTACTTCAGAAGGGGTTTCACCATAGCAGTTTTTAGTGCATTGGGGAAAGTGCCTGTGAACAGGGAGTGATTAACAATGGCTAGCACTTCTTCAGATATGCAATTAAAAACAACTTTGAAGAAGGCGGTGGGGATAGGATCAAGAAGGCAGGTAGAAGGCATACGTTGTGATATCACTTTCCCGAGCATGTCTGTGTGAACCAGGGAACATAAATCCATAGTGCCTTTATGTGCTAGGGCACATATCAAACTTTTCATCAGGTCTGCCGTTCTGCTATTTCTCTTTATAAATGATTAGTTTCCTCACTCATATAACATGCTCTCCATTTGGATGTGGCATTTTTCAACTTTACTGGAGCTATGGCAACAACGGTTGCCCTTAATTTGCTATTAAAGTTATCAACTAAATCATCACAGGAAGGTAGAATATGTGGCTGAATATTGTTCATACACTCAATAAAACCTGTAGCAACTTCAGAGGTGAGATAGCATTACTTAATAATGCATTCAGTATTACCCTGTGCTATGGGCAACAAGGTAGTAAAAAATACACAATGGTGATCAGATAAAGCAACATCAACAATAGACGATATGTCAATAGAAAGACCCTTTAATAACTAGGTCTAGACTATGGATGTGGTTATGGGTGGGCCGAGTAACATGTTGGATAAAGTCCATAGAGCTCAAAATATTCATCAATTCAATGGCCTTGGAGTCCGTCTCTTTGTCAACGTGACTATTAAAATCGCCCAACACAATGATTTTATCATAGTTCTCAAGGACAATAGACAATAGTTCAGATAAATCAGTAAAGAAAGTGGGTCAGTGCTTTGGTGGCCTTTACAGGGTTATGGCCAGCACTGGTGGATGACATTTAAACAGTATAGCATGATGCTCAAAAGACCCAAAGTTGCCATACGAAATGTCCTTACAGCTGAGAGCATTAGTAAAAATAGACACTGTCCCCCCATGCTTATTCCCTTTTCTGAATAGAGTAGGAAAAGCTGTAGTCCGGGGGGTGGCTTCAAAAAGAGCGGCACTACAGTCTGATGACAGCCATGTTTTAGTGAGAAACATGCAATCAACTTTGCGCTCAGTAATGAGATCATTCACGAGAAAGGTTTTACTTGAGATTGCTCCAACATTTATGAGCGCCATATTCAATGAGTGTGGGCCACTCTGCCGCTCGAGCATCTGCCTCGAGGTAACCAATGCAATAACAACCAAATTATTAATGTTATAACCACGTTTTCTAACATTTTCCAATCTATCAGAATGGTAGGATATGACAGTTTGTATATACTCCCTTGAAGGCAGAGTTAAAGGAACATAAATTAGGTTACTCACAATAATCATAGTGCCATTTCCACAGGAGTTGATATGCTTTCTAAGTCTTCTGTTGCTTATTTTGACAGGGAGACCTGGAGCACTACAACATTGCAAAACAAATTTTAGTTTTGTAAACTTTTGTTTACACTTTAAATTGAGAAAATAAAGATACAATTATTGGCAGCCCAGAGCGAGTACTTGGTTGCGAACCCTTTGGCCAAGATAACTGCAGACAAATGCTTCTTGTAACCATCAATGAGCTTGCTGTACCTTTCTACTGGCAATTTGGCCCACTTTTCAGCAGCAAAATGTTCTAATTCTTCCATCTTTGATGGGTGCCCTCCACCGACTGCTGTTTTCAGATTTCCCTATAGGTTTTGGATTTGATTCAGATCTGGACTCTTAGCTGGCCACTCCAGAACAGTCCGGCATCTCTTCTTGAACCATTCCTGGGTGCTTTTTGGCATCATTGTCCTGCTGGAAGGCCCAGCAAAGAGCCCAATCAGCAGATTATCCAACTGTTTTGCAGTGCAATGTTCAACCAAGTGTCCAAAAACTGTCTCTCTGTTGAAGGTTGTGGGTGTTCAATCAGGACATTCAACCCCAAACAGATCAAAAGCACCCTGGAATGGTTCAAGAAGAAATTCTGTTCTGGAGTGGCCAGAGAAGAGTCCAGGGCCCAGATTCACAAAATCTTCTTAAGAAGAAATGTCTTCTTAACTGCCATTTTTTCATTAACTATAGATTTAAGAAGAAATTTAAGCAAAGTTGCTAGTCCTCAAAAAGGTTATTGGAAATGTTCTTGCGCTGTATCTTGTTTCTCCTTAAGCAAAAAGTTAAGAAGAAATTAGATTCTTGAAAATAAAGTTATTGGAAATGTTCTTAATTCCATGATAGCTAAACCCTTGTCTTAAACTAAGGGTAGTGAGAAAAAAGCTCATGCAAGCAACTGAACAAGTTTAATTCACTCACAAACCCAATAACTTGTTTTAGAACATATGCTAACATGATTGCCATTGCTAGCTAGATAGCTAGCTAAAACGATTGCCGAACCCTAAAATCTTTGTAAGAAAATCATTCAATCTTATACTGTTGAGGAACTGCAATTACGAACGATCTTATGAACTTCATATGTTTCTTAATTAAGAAGCTTCCTAAATTTTTGCGTAAGAAGTGTTTTGTGAATCTGGGCCAGATCTTTATCACATCCATAACCTAAATAAAATCCATGTTTATTGGTCGCATACACAGTTTAGCAGATGTTATAGCGGGTGCAGCGAAAAGCTTATGGTCCTAACAATGCAGATTGCCAGTAGAAAGCTCATTGATGGCTACAACTTCAAGAAGCATTTCTTGGCAGTTATCTTGGCCAAAGGCTGTACAACCAAGTACTAAACTCAGCAAAAAAGAAATGTCAACTGCGTTTATTTTCAGCAGACTTAACTTTATGGCTGGGGGCAGTATTGAGTAGCTTGGATGAATAAGGTGCCAAGATTAAACCGTCTGTTACTCAGTCCCAGTTGCTAATATATGCATATTATTATTACATTGGGATAGAAAACACTCCGAAGTTTCTAAAACTGTTTGAATGATGTCTGTGAGTATAACAGAACACATGTGGGAGGCAAAAATCTGAGAAAAAATCCAACCAGGAAGTGGGAAATCTGAGGTTGGTCATTTTTCAACTCATTCCCTATTGAAGATACAGTGGGATATTGGTCATGTTGCACTTCCTAAGGCTTCCACTAGATGTCAACAGTCTTTAGAAACTTGTTTGAGGCTTCTACTGTAAAGGAGGGGCTCATAAGGGCTCTTTGAGTCAGTGGTCTGGCAGATTGCCACAAGCTCGTGACGCTCGTTCATGTGAGAGTTAACTCGTGTTCCATTGCTTTTCTGAAGACAAAGGAATTCTCCGGTTGGAACATTATTGAAGATTTATGTTAAAAACATCCTAAAGATTGATTCTATACATCGTTTGACATGTTTCTACGGACTGTAACGGAACTTTTGGACTTTTCGTCTGCAACTAGTGATCGCACTTCGTGAGTTTTGGATTTGTTTACAAAACGCGCTAACAAAAGTAGCAATTTGGACATAAATGATGGGACATTATCGAACAAAACAAACATTTATTGTGGAACTGGGATTCCTGGGAGTGCATTCAGATGATCATCAAAGGTAAGTGAATATTTATAATGTTATTTCTGACTTCTGTTGACTGCACAATATGGCGGATATCTTTTTGGCTTGTTTGGTCTCTGAGCGCCGTACTCAGATTATTGCATGGTTTGCTTTTTCCATAAAGCTTTTTTGAAATCTGACACAGCGGTTGCATTAAGGAGAAGTGTATCTAAAGTTCCATGCATAACACTTGTATTTTCATCAACATTTATTATGAGAATTTCTGTAAATTGATGTTGCTCTCTGCAAAATCACCAAATGTTTTTGGAACTACTGAACATAATGCGCCAATGTATACTGAGATTCTTTTATATAAATATTAACTTTATCGAACAAAACATACATGTATTGTGTAACATGAAGTCCTATGAGTGTCATCTGATGAAGATCCTCAAAGGTTAGTGATGAATTCTATCCCTATTTCTGATTTTTGTGACTCCTCTCTTTGGCTGGAAAAATGGCTGTGTTTTTCTGTGACTTGGCTCTGACCTAACATAATCATTTGTGGTGCTTTCGCAGTAAAGCCTATTTGAAATCGGACACTGTGGTGGAATTAATAAGAAGTGTATCTTTAAAATGGTGTGAAATACTTCTATGTTTGAATAATTTTAATTATGGGATTTCTGTTGTTTTGAATTTGGCGCCCTGCACTTTCACTGGCTGTTGTCATATCGATCCCATTAGCGGGATCTCAGCCATAAGAAGTTTAACATGTGTAAATATTTGTATGAACATAAGATTCAACAACAGACATCAACTGAACAAGTTCCACAGACATGTGACTAACATACATTGAATAATGTGTCCCTGAACAAAGGGGCGGTCAAAAGTAAGTCAGTATCTGGTGTGGCCACCAGCTGCATTAAATACTGCAGTGCATCTCCTCCTCATGGTCTGTACCAGATTTGCCAGTTCTTGCTGTGAGATGTTATTTATTTCCCTGGCCACATCTGCAGTTCTCATGCCTCCTTGCAGCATGCCTAAAGCACTTTCACGCAGATGAGCAGGGACCCTGGGCATCTTTCTTTTTGTGTTTTTCAGTCAGTAGAAAGGCCTCTTTAGTGTCCTAAGGGTTCATAACTGTGACCTTAATTTCCTACCGTCTGTAAGCTGTTAGTGTCTTAACGACCGTTCCACAGGTGCATGCTCATTAATTGTTTATGGTTCATTGAACAAGCATGGAAAACAGTGTTTAAACCATTACAATGAAGATCGGTGAAGTTATTTGGATTTTTACAAATGATCTTTGAAAGACAGCGTCCTGAAAAAGGGACGTTTCTTTTTTTTGCTGTTTTTAGCTCCAGGGTGTTCATTTTTTAAAACTTAAGTTTAGAAAAATCCAATTGGTTCTGCAATGTTGAAAAATCCAATGAGGTTTGGAGACAACCGTTTTTACAATTTCAACTTATTTTAGAAGAAATAGGGAATTATTTAAGCGATATATTTCCTATTTTCCAAGTTAGAGAGGTGCAGGCCAAGATGTGTGTGCTCTTGTTCCATGTCAAGTCATATGTAGACACAAGACTAGACAATGAAGTAAACAGTCTATACATTGCGGTCTCAACTGGCCAAACTAAACTACAAATATGGGACAGACTAATATCCATCTCTGCATAAACGTACCCCAATTTCTCAACGCTGGTGTAGTGACCAGCGCTACCTCATCACCACCAAAGACACAACAATCTCTTAAATTGAGGACATCTCTGTTCTTGGAATGAGCAGGCTATATAACTATGAAAGGGCTTGCTACTTGTCATCTTTAACTGTTAGCCTTGAAGTCATGACAACAGAAGAATACCTTACTTCTCACCAATTCAGTACTGAAGTCCTACCTGACCCAAAAGAAACTCGCTTCATCTTTTGGCTGATGCAGAATGTTGAGGACAACGGAGGGGCCAGACATCTGGTTGAAAGTAGGGTTTAACTTACTGATTTAGCCTTGTTTGTCCGGCTCCTTAAAAGATATGCTAGAAGCCATGATTGAAACAAACAAGTTGTCTTGGAGGTGTGGTTTGATATGGGTGTTTCTTGGGTGTGTCCTTTCCACCACCAAGACACACCCGTGTGTCAGACCCTCAAAAAAAAAAAAGGTTGTCTTGTCTTTCAGGTGTACCGCATTCCAGAGATCCCACGTTCCAGCCAAAAGAATGCTACACATTTGGCCTGATTTACAGTCTGTTGGTCTTCAGCCGGATTGTGGAAAGGCTGTTCCGTTGAGCGTTCTTTCGGCATGCCAAATAAAACAAAGTTGATTGTTTTTGGTTGTGGTCATTTCACTATACTGTGAGTCATTATAGATGAGCATTGCATTGTATTGATGAAGCTATTAGCCTCTTGACCTAGACTTCATGATAGAGGTCTCAGAACCTGTAAGCCAATGACCAATTCGAGAAAGAAACAAAAGATCCCCATTTCAGAGGTGGAGAATGATCCACTTTATTGATTGGTCTGAACTCTTGTAATAGACTACTAAGAGACATTGTGCGATACAAACATTGCATTTCAACATCATGGGATGGGTTTTCAAGTCTCAAATTTTTAAACAGATAAAAAAAAGTTACCACGATGTTTGACAGATTTGGTGCCTCCGAAATGGCAACCTATTCCATATATAGTGCACCGGCTCTGGTCAAAAGAAGTGCACTATATAGGGAATAAGGTGCAATTTTGGACAAAGACACAGCTGAAAAGTTGCACTTAGTCTTTTCCGGCTTCATTTCGATGTATCTTTTAAGATTCAAGTTTCGTAACCTTTTTCTCATTGCCGTTGTAAACACTTGACATCCCATCAAAAATAGGATGAATAAAATTGATGTTGAAAATAAAAATCTGAACATCAGCTTTAGGACTTTAAACAATTCAAAAGCAAAATGAAACGGAAAAAAACAAGGAAATATCAGGTTTCGAGCAGATTGGGATTATTTAAGCGAAGCAGAAGCTGAGAGAACCAAAAAACATGGTATGCTTTCACATATCCGAAAAAGGGTCTTGCAATGGAACATTACTGTCATTATTAATGTTGACCTAGTCTTTTGACAAAACGGTTGATTTATCTTGGATATTCATAGAGAATAGATTAAGAGGCAATGGACTTGAATAGTCACCATGACTGCAAAAAAGCAACTCTTCCTTAACAACTTGACTGTACCATACACAAAAGTAAAACAATTGCATGTGTCACACTACAAAACCATGTACCAGCTACAAAAGACAGGAACTCGGTCATAAACATCCAGGTTTCCATTAATTATGGGCAAAGTCAAAGCACATCTCAGTACAATCCTCTGCAGGAGCTTGAATAAGTTATACAACAGGTAGTATGCTTTTGTTGTCAAAGGTTACAAAGCAAAAAGTGCAACAATGGTGCAGACCATTCTTTATGTTTGGTTAGTTTTGTATTTTTTTTTTGTCTAAAAACTTAAAAGACAAATCACACAGATCAGTTTACTGTCAGGACAGTATAAAAAAAAAAGAGGGACTACGGAATCAAAACAAATAAACAAAAAACACCAGAATATTTCTCTGAGAAAATGATTTTAAAGCTGCCTTCTTTTTCTCCAGCCACAAGGCATGAGCGAATCTTGGGCGAAGGTTCCTGACGTACTTAGTTACCATGACAACGTGGGTTGCAGAGTACTGTAAGTAGAACATTCTGCACTGGTTGGAAACCCTAGAGAGACAGCTACAGGTCAGACTGTGTGCCATACAGTACACCCACCTTGTTTGTGGTCAGCTTAATCCAAACACAATTGGCTCATTGACAGAGTTCAGATCAACATGGGGGCCCAGAAGTAAAGTAGTCACGCGGAGAAGGAACAACATCAAGCTTATTAGTCTTCTTTCACCTTTCTGCTTGCTCCTACACCAGTGTTCTCAACTTGTTCCAAAGATATTGGTTTTGTTTTTCTCAATGGTGCGGTGACTGACAAAAGCTTTCTTTAAGTTCTAGATCAGCAGAAATATTGTTACATCCATGCATCATCTTTCTCCACAGTGTTGCAAAGACAGGCATCAAATTACAAACGCACAATTAAAATGTTAACGTGTGTGTTTGTTTCATTCACATATGTCAACAATGTTCAGGCTTTGGTGGTGCTTGGTGGGCAGGTGGATAGGGGGCCTCTGTCTCTCAGCTTCACTGTGTTGGGGGGTAAGAGATGGACAGGGAGGGACAGACGGATATTCAAGATTAAACCCTGCTCCTCCCCGATTCATTCAAAAACAAAGTGGATCCATTTAAAAATCAACATTAAAATAAGAATAATCAAGTGAAGAAAAAAAACGGCAGAAAGTTACTCTATTTACATACAATGATTTTTCTTATAGACAAAAGCATCTTTCCAAAAATCAAACAATTTCCCCCCAAAGAAATGTGTATTTTGTGTTGTTTTTTCATATTTATACATTACAAGTTCTTTATCTTTCATCATATCCTCCACCCAGGCTTCCTCTGTCCTGACAGGCTGTCTGCCAAAGCTTCTGAACATAAAGGGAGTCAGTCTATCCTGAAGATTAAAGCCTGTCAGAAGTCACTCGCTGCCTTTCTTACTGCTGGCAGTCAGAGGGCGCTGTTGCACCAAAAAGGACACCCCCACACCCTCTGTTCTCCCCACACTCATTCAGCACCAGTGAGTGTTGGGGGGAGGGGGTGGGCAGGCAGGCAGGCCTGTACTGAGAGGCCTGCCCTTCCTCTGGGGTGGGATGAGGGGCAGGTAGGGCTCTAGTGGCAGGGCTCAGTCATCGCTGTCTGACAAGGTCTCATACTGCTCCGACAGTAGGGGCTCCCGCTCCCACACACGCTGCTGCTGGGAACCCAGAGGGCCTCCTGGTGGGGGCTGCTGGGCCTGCATGGAGGGGGAGGCCATGGAGGTGGGGGGCGTGCTGCTCATCATGCGCATGGTCAGGGGGTTATAGGGGAACTGCATAGAGCCTGGAGAGAGATGCGAGACAGGATAGTCTTTAGAGGGATTTTTCTTATTTAGAAAATCCTGATTTCTGAATTCCCGTGTGGCTGTTAATAATGTGGTATTGTGTTCACAGACAAATAGACAGAGACCCAGAGTTTAAATGTGTCTTGTGTCTTACCTGTGGACGAGGGCCGGTCCTCCCAGGCCCAGCCCGTGGCCTGCTGGTGGTAGTCTCCCTCTGAGTGGACGGAGGAGACTGACGAGGGCCGCTCCCCTCCTGCTGCCTGGGCTGCTGCTGCGTATGCCTGGCCTGGGTTGGGCGACTTGGACTTCCGGCTGTTGGCTTTGCTCTGCAGTTTCTGCTTGCCTGTTGTGTTAGCAATAAGTTTTATTTGCACAAATACAGTGAAATGCTTAACTTGCAAGCCCTACTCAACAGTGCAGTATTCAACATCAAAATAGTATAACTAAAAGAGGAAGCTATTTACAGGGTCAGTGCCAGTACCGCATTTACAATGTGCAGGGATACTGGTGTATTTGAGCTAGATATGTACATGTAGGCAGGGATTAGAAGAAAGTGACTGGTAGCAGGATGCATAATAATAATAGTACAATAACAGTATGGCAGCAGCATAGGTGGAGGGTGTGTGTAAGTTTGTGGGTGTTAGTGTGAGTTGGGACTATTCTGGAGAGCTTGTTCCAAATCTCAAAATGTCAAAGTATAGGGTTTTTTCTGCCCGGAGTGGGTGAAAACCTGCCTTCGCGATAAATTCACTTCCTTCTGTTATAAAATACATTTTTACCAAGACAGATATGATTTTTTAAAACCTTTATTTAACTAGGCAAGTCAGTTAAGAACAAATTCTTATTTTCAATGACAGCCTAGTGAGGCAGTGGGTTAACTGCCTTGTTCAGGGGCAGAACAACAGATTTGTACCTTGTCAGCTGGGGGATTCGAACTTGCAACTTTTTGGTTACTAGCCCAATGCTCTAACCACTAGGCTACCCTGCCGCCCGATTATTCATGTTCTGAATTGTTAAGTGGCGTCTTTCTCGAACATATTATGAACAGTAACCTAACACATCCGACAATAGCCACCGAGCTCTGTTGATAAAGCGTTGCTGCTTCTTGCAGCGACTTTTGAGGATTTTATGTTGCGATGGTCTTCTGCAAAAGTTGTTTCCCCAGGTCGCAAAAAGCTCAATTAACATAACGAGCTGAATTAAATGTACAATTATTTGAAAATAAAAAGCTTACGGTACGCTCTGTGCTCCGTTGACAATTCAGAGATACACTTGTTTTTCTGAGAGATCTTTAAAAAATACGATTTTCATATTAATGAAAAGCGTATACTAAATATTTTAAATTGTATATATATGTCATGTCTCAATCGATCTTACCTCTTGTTTTATGCCCTCTGGATTTGAGAAGACGTTGAGCCTGTCAGTTTGCCTTAATTCTCGCACAGCATCCAGGCTAGCTGACGCAAATACTATTTTCCAGATTTTTTACAACTTTTTTCCTCTGGCCTCCATTGATTTAAGCCCTATTCGGACAGGATACATCCCCAAGGTAATGGTATTTTGTGCACGAGCACAAATCACCACATCTGTAATTTTAGTCCCGTCCAAATCTGCCATGTCAGTAATTTTCACTTGGCAGGAAGGTTATTATCCCAGCCCTAAAAACCTACTGTTTTTCGGCAAACTCCAAAGGTCCTCTGATAATGCATATCCCGTGCTAATCGTCATCCCTGTGTTTTGAGGGATATTACTGAGTTTAACAGGTGCTGCACCCAGTTTGGGTTAGAACATGGGAACAAATTGATGCTTAAAACAAAGTGCTATGCACGTAGCATACAAATGAATGATCTGTTTTGTCCTATATCAACTTTTCTAGTGTCTTACTTCTCTTTTAAAAGATGAGGTGGACACAATTGTACTAATGAATTAATAAATTGCCAAATACGTCAGGTAATTAAATATCTGCGTAGGTTACAGTTCATGGTTCTTATTGAGACTTTCTCTGAACTGAAGGCCATTAGGCTAATATTAGGCTATTCCAAGACATTTGAAATATCTTCACACCTAGGAGAGCCTCCAGGCATCCGTCATAATGGTCAATTGTGAATGAAGGAAAAAAAAAAAAATTACAGGGGCAGTTCGGTAAAACGAATCCCGTCTGAATCGTCCACTGTTAAAACGGACATGTTGGGGTAATAATTACCGGCGTTCTATAGTAATACTAGTCACGTGCGAATAGGTCTTTAGTCACCCTAATATTGGCCATCCTACAAAGGGTAAGAAAAACTCAACCTTTGAACGGATTATGATAGAGACCATTGGTTTTCTGAGTATCTACACAATTATCATTTTACCCATTGGTCAAAATATTTTTTGATTGGACACCCTACAAAGTACTCTATTCCAATGGATCTTTAGAGACAGACAGGGTTAAAAAGGAGGGTGTGTGAGTATGTCAATACATAAATGTTTACTCCTGTTTAGTGGTTTCAGTCTGCTGCGTGTGGTTGTTTGCCACTGACCCATGCTAGGTGAGGGGTTGGCCTCCTGGCGGGCCTCGTTGCTGGGGGTGTTACAGCTGGGCTGAGACCCTCCCTGGTGCTCCTCTGGCCTTTCTTCCAGGTTGCCCATCAGGGCCTTCCGGATGATGTCCTCCAGGCCCAGGTTACTGGCCGGGTCGCTGAAGGAGTGGTTCCTAGGGTTCACGCTGCCTGGCGGGCCAAACACGCACACAGGACGAGGGGGAAGACATGGCACAGCCACCACGATCATGTTCATTAGGGTATTCAAACAGAAACATTTTTTAAAATGTTTATTTCAATTTATTTCATAAACTTTTGGGTTTAAATGATTTTAGTATGTTTGAATATGAGTATATGGTGATAGAATAGGATCCTATGGTGTTAGAAATGTTTATACTCACTTGAGCTGGTCACAGCGGGCAAGTTGAAGATCTCTGTGCCTGGTTGTGCATTTCCTGAAAGGAGAAACAATAGCATAGTTCAGTTAGCAAACGAAATGTCTGACTGCAAACTAAAATGACGCTAAAAGACAGAGTTAATCGTTTTACAGTATGTCTTCCTATTACAATGTTATCCGTTGTTAAATGAGAAATGAGTACAATGCATAGAAAATATCCTTTAAATTAATAGAATACCGTGCGAATTGAGTTCTATCAAATGCTATATTTTTTCTATCTTGGAATGCTTTCTTAAATGACGTTCGTACAAGATAAGATAAGAAGAGAGGCGACTTACCTACATCAGAATCCCCGACACCAGAGGAGTTTAACTTACGAAATATCTCCTGCTTCTTGGATTTCACCATAGGGGAGGTGTTCTCCAGCTTGGTGAAGAAGGAGGGCAGGTAGCTGACACTGCCAGGGGATCGAGAGTCGCCCCTGTAACCAGAGAAAGGCCACCACGGGGTTAAGAGTCAGGCAGCAGAGGGCTGATTAGGCTAGCGTGCCACTGGCACCTCCCCCCAGTTTCCACTCTGTTAGCATGACAAACAGGTCACAGCTGCCCTCAAGGCACATTCTGTCCATGGGCACTGAAGGTATCCAGTATCCACACGCACAATTGCACGTAGACATACAAAATAAATCGCTGTCATGCTTTTTGGTTTGTCAACTTAATGGCCGAAACATACATATATGTCTAGTGATATCATTGAACGTTCCATTAGGTCAGGGGTGTCATTCCATGGAGGGCCTAGTGTCTGTCGGTTTTCTTTGTTCTTTTCAATTAAGCCCCAGACAACCTGGTGAGAGGTTACTTACTAATTAGTGACCTTAATTCATCAATCAAGTACAAGAGAGGAGCGAAAACCCACAGACACTCGGCCCTCTGTAGAATGAGTTTGACAAGTGTGCGTTAGGTGAACATAAAGAAATGCGAGAGCGCCCACTACTTAAGGAGATATGCCAGTCCTACACACCTCATCTCAGGCTGGTCAGCCTCTCGTCTCTGGGGTTGTTGCTGCTGCTCTCTGGCCTCCTGTTGTTTATCCTGGTAGCTCTGGGGAGGGGAGATGGGCTCATAACTCTCCACCGCCCCCCTGCCACCCCGATCAGGGGATTTACCAGGTCTGGGGAAGGGACAGAGGAAGAGAGGGAAAAGTGAGAATTTGATGGAATGGACAGGGGTGCACCACCAGGGTTATGTTGATTAGGGAGAAAATGTTTTGCATGGGAGGTACAACCTGATCTTATTGCAAACCGTTTAGCTACGGTTTACCCTACTAAACAGGCTAGCTTGGTCAAGAGGTTGTGTTGGGCTACTGGTGGGTGTTGCTACTGTACCTGGCTCTGGGCTTGTCAGGGGCGTTCTCAGGAGACACTCTGCTGGGCGTGGGTCTCTGATGGTGTGATGGGGCCTGGGTCTGGTTCTCTGGGCTGTAGCGGCTGTGGCCCTTGGCACGACCCCCGGGGCCCGAGCTAGATACTGGCAGCTGGGCGCTCTGGAAT
The DNA here is from genome assembly GCF_002021735.2 of Oncorhynchus kisutch. Lineage (NCBI taxonomy): Eukaryota > Metazoa > Chordata > Actinopteri > Salmoniformes > Salmonidae > Oncorhynchus > Oncorhynchus kisutch. Next base: position 35,249,232 of record NC_034179.2, read on the forward strand.
GTGGTGGTGGCAGAGGAGGAGATGGTGGTGGAGGACTGAGGAGGATCCTGGTTCCTGGCAAAGTCCTGGGTGATAATATGCTATAAAAGGAGAAAGAAAGAGGACGACACACAGAACAGGAAGATGTTATTATTTGGAGGGACACCTCCATTTTCAGTCTCTACTCTTAAACATTTGTATCCAAAGTTTTCTAGTAGAGGCTGTTGTCAGAGTTGTTGAGATCATCATTTGCAGTTCAGTCGATGGATCACTCAAGATATCATCATTCAACAAAAAGTGGTATAGGAGGCATACTGTACATTAATTGTTGGTAAAGTCATTTGTATTGGTTACACAGTATATGGATTGTTTGCCTTAGGAACCCAGTTAAAAAGGGCTAATGAAGGAACAAGTCATTGGGGTCTTCTTCAGGCTGACTACATAGCAGTTGCCTGACAGAACTCATGCCTGGATAGGTGTTTAATATCAGCTAACCACAAAATATGATATAGCAATGATGCCCGACTGTGCAGGCAATGACATGGCATGCAACCGTGGAACGCTACCAGTGTGTCTTACCGAGATGTGGTCAGCCAGGGTCATGACCCGATGGGTCTTGGGGACCTGCTGGGACTGGGAGTACCCTCCGTCAGCCTGGGAGGAGGGGGGCTGCTGGGACTCCGCTGACTGGCGGTAGCGGATCATGTCAAAGGAACGCATGCCAGCTGCTGAGTGAGGATAACACACAGTTACCAGACTGAGTTGGGGAGGGTAGAGAAATGGCAGAGAGAAGTGATATATGGGAATGGAGGAGGGTGATATATCGGGGAGGGTGGAAGGAGGGGGTAGAACTACCCCTCCTTCCACCCTCCCCATATGTCAACAGGCAGCTGATATACATTTGCCTCCAGCTGACAGAAATAGCTTGTGGAGTGGTCTGGTGACCAGATGGGAGCTTGTGGGGAATGGAATGGTGTCGCCTGCTCTGTCGTACTTAGCTTACAAGGTTACTGGGCTGAGGAGTCATTCGGGACATGTTGGGTAACTTAAACATTCCATAAGGAAACCAATACCAATGAGAAAGAGAGCTTGAGACCTTCAAGATAATACTTCTTAAGTCCCCACATGACATCTATAGTAGAGGTCGACCGATTATGATTCAACACCGATATCAATTATTGGAGTACCAAAAAAAGCCGATACCGTATATATATATATTGTATATATATATATTTGTAATAATGACAATTACAACAATACTGAATTAACACTTATTTTAACTTAATACATCAATAAAATCAATTTAGTCTCAAATAAATAATCAAACATGTTCAATTTGGTTTAAATAATGCAAAAACAAAGTGTTGGAGAAGAAAGTAAAAGTACAATATGTGCCATGTAAAAAAGCTAACGTTTCAGTTCCTTGCTCAGAACATGAGAACATATGAAAGCTGGTGGTTCCTTTTAGCATGAGTCTTCAAAGTTCCCAGGTAAGAAGTTTAAGGTGGTAGTTATTATTAGGACTCTTTCTCTCTATACCATTTGTATTTCATATACCTTTGACTATTGGATGTTCTAATAGGTACTTGAGTATTGACTGCCTGATCTCGGGAGTTGATAGGCTTGTCATAAACAGCGCAATGCTTGAAGCACAGCGAAGCTGCTGGCAAATGCATGAAAGTGCTGTTTGAATGAATGCTTATGAGCCTGCTGCTGCCTACCACCGCTCAGTCAGACTGCTCTATCAAATCATAGACTTAATTATAATAAAACACAGAAATACGAGCCTTAGGTCATTAATAAGGTCAAATCCAGAAACTATCATTTAGAAAACAAAACATTTATTATTTCAGTGAAATACAGAACCGCTCCGTATTTTATCTAACGGGTGGCATCCAGAAGTCTAAATATTGCTGTTACATTGCACAACCTTCAATGGTATGTCATAATTATGTAAAATTCTGGCAAATTAATTACGGTCTTTGTTAGGAAGAAATGGTCTTCACACAGTTCGCAACGAGCCAGGCGGCCCAAACTGCTGCATATAGCCTGACTCTGCTTGCATAGAACGCAAGAAAAGTGACACAATTTCCCTAGTTAAAAGAAATTCATGTTAGCGGGCAATATTAACTAAATATGAAGGTTTAAAAATATATACTTGTGTATTAATTTTAAGAAAAGCATTGATGTTTATGGTTAGGTACACATTGGTGCCACGACAGTGCTTTTTTCACAAATGCGCTTGTTAAATCACCCGTTCGACGAAGTAGGCTGAGATTCAATGCCAAATTAACAGGCACCGCATCGATTATAAGCAGGACAAGCTAGAAAAACTAGTAATATCATCAACCATGTGTAGTTAACTAGTGATTATGTTAAGATTGATTGTTTTTTATAAGTTTAATGCTAACTAGCACCTTACTTTGGCTCCTTGCTGTACTCGCATAACAGGTAGTCAGCCTGCCACGCAGTCTCCTCGTGGAGTGCAATGTAATCGTCCATAATCAGTGTCCAAAAATGTTGATTACCGATTGTTATGAAAACTTGAACATCAGCCCTAATTAAATCGGCCATTCAGATTAATCGGTCAACCTCAAATCTAGAGCTTTACCAGTCAGTAAGGGCCAGTTTCCCAGATACATTAAGTCTGACTAAAATGCACTTTCCATGGAGATGAGCCATTGAGTAAGTCTTTTAGTAATTTCCTCATCATCTTAAATAAGCATGCCACTTTCAAAAAATGTAGAACTAAGAACAGATATAGCCCTTGGTTCACTCCAGACCTGACTGCCCTCGACCAGCACAAAAACATCCTGTGACGGACTGCACTAGCATCGAATAGCCCAGGCGATATGAAACTTTTCAGGGAAGTCAGGAACCAATACACGTAGTCAGTTAGGAAAGCAAAGGCTAGCTTTTTCAAACAGAAATGTGCATCCTGTAGCTCTAACTCCAAAACGTTTTGTGACACTGTAAACTCCATGGAGAATAAGAGCACCTCCTCCCAGCTGCCCACTGCACTGAGGCTAGGAAACACGGTCACCACCGATAAATCCACGATAATCGAGAATTTCAATAAGCATTTCTCTACAGCTGGCCATGCTGTCCTCCTGGCTACCCCAACCCTGGCAAACAGCTCCGCCCCCCCACAGCTACTTGCCCAAACCTCCCCAGCTCCTCCTCCACCCAAATCCAGATAGCAGATGTTCTGAAAGAGCTGCAAAACCTGGACCCGTACAAATCAGCTGGGCTAGACAATCTGGACCCTCTCTTTCTAAAATTATCCGCTGCCATTGTTGCAACCCCTATTACCAATCTGTTCAACCTCTCTTTCGCATCATCCGAGATCCCTAAAGATTGGAAAGCTGCCGCGGTCATCCCCCTCTTCAAAGGGGGTGACACTCTATACCAAAACTGTTACAGACCTATAGCCATCCTGCCCTGCCTTTCTAAATTCTTCGAAAGCCAAGTTAACAAAGGATCAATGACCATTTCGAATCCCACCGTACCTTCTCCGCTGTGCAATCCGGTTTCCAAGCTGGTCATGGGTGCACCTCAGCCACGCTCAAGGTACCAAACAATATCATAACTGCCATCGATAAAAAACAGTACTGTGCAGCAGTCTTCATCGACCTGGCCAAGGCTTTCGAATCTGTCAATAACCGTATTCTTATCGGCCGACTCAATAGCCTTGGTTTCTCAAATGACTGGCTCGCCTGGTTCACCAACTACTTCTCAGATACAGTTTCAGTGTGTCAAATCGGAGGGCCTGTTGTACGGACCTCTGGCAGTCTCTATGGGGTTACCACAGGGTTCAATTCTCGGGCTGACTATTTTCTCTGTATATATCAACGATGTCGCTCTTGCTGCAGGTGATTCCCTGATCCACCTCTACGCAGACGACACCATTCTGTATACATCTGGCCCTTCTTTGGACACTGTGTTACCCTGTCTAGGACTAGGAACCCCGTTCCGCTAGCGGAACCCCTCGCCAACAGCCAATGAAATTGCAGGGCACCAAATACAAATCAACAGAAATCTCACAAATCAAATTTCTCAAACATACAAGTATTTTACACCATTTTAAAGATACAATTCTTGTTAATCCAGCCAGTGTCTGATTTCTAAATGCTTTACAGCGAAAGCTCCACAAACGATTATGTTAGGTCACCACCAAGCCCCAGAATGACCCAGCCATTTTTCCAGCCGAAGAGGAGTCACAAAAAGCACAAAGAGATAAAATGAATCACTAACCTTTGATGATCTTCATCAGATGACACTCATAGGAATTCATGTTACACAATACATGTATGCTTTGTTTGATAAAGTGCATATTTATATTTAAAAAAATTAATTTTACATTGGCGTGCTACGTTCAGTAGTTCTAAAACATGCAGTGATTGTGCAGAGAGCCACATGAAATCACAGAAATACTTATTATAAATGTTGATGAAAATTCAAGTGTTATGCATGGAACTTTAGATACACTTCTCCTTAATGCAACCGCTGTGTCAGATTTCCAAAAACCTTTACGGAAAAAACATAATCTGAGTATGGTGCTCAGAGCCCAACCCAGCCAAAATAAATATCCACCATGTTGCGCAGTCAACATTAGTAAAAAATAGCATTATAAATATTAACTTACCTTTGATGATCTTCATAAGAATTCACTCCCAGGAATCCCAGTTCCACAATAAATGTTTGTTTTGTTCGATAATGTCTATCATTTATGTCCAAATAGCTTCTTTTGTTAGGGCGTTTGGTAAACAAATCCAAATGCGTGTTCAGGTCCAGTCGGACGAAAAGTTCAAAAAGTTATACTACAGGTCGAAGAAACTTGTCAAACTAAGTATAGAATCAATCTTTAGGATGTTTTCATCATAAATGTTCAATAATGTTCCAACCGGAGAATTCCATTCTCTGTAGAAAAGCAATGGAACGAGAGCTACCTCTCATGTGAAATGCGCATGACTGAGAACGAGGCTGCTGCCAGACCCCTTAGTCAAACAGCTCTCATCCGGCCCCCCTTCACTGTAGAAGCCTGAAACAACGTTCTAAAGACGGTTGACATCTAGTGGAAGCCGTAGGAAGCAAAATAACCCATATCCCACTGTGTATTCGATAGGGGCTGAGATCAGAAACTACAAACTTCAGATTTCCCACTTCCTGTTTGGATTTTTTCTCTGTTCTTTACCTGCCATATGAGTTATGTTATACTCACAGACATCATTCAAACAGTTTTAGAAACTTCAGAGTGTTTTCTATCCAATACTAATTAGAGGTCGACCGATTATGATTTTTCAATGCCAATTCCGATACCAATTACTGGAGGACCAAAAATCGGCCGATGTTTTTACATTTATTTGTAATAATGACAATTACAACAATACTGAATGAACACTTATTTTAACACATCAATAAAATCAATTTAGCCTCAAGTCAATAATGAAACATGTTCAATTTGGTTTAAATAATGCAAAAACAAAGTGTTAGAGAAGAAAGTAAAAGTGCAATATGTGCTATGTAAGAAAGCTAACGTTTCAGTTCCTTGCTCAGAACATGAGAACATATGAAAGCTGGTGGTTCCTTTTAACATGAGTCTTCAATATTCCCAGGTAAGAAGTTTTAGGTTGTAGTTATTATAGGAATTATAGGACTATTTCCCTCTATACCATTTGTATTTCCTTTGACTATTGGAAGTTCTTATAGACACTTTAGTATTGCCAGTGTAACTGTATAGCTTCCGTCCCTCTCCTTGCTCCTCCCTGGGCTCGAACCAGCAACACAACGACAACAGCCACCATCGAAGCAGCGTTACCCATGCAGAGCAAGGGGAACAACTACTAGAAGGCTCAGAGCGAGTGACGTTTGAAACGCTATTAGCGTGGGCTAACTAGCTGGCCATTTCACTTCAGTCACACCAGCCTCATCTCGGGAGTTGATAGGCTTGAAGTCATAAACAGCGCAATGCTTGACGCACAACGAATAGCTGCTGGCAAAACGCACAAAAGTGCTGTTTGAATGAATGATTACGCGCCTGCTTCTGCCTACCACCGCTCAGTCAGATACCTGTATGCTCAGTCAGATTATATGCAACGCAGGACACGTAGTAATATTTTTATTTGTTTATTTTACCTTTATTTTACTAGGCAAGTCAAATTCTTATTTTCAATGACGGCCCTGTTCAGGGGCAGAACGACAGATTTGTACCTTGTCAGCTCGGGGATTCGAACTTGCAACCTTTCGGTTACTAGTCCAACGCTCTAACCCTGCCGCCCCCAATATCAACCATATGTAGTTAACTAGTGATTATGATTAATTGTTTTTTTATAAGTTTAATGCTAGCTAGCAACTTACCTTGGCTTACTGCAATCGCGTAACAGGCAGTCTCCTTGTGGAGTGCAACGAGAGAGAGGCAGGTCGTTATTGCGTTGGACTAGTTAACTGTAAGGTTGCAAGATTGGATTCCTGAGCTGACGTTGAACGAGGCAGTTCAGGGGCAGAACGTTCCTAGGCCGTCAATTGAAAATAAGAATGTGTTCTTAACTGACTTGCCTAGTTAAATAAAGGTCTAAAAATAATAATAAATAAATAAAAGGTATAAAACTTTAAAAAAAAATTTAATCGGCATCCAAAAATACCGATTTCTTATTGTTATGAAAACTTGAAATCGGCCCTAATTAATCGGCCAATCCGATTAATCGGTCGACCTCTAATACTAATAATAATATGCATATATTAGCATCTGGGGCTGAGTAGGAAGCAGTTTACTCTGGGCACGCTATTCATACAAAAGTGAAAATGCTGCCTCCAAACGAGCTTCAATGCCATACAACACTCCTTCCGTGGCCTCCAACTGCTCTTAAACGCTAGTAAAACTATGCTTTTCAACCGATCACTGCCCGCACCCGCCCACTCGATTAGCATCACTACTTTGGACGGTTCTGACTTAGACTATGTGGGCAACTACAAATACCTAGGTGTCTGGCTAGACTGTAAACTCTCCTTCCAGACTCATTTGAAACATCTCCAATCCAAAATTCAATCTAAAATCGGGTTCCTATTTTGCAACAAGCAACCTTCACTCACGCTGCCAAACATACCCTCGTAAAACTGACTATCCTACCGATCATCAACTTCGGTGATGTCATTTACAAAATATCCTCCAACACTCTACTCAGCAATTGGATGCAGTCTCTATCACAGTGCCATCCGTTTTGTCACCAAAGCCTCATATACCACCCACCACCACGACCTGTATGCTCTCGTCGGCTGGCCCTCACTACATATTCATCGCCAGACCCACTGGCTCCAGGTCACTTATAAGTCTTTACTGGGTAAAGCTCTGCCTTATCTCAGCTCACTGGTCACCATAACACCCACCCGTAGCACGCGCTCCAGCAGGTATATCTCACTGGTCATCCCCAAAGCCAACACCTATTTGGCCGCCTTTCCTTCCAGTTCTCTGCTGCCAATGACTGGAACGAATTGCAAAAAAAAGAAAATCGCTGATGTTGGAGACATATCTCCCTCACTAACTTTAAGCATCAGCTATCTGAGCAGCATACCGATCACTGCAGCTGTACACAGCCCATCTGTAAATAGCCCATCCTATCTATCTACCTCACCCACATATTGTTTTATTTACTTTTCTGTTCTTTTGCACACCAGTATTTCTACTTGCACATCATCATCTGCACATCTATGACTCCAGTGTTAATTCGCTAAATTGTAATTACTTCGCTACTATGGCCTATTTATTGCCTTACCTCTTCACGCCATTTGCACACACTGTATATAGACTTTTTCGATTGTGTTATTGACTGTACGCTTGTTTATTCCATGTGTAACTCTGTTGTTTGTGTCGCACTGCTTTGCTTTATCTTGGCCAGGTCGCAGTTGTAAATGAGAACTTGTTCTCAACTGGCCTACCTGGTTAAATAAAAGAATAGTCCAGGTGCAGGCTTAATATTTGCCAAGCAGCTCAATGCCGCGGTAGGTTGAGTGCAGACTAGAGTTTTTTAAATTAATCTCCGACTCGCTATGCGTCGATACTTCAAAAATGTACGTTCTTAAACCCTAACTGTATACCCATGTTTGTCCTCATAATAAGACAGGTTTTTGTTCTACGTTTGCTACGGTTTACCCTACTAAACAGGCTGGCTTGGTCAAGAGCTGTATCTGTTCCTGGCTCTGGTCTCGTCAGGGTCGTTCTCGGGAGACATACCACTGACTGTTTCCTCGTTGCTGTTGCACTAAGATGGCAACTCAGCGTGAATGTGCATGTGCCAATTGAACCTCAACAAGGTAACAGTCAGTGGTTGTATTTGATTAACGTTTTATTAAAAAGTATGGATTTCAGCAAACAAAGAAAGGCAGGCAACGGGACAAACATAGGTATACAGGGTAAAGGGTTTAAGAATGTACATTTTTGAAGTATCGACGCATAGCGACTCGAAGGAGTTGGAGGTTCATTTAAAAAATATATTTAAAAAAATAAATAAATAGTCTGCGCTCAACTCCGCAAGCGTAATTTGTGTCAGGCAAACCAGAACTGAGAAAACATCCTATTATTGAATGGCTCACAGTATAACGCTTTCTTCTTACCTTGTGTTGCTGCCTGTGCAGCCCTGTCCCTGTCAGCCCTCTCCCTGTCATCCTGCTGCTGTTTCTCCTGCTGGGCCTGGGCTGGAGAGTTGGCTGGGCTGATCACCTCGATGGCTCCTCCACTGGGGACCTCATACCGACTGGATGACACTGCAGGGGAAGGACACACACCTTGAAAACAACCCTCTCACTGACATATGATCATTTTCTCTTTTTTTGTTATTTGCTATGTTATTAAGTCTTACATGTTAGAAATGCTGGGAATTCAAACGCAAACCAAATCTATATCCAGGTGTCCACCCACCCAGCCAGTAGTATTACAGGACTGGCTCAAATCCTATTTGTCTCTATATATAGTGTCCATGTTCTACACTGTTCCCTGTTGTATTTTATTCTATGTGGAAGACTCACAGCTGCTGGAGGAATCGGAGCTCTGGGAGCCTCTCTCCCGTGAGTCCTTGTCCGAGGCGATCTGACGCTTGATGATGACGTCGATGAAGTTGGCGGCCGTGATGGTGGTCTTTCCTCTGGTCCTCAACTCCTCCTCGATGCGTGACTTGGTGGGGGGACCCTTGTCCTTGCCCCCCTGGGGACCACCAGACCCCTCGGCGTATCCTGGGTGGGGTTTCCCCCCTGGCAGAGACATGTAGGGAGACTGCATGGAGCGCCTGTCTGCCTCCTGCTGCTGCTGCTCGTGCTGCCGCCTGGCCGCAGAGGATGATGATGATGAAGACATGTCGTCGTCTCGATCGTGCTTGGAGGAGTCCTTGCCCTTGTTGACGTCCATCTGAGGGGCAGATGCGGCAGCGTCCACCAGGGCAGCCAGGGCATCGGCTGCAGTGCTGTAACGGGCTCCTGCCTGGGCTGCTGCTGATGGCCTGGAGGTGACAGAGAGGTTGAAGGTTAATATTATGTATATATAAACTCAGCAAAAAAAAAAAAAAGTCCTCTCACTGTCAACTGCGTTTATTTTCACCAAACTTAACATGTGTAAATATTTGTATGAACATAAGATTCAACAACAGACAAACTGAACAAGTTCCACAGACATGTGACTAACAGAAATTGAATAAATGTGTCCCTGAACAAAGGGGGGGGGGGGTAACAGTCAGTATCAAAAGTAACAGTCAGTATCTGGTGTGGCCACCAGCTGCATTAGGTACTGCAGTGCATCTCCTCCTCATGGACTGCATTAGATTTGCCAGTTCTTGCTGTGAGATGTTACCCCACTCTTCCACCAAAGCACCTGCAAGTTCCCGGACATTTCTGGGGGGGAATGTCCCTAGCCCTCACCCTCCGATTCAACAGGTCCCAGACATACTCAATTTGGATTGAGATCCGGGCTCTTCGCTGGCCATGGCAGAACACGGACATTGCTGTCTTGCAGGAAATCACGCACAGAACAAGCAGTATGGCTGGTGGCATTGTCATGCTGGAGGGTCATGTCAGGATGAGCCTGCAGGAAGGGTACCACATGAGGCAGGAGGATGTCTTCTATGTAACGCACAGCGTTGCGACTGCCTGCAATGACAACAAGCTCAGTCCGATGATGCTGTGACACATTGCCCCAGACCATGACGGACCCTCTGCCTCCAAATCGATCCATCTCCAGAATACAGGCCTCAGTGTTAACGCTCATTCCTTCGACGATAAACACGAATCTGACCATCACCCCTGGTGAGACAAAACCGCGACTCGTCAGTGAAGAGCACTTTTTGCCAGTCCTGTCTGGTCCAGCAACGGTGGATTTGTGCCCATAGGCGACGTTGTTGCCGGTGATATCTGGTGAGAACCTGCCTTACAACAAGCCTGCAAGCCCTCAGTCCAGCCTCTCTCAGGCTATTGCGGACAGTCTGAGCACTGATGGAGGGATTGTATGTTCCTGGTGTAACTCGGGCAGTTGTTGTTGCCATCCTGTACCTGTCCCGCAGGTGTGATGTTCAGATGTACCGATCCTGTGCAGGTGTTGTTACACGTGGTCTGCCACTGCGAGGCTGATCAGCTGTCCGTCCGGTCTCCCTGTAGTGCTGTCTTAGCACAATATCCACAGTACGGATATTGCAATTTATTTCTCTGGCCACATCTGCAGTTCTCATGCCTCCTTGCAGCATGCCTAAAGCACTTTCACGCAGATGAGCAGGGACCCTGGGCATCTTTCTTTTGGTGTTTTTCAGAGTCAGTAGAAAGGCCTCTTTAGTGTCCTACGTTTTCAAAACTGTGACCTTAATTGCCTACCATCTGTAAGCTGTTAGTGTCTTAACGACCTTGCCACAGGTGCATGTTCATTAATTGTTTATGGTTCATTGAACAAGCATGGGAAACAGTGTTTAAACCCTTTACAATGAAGATCTGTGAAGTTATTTGGATTTTTACTAATCATCTTTGAAAGACAGGGTCCTGAAAAAGGGATGTTTCTTTTTTTACTGAATATATGTATATATATGGAACGAAAATGGGCATAGGTTGTGGGCATGGCGCGCGATCAATTACCTGCAATTCTACACATTTATCCATGGAGCCGATTGAAAATGTTGCAGTTTTAATGCACATTTTTTGATATTCTATACTTTCCACGGCTAATGCTGTGTTATTTTGTGATTGTTAGTTCTCAAAGATTATATTATAAAAAATATATATATGAGCTCATTACTTTTTCTACATACAGTACTTTACATCTGGTTAACACTGAAGGCGCTTTTCCATCACACACACACTCTTGAGTGTACATGGGATGAGGGCTTACAAGGCCAGAGCGGAGCAGGCTTAGACTCACATGAGAGGGGTGATGACGCCCTTGCTGTTGGTTCCTTGGAAGATGCTGGGTCGCTGCTGCTGGGCTTCCTGTGACCTCATAGATGGGGAGGGGCTACGCAGGTAACCACGGCTTCCTGGTCTATCTGGCTGCCCTGGACCTGGGGGAAAAACAAGAGCTGACTTCCATAACAGAAAAGAGCAATTCAAAGTTGGAAGCTTATAATGGCTTTTTCAACGCTGTCCCAAAAAACAGGCTACATTAAAAATCCCTTAACTCTGTAAGAGAATTTGTTCTGCCAGGTTCAATCAAAACAAACTGCTATGAACTAGTTGGCACTGTATTGTTGATGACACTGTACAATATAAATGGCATTGAGGTTCACCTCCACGCATGTAGTCATTGGCAACCGCTGCAGCCACCACTCGCTCACGCTCTCGTTGTCTGTACTCCTCCCTTTCCCTCTCCCTGTTCTCCCTTTCTCGCTCCTTTTCCCTCTCTTTCTCTCGATGCTCCCTTTCTCTTTCGCGCTCCCTCTCCCGTTCTCGCTCCTGACAGGCAGCTGCTGTAGCTGCGAGGTGGGCTTGGTGGCCTGTGGACACAAAGAAACAGACAACACACACACACACAGTAGGTTTACACACCGTCTCTACTTAGGGTACAGTCGCTGAGGGGTAGAAGGATGGTTGGGCCGCCTTAAGCACACAGTGCTGTTGTGAATGCCTGATGACACAGAGAGGAATGTCCTGCCTGGATGTGGATCAGGATAGCCAGCAGAGATGTTCTGGGTACCATCTCAAATGGAGCTTTCTACTAATTTTGGCATTTACTTTTTTGTTACATTTCCCAATTAATGAGATAAACTGAAAATCTGATTTTGGGTAGAGAGGTTACTGCAGTAGGTGTTTACTGTAGAGAGGTTACTGCAGTAGGTGTTTACTGTAGAGAGGTTACTGCAGTAGGTGTTTACTGTAGAGGTTACTGCAGTAGGTATTTATTGTAGAGAGGTTACTGCAGTAGGTATTTTACTGTAGAGAGGTTACTGCAGTAGGTGTTTATTGTAGAGAGGTTACTGCAGTAGGTGTTTATTGTAGAGGTTACTGCAGTAGGTATTTACTGTAGAGAGGTTACTGCAGTAGGCGTTTACTGTAGAGAGGTTACTGCAGTAGGCGTTTACTGTAGAGAGGTTACTGCAGTAGGTGTTTATTGTAGAGAGATTACTGCAGTAGGTGTTTACTGTAGAGAGGTTACTGCAGTAGGTGTTTACTGTAGAGAGGTTACTGCAGTAGGTGTTTACTGTAGAGAGGTTACTGCAGTAGGTGTTTACTGTAGAGAGGTTACTGCAGTAGGTGTTTACTGTAGAGAGGTTACTGCAGTAGGTATTTATTTAGATCTGGTCCATAGGTGTGTTCAGGTCAATACAGATTCTCAGAGCTCAGGGGAGTGCAGCAGGGCAGAGTGCTTCAGGGGGTTGAGGGTAGGAGGGGGGAATAAAGGAACAAGAGGGGGGTAAGAGAACAGGAGGGTCAGGTTGGTGTTGGGGCAGGGGGGTCCTCACCTGGAGATATGGAGGCTGGGTTGAAAGGCCTAGGAGGGAAAGGGGGTTGAGCTCCGGGGATGTAGGTGATGCGGTCCATAGTGGGAGTACCTGTTCCCCCAGGGTGAGGCAACAGGATAGTTGGAGGCATCTGGGCTAGATCAATAATCCCTTTTACAGACAGAAGCAAAGGGCCAACGGTGAGCAACACGAACCAAATCCATAGGATCAATTTGAAGAGGTATGAATGAACACTGTGTACAGTAGCCTTGGTTTTACCAGTCACCTTTCTCTGAACAGTGCTCAAAAACATATGTTTTTGTAATAGGGCTGCTTAATTTTCAAAAAGGTGCGTGGAGTGGTCACCTTGTAAGAGGCAATCACTGAGCTAACGAAAGTCTGAATTGAATGTTTGTCAATACCCAATTTATAAAATGGAGTATTAGCTGCAGGCCCAAAATATACGTCAACAAATCAGCGATAATAAACTAAAAGAAAACTCTAAATCAATATGAGGCAATTTATCAGGGTCATTTGCTTCTGGGCGTCTGGAAAAGGTAGCCACTAATTCACAAGAACACAGACTGCGTTCTACCCATCACCCCACATCTCTCCCTCCTCTCCCTACCTCCCTCAGGTGAGAGAAGGACACACAAACAGACAGACAGCAGTCAGAGTCCAGTACCTCGCGCTCCGGGAGGATAAGAGATGGCAATCTGTTGCTGTTCCCGTGGCGACAGGCCCCTGGCAACATCGGGCCGTGGTATAACCTGCATCTGCTGTGAGGTGATATAATCGTTGAGGATGGTCTGCCTTGTGTTCTCCATGGTGTACAGCTGGTAGGTGTTGTGGTAGCCCGTCGGGGACGGCTGCCTCGGGAACATGTATGCAGCTGCATGGGGAGGAGGGGAAAGGAGAGGTGCAGATAGAGACCAAAAATATGAACAGCAGGCGAACAGATGGTGATTACTCTACTGACGTCAATGGACTCAACCTGAGACTGGACAGGACACTCAGTGCCTATGAATGAAAAATGACAAAGCTACCCCAGTTCACCCAGTCTATCATTCCACGATTTAGGTCTATTATTGTGTTGTTCATAGAGGTTGGCTCAGGTTCATATAATATCATTTCTTCCCCTGAATACATTGAGCATTTGACTGAGCCTGCATGGAGTGCCAAATGGGCAGGGTTTGCACTTTTGGGACTATTCCAATCGGTTCCACTGTGCCAGGCTCACAAATAAATAAAAATACTATTTGAACCCATGCTTGGTGGGTTAGGGTAACAGGGTGTGTTGTGTGTCCTACCAGGGTCCAGGACGGCCCGGTGGAAGAGGGTAGGGTCAAGGTGTGGAGGCAGGTGGAAGCGAGGCTCTCCGGGGGCCATGGGGCGGTGGTGGGGGTCAAAGGGGCTGTGGGAGGCCATAGGGTGGTTGGGATCACCCCCTGACACAGGGGACTTGGCTGGAATACTGTCCCTCTGATTGGGGGTCATGGTACTCTTCCTATCGTGGGACGTAGGCTTCCCAGTGCCTGGATAGGGGAGAGAAATGACAATAACACAAATGTCTTTCATCAAAACAAAAATCAATAAAGTAAACATAAGGATTAACAAAAATGTGTTCAACACTTGCAATGTTTTCAAATTGTACTGATAAAGCCACACATCATTGCTTGTGAAGTGATTGCTGTACAATGAAATGGCCTCGTGCAAATACATCTGACAGAAGATCTATGAATTGAAAGTGAATACTTTGAGAGGGAAGGTCAGACAAGACATACCCTCCTGTCCTCGGCCCAGCATGGGCGAGCCTCTGGACATGGAGCTGGTGCTGTAGTTGACCGGGGTCCTGCGGGCATCTGCGTCTTGGTACATGCCAGGGCTGAGCTGGGACTTGCCTTGCTCCTGGTGGGTGGAGCGCAGCACGGAGGTGGCCGAGTTGACCACAGAGGTGTGGCGCGCTCGCTGCTGCTGCTCCGCCGTCGCCTTGCTCTCCTCGTACTTGGCCCGCTCCATGGCCTCCAGCTGGGGCATGGTGGGGCCATGGGGCAGCCTACTGGGACTGGTGATCAGGGACTTGACGTTGTGCTTGATGGCCGACTGGCTCAGAGGATGGCCCTGGTAGAGGGAGAGGAGGGATTGGATTGTCTGTTGGTGACAACGAACAGACAGCACTCACTCAATCACTGGCACACACACGCACGCAAGCACACAGCTGCAGAACACAAACACACACACACTTACCTGGGATATGGAGCCCTCCATGGCAGCTCGGCTGTTGGCAGCCATGTCAGGGGTCTTGCGGGGGTCCTGTCCAGGTTGCTCCTGGCGAGGGATCTCATGGATGGAGCGACCCATCTCCTTAATGGTGTTCACCCCCTCATAGGGCTTACCCTTACCTATCCCCCCCTCAAATGAGCGGATGGGTGGGCTCTCCCGCTTTATCTGCTTGCCATACTTCATGCTCTCCTCATAGGCCTCTGCAGAGGTTCTGGGTGTACCTGGAGTGGGAAGAGAAAAATACAAATACATTTTAAAACTTGAGTTACCTAAAAAGTAAAAATCATATTTGCTGAGTTTAATTTGTGGTTTTCAATTGAATTATTTACATAGGAGCTGCGATGATGTCACCTGATAACTTAATTACCTTGCATGATGGATCCAGTCATCATGGGCCTCTCCTTAGACTCCCCATGGGGACTTTCTCTGGGCAGGGCTCGGATTATCAACCCTGACACACACACAAAGTCAGTCACTATCACCTAGTGGCCTGAATATATGCACAGAGATTAGAGTAGAAGACAAAACCCACTCTCTTACAGACGTGCGCACACACACATGCCTTACCCTCGAAGGGGGCTCCTTCTCTCCCGGGGTGGCCTCTGGTGGCCTCCATCATATCGTGGGAGCGTTTGAGCTCATGGCCTGACCTGGGGCTACACGTGGCCTCTCTTGGGTTCTTAATGGCTACGGAGACAGGGAGACAATATATGTTAATTTAGGCCGATTTAGATATACAGACCTAATTCTTGCTACCAATAAATGCCTGACTTCAGGTGCACACGGGTACCATTTTCATTGTCCCAATTGACTAACTCCGTGGGTAAACTAATGCCCAGGATAAGTAATAGGATCATACACAATGCAATGCAGCACATTTCCAGAAACTACTATACTGTAGTATAAATCTGAAGTCCCATAAGTAACACACTACACCGAAAAATATCAGATTTACAAGAAGATCAAGTCGTGGAGTGACCACTAACACAGCTTCGTATTACCATCGTAGGATAGGATGTGTCCACTCTTGCCCTCGTAGATGACATGTCCCTTGGCCAGATGTTCCCGGGCCTTCTCTGGGTTGCTCAGTTCCTCCGTGGCCAGCTTGGTGTTGGTGCCCTTCAGCAGGTCAGCCGCAATGCTGGACCCAGACAGGGCTGGCGTGCCCTGGTCACACAGAAGAGAGGTAGAGAGAGAAAAGTAAAGATGGACAGAGAGAAATGGGTCCAATTAAAGGTCAGAAACCAGGAACAACTCAACTTTTTCATAATAATGTTTATTTTAACTTTTCATTTCAAATAAAATCGGCTCCAAAAATATTAGACTAATTCACAGCATACATCATAAGAAAACCTGTGATATTAGATGTCCATAGACGGCGTGGTGCTTGGATACACATAATGGCTTAGCAATGTTATTGTAACTGTAATACCTGTGTGATTGATCCTCTGGCTGGGTTGCCTCTGCTGATACCCCCATCCATTGGGCCTCCTAGAAGGAAGACAACAGACAGAGGTTGGTATGTGTGGATATAGATGAGGGTTGTACAGTTGTTGGCATTATATTCCTGGTCAGAATCATTGAAGCCTAACTCAGATTTTCCCTCATTCTCCCGGAAGTTTGCACTCGTTGACTTCATCTCAAGGATTTAAAGTCATTGGTGTAAGATGGTACACTCTGGCTGCACTAATACATTGCTTTTAAATATTGGTGGGGAGAGTAGTAGAGCAATGGGCTGCAGCCTGAAAGAGGGAGACAGAGGTTTCCACACCCCAATGTCACCCCAGAGGTCAGTTGTGGGAGAAGGTGTGAGGAGGACTTCTAGTGAAAGGAGGTGCTTTTTGAACTGGGGCTCGTGAGGTCTCTCTCCATCTCCCTCCCTCACCAGCATGGCACATTCTGTCAAGTCTGTGCAAACAGAGGGAGGGAAGGAGGGTGGAGGCCAGACTCCTCCACTTCACTCTTCTCGATCGCCTGCGATAAAGCTATTTTCTATCAATCTTGCAAACCTGGGTTCAAATAGTATGTCAAGTCTTTAGTCCCAGAAATGCAACCCCCACCCATCTAGCACTCTAGGCAGGCAAACATTGAGTATTTGAAAGATTTAAAATATGATTTTAACACAGGTGCGGTTTCTGGGTATTCACTGTGCGTAACAGCACTGTTTTGGTGAGAGTGTGAAAGGAGAAACACTTGGGAGGCAAGGACAGGCAGGATGACAGGCAGACACTTTTGTGAGATCGACAAATAGACACACACCTCTGACTACCCCCTCATACTGCATCTGGGAAAGGAGGCCCTCTGACTGGCCACGCGGAGAACACTCCTCCTGCTTAATGTAGGACACTGGGGAGAGGGAGGGAGGGAGGGAACAGGGAAGGCAAGTGAAGTGGGACATTGGGACTGTGACATCAGGTCTGAATGTGCTCACACGTTGACAATAGGCTCGTCTCTCTCTCATGCCAATCTAATAGCAGAGAGAGGACATTAGATGATGATAGAGAGTATCCAGACAGTATCCAGACTTGCACACCACTTAGTATGAATAAATGTAGTATGCTAGTTTGGACAATGGAATGTAGATCGAGGGTGCGCGTGTCATCCAGACTGGCTTGTCTTACCAGGTTTGGTGGGGTCCTGCTGCCTGGGCAAGCCCAGGGATATGGAGCCCACTGAGCTCTTTGCAACCTCTGGGCCACCGTAGACAGCATGGGATGGCAGGTACGTACCAGGAGTTCCCTGAAATGGCAGGAACAGACAGGTCAGAATCAGGTCAGGGTTGCAAAATTCCAGTTGGAAGATTCCCCCCCTGCTTGTTCTCTCCTGATTCTTGGAGTCCATCAACCAGAATTTCTGAAAAACTTAACTTTCGCAGAATTATACAGCAGAGAAATACATGGAAAGTGCAATGTACACAAATAAGGGTGGAGCCAACAGATGTGTATTAAAGTTTGCTCTTTGGCATATTGGCTATTAAACGTTCCTAAATACAGAGTACTGTCTGCTACAAAGGCAAATAGCCTTATAGGTTTCTTATTAAATAATTATCACACAACAAATACTGTTAGAGTATGACTGATGAGAAAGAGAGAAAATAAAATGTTTTATTATTTAACCAAATAGAACATACAAAACACTTTAGCCACACCTGCTCTGGGTGCCCACCTGTGTGGGCCTAACCAGGGGGCTGGCTGGATCTGAACCCTCGCCTGAGGGATATGGGTCTTACCTGGGAGATGGAGCCGCCCTGGATAAAGGAAGGCTTGTCTGTGGGTTTGGAGGTTGGAATGAGTGGAGGAGGAGATGGAATGTTGGCGGGTCGGCTGTGTCTGGAGAAAGTCACACGGACTCCATCAGGCAGACTCTGGACCACCTGGTTGGGAGCTGGCTGGAGCACTAGGAGAGAAAAACAATAGAAGTTAGGGAGTGACACCATCGATCATATGATTATTTAGCATGAACCTTGTCTAGGATACGGTGAAGAAAGGAAGAGAAAACACACAAAAAGTGTGTCAGGAAAAGAAAATCCAGAGGCACTGAAAAGTTAAAGCATTTAACATTTTTGCAACCCTCCAGAAAATATATTTATGCCAATTATGGATATTCTCATAGAAAAATGATTGTACCATTTCCACAGATCAGTCACTGTACATTATTGCAACTAAATTCAGGCTAAATTGTTTCTCATTCTCAGCCAGTGCATCATTCACTACTTTTACTAACAGGCTCCACCAGCAGCCTATCTTCCATCTATGAGTGCATGGTGATAACATTGAGGCAGATTCCCCAGACTGAAGTAAACAGTGAAGTAAACACAGTACAGTGAGTCTGGTAGCTAGAGTTAAAAGTCTGAAGCCGACCTAAACCTGATGTAACCTCCCTGCCTTCTGTCTGTCTGTACATCTGTGGGAACAGCCTCAGGGAGCGAGATCTGGCTCGTCTGAGTTCTACCCTGTTAGTGAGTCACGGTGACCGGGAGTGACCTGCCTTGAGGAAACAACCCCCGCTCCCTTCCTCCCCACAGTCTGCCCGCCCTCAGTGCCCCTGCACTTTACAAAATCAAACATTTAAATGTTATCCGGGAGAGTACCTACAGCAGGCACAGACGTCAGCATCCTGGCAGCTCACACAGAGATAAGGAAACAAGCTAGTCCATGACGAAATACTGTTAAAGCCTTACTGCAGCCAGGCTCTGTGTGTGTGTGTAATATTAACATGCATTCATGATAGGGACAGATAGTATTTTAAGGCCAGTTACAGTACAGATGAATCTACTCACAGAGAATCGGTAAAGAGGTGGGGATAAGGCCAACTGTACTGTAAGAGCTTTAGCCAATGGAAAAAGAGTTGGCAACAGCACAAACAGTATGAGAGCAGGCTAGCTAAACAGTAGAGCTGAGGCCACATGGGGGAGGACAGAGCAGAGGGCGGTTACCTGGAGGCACGCTGTAGCGGGAGGCGTTGGGGTCGTTGGGCTGAGGAGAGGCCTTGCTCATGTCCCTGGGAGAGAGCCTGTAGGGAGAGCCAGGCCGACCAGACTGGGCCTCCTGCTCCAGAGCCATCTTCATATCATAAGGCATGTAGGGGAAGGGCTTACCTGAACACAACACAGAACAGAGACATATGAATGAAAACACAGTCGCAAGATAAATGACGCACACAAATAGATGAACAATCAGAAGATGAAACACAACCCGAGACGATTTTATTATACATTTCAATCAACAAAATAATAGAGTCTTGGCACAGATTCACAGATTTCACACACAAAAAAAGCCCATCAGCCTGCCTTACTGCTCTAACACGAACTGCAATTTCCAAGCGTCTTCAAATATCGCATTGCGGGACTACCCAAAAACCGTTTTAGCTCTTAAAAAAGGTGATTAAAGCTTTGGGTGTCTAATCACTCACTTCCCCCCCTTCACACAAAATATACCATTCAGACTCCGAAACAGGGTAAGCCAATTGTGTCCTTTGTGGCTGAATGACTCTTCTACCCTTAAAAATAGGACCCACTTCTCTGTCTATCTGCCTGGGGGAACTAACTGTCCTGCTCTGACACACTCAAGTCATGCTCCTTCAAAGGTCGACCACAGAATGAATCCCTCTCTTCTCCCAGAGGCATTTCAGGAAAAACAAGCTTTCCCTATCAGAGCTTTTAGCTTTCATGTTCGCATTACGTGTAAAATGGGGTCAGCTAACATCTTGTTCTTGTTCTGGTTCAGCAGTCTGATCCGGCTCGCTCTCCTCTTTCCTTTTTTGACGCTGAACGAAAGCGAATGGGACTGAAAAATGCATAGGCTATAAATAGGCTGCTGTTGGTTGAGAGGCTCAGGTAGGTAGGGGCTTGGAGGGGGGATACCAGTGTGTATGTGTGTGTGTCCTCTCTCTTTACCCTCCCTGTCCAGTACAGTGGGGCTGTGGGTAGTGAAGCGCGGGCAGTTGGGAGGTTGTCTGCTGTGCTCGGGGTCGGCCTGGTCCTGTCTCTGTTTATCCTCCGCGTGGGCCGACTCGTGCACCGCCTTGATCTGGTGCTGGAACATGGCAAAGCCACTGAGGGGGGCTCCCATGGGCATCCCGCCAGTGCTGAAAGGACCCACCTACAGGAGGAGGGTGAGGAGAAACACCCCTGTGAGGAAGACTGGAGGGGGACAAGCTCTGTACAAGTGAGCAGCTGAAGCATTGTCCTCTAACCCTGAAGTCCTTCTATCTACAATCTAGAAATAGATGTTGATTGGACTTCAGAATGAGAAGAATAGTACTAACACCTGCCTTTAAACCATCCCCGGAGAAAGGGTGAAGTACATTATTAGATGAATGAAATGTAAAAAATGACAAACAGTTGTTAGATTGGATTGCTTTTGTGTTTGCACGCATCTCTCAGCCCCATTGCTTAAACAGGCGATCCAGTTTGTCTGACTTCATCCCATAAGAAATAGAGAGACAGAAGCACCATAGAAGAAGCAATTAGAGGGAAAGAAAGGGACATCAGAAAACAATTTGACAGTGTCAGCATATTAGCATGATTGGACTACCGGTAGACAACAGATGGGCCCAAGTTCATTGATTTAGATCCCTGCAAACACATTGATCAACTGATTGATTTAACATTTCAATGGAAAAAGAAGAATCCATTAATTGAATTGATTGATTTACAGGTTGGTTGGAAAAGTGCGGGGGATGATGGACTCACTTGACGGGTAGGTTGGTCTAAACAAGACATGCTTTCACCCTGTTGCCTGCCTCCGTATGCCTGCCTCTCCGAATGGGCATATCTGATCATAGAAAAGTGTGGGTTGCTATAGTGACTGACCATGGGCGGGATGGCAGCGGCGCCCTGCTGGAACTGCTGCATGTTGAGGTGGGCCTGCTTGGCCGTGGACATCAGCACTGAGCCGGGAGGGCTGAGCAGCGAAGGCTTGTCCATACTAGAAAAAATCCTGAGTACACAGGAGAGAGGGGGAAACAGGAGAAAGGGGGAGACCAGAGAAGAGAGAGATGGTGAGACACACGGATCAGAAAGAGTTGAGGTAATGATTACAGGAGTTAGGATAAAGGAGTCCTGTATGAAGGGATTCAATTACCACTAATAATATCAACCATTTACAACCTTAATAATTCATCCAAATAGCTTTGTTTTTCAAGTCTGAAACAAGAGTCCTTAATCCCCATGATGACCACCCTGACCCACCTCTGTCTCTCTGGCTCAGCGTCCACATCCTCATCTGCACTGCAGGTGGCGCTGGAGTCATTGTCTGAGTGGTGCCCCTCTCTCTGCTCCTCTCTCTCCCCATTGTCCCCCTTCTCCTTAGCAGAGTCAGGCTCCACCTTCACCTGTACCTCAGTACCCCCTGGCTTCATGTCCACCTCCTGGGGCTCACACTTGGGGTGCACCTGGCCCTCATAGGACGCCGCCCGGGCCCTCTCCCTGTCCTGATCCTCCTGAGAGTCAGGGTCTCTGGCCTCTCCCTCCGGGCTCTTCTCCAGCTTGACCCTCAGCTCCCCGTAGGACGGATCCTGGCCCTTTCTATCGCTGGCCTGGTCCTGATCAGACCGCTGGCTCTCTGACCCTCCAGCAATGTCTCCCCTCTGGGACTCTCCTCCGACCTTGGAGGGGTCTGCCTGGGACGGGGAAGGGGCACTCTCTGTGTCTGAGCTGTTCTCTCCACCTGTATGAATAAAATATATATATATATATATATATATTTTTTATTTTTATTTTTTTACATGTGTCAATGCCAAGATAAATCTCTGACACGGGTGTCAGGTGACAAAAGACAAAGCTTCAGTCCCCTTCCCCCAGCATTCCTGGATATGCCCAACCAAGTAACCCTCTCCAATCTGCAGGCAGTTACACCAACTAACCAAGGCCTTGAGGACAGTTTGGGTTTCTTTGGGAGACAATGAGAGCTTCAGGAACAACAACACATAATATAGTGACCTCCTGTAGCGTAGACAGAACTTTACAACTATCTGGTAGACTGAAACCAGATAAGGCAATCTCTCAAACTGACATGACCCAAGCATTATGACATCCAGTGACTCAGTGACACGACTAAACATAACAGATAGCAACACCCCCACACACACGCCAACCAACCAGCCAACAAGCAACCCTTCCTCCACCTCCACCACCTTCCCACCCCAGCCCTACACCACCTGCCTTGGCGCATGTTGCATAGTTGGTCATCCTCCGGAGGGGCAGAGAGAGAGAGAGAGACTGCAAGGGTAGGGAAAGCCTCTCCTACCTCCCTGTCAGGTGAGGGGCTAAGCTCAATTAAACCACTTTGCTTTATCACAGACAAAACCTGGAGGGATATGGGCTCCACTCCAAAAGAGAGAAAGAGGGAGAGGATGAGGGTTAGGGAAAGAAGGGAGCAGAAAGAGGGGGCGAGAGAGAGATGGCTAAGAGCTACAGTCAGTGAGTGATAGGTCTGTGATAAACCCCGGGAGGGGGGGGGGGGGGGGGCTCTCTTAAACAATGGAGGTCATGAGCACATTTACAGCCAGGACGAAATAGAAAGGTCCCACAGTTAATCTGGACTCACACTCATTGAACTATCACCATAATTGGCAGGGCAAGAAATGCGAATATTCAAAACAGGCTCTTTCTGCCCTGTTACGGCAGCCGATACAAGGGCACTTTAGGACTTTTAGGAGTGGAGAGAGTGAGAGAGAGATTGGGGTGGAGAGAGACAGAGGAAGTGAAGAGAGGCAGAGGAGAGGGAGAAAGTGAGAAAGGGTGTTGGAAAGAGAGCAGAGAGTTGTGGAGAGATGGGGTGCAGGGAGAGGGGATATGAAGAGAGAGAGTGGGAGGCCCTGCAGATCAAAAGAGTGGAGCAACACACTTTCTTGACTCTTTAAAGCCAAGGAACAGTTACATAACCCAGGCCCAGCAGTCAGAATTAGTTCACATCTTTAATGCCTCGCTTTTCTCCCTCCTCCTTTTGATCCCTTTTTCTCTCTCATTAAAACTACAGACAGTAGCAAGAAAATACTGGGGCTCCTTTGCCATTAACTTAAAACGTAATTCTCACAAGATGGAAAGTTCAAGAGGCTCTTCCTGAAGTGGACTCACTCTTACAGATCTCTACACTCTTCCATAGAGAGACGCTTCTCTAACTCCGTCTCTTTTTCCCTTGCTCTTTCTCTCATTCACATTCACTACTGGATTGAACATTCTCTCAGATCAAATGTAAATCAAAACTGATACTTAGCTATGATTGTGTGTATATTTGTGCTGTGCAGACAGTGTATCTGTGTCTGAATGCGAGGATTCACGTGTTTGTGAGTTTGGATAAATAGAGAGGGATGGTGTGAGTGACTCTGTTGTGTATGTTATTCTGGTGTGTGTGTGTGTCAATGTGTGTGTCATCTCTCTGACTGACCTTCACTATCCTCTGGGTTTTCATCGTCGTCAGCTGAGGCCATGCTCTCGCTCTGAGACGGGTCCCGATCACCCCGCGCCCGCCGGATGTCCTGAAGAAACACACAAGCGTTATACAACAGAGTACATCCACTTCACAGTTAATTTGGAATACAGAAAATTAATTAAACATAGTTTAACATTTATAGATTAAAGATAGTGACAGACATACATTTTTAGATTAAAGATGGTGACAGACATACATGTTCTGATACAGAGATTACAGAAACCAAACCACTTCATATTGTACCTGAACACGGGTGTATTCATTAGGCACTAAACTGAAGAAAATTTACAGAAAAGGGGAGGGATTCCCTGGACTTGTCCTGACGACAAGATATGCTTATTTTTACTTGCCATTGCAAATAGTTTTAAAACAACCCTGATATTTAATTGTGTTGAGTATTGCTGTACCTGCTTGTGTTGCTGGAGCAGGTTGTCCAGGTTGTGCCGTCTCTTGTAGTTGAAGTAGAAGTTCTTGCACTGAGCCTCGCTCTTGGTGCCCACCATCTTGGCAATGGCTGGCCAGTTACGCCCATGCTCCACAAGGCCTGGCAGAGGAGAGAAAAGAGACTGGGTTGGGATCTGAACCTATAACTGACCCAGATTTAGCCTAATCATTGAACATTAACCTACTACTGAGTGACACCGCCTCACCTGGTAAAACCATTAACTACTGATCTCTCTTGTTCACACGCCCAGTTGTACAGTCACCCCAATGATCTTTGTTGCCATGGCCTGGAATTTTGCCACACCTTGACCAGCACTAATCTAATCAAACAATCAGCTTTGATGAAGTCTTAATAAACTGTTTAAGACAGACAGACTGCGCTTTCAGAGAGGTGCATTGGACTGGAAGACCGACAGCGGATTACCTTTGACATTCGGGTGTCTCTTCTCCCTCCCTCCCTCTTTCTCCACTGCACCGTTGAGCTAAAGGACACGGGCACTTTGCTAAATCACCTCAGACTGGAGCCCAGTAGAGGACAAAGGCAAATTAAAATACCATCTAAGTGAATGAGGAGACCGAGGACACTCTTGACAGAACATTTATTGAAATGTTTGGAGTCACTTGTATAGAGACTTCCATGTCGAAGTATCGGGTGAGGAGTACTTCAGGCTCTTTGACTGTAAAACAGTCTCATGATCTAGTTTGATATTTAGTAATAGTTCCTCACAGTCCCCTCAGGAATAAAAAAAACCTACACTAGCCCATTGAGAAAATATACTGTATAATACACCTATAATACATGTATGTAACATTGGCATCATACATCCACCCTAAAACACACCTGTTCACATCCCTTATTAGTTTTACAGTAGTCATCGTAGAAAGTGTCTTTCAAAAAACTTAAGTTGTGTTGTTCACAAATGTGACTTGTTGCAGTTGGATTGATCCCTAGTGCTCATCAAGTGGCCTACCACCACAACAGCAGTACAACACCAAGACCAAATCAGCCAACCCCCTCCTCACATGTCCAAACCCTGTAACAGCTTACATGAAGATGGAGCGGAAAAAACATAGAAGAAAAAAAGTTAAGAATAAGAGGGGGAAGGCCCCTCTATTGACCCATCCAGCAGTAAACTCAACATATACAAAGCTGAAAATGAAAAAATGAAGCAGAACACGGTGCCAGTGTCTAAAGACGTCATGTACACCATGTCTCCGTCAGGCAGCCCAATTAATAAAAGTGCTCCTAACAAATATACGTCAGCTTTTAAGAGCTCCCCCTCGGTCCCATGCTTCCCATCCGGAACAGTTTGTGCATATACTATGACAACATTTTGAGACGTCGTCTTTGGCAAGGGTTTTTCTGGCTGTTTATGCACACAAAATATTTTCTCAAGGCAAGCCTAAGTTCGGTAGCCAAAGTCTACAACCCTTCGGTGATTAGTCAACAGTATGGATTCTTCAGTGAAGTGTTTGTCATTGAACGAGAGACTAATCGTTTTCATGCAAAAAAAAAATAATAAAATAACTTGAGAAATACTTCCCCAAACATCTTAGATGTAAAATTGCTCGACTAACAGCTCCTTGGCAAAAAATGACAAAATTAACGACATATTTCTTGAGTCATCCTAGATTAATTCAGACTATGTTGAGGAAGTGTATATTGGCTACAGTGTCTCGAAGAAGGGTACTATTGCCCCTTTTTCAAGTTCTTCAAGCGAAGGTCTTTTAACCTAAGCTAGCATATGGAATTGTTTTAAGAAGGTCACCAAGGATCATTTAAGCGATTTGATTGAATTTTAAAGACCCCTTGAAGTATAGAAAAATTATTATTTGATGAAACATTGAATTTGACAAACGCATTGAACAACAGATTCACCACATGGAACAACAGAAGTGCCTGTCCTGTATCTGAGCGATATAAGAAAGATCAGAGATTTTAAAAGATTTTTTAAATATTTATTTTTTTATACATGTATTTAACCCCTTATTTTTGGCACTAAACCATCTCCATTATTATTCCTCCATTCATTTTTTAAAACTGGTACCGGGGGACCTTCAGAAGAGGCTTGTGGGCGTCCTTTCACCTTTCCACAGGGGCGTCATATTACTGTGTGGGCCAAACTGTTTGGACACTACAGACAGAAGATGGCAGATTAGCTGTACCGGCTTCAGAAGGCGCTTGTTGGGGTTATAGAGCAAAATGGAGAACACTATCATGAGTCTCACATCCATCCATATTTGTAGGCCAAACTGTTCAGATGATTTAGTGAGAAGAACAATTTTTGGGATGTCTCATGGTCTGACAAACACTGCTCCAGCTCTGCCACCTTTCATCCGCAGATGCGGAAGTGCGGCATCGACAGATGCAGTGGATTGAGATGCATCCGATGCAACAAAAAAAAAGATCTCTCTAGCTTAAAATGTCTGGATTTTTATGTAATTAATTTTTTAAAATCATCATTAGATGTCTTTGGGGCCACGGAAATCAACTGTAGGGGGTTAAGGGAGTATGTGAGCATACTCATTCGGCTAAGCGCCAGCCGAACCGAAGCATACAGAAGACTTAAGTCTCTCTCTCTCGCCACCACAGACTACACTGAGAAAGCTAGAGTACTGGCCTGGCTGGGAGGTAGCTACTGCCGATGGGGGTTGGGGTTATGGGTCAATCACGCATGGACGAGTGTGTGACGCAACTGGCAAAAGCTGAAATGCTGTGGTGCGTCCACATTCAGTAACTGCATGAAATGAAGGACTCAAATCTCAAAAATAGTTGTTTTAGATAAAAAAAAGGCTTCAATGTAGAGCAACTTCAAAATAAGTCCTGATCCAGAAGCCTGACTGTGTTTTTGTGAATAATATGATCTTTAGAAGAAGTCCAAACTGTCACACTCTGTCACAGAGCAGAGGCACTGCAGTTAGATATCAGAAAAAATATCCTTGCTCAAACCACTCCGTCCTGCTTCCCCCTTAAAGTCTCCACCAGCCAGGGGAGTTTCTGAGAGTGAGAGCTTGTATGGGAGCAAATGATATATATATATATATATATAAATAAGAGAGAGATCAAAGGAGAGAGCGAGAGAGAGATCAAACAAGAGAGAGAGAGGGTTGAGAGTGAAAGAGTGCAAGGGAAGGAGAAAAACGGTAAATTAAGAAATAAAAACGAAACGCTACCTTTTTTGGCAACCTCCATCTCCTCCTCGGTCCAGCGAGAAGTCTCACCGGTTTCAATGTTCGCGGCAGCAGCAGTTCCTAGTGCTAAAGTCACAGAGAGAGAACAGAAAGCTCCATATTAGCCCACAGAGATAGTACAGGGTATCTCAGTCCACTTCTCAGCAGTCTCCTTCTCACTGCCGCTAATCAAATAATCTGTTTACATTCAGAGACTCAATGCTGAGGCCTGCACCTCACTCTTTCTTTCCCTCTCCCTTTCTCGTGTTCTCTTGCTCTTTCGCTATCTCCCTCACAACTAGAACGACCCCCGCCTCCTGTCCCTCCCTCTTTCCCTCATAAGGGGAGGGCCCCGTGTCAGCTGATCTGGCTCCAGACAGCGGAGAAGTAGAGAGACGCACCTCCCACCCTCCAACCTCTTTGGGAAACGGCCTTGGACAAAGACAAACAGACAGACGGAGAGAACATCCCGACAACAGAGACAGACAGACTGACTAAGTAACCACTCCTCTCACTGCCACTTATCTATTAACCACAAACACACATCTCCCTCAGTATCAGCCTGTCCACACTGACCCCTACCTCCCCTTCACCCACAGCCAAATTCACAGAACAACACACTGAATAAGGGAGGATGGGCTGATGGAAGCTGGGGCTGAGAGGGAGAGTGAACCCTGGCCCACTACTCCATGGGACCCATGGAGATTGCGTAAACTTTTTCCACATTCTGTTGTGTTTGTTGCGTTACAGCTTGCATTTAAAATGGATTAAATTGAGACTTTGCGTCACTGGCCTACATACAATACCCCATAATGTCAAAGTAGAATTATGTTTTTACACATTTTTACAAATTAATTAAAAAATGAAAAGCTGAAATGTTTTGAGTCAATAAGTATTCATGGCAAGCCTAAAAAAGTGGACTCACTCTGTGTGCAATAAGTGTTTAACATGATTTCTGAATGACTACCTCATCTCTGTACCCCACACATACAATTCTTTAAGGTACCTCAGTCGAGCAGTGAATTTCAAACACAGATTCAACCAAAGACCAGGGAGGTTTTCCAATTCCTCGCAAAGGGCATCTATTGATAGAAGGGTAAAAATTCAAAAGCAGACTATGAATATCCCTTTGAGAATGGTGAAATGTTTAATTACACTTTGGATGGTGTATCAATACACCCAGTCGCTACAAAGATACAGGCGTCCTTCCTAACTCAGTTGCCGGAGAGGAAGGAAACTGCTCAGGAATATCACGAGGCCAACGGTGACATTAAAACAGTTAGTGTTCTCCTATCACAGCCAATAAACTCTGAGGATGGATCAACAACATTGTAGTTACTCCACAATACTAACCTAATTGACAAGGTGAAAAAAAGGCATCCTGGACAGAACAAATATTCCTAAATATTCCTGTTTGCAATACGGCACTAAAGTAATACAGCAAAAAAAAAAAGTGGCCTTTTAGTCCTGAATACAAAGTGTTTTGGATTTGCCCCAAACGTTACAACACATTACTGGGTACCACTCTCCATAATGTTCAAGCATAGTGGCGGCTGCATCGTGTAATGGGCATGCTTGTAATCGTTAAGGGCTGGGGAGTCTTTTAGAAAAAACGGAATTGTGCTAAGCATGGGCAAAATCCTAGAGGAAAACCTGGTTCAGTCTGCTTTACACCAGACACCGGAATTCACCTTTCAGCAGGACAATAACCTAAAACACAAGGCCAAATCTTTACTGGAGTTGCTAACCGAGAAGACTGTGAATGTTCCTGAGTGGCCAAGTTACAGTTACAATCTACTAGAAAATCTATGGCAAAATGGTTGTCTAGCAATGGTCAACTACCAATTGAAAATCATTTTGAAAATAATAAATGGGCAAATGTTGCACAATCCAGGTGTGGAAAGTTAAAAACTTACCTAGACAGACTCACAGCTGTAATTTTTGCCAAAGGTGATTCTAACATGTATTGGCTCAGGGGATTGACACATATCTAATCAAGATAGTGTTTTCTTTTTCATAAATGTTTTACAAATGCTAGAATTTCTCTTCCACTTTGACATTAGAGTATTTTGTGTAGATTGTTGACAAAAAAATGACAATTAAATCCATTTTAATCCCACTTTGTAAAAACAAAATCTTGAAAAAGTTAAGGGGTGTGAATACTTTCTGAAGGCACTGTTGCTGACATTTATAGGAGTTTTTTTTCTCTAGAGGAGATCCATGCCTAGACGGCTGCTAGCCAACGGTCAAATCAAATCAAATTTTGGGGCCATACATAGTCTGTTAAATCTACTCAACGAAGGATAGCTGAATTACTACTTCTGTCCCATGGCACACTCAACTCACATGTTCGCCTAATCGAAACGCATTCCCCCGTTCCCCCAACATGCCTGTTAAGATCCAGGGAGGTGGTCAGGTCATTAATCTTGCCCTGCTCTTTGAAGAGATATGGCGAGACCGAAATGGCCGCCCATTCCATATATAATGATTTGCTTTTGATCCAGCCCATAGGGCTCTGGTCAATAGTAGAACACGACATAGGGAATAAGGGCCCATGGGGCTCTGGTCAATAGTAGAACACGACATAGGGAATAAGGGCCCATGGGGCTCTGGTCAAAAGTAGTGCACTGTAGAGAATAAGGGTGCCATTTCAGACGCAGATATAGATTTATAAATACAGAGTGGGAGGCTAAATCAGACTGTCTGACATTCAGCACACATACATCATAAGAAGCTTTCAGAGCAGGGCAAGGACTAGGCTGAGGTACAGCTGAGAGGAGCCATGTCAACGGGTCCATCCCAGACGCCACACTCTATTGTCATGGTGATGATGGCTAGGGTATAGGCTCGACTCAGACTGAGCCCCCTGGCTGGATAACACAAGCGAGAGATCGGAGGCATTGTGTTGAGGAGCAAAAACAACAATAACAACAACAACCTGAACTTGGTATGTATTCAGCGAGATGAAATTGCAGATAGAAATGTAATGAATAGAACTGATTCCTTATTCAACCAGACCATCTTAGTAGTTCTAAACAATAAAATGTATATCTGAACAGACCCCAGTTTTTGCCAGGCAAGCAAGTGCATATCCTATCAGGTGTGTGTGTAAAGGGTGGTGGTGTTTTTCTTGAAGCTCAGTGGCATGACATTTACATTTTAGTTATTTAGCACAGGGGTTCCCAAACGTTTTCACTCAGGTCCGTCTTCCAGCATTGGGGAACATCCTGCGCACCCCCCCCCCCCCACATCTATTTCTATGGGCACAAGCACTGTTCATGACGAACTGTTCACACACCTCGTTGGTGGAGAGAATTTATCATGTTTAAAGCAAATTATTGCAATTCTATACGTTGTACCATGTCTAATATGTATTCATGTGATATTTGAGTGACAAAAAAAAATGACAACCATATCTATGGGCTAAAAAAAACTACAACTTTTTTTTTTAGCTGACATGAGCTAGTTGTTCTGGACATTTCTGACAAGTTAGAAATAGCTCTCTAACGTATGCAACAAACATGACAAGAAGAACTGATGATGCACTATCCAATTTAGAAATGTACACCTTGTGCATTCTACCGTGTGCCCCCCCCCCTTGGTATCTTGTGAGATTTGTTAATGACAGTTGCACTGTCATACTTTCAGAATTGTTTGGCGAGCTACGCATAGGAGGCCTGCGAGCTACTTGTAGCTGGCGATCGACCTGTTGGAGACGCCAAGTGCCACACTCACACACACACTTGTTCATACCACCATAGCTGAAGTTCAATACCTCGAGTGGACACAAGTAGAATTGTATTATCTACTCAGTCCCGTTGCCGCAAATACCACATAACCACAAAACTAGTAAACCACCCTAGTAAATGTAAATGTTTCTTCCTCCTTTAGCTGTTTGATATGCACCTTTGTAAAAAAAATATATAGAATTAGGGGATGGTAAAAAAAAAAAAGTGTAGAATGGCTGAGGTGCTTACCTCCTCTGTTAGGGTCCATGGGAGCTCCACCTGGTGCAGTTTTGGTGGGCTCTCTAACAGCCTTCTGTGTAGTAGGCTCAGCTTTGAGGGGCTGAGGAGACTCTGCAGGCAGGACAGGCTCAGGGGCAGAGGCCGGCGGTAGTGGCTCCTCGGTCGCCACAGAGGCAGCCTCGTTGGCCATGGAGCGCGTGGTGATCCTTCCCTTGCGCCGTCCCTGGCTGTTGGCGGTCTTTCTGCCGCGTGGCGTGCTCTGCTCCTTTCCGTCCTCGTCTTCCCCACCGTCACACTTGTCTTTGTCTTTGCCGATGTCCCTGAATGAGATGGGGCCAAAAGGTTTTACCTCACCATAGCATGGCTGGTAGCATAGCATCAATAACACATCATTAAAACTGTGGGCCAAGGGGATTCTGCAGTTTAAAAGCATGAATGACAGTACTGTTATACATTATTAGGCACATTTTGACATTCATTTGTTTTATATTCTACTCAACTCCTATCCAATGGACATTTTCAAAAACTGTACAAGCCTATTGTTTTGCACAGATGAATGCTTAGAAAAAAGCCATTTGCAGAGTCCCATCAACTGGATTTAAAAGTCCATTTTCATTAGCAGGTTTGTTTTACAGGCACTTGCAACGAGGCTGCCTCTCATTTGGTGGTTGGTAAGGACACGAGTCATGACTAACTGCTGCCCACGGATCCAGCTGGGTAAACAGGCAGGAAGTCATCTGGCTAATGGCTTAGTGTTATGGGGCCAAGATGGCCGCCACGCTCTCCTCCCCTCTCAGAGTCAGCTCTTTCTCAATTCGCCTTTCCTTTCAACCTTTATCCATCTCAAAATTCATTGGAGAACTTCTGAGGGAAAGCAGGACACAAGTAATCAAGGAAAGACGAATTGAGAAAGGGCCAGAGAGTGCTCGTAAGCAAGAAGTAAACACAGGCCAGGTCAGAGGGAGGAGTACCTTCCTTCCTAGAAGAGGAGAGTCAGTCGACAAGGTCTGATTTCCATTTAGGCCTTGAGGGAGCATTTCAAATACCATTCTGCCTTTCTGCCTTGGTTTTATGGTTTTTCAAACTGCAGGATAGGCGGAACATTGAAAGCAGTCCGTCGGTGGGTGTTATGCTCAGCCTGGCCATCATGCCAGAGAAGGGCAGTGGTTCGCTCCCTCTCGCTCTCCCTCAGTCTCTCCATCTCTAGCTCCGTCCCGCTCTGGTCTGATGTACATTACATCTAAGAGGGATGATGATCCCTGCAACAAGGCTCCAAAATTCCTGTTGCCTCAACTGAAAGCTACAATTTACTGGGAGGTACAGATTCTCCCTCGAAGTGTCAGAGGGGGGTCAGGCCCGAGGCTGACTCTAGCTAGGACTCTAACATCAGTACCTGTGGGAAACCTATGAGCAAGTGTATACGCACACACACACAGCTATTCAAAATTCACCTGGAGTCCTCCTTTTCATCTTTCTCTTCCTCTTCCTTATTCTGCTCGTCCTCTTTTTTCTCCGACTTCTCCGATTTCTCCTCTTCGATTTTGTCGTCTGACTTGTCTTCTTGCGAGGGTCGTGTTATTTGCTGTAAGAAAAGAAAAAAATAGCAAAAGGATATACACATTTTAGCTAAATATATTTTCAGTTGGTAAATATATACCTGCCAACTCGAGAGGATCTCCCTATATGATAACTCTGCTCAACTCTCATGATGTCACAGAGAGCACTCTAGTCTATGCAAAGTCATCATGATGACGTATAGCACCTCGAAGTTCAATCTGGGCCAGAAAGTTTACAACAAAACCTCAAGGCTGCCCATAGGTAATTCACGTCTAGTTTTGAAAAAAACTCTGCCCGTGTTTGAATTCCTATTTAGTGACTGACTGAGTGGGGCTAAAACAGCACGCCATGACCCACATCCCTTTTAAGGCAACAACAACACAATAATGGTGTGCTAGAATAATACCCTGTAGGAAAGGAAGGATTCAGAAGGAAAAATAATTGGCAGTGTCAACAAAATGTCAAAGCAATACACTGACTGTCCTATAAAATCACAACAAAAGTCTTAGAGCGACCTAGACATGATATACCATGTCATGGCCTATTAATGCACTCTCCAGCCAAGGGAAGCTACAAATCAAACAGCAGTTAAGTCCATCTGTCCATTCACCTACATTTACTGTTGCAGCAACTGCCCAGCCTACCACTGATGCTAAAGGTTCACTGTGAAAGACGCTAAAAGGTTCACTGTGAAAGACGCTAAAAGGTTCACTGTGAAAGACGCTAAAAAGGTTCACTGTGAAAGACGCTAAAAGGTTCACTGTGAAAGAAGCAGGAGTGGTCTGCGGCTTAATTCTTCAGACTAAAAAGAGAGCAGACTGACTGTCCCACTAAGTGAACAACAGTACAATGTCATAATGTGATAAGTCTAACTTCCCTAGGGTTATTCCCCCGGCATCAGGGCAGTCCAATTTCCTCAAAGCTAGCTAACCAGATAAGAGAAGAAAGGGAACCAGACAGAGGGAAAGTGGAGTTTAACAGCCTGGTCATGCACCCAGTGTAGATAAGATTAAGTCTATGACCTCCTTTGATGATCTTCACATGGAGAGGGTGTCCACAGGATCATGATACACATACAAACATCATAAGTACAATCCAGGCCATTGTTCCGCCTGAAGTCAGCCTGTGTAGAAAATCAAAAGCCTCACATGACTAAATTAAGAAAATTACAGCAAAATAGATTGGGTGAGTGAGAGGGTGTCCTGGCCCTGAACCCATAACACGACCCGACTAAGCGAAAGCAGAGTTCATGTACTCAATCATATAAGTCATTACGATTTCCCATGATAACTAGTAATCACGTTAGACTACAGTATGAATGAAGATACTGTACAAACCACACTTTTCTTTTGCAGATACCAAATCAATATAACTTTTGGCTACAAAAGTCAAAAATGCTGATGCACCAATGAGAAGGATCTTAAATGTTGTATTTATAAATACTATACCAAACATTAGGAACAGAATCCCAAGAATCCCCCCCCCCCCCCAAGGTGTCTAAAGCATTCACAGTGATTCCCATTTTGACTCCAATCTGGGAAAACCTAGGAAGGGGGTGGACCATTCTTGATACACACAGGAAACTGTTGAGCGTGAAAAACCCGGCAGCATTGCAGTTCTTGACACAACGCGGTGCACCTGGCATGTTTTGCCCATTCACCCTCTGAATGGAGCACATAAGGAGCCCATGTCCCAAGGCTTAAAAATCCTTCTCTAACCTGTCTCTTCCACTTCATCTATCTATAACACAGTTAAAATCAGAAGTTTAAATACACCTTAGCCAAATACATTTAAACTTAGTTTTCACAATTCCTGATATTTAATCCTAGTACAAATACCATTTTAGGTCAGTTAGGATCACCACTTTATTTTAAGAATGTGAAGTGTCAGAATAATAGTAGAGAGAATGATTTATTTCAGCTTTTATTTATTTTATCACATTCCCAGTGGGTCAGAAGATTACATACACTCAACTAGTATTTGGTAGCATTGCCTTTAAATTGTTTACCTTGGGTCAAACGTTTAGGGTAGCCTTCCACAAGCTTCCTACAATAAGTTGGGTGAAATGTGGCCCATTCCTCCTGACAGCGCTGGAGTCAGGTTTGTAGGCCTCCTTGCGCGATAATGCTTTTTCAGTTCTGCCCACAAATTTTCTATAGGATTAAGGTCAGGGCTTTCTGATGGCCACTCCAATACCTTGACTTTGCTGTCCTTAAGCCATTATGCCACAACTTTATAAGTATGCTTGGGGTCATTGTCCATTTGGAAGACCCATTTGCGACCAAGCTTTAACTTCCTGACTGATGTCTTGAGGTGTTGATTCAATATATCCACATCATTATACTCTCTCATGATGCCATCTATTTTGTGAAGTGCACCAGTCCCTCCTGCAGAAAAGCACCCCCACAACATGATGCCGCCACCGCCGTGCTTCATAGTTGGGATGGTGTTCTTCGGCTTGCAAGCATCCCCCATTTTCCTCCAAACATAACAAAGGTCATTATGACCAAACAGTTCTATTTTTGTTTCATCAGACCAGAGGACATTTCTCAGAAAAGTACAATCTTTGTCCCCATGTGCAGTTGCAAACCATAGTCTGGCTTTTTTATGGCGGTTTTGGAGCAGTGGCTTCTTCCTTGCTGAGCGGCCTTTCAGATTATGTCGATATAGGACTCGTTTTACTGTGGATATAGATACTCCTTTGCGGTTGTTCTGGGATTGATTTGCACTTTTCGCACCAAAGTACATTAATCTCTAGGAGACAGAATGCATCTCCTTCCCGAGCGGTAGGGCGACTGCGTGGTCCTATGGTGTTTATACTTGAGTACTATTATTTGTACAGATGAACGTGGTACCTTTCAGGTGTTTGAAAATTGCTCCCAATGATGACCCAGATTTCAGATTGATGAACCAGAATTCTTTTGATTTTCCCATGATGTCAAGCAAAGAGGCACTGTGTTTGAAAGTAGGCCATGAAATACATCCACAGATACACCTCCAATTGACTAAAATTATGTCAATTAGGCTATCAGAAGCTTCTAAAGCCATGACATCTTTTTTGGGAATTTTCCAAGCAGTTTAAAAGGCACAGTCATTTTAGTGTATGTAAACTTCTGACCCACTGGAATTGTGATACAGTGAATTATCAGTTAAATAATCTGTCTATAAACAATTGTTGGAAAAATTACTTGGGTCATGTACAAAGTAGATGTCCTAACTGACTTGCCAAAACTATAGTTTGTTAACAAAAATGTGTGGAGTGGTTGAAAAACAAGTTTTATTGACTCCAACCTAAGTGTATGTAAACTACCGACTTCAACTGTATATGTAGTTAGAGAGAGAGAATGCCAAGAGTGTGCAAAGCTGTCATCAAGGCAAAGGGTGGCTACTTTGAAGAATATCAAATAACATATTTAGATTTGTTTAACACTTTTTTTGGTTACTACATGATTCTATATCTGTTATTTCATAGTTTTGATGTCTTCACTATTATTCTACAATGTAGAAAATAGTAAAAATAAAGAAAACCCCTTGAATGAGTAGGTGTGTCTAAACATATTTTTCACATAGTGAATGTTCAAAATACATAAGCATACACATTTAGTGGTAATCCTTTTTGATGCATTCACTAACAGCAGTAGATACTAGATAACAAAACTCCTGGGTCAGATGCAGATCTGGGTCAGACAAGTCCAGCAGAGTGATTGAGAATAGAGCAACATTCTTTATCATCATTGCTGGCAAGGGATACCAGCAACTCCCTCCCTCCCCCTCTGCCTGATGCACGAAAGTGCTGTTCTGGAACAAGTCTGGCTATGCCAAACCAAACATCCCATGCTGGTACCAGATGGGGCTAACGAAGGTCAAAAACCCAATGGTGAGCAGAGGGAATGAATCAGAGCGTATCAGAGAGTCAGAGCGAGCGGGAGAGAGAGTCAGAGCGAGCGGGAGAGAGAGTCAGAGCGAGCAGGAGAGAGAGAGTCAGAGCGAGCAGGAGAGAGAGAGTCAGAGCGAGCAGGAGAGAGAGAGTCAGAGTGAGCGGGAGAGAGAGAGTCAGAGCGAGCGAGCGAGACAGAGCGAGAGTGAAAGCGAGAGAGTCCGAGCCAGAGAAAGAGCGAGTCCGAGCCAGAGAGAGAGTGTTGGATAGAGAAAGTCAGAGTGAGAAACAGAGAGTGAGTGAGAGACGGAGAGAGAGTGAGAGCCTTGCCATTGAGAAGGGTAGAACACAGGAAAACCTATCTCCTTGTAGAGGAAAGTCTGTGTAACCACTGCACAACAGCAGAAACAGAGCTGCATTTCCTGATATATATATATTTTTTAAATATACACTGCTCAAAAAAATAAAGGGAACACTTAAACAACACAATGTAACTCCAAGTCAATCACACTTCTGTGAAATCAAACTGTCCACTTAGGAAGCAACACTGATTGACAATAAATTTCACATGCTGTTGTGCAAATGGAATAGACAACAGGTGGAAATTATAGGCAATTAGCAAGACACCCCCAATAAAGGAGTGGTTCTGCAGGTGGTGACCACAGACCACTTCTCAGTTCCTATGCTTCCTGGCTGATGTTTTGGTCACTTTTGAATGCTGGCGGTGCTTTCACTCTAGTGATAGCATGAGACGGAGTCTACAACACAAGTGGCTCAGGTAGTGCAGCTCATCCAGGATGGTACATCAATGCGAGCTGTGGCAAGAAGGTTTGCTGTGTCTGTCAGCGTAGTGTCCAGAGCATGGAGGCGCTACCAGGAGACAGGCCAGTACATCAGGAGACGTGGAGGAGGCCGTAGGAGGGCAACAACCCAGCAGCAGAACCGCTACCTCTGCCTTTGTGCAAGGAGGAGCAGGAGGAGAAGGAGGAGCACTGCCAGAGCCCTGCAAAATGACCTCCAGCAGGCTACAAATGTGCATGTGTCTGCTCAAACGGTCAGAAACAGACTCCATGAGGGTGGTATGAGGGCCCGACGTCCACAGGTGGGGGTTGTGCTTACAGCCCAACACCGTGCAGGACGTTTGGCATTTGCCAGAGAACACCAAGATTGGCAAATTCGCCTCTAGCGCCCTGTGCTCTTCACAGATGAAAGCAGGTTCACACTGAGCACATGTGACAGACGTGACAGTCTGGAGACGCCGTGGAGAACGTTCTGCTGCCTGCAACATCCTCCAGCATGACCGGTTTGGCGGTGGGTCAGTCATGGTGTGGGGTGGTATTGCTTGCCAGAGGTAGCCATTAGGTACCGAGATGAGATCCTCAGACCCCTTGTGAGACCATATGCTGGTGCAGTTGGCCCTGGGTTCCTCCTAATGCAAGACAATGCTAGACCTCATGTGGCTGGAGTGTGTCAGCAGTTCCTGCAAGAGGAAGGCATTGATGCTATGGACTGGCCCGCCCGCTCCCCAGACCTGAATCCAATTGAGCACATCTGGGACATCATGTCTCGCTCCATCCACCAACGCCATGTTGCACCACAGACTGTCCAGGAGTTGGCGGATGCTTTAGTCCAGGTCTGGGAGGAGATCCCTCAGGAGACCATCCACCACCTCATCAGGAGCATGCCCAGGCGTTGTAGGGAGGCCATATACAGGCACGTGGAGGTCACACACACTACTGAGCCTCATTTTGACTTGTTTTAAGGACACAACATCAAAGTTGGATCAGCCTGTAGTGTGGTTTTCCACTTTAATTTTGAGTGTGAGTCCAAATACAGACCTCCATGGGTTGATAAATTTGATTTCCATTGATACTTTTTGTGTGATTTTGTTGTCAGCACATTCAACTATGTAAAGAAAAAAGTATTTAATAAGAATATTTCATTCATTCAGATCTAGGATGTGTTATTTTAGTGTTCCTTTAATTTTTTTGAGCAGTGTATATATATATATATATATATATATATATATATATATATATATATATATATATATAGAGAGAGAGAGATTAGAGTGCCATTTCTCCAAATTTGAAACCCCTTTTCAAAGTTTCAGAGACCTCTCTGATGAGAATAAGCTACCCGTCCTGTTGAGGGAAGACGCAGAGAGCTGTGGGATGGCAGCACACTACATTGCTGCCTGCCATAAAGATGGGGGACAGTGTCTGACAGACCAATCAACCTGCACATGTCCTCTACTGTATACTTATTGTGATTGTTCAATGTATGGTTATTTTGACCCTTGGTTATTGTTGTTACTGTTGTCCCTTTGACCATTTTGATTCTTATTATTTTCATATTGTAAATATCCAAAGTAAGCTTTGGCAATATGTACATTGTTACGTCATGCCAATAAAGCAAATTGAATTGAGAGAGAGAATTTAAAAAGGATGAGTGTGACTGCATGAAGATGACATTGGGGGGTGGGCTCCCTCTACAGACAGAACACAGCATAGAGACCACTTGGCCAAGTAGACGTCGATTGTGTTCAGTAAAACAAAACACATTTGCAACAAGAACAATCTATTGCTATTAGACAAGTTCAGGTTATAGGCTAGCTCCCTGTTTCACTCTTTTTAAAACATTTCAGTTCTCTATTAAAGTTATTCCTCTACACTAGGGCAGTCCTGGTGGGGTCAGGGAGGTCCTGCGTTTGTTTTGGAGGCCATCTGCGCACCACGATGGCTTTCCTGCTTTATCTCCCCATTCTGCTCAAGTGCTTCCAGTGCTGCCTTCCACACTACAGATGTAAAAAAACGCCAGGGTTTTACAGAGCTTTTTCCCCCTGACCTGGTCGCGGCCGCAGCCGACCGGGAGACCAATGAGGCGGTGCACAAATAGGCCCACCATCGTCCGGGTTACGAGAGTGTTTGGCCGGCTGGGATGTCCTTCTCCCATCGCACTCTAGCAAGCTCCGGTTTGGCAGGGTCGTGTTTTTGAGGACGCATGGCTCTCGACCTTCGCCTCTCCTGATTCTGTACCGAGTTGCAGCGATTGGAAGACTAACTACCAATTGGATACCACAAAATTGGGGAGAAAAAAAGGGTAAAAAGTACCACAAAAAAGGAACAAAACAAACTGTTCAAAAACACCCAACTACTTACTGTCTACCGCTAGCTATTCAATCGTCTACCTAAATTCAGTTCAGTATGACCTTGACTTAAATGAGCTGGGAAAACAGAATAACCCTTTAAGAAAACACTCTCCATCTAGAATTCAGTCGGATTTGGTTTCTTCGCCAAGAGAGCAAACAGAATAACATTTACAGAAAATACTATCTACTGCTAGCCATCGAACCCACCTAACTACAATTTAGTTTGACCTTTTATGATCCTATGAGCCAATAGGCTAATCCAATTAGACAACAAATGCACTAGAATGTCTGTCCTCCACTTCACTGCACTCCAGACCTGGGTTTAAATACTATTCAAAATAAGGGGCAGGGCTTGGCTCTCTTTGGTATCCAAAGCTAATGGGATCTGCTTGACTGCTGCCAAGCGATTAAGAAAATAACAAGGGAGAGAACCCACATCTTCTTGCCAGAGCAAGGAAGCATTTTTTTTGTTTAACCTTGATTTAACTAGGCAAGTCAGTTAAGAACAAATTCGTATTTTCAATGACGGCCTAGGAACAGTGGGTTAACTGCCTTGTTTAAGGGCAGAACGACAGATTTGTACCTTGACCGCTGGGGGATACTAACTTGCAACCTTTCGGTTACTAGCCCAATGCTCTAACCACTAGGCTACCCTGCCGCCCCATTGTTGAGAGTAGTTGTAAAGACAGACGTGGCAATTAAGATTTTCAACTGTCCGCAATGTATATTTCTCCACTTCTTCTCCTGCCGTCTGTATGGGTGAGTGTAAAAGCATGCCACTTGCTGTAGATGAGAGAATAGCATCCATGTGGCATTTATTGAGGGTAGTAAATTCCCATTAAACTGCACAGGGATTTGGTTCCAGCTCATGTCTAGGTCACCTTTAAGACTCCATGACATGCACACACACACACACACACACACACACACACGCACGCACGCACGCACGCACGCGCCCTTTGGCCCTGGAGGACGTGGCTGGAGGAGAAGGTCAGCAGCCTCTGGCACCTCTAGAAATAACAGCCATTCCAGTCAGGAGGCATTTCAACATTCCGCATTGCCATGCAGGGAGCCAAGCAGAGGGACACACAGACATTTTGGAAATACAAGTGTAATGTGAATATTCTTTGTGTATGCTTTTCTCCAATGTACAATTGTTTGGCAATTACTTTTAACAGAATAACTATGAGCTACTACTATTTCAAAACAGATCCATTCTACATCCAATGTCTAGCATGAAAAACATATGAGATTTCAATAAAAAAGGAATCGTTACACTAGCACTTTGAAATGTTCTTGAACTTCACTAGAGATAGAGTTAAGTAAAGACGGGGAAAGCATGCAGTCCCTGTGCTCTACATTTTCGCTGGTTACTGGGTCAGTCATGATGAACGATAGAAAGGGGAAAAAATGACTCACACAACCTCTAAAAGGGGCTGCTGAAGTTCCTCTCCAACTCCATTTGCAGGCAGCAGGTACATTTGTACAAGCAACTAGCCTACCGTACATCAACAACAACAGCAGCAAAAACCAGGCACCGTGCACTGCAGCCATGAGACTGTGTGATTGTGCAACAGTACAGAAAAAAACAGGAACTGTACTGAAATCCACAAAGTGTTCCCTGTTGTAACTAAACGTGTGTTATAAGTAAGTTTAAATGCAAGCAACTGTGGCTGTCCAAGCAACTGAAAGAGAGCGGGAGGGAGAGCAAAAGAGCACGAGGAGAAAGAGATCAGTCGAGCAAGCAGAGAGAGAGACAGACAGACAACACACCACAGTACTAGCTTCAAAGTCAGTAGCGGCATACCTGCAAGCTCATTTGTCGTTCATAAAAACCTTGTTGCCATTGATCAAGCCACAGCCTATAGGCGTAGCAGGTGTGAGTTTGGCCGGACCCCCGGAGGCGGTAGTGATACCTCCATTGCAGCGGTACAGATACAGCAGGACAGCGGCACCAAAGCAGAGCTCCTTAGAAGGGCTGCCTGGCCCCGGCACTGCCACACATATTCCAGGAAAGCAT
The DNA here is from genome assembly GCF_002021735.2 of Oncorhynchus kisutch. NCBI lineage: Eukaryota > Metazoa > Chordata > Actinopteri > Salmoniformes > Salmonidae > Oncorhynchus > Oncorhynchus kisutch. The sequence goes on from NC_034179.2 coordinate 35,291,511, forward strand.
GTCATCAGGCCGTTTAAGCCGCCTGAAAAATCGCCCATCTCACATGCACACTCTAATCTATTGGGGGTTACTCAAGGTAATCCCTGCCGAGTGCTTCTCTTTGATTGGCACTCGCAGCAGCATAGCAAGTTTTTTGGGCCTGTCATATCACTGGGGCGTACCACTCTGCTTTTCCTGGGGGGGTTGACTCTCTCGCTCACTGCCCAGGAAAGAAAGAAAGGAAATGGAGAGGGGGAAAAATGTTGAGCAAAAATTAGTTTAAACAAGCTGGCTAGCCAGCCCTCAGTGCAGACTGTCAGGTTTGTTTTCCTCTTTCTCCTTTTCTCTCTCTAGCTATTTTACTAACTCTTTTTCCATTGCTCCCTCTCCCTCCCTCCCTCCCTCCCTCTTGCAAGTCACTCTACACACATTCTCTGGGGAATTTCAGAGAATTTACAAAAGCTCCAGCCAACGGCTTGTTTGGATCAGCACAACATCCGGCCTGGGCAGGCTGAGCTGCTTTCCACCAAATGACGAGGCTGTGGCATTTTCACTTCACTGTCAATGGGCAGTTTAAATGCATACTGCAATACATGAGTAGACGTTTACTTTATTTAAAAACAGGCAAGTCAAGTTAACAAATTATTATTCACGAAGACAGCCTGTCAATAAACAATGATGCATTTAAAACACATACCGCCCTATAACAAAGTTCACACTGCAGTTTTATGAAGCCCTATTACAGAAGAAATGACTTCCTAAAAGCATTTGCATAGGTCATAGTGACTCTGTACTCTGGCAGAGCTAAGCTAACAGTTGTGATTATTGGAACGATTATGCTGAGGGCTGCTAGACAGTGGACATATCTTGCCTCCACTGACCCCAAAACCAAACTTGTGATCGGTCCTCCTGGCTCCCAGACAAACAGAGCCTTCTCTGTTGTTGTTCAAATACATATCTCAGATGAGCCAGGGTTAGCGGAGGCTGCTGCTTGCATAGACTGAAATATAGTAAGACAGTCGCTTCCTCCTACTATTTATTGAAGTTGACAGAAGCCAGACAATCCTTCAATGAGCTCTTAAGTAGTAAAAGCAGGAATGTCCACTGACTTGACACACAAACACACTGGTTTATTATTTGATCAAGTAGGAGTACTTCATGCACACATTCTAACCACTTGAATGGTGGCATTCATCTATAGTGGTTCAGAAGTAGGGAAGTCCACTCGGGGCTCCACCCTGTAGTTGTACGCTGTTACCCTGCCAGGCGAGGAAAGACTGATGAAGGTCACCAGGCAGTGGGAAACGCACTAGTGAAAGGACCACAATGTCACTTATAAAATGTGAAGTAACAAACTATAACTATTAAGATACCGTCAATACAACTGCGCCACGCAACAATTTCTCACATCGAATATACCCCGTTTCTCCCCACCATAATTTATTGTTAAATATTTTCCAGATAAAACAGGGTTATCAGTGATGCAAACTGGTGAGGGCCCAAAAATATGTTTTAAAAAATGTGCATTGAAACATGCAAAAAAAAATCTGTAAACTGAGTGGGGTTGTCAATATTTTACTAACGATGTAATACCAGGCCAAGTACCACAATACTGAGTAGTATGGTGATACCACAGGGTTTGCCACACCCCTCCCAGGACGCATGTTCCCGTTTTCTAAACACTCTGCACAAAAGCCTGTCCTCTACACCTCAACTCAACACATTTACTGTACAATAGAACAGGTTACTGCAGAAAATAGCTGATTTGCTAAAACCCAAAAGGCCTACCTGTGATTGGACTGGAGGAATATAAATGCATAATGATGCAGTAAGGGTTAACACAATAGGCCTATATGAAACCATCTTTAGCCTACTTTTCAGAACACTTTACACACATCATTCTCTCTCTCACACACATACACCATCACACACAGCTCCCAAAAGTTAGGCCCAAAAATAATTTAAGGAACATTATAAAAAATATATTTTTTAAAATTCAGATTAAACTTAGAATAACATTGATTAGGCATATGCATTTTACCTTTGAAACATCTCTTTGAGTAGGCCGTCTATCCCCGTTTCCATTTTTTCCTATGCCATTGTGCATAGCCAAGGTACCATGTTGTTAGCTAGCTAGCCAAGTAACATGACTAAACAGAGTTGTTTGTTATCAACGAACAACTTGCAACCTGTGAGTAGTATAAAACAGCCAGCGACATGGTTAATAAAATTATATAAAATGTGTGCCTATTCGTGGTAGAAAGGGGAGAATGTAGCTCCAGTAATATGGAGCATAACCTTTGAGTGGTTTTCAGTGACGTAAAGGTGACTGTAAGCATGACTGTACCTGTGCTCTGTTTTTCCTCTATGGCAGGGGCACTCAGAGGCTGCTTGACAGCGAAGCCTAGTCAGACTGGCCTTGCTTGTACTTACTGGTGAAATGAAATGATACGTCTCCACTTAGCTCGTGCTGTGAGTTGCTCCAATAATTAAACAAATGTAACAACAGAAACCCAATCACTGCCTGCACACCCCAGCTTGCCATTATGGCTAAATAACATTTTAAACCTGATGGAGAAGTGGGGTGAGAAGCAAGCGGAGTAGGCTAATGGCTGGTTGGGGATACTGCTGGATGCTCACAGCAGTCACACATGATATCAGAATGCTTCATCCAATAAGACATATCTGACATCAGGCTTTGAACTCTGCTTGATATTCTATTTGAAAGACACGTAGGGATGCATTCTGTGCATTCTGTCATTAATTGAGAGAGTGTAGTTATCCCACGGAGAGGATCTGTTCGCGCCCATCACCTCAATGGGTGATGCACTCTGCGTATGCACACTTTATCGTCAGACCCCCCGCGGATTACCTATTTTGAGATCAAAACTGTGAATTTGGCCGAAAACTGACGTGTTTTCATCCCTGTGCTCTGTCAGAGAGGGAGAAGGTGAGAAGAGGTGGACCGGTGAATCAAACCCTGTTCTCCAGGTGGTGGGCGATATTTGGTCTGGAGGCTGCAGGCACCACTATTGCTAGATCAACCGATTATGACGTCTCTGATGTGGTCCCACTCACTCTTGGTGCTATGCGCTTCTGTGACCGGATCTATGTGTTTGGTTGGCTGTGGCCATAGTTCATACATAGAATGTTCTGTACATACAGGGTCAGAGGGAGCCAAATGCGTCAATGAGATTCACACACAGGGGCCAGAGGAAGGGCCAGAGGCATCGATGAGATAGGAAAGCCCCATAAGGAAAGCAGAGGCAGTCTATCCTCCTGGTAGACAGTCAGTGGAAAGAGGAGAGCTCAGACACCATACGAGCTGATAGGGAATGAATGATGTAATCAGCTGTTAGATCTATGCTGGGAATTTCAAAACGAGGTTAAATGTTAGTCAGAAACATCAGTCACATGTGGTGATGAGTCATGGAGATGATCGATCATCGACTTACAGCATTCAGCGTGCAACAATTCACAACATTTTACCTGCATTTTGTTAGTATTATCATAACCCTGCAAACGTAAACAATGTGTACCAATGATTTAAAAAATCCAGTATGGCAGTTAATAGATGGGACTTGTATTAGTTTCATACGAAGACTTTGTTCCGCCAACTTTACCATACCGCCAACTTTTTTCTGCCTTATCCTTATATCTGAAAGGTATTGCCGGTATCAAAGCCAAAACTTCTAATTGCGCCTAACGACCAAAGCATTTTGGTTAACTTCTGCCTATGGCTTAGTATTAAACGTAGCTGTAAATGGCACACACTATGCTATTCAACTCTTGATGGTTGCTAGGCAGCGAGAGTTAATAACCATCCTCCTGCCAGTTCTAAATTTTGCGAGGCATGTCACTTCTCCCATCTCTTCAGAGGCATGTCACTTCTCCCATCTCTTCAGAGGCATGTCACTTCTCCCATCTCTTCAGAGGCATGTCACTTCTCCCATCTCTTCAGAGGCATGTCACTTCTCCCATCTCTTCAGAGGCATGTCACTTCTCCCATCTCTTCAGAGGCATGTCACTTCTCCCATCTCTTCAGAGGCATGTCACTTCTCCCATCTCTTCGCATAGCGCACCACTAAGCATGTACTTTAAAAAAATTATTGAACCCCTTTTTCGTGATTTCCAATTGCGATCCGATTACAATCTTGTCTCATCACTGCAACTCCACCAATGGGCTCGGGAGTGGTGAAAGTAAAGCTATGCATCCTCCAAAACATAACCCACCATACCACGGCGGGTTGTGACACAGCCTGGGATCGAACCCAGGCCTGTAGTGACGCCTCAAGCACTGCAGTGCCTTGGACCGCTGCGCCACTCGGGAGGCCCATGCACCATTTCCTAACCACAACTGGATGGATCCATAAAGAATTACTGTGGGAATAAATATCACTGAATGACGAAAATACAAATGCAAATGCAATTGAAGGCATATATCAAATTGTTGCTTACTGAAAACTCCCAAATTCATCCAATCATTGTAATACATTTGAAGCAATAGCCTACCTGTGTGTGGTCAACTAGATTATATTTTCAGCACTGCCTTGATTGGGACAGCGCTAACACGCTGCTTTGAGAAAAGTGTGGGGACTCATCTCCATAAATCAATGTCCAATTTGTTTTCACTGAATCTCCGTTAGGACATTGGTTAGGCTACAATTAGGCTGGGGAAACCTTAGCTAAGTTGAGGTGAGGGCTGCCCATGATCATCTTGTCTAGTTGGCTCATTTATTAGAACATTTTGCCAGCATGTTAAGTAGTTTAACAAGTGGATTATTTTTCTCTTCACTCACAGTTGATTAGTATCCTAGGCCAACTCCCAACCAAAAGCCTGTGACGTCACTGACTTGTCTCAATCAATTGATTGAGCTTCACTGAATCTCTGTCTGAATAGGCTGTGTGGTTAATTGGTTTCTGGCTGGGTAAATAAGTAGAGGTGGTATAATAACTCCTCTATCACTGATTTAGCACAAACATAGCCCAAATCACATGTAGGCCTATTATCACGTTTTGTCAAGAGCTGGCAGAGGTTGCGAGGCTCAGTTCGATTCCCACAGGGGACAAGTACAGAGAAAAACAACGTATGAAATGTATGCACTCACTACTTACTGTAAGTCGCTCTGGTTAAGAGCGGTGGCTTGCAAAACGTTGTAAATGTAAAAACATGAACACGAGACTCGCATGCTTTTGAAAATAGCAGTGCTTTTCATTTCTAAAATCGGTATCATGATGAAGATACTCTCAATGTAAGACCCTATGCCTACTCCTTAACAATGTGAAGTGACAGTAGGGAAGAGATGAAACGTGGATACAACTGTCATATAAAGAAATAGCACTATTTTAATATGACAGCAGTTCCACACGTTCCGGTGACAAGTTGTGTGGGAAAAATATTATGTTATATTCCATTATATTCTTACTACAAAATATGTGTTGACCGTGATCGGGGTAGGTGTGTGTGGTCTGCTTAAATTAAGTATTGATTTCATTCATTTGGACGTAACATAATGAAACTCTAAATATTCTATTGTAAATTGTATTGGTCTTACAATGTTTCTTAGGCCCTGCCTAAACACATTTATTTTTGATGGTGTATATTCAATGGATTTATTTTAAAAAATAGATGCCCACCCACATCTGCACACCCCTACTACCACTCGTCACGCACACGGGAGGTATAAAAGCCATATGCAGGCAAGAATGTGGTAAAAAAAAAGGCCTGTTTGTAAGCGGGTCATGAAAACATTGTCAAATTACTTTAAAAATAGGCAAAATACCGTAAATCCTATACAAGGGCAGTATTGGTGTTCTGTTCCCAGACACAATAGTCTCACACACACACACACATCTATCTTATCTCGGAGTAATGCCCGTGTGCCCTCCTTTGCCCCAGGCTGCCATGCCCCAGCCTGCCATAGACTCGCCTGGTCCTTTGCTCACCTCTGAGAGGCTGGGACAGCCTCAGGGTGAAGGCTGGCTGCCTGTATCAACAGCAGCCTCAGGGTGAAGGCTGGCTGCCTGTATGAACAGCAGCCTCAGGGTGAAGGCTGGCTGCCTGTATCAACAGCAGCCCCAGGGTGAAGGCTGGCTGCCTGTATTAACAGCAGCCCCAGGGTGAAGGCTGGCTGCCTGTATCAACAGCAGCCCCAGGGTGAAGGCTGGCTGCCTGTATCAACAGCAGCCCCAGGGTATACCACTACCACACTTATGTAACGCTAAACCACAGTCAAGCAACTGCTCAAATCCAATGGAAAATACTAAATGGTCAACTTAACTGCAGTCTCCAACTATTGCTTAGTTTTTTTCTTCCCTTCAGGCAGTGAGCCTTGATGAATTTGAATGTGGGAGCACAATACTGCCGAACCAGGCGATTACCAAACAAATTACAAAATGTGCATAAACCTACTTGATTAAAACTCCTCCAGTGTTCTTGTGATTAGAGGGAAACAATATGAAACAAGTCTGGTTTAAAACAGCACGGCACTCTGCTGGTAAGCAGAGCTCCATGGCAACAGATAACCTTGTGTGAAGACTGCAACTCACCCAATGTTAAAGCAACTCTCTCACTCCTTCAGCGAAAAGAAACGGTTCTGAAAAGTCTCTCACCATAACCAAATGAATAAATTACCTTAAGCCCTTTGAAAAATAAAAAGCAAAACAAAAAGAGTCTACTGCTGTGCATCAACATATTTCAGCCGTTAGAAGAAAGGCAAATAGAGGACAACTGGGTGAGTTCAGAGAGAGAGGGAGTATGACTTTCCTTTTTTCCCTCCCTCCCTCCCTCTCGATCTCTCTCTCGCTCTTCCGTCAGGCCCTGGAAAGCAACACTGAGTCTCCCAACTATGGCAAGCAGATAGAACAGATTCCTGGGAATGTCTGCTGCTCCCCAGCCATTGGATAAATCAGTCTCAGCCAGCTCTGTTCTGCCTCTCTCTGCCTGGGCCCTGGTTCTTATTTACCCACATAGCACATCAAGAGACTCTGCTCGCTCAGCTCCCAAATCTCACACTCCTCACAAACCCCTGTGGTTCTCCCTCCCTCTTCTACACAGAGACAGGGAGGGAGAAAAGAGGGAGGGAGGAGATGGGAGGCACTGTGGGCTAAAAATGGGGTGGTAGGAAGATCGAATAATACAAGCCAAGATAAGATTTGTACACTAGAGGGCCTCCTGCTCCAGAGCCCAACACAAACCATGGTGTGGATGATAAACAAAAGCTACGTCATTAACATGGTATATAGAGTGAAACCAAAAAGGGTCTTCCCCTCTGGCATGCCAAGCATGGTTCATTTGTTAAATCCCACCCAGACAGCCTTTCTGGGTATTTCCAAAGCCCATTCATGAACACACAAATACATTTAGAGTCATTCCCTAGCGAAGATACTTTCTAGAACTCACCTGGTTTCTCCCTCGCCGTCTTCCGTAGTTGCGTCTCACCAGCGTCTTGTAGTTCTGGTTCTTCTTGGTCAAGTAGTAGTACAGGACACAATCGGAGACACACTGCAAAGAGAAAGGGTATGACAGTCAGGGGGACATATGAGCCCATGAACATTTTTTATTAACAACAGAGAACATAACAAATACAAACCATGTGCTTTTGGGTTTGGGGGAGAGTGGAGAATGGAGGTTACTACAGAGTAAAAATTGAATGAATTAAATCCACTGTAGCTCACCTTTCTCTCTAGATAGGAAGCAATGAGGCCAAAATTCTTTGGGTGCTGAACAAACCTGTGAGAAAAAACAGAGAAGAGAAAATAGTCACAGTTAAAGCTACAGTCTGGGATTCATGGCAGCCCGCCATTTGTTTTGGTATACAGCCGAGGAATGTTGGTAAAGAAAAGTATTGCCTCTCAAAATCATACCCAAAGCGCTTCTGCTAAGTCAGAGAATACAATGTTAAATTATGATGAAAGTGAGCTCCATAAAAATATTTTGCAACCTACAGTCGCTAAACGCTTTTCCATACACAGCAGGCAATTAATACATTTTACATTCTAGAACTCCAAGTGAACTTGATTCGTGACGGGAAACAAAATGAAAATCTTTATGGAAGGTACTAATTTGTTTGAATTTCTCTTTAACCACAAAGCATTAGCCAAAAGAGGTCAGAAGTACCTGTGGATAGGATACAGGATATTGAACAAAGTCTCATTGGCCTCTCGCCCCGCCTTGCTTTTTGCCAGTTCTGATTCTGACAGAAACAATGGGAATTTCATTTCTATTCATACACACTATTGAATACGCCCTCTGCATTTCGAGGTCAGTGTTGGAGCATGGGAGCACAGCACCAAGAGTGGGCACAAGGATTGAATGGCTGGAACACGGTTACCGAGATTTACCACCCAAAACCACTCCCTTGTCTCGAAGGCAGCATCGTGTTGGGGGGTGCTTGCTGCAGGAGGGACTGGTGCACTTCACAAAATAGACGGCAACATGAGAGAGGAAATTTATGTGGATATATTGAAGCAACATCAAGACATCAGTCAGGAAGTTAAAGCTTGGTCGCAAATGGGTCTTCCAAAATGGACAATGACCCCAAGCATAAGCAAAATGGCTTAAGGACAACAAAGTCAAGGTATTGGAGTGGCCATCCCAAAGCCCTGACCTCAATCCTATAGAAGATATAGAAGAACTAAAAAAGCGTGTGCGAGCAAGGAGGCCTACAAACCTGACTCAGTTACACCAGCTCTGCCAGGAGGAATGGGCCAAAATTCACCCAAGTTAGTGTGTGAAGCTTGTGGAAGACTACCCAAAACATTTGACCCAAGTTAAACAATTTAAAGGCAATGCTACCAAATACTAATTGAGTGTATGTAAACTTCTGACCCACTGGGAATGTGATGAAAGAAATAAAAGCTGAAATAAATCATTATCTCAACTATTATTCTCACATTTCACATTCTTAAAATAAAAGTAGTGCTCCTAACTGACCTAAGACAGGGCATTTTTACTAGGAGTAAATGTCAGGAATTGAGAAAAACTGAGTTTACATACACCTTAGCCAAATATATTTAAACTTCAACTGTAATTATTCATACCCTTTGTAATGACACTCGAAATTGAGCTGAGGAGTATCCTTTGATCATCATTGAGATGTTTCTACAACTTGGAGTCCACCGATGGTAAATTCCATTGATTGGACATGATTTGGAAAGGCACACACCTGTGTATATAAGGACCCACATCATGGCAAAAACCAAGCCACTGTTGACAGCGCATGTCTGAGCAAAAACCAAGCCATGAGGTTGAAGGAATTGTCCGTAGAGCTCCGAGACAGGATTGTGTCGAGGTCAAATTTCTGCAGCATTGAAGGTCCCCAAGAAGACAGTGGCCACCATCATTCTTAAATGGAAGAAGTTGGGAACCACCAAGACTCCTCCTATAGCTGGCCGCCCAGCCAAACTGAGCAATTGGGGGAGAAGGACCTTGGTCAGGGAGCTGACCAAGAACCCAATGGTCACCCTGACAGAGATCTTTGTGGAGATGGGAGAACCTTCCAGAAGGATAACCATCTTTGCAGCACTCCACCAATCAGGCCTCTGTGGTAGAGTGCCCAGACGGAAGTCACGCCTCAGTAAAAGGCACATGACAGCCCGCTTGGAGTTTGCCAAAAGGCACCTAAAGACACTCAAGATTATGAGAAACAATATTTTCTGGTCTGATGAAACCAAGATTGAACTCTTTGGCCTGAAGGCCAAGTGTCACATCTTGAAGAAACCTGGCACCATCCCTATGGTGAAGCATGGTGGTGGCTGCCTGTGGGGATATTTTTCAGACCTCTTCAGACCAAAGGACCGATTTCCACTGGTCTTATGTCCATTGTTCGTGTTTCTTGGCCCAAGCAAGTCTCTTATTTTTATTGGTGTCCTTTAGTAGTGGTTTCTTTGCAGCAATTCAACCATGAAGGCCTGATTCACACAGTCTCCTCTGAACAGTTGATGTTGAGATGTGTCTGTTACTTGAACTCCGTGAAGAATTTATTTGGGCTGCAATCTGAGGTGCATTTAACTCTAACAAACTTATCCTCTGCAGCAGATGTAACTCTGGGTCTTCCTTTCCTGTGGCGGTCCTCGTGAGAGCCAGTTACATCATAGCGCTTGATGGTTTTCGTGACTGCACTTGAAGAAACTTTCAAAGTTCTTGAAATTGTCTTAAAGTAATGATGGACTGTCATTTCTCTTTGCTTATTTGAGCTGTTCTTGCCATATTATGGACTTGGTCTTCTGCCAAATAGGGCTATCTTCTGTATACCACTCCTACCTTGTCACAACACAACTGATTGGTTCAAACGCATTAAGGAGGGAAGAAGGCACACCTGTTAATTGAAATGCATTCCAGGTGACTACCTCATGAAGCTGGTTGAGAGAATGCCAAGAGTGTGCAATGCTGTCATCAAGGCAAAGGGTGGCTACTTCGAAGAATCTCAAATATAAAATATATTTAGAATTGTTTAACACTTTTTTGGTTACTACATGATTCCATATGTTTTATTTAATAGTTTTGATGTCTTCACTGTTATTATACAATGTAGAAAATAGTTTAAAAATAAAAGACCCTGGAATGAGTAGGTGTGTCCAAACTTTTGACTGGTACTGTAGGTAGGATGACAAGTAACTAAAAAAGGACTCTATAGACCTGTTAAGGACAACCAAACTCACTTTTCCTTGAAAATGGCCTTCTCCTGTTCGGTCCACACATTCATGAACTGCCGAGCCTTGTACATCTTCATTGGGTCGTCCATCAGGCCGTTCATGTTGATGAACCTGACTCGCCTCTGCTCTGTGTCGTACATCATGGGCGGGATGACGGACAGCTGTCTCATCTGCTTCTCGTTGTTCTATTGGACAAGAGGGAGGGGAGGGGTTTAGACATTACATTTGTTATCCTTGTTACAACTTGATTCAATGGCTGCATCCTGATTCTCAACCCTTCTCACCAAGTTTTATTAATTTAAAAGCATTGAGAGTTCTAACCCTTGTGAAATCCATTACAGGAAGTGTGCAACTGCACACTTCAGGAGAAGGGTGAAGAACAGGACGTAGCCAATGACGCTGCTACACTTCCTGAGAACTAGGGGAAGTGGTAATGTGTTTAGCGGTGTAACGTAACTATTCATAATTAGTAGCGTGTCTTGACCATCATGACATCAGTGTGGACTATGCCTTGAGGGGATTTTTGGGCAGTTGGTGGTGACAAACTCTTTGGGCATAATAATACTCAAACTTGGCAATGGTTCAGTGAAGAATGTTTACATTTGTGAAGTGTGTTCATTTCCACAAGAGCTATAACAGACAAACGGAGATGTTTCAAAGTTAACAGCACTCACCTCCTGTTCAGAAAGGCCGTCGATGATTTCAGAAATCTCATGCTCGCTTCTGGCGATGGTCGCAGACATTCCAGTTCCTCTCTGACCAACCCTAGTGGGAGAACAAAACACAAGGAAATTAAGAAACTACTGGAATCAAAATCACTGTTTAAAATACCAGATGAAATCTTGTTCAAAACCTCTATTATGCCCTCTTGCGCATCCTCCACATAATACTGGGTAGGTGCCATCCCATTGTCACATAGGGTGCCCCTCCCCCTTCTGTCACCTTTTCACTTCAAGGAAAAAAGGCTCAATAGAGCCGTATCAAACCGGTTTTCGGAGAAATCTGCAAACAAAGCTTGGAAAACATTAGGTCTGCTGACAAATTAAGTTTCTTTAGCATTCAGGAAGTTAACATCCTTCTCAACCACCTACCATTGACAGTGCATTCAGAAAGTATTTATACCCCTTGACTTATTCCACATTTTATTGTATTACAGCCTGATTCAAAATGTATTAAATAGTTTTTTCTCTTACCCATCTACACACAATACCCTATAATGGCATAGTGAAATCATGTTTTTAGAAAATTTTGCAAATGTATTAGAAATACACATTTGCATACGTATTCACACCCTAAAGTCTATACATGTTAGAATCACCTTTGGCAGCGATTACAGCTGTGAGTCTTTCTGGGTAAGTCTCTAAATCCTTGCACACATTGCAAGCCTTAATGCTCAAATCAGTTTTATTTTGGTCTACCGACTGTCCAAACAGCCGGTTACAAGTGACCAAATCAGATTTGGGTGAGTTCAGATAGAAGTAATTTGCTGACAAGGCTACGCTAGTTGTCATAGTAACGATGGGTGTGTGTGGAGTGGCGTAGGGTAAGAACACTTAAAACCTCAAAGGATAACATGAACCAACTTTCAAAACAAGTCCTTTTTGGATAGCCACAGGAGTCAACTAGCTAGCTAGTTAGTGAATGTGCAAGAAAGATCTACAGCTAATTTGTTTGTAAACAATTAACACGCTAGTTAGCTACCACATGTTCTTGTCAAACTGTCAACGGAGTAGCTAGCCAGCAAAAAGATATGCGGAATAAGTCTAAAAAAAACACTTGAGGGCAAATCAATCAGATTTGAACATTGACACAAGTCACATGACCAGGAATCATATTTGTATGTGAAACCACCTACGAAGGATTGAACTATTTGATTCCATGTGCTTTTTTGGCTGTTCAGAACTACAGGTAGATTTACAAATTCTAATCAGATATGCAAATAAATGGGATTAGAGCCCCTTCAAACTACCAATGTGAACAAGGCTTAAGAGCATTTCACACTTGGATAATACAATATTTGCACATTATTCCTTTTAAAAATTCTTTCAAGCTCTGCCAAGTTGGTTGTTGATCATTGCTAGACAGCCATTTTCAAGTGTTGCCATTGATCTAAGCCGATTTACAGTACCAGTCAAAAGTTGACACGCAGGCCTCCCGGGTGGCACAGTGGTTAAGGGCGCTGTACCACCAGAGACTCTGGGTTCGCGCCCAGGCTCTGTCGTAACCGGCCGCGACCGGGAGGTCCGTGGGGCGACGCACAATTGGCCTAGCGTCGTCCGGATTAGGGAGGGTTTGGCCGGTAGGGATATCCTTGTCTCATCGCGCACCAGCGACTCCTGTGGCGGGCCGGGCGCAGTGCACGCGTAACCAATGTTGCCAGGTGCACGGTGTTTCCTCCGACACATTGGTGCGGCTGGCTTCCGGGTTGGATGCGCGCTGTGTTAAGAAGCAGTGCGGCTTGGTCGGGTATCGGAGGACGTCTGCTTTTTAAAATTTAAACCATATACCAATAGGTTCCCTTCTTTGCAATGGAAAACCTCCCTGGTCTCTGTGTTTAAAATTCACTGCTCAACTGAGGGACCTTACAGATAAATGTATGTGTGGGGTACAGAGATGAGGTAATCCTTCAAAATCATGTTAAACAGTGTTATTGCTCGCAGAGACCATGCAACTTATTATGTGACTTGTTAAGCAAGCTTGCCAAAACAAAGGGGTTGAATACTTATTGACAAGACATTTCAGCTTTCATTTTTTATTCATTTGTAAAGATTTCTAAAAACATAATTCCAATTATGGGATATTGTGTGTAGGCCAGTGAAACAAAATCTTAATTTAATCAAGTTTTAATTCAGGCTGTGTGGGAAAAGTCAAGAGGTGTGAATACTTTATGAATGCACTGTAAAAAATGTAAATTATTTTTTTTAAGTTCAAATTTAAAGGAGAGTTTTACTAAAGACTTTGAAGTGGAAACTGAAAACCACAAGGACCAAAAATGAGTACAGATACTTCCTTAATGTTCTGAAGTATTTTCAAGGGTGGTTTATTACTTAATGTGCAATTGTGCAGCTGGGGAAACAATGGCCCCATTGTTTTTAGTTTGTTTTCCTTACCACTAAACAAAAGGCAAAAAGTGATCATTAATCAAATTAAACAGTCAACATGTTGTGACTAAAGGTAATTGCTTGACTGAAATCATTCAAACTAGGGGGAAATGACTTTATACTTGAATGTCAATGTCTCTTCTCTTGCCTGTAGAAAAATACTTTTAAAAGGGGATACAATGAACTTTTAAATCTGGAATGTTTGGCATCATGAATCAGCCTTCCATGACACATCCTGCCCCTAATGTTGACTCTTTACAGCTACAATGATAGCCTCCAAAATATGAGAACAATCCTCAAAAGGAAATAGTCTAAAATACACAACAGGGACATTGGGGTACAAATAAATGGGTAAGAAATCAGCTACACCTTTTTGGCTAATCATTACTTTCACTGCCTGGTCTAGTACTAGCAGTCTGAACTAGCATCCCTGACCTGCCTTGCTAGAAGATTTCAGAGAAATACCCACGCCTGTGTGCCAGGAACAGCCAGACACTAGCTGGACTGACCCCTGACACAGCCAGCTGATCTGCCTGCAGCACACCACCTAGCATGCATCTCAATAGTGCAAAGAGGCATCCTCTCCTTGTTTCCTTTCCATCATTCTGCACTGATCTAAAAGAAACTGGACAGGTGATAGCAACTTCTTACAGTACGAGGCATTGATTGTATTGCTTTCACCTGTCCTGTGTTTTCAGTAGGAGGGGATCCTTGCCAATGCATTTTGAGGAGGATGCGAGGAGAGAAGACACAAGCAATCGATGGAAGACTTTCGAGATTTATCCTAGTTTCCCATTCCCTCAATTTACCTCTGGAAGCGCTCCTGCTGCTCTCTCTGCTTGCGTATTTCGGGGAACTGTCTCTCGTAGTACTCCCTGGTGCGGCTATCCTTGGCCTTGCGACGCGGGTTGTTCTCCATCCGCTCCACCTTCTTCTCCCACGCCTCCATCAGCTGGTCGTAGCGCTGGCAGATGTTCTGTTCCTGAACCACACAATACGGGTTTGTGAAAGGGGATCTGGATGTTGAGGTACAACATGATGACAACGACCTAATTCTAACCTTACCCATGGCTCTCCTGACCTACATCTGTAAGCAAATGGATAAGTAGAATGTATCCAAAATCACAAATCTTGTGCGGATGATACCCTGTCCCATTTGCCATTATTTCACCACGCCTCTCAAAAATAATTCTGGCCACAACGGTGAAATCCAGAGAGTTCCATTGGCAATCTTGGACTTAAAATGTGAGATGTTTGAGATGGAACATTACAGCATTTACAAATTATGGACATAAACCAGAGAGAAAAAAGAGAGGACTAGAATATATGGCGAGAGTCTCATACAGGGAGGACAATACAGCCTTGTTTCCACTCTCGACTAGCAAGGGCCAAACAATCCACCTTCCTCTTGGCAGGCGGCCATGCAGCGCACTCTGCTGCCATTGTTCAGAGTCATAAAGGTCTGTCTGACCCTGCCTGGAAGCAGCCTGCTAAAAGTAGCACTCACCGAACCATAACCACCTACCATCATCATTTACAAAAAAATGTATAACGTTTCCACATGGGGTGATTAGACTAGACAATATTTAGCATGCTAGCTGATCCCGAATACTTCGTCATTGCGCAAATGCTAGTTAGCATTGGCTCACGAAACCAATTCGAACTTGTCTCATTCTGGACATAGAGGCATAAAAATGGTATCCATGAAACACAGGAGACATTATTTTACTGTAATAGAGAAGGAGTTAACCTTCTTAACGACACCCTTTTTATGTTTCAACTCCTCAATGTGCGCAGAGCAGACACTAGTAAAACAGGAGTAGCCTATCAAAGAACATTGATTTTGGAAATGTAATGATCAGTTTGTCGTACGCTGCATTAAGGTACCAAGTACAACTAGCAGCATATTAGCCACAGAAACTGTCTAGTTTTATACATCTGCAATAAGCATAAAACACAACTACAGTTGAAGTTAACATACACTTAGGTTGGAGTCATTAAAACTCGTTTCTCAACCACTCCACAAATTTCTTGTTAACAAAACTATAGTTCTGGCAAGTCAGTTAGGACTTCTACTTTGCGCATGACAAGTAATTTCTCCAACAATTGTTTACAGGTTATTCCACTTATAATTCACTGTATCACAATTCCAAGTGGGTCAGAAGTTTACATACACTAAGTTGACTGTGCCTTTGAACAGCTTGGAAAATTCCAGAAAATGATGTCATGGCTTTAGAAGCTTCTGATTGACATAATTTGAGTCAATTGGAGGAGTACCTGTGGATGTATTTCAAGGCCAACCTTCAAACTCAGTGCCTCTTCGCTTGACATCATGGGAAAATCAAAAAGCCAAGACCTCAGAAAAAAAATTGTAGACCTCCACAAGTCTGGTTCATCCTTGGAAGCAATTTCCAAACGCCTGAAGGTACCACGTTCATCTGTACAAACAATAGTAAGCAAGTATAAACACCATGGGACCACACTCTCGACTAGCAAGGGCCAAACAGTCCAGCCAGTCTCCTAGAGATGAACATACTTTAGTGCGAAAAGTGCAAATCAATCCTAGAACAGCAGCAAAAGACCTTGTGAAGATGCTGGATGAAACAGGTACAAAAGTATCTATATCCACAGTAAAACGAGTCCTATATCGACGTAACCTGAAAGGTCACTCAGCAAAGAAGAAGCCACTGCTCCAAAACCACCACAAAAAAAGCCAGACTACGGTTTGGAACTGAATGGGTTTTCCAAATGGACAATGACCCCAAGTATACTTCCAAAGTTGTGGCAAAATGGCTTAAGGACAACAAAGTCAATTTATTGCAGTGGCCATCACAAAGCCCTGACCTCAATCCTATAGAAAATATGTGGGCAGAACTGAAAACCGTGTGCGAGCAAGGAGGCCTACAAACCTGACTCAGTTACACCAGCTCTGCCAGGAGGAATGGGCCAAAATTCACCCAACCTATTGTGGGAGGATGTGGAAGGCTACCCGAAACATTTGAACCAAGTTAAACAATTTAAAGGCAATGCTACCAAATACTAACTGATTGTATGTAAACTTCTGACCCACTGGGAATGTGATAAAAGAAATAAAAGCTGAAATAAATCATTCTCGCTACTATTATTCTGACATTTCATATTCTTAAAACAAAGTGGTGATCCTAACTGACCTAAGACAGGGAATCGTTACTAGGATTAAATGTCAAGAATTGTGAAAAACTGAGTTTAAATGTATTTGGCTACGGTGTATGTGAACTTCCGACTTCAAATGTATATAAGTATTTGGCCACTAGTTCTCATTCTGAGAGATAAGGTAGGCCACTTAATTTCAACATCTGAACAAAGTGTACAGGCAAGCATGCTGATCAAACAGTTGGGAGACAGGCAGGCGTGTTCATAACAATTCAAATCTGCTCTACCTTGTTAGTTAGCAAACAGATCTAAGTTGGCTAAACTTGAATTATAAAGATTAGGTGGCTACTCACTAGCATGTGGGCTTGTGCTTGAGAGACTGTTTATGAGACCTGTCTTAATTTCCTATTAATGCCTGCTACAGGAAGTTAGTCATTATTAGTGGATGTGGATTTGGCATGATTCTGGTTAATTTTGTAACAAAAAGGGCATTTTTCATTGACATACTTGAAAGCCACGTCCTGAATTAATTTGATTATTGATGACTGTTTGAAATGCAGTGTATTTGACCTTTAATTGTACACCGAAGCTTATTTAGAGATACGTTTTAAAAATTTTTAGATACTGTATATAATGTGAAACGCCCATATGATTTTTAGGTGTATCGCCCAGCCCTAGGAGATTAACTGTTTGAACAGTTAAAGTTACTAGGGATGACCCTAATTAGTCGACTGGGAGATTGTTTGGTCGACAGAGTTTTTGTTGTTGTTGAGTAGTAACAAATCTAAAAATATATCTTAATTTTAATGGCACACGAGACACCTGTCTTATTCGTGTCCATCTCTAATCCATTGCAGAGGCATTGCAGAGGCCGCGGGGATGGCACAGTCCAAAAAGAAGGGGTGTGTGGCTAAAATGCACAATGGACGTCTCTCTCCAGAATGCGATCTCGGATGCCAATTTGTGCACATTCATTGTTGATTGTTAGTGTTTATCAATTCCCTATTACATATCACCAGTAGTACATTTACCATTCATTTCTATCATTTCTAATCTACATGTTTGTTTGGTTGCGATAACTTCTGTTAATTCGTTCAATATATTATTCCAGTCTTTTATCATTCTCATTTTTGGAGTGGACACTGTTTGCAGAGTGCACAACCTATGCTACACTTGTGAGTAACATGTTTTGGTTAATTTCATTGCCTTTTTGTGTTTTTTCAGTCTTTTGTTTGGAGCACTCCTGTCAATATTGAGTTTGGACGCGCACCTGATTACGCATAGAAGTAGGCCTATAGGCTGCCTGGCCTGCGAGCAAATGTAGGCATATAAATGTGCCTATTTGGGGATCTGATAATATTTCTGATTGGCTTTAATGCACCACCACTAATGAGCTGTGGATCTTCTGAAAGTAATGTTTTCTTCTCCTCAAACAGCAAGCAAACTAAGTCTGTTTTTACATCCATTGAGAATGACAATAGTTCCTTAATGTATTTTTTAAAATCTTTCCAGCTCTCCCCATTTAGATAACCACTCAGCGTGAAAGGGAAAAACGTCATGCTTTGTTACAGTGGAAACGTCATAAAATAGGCCTACCTGATTACTTCGATTCCCTTGCGCAAATAGCCTACAGCTGTGTCTGTCCCGAGCTCACCAGTGCGGGAGACTGAGGGCCCGGAATATTTTATAAAATGTTGCAAGTTTGCTAGCTTAAGCTTCGGGCTGGACCCAAGTTAACAGTTGATAAAATGTTTCAAGTTCGTTGCAGACAGACCATTCGTAGGCAATGTGATTTATAGGATATCTATTTTCATAAGGACATTTTCTACCTGCAGGCTACCATGTTTTATATTTGTTGGCTTTACTGGTTATTTTTACATAGTTGGCAATGGCAATAGAAGTAAATTAAATTTGCATCACTTTCATTTCGACTTGGATAGAATTTTGATAAACCACATGACAAATGATTGAGATACGAAGAAGTTATTATAAATTAAATGAAACTGTTCCACGAAAATGTGCATATGATAACCACTAACTGGCACACAGATCGGTAGAAATGGTAAGATAAATTTCCATTCCAACTGAGAAAGGTTACCGGTAACTTCGGGAGAGAAACGGCAGAATCTTAAAAAGTGAGTAAGAGCAGGTCAGGTTAAGTTTTTTTTTTCTTTCTAGTTATCTTGATCTTTGACTCCCTCGAGTCATTTGTGTCATATTTCATCAAGCAAAGTGCTTAAAGCATCAGAGAACCTCAATGTATATATAGTTGATTTTATTCAAAACACATAAGGTGTGTCTATATATGGAAAAATACACATTCAAAAATTTAGATCAATCAAATAGTCGAAAGAATAGAGGACTTTCGGTGGACCAAGATTTTATTTTGTCGGGGACAGTCCAAAGTGTTAGAAACATGTCAAACAATCAATTATGAAAACAATAAGTGGGCATATAAATTCAAGCCACCTATTGCTTTCAAATTCAATTGGTGCCAGAAGACATTAAAATGACACCAAATTGAGGAATGTGATGCAGTTTAACATACAGTACATGCATTGAGTAAAAGAGCTTGCTATTGGGTTAAACTATCAAATTATTATTGTCCATGGTCAGTTTGGGTCATCTCTATGAGAGCACAGCATGTCGGTCAGTCTGTCCGTGAGGCTGTGTGTGTGTCTGTGTATGAGTCTCTGTATTTGGGTTATAGCATCCAGCGCATGCCTTGAAGTTTCCTTCCCTTGCAGCCCTTAACAGCAGGGAGAGAGACTTACCCTTTGTTTACGAGCATGGTTCCTTCTCTTGAAAAACAGAATCAGCTTCTTCCTCATCACTTGATTACTGGGAGAGAGAGAAAAACGGTTTGCTCAGTGAGGTGTGCGCCAAACTAGGTCCTATAGGGACTAAAGGTCGACCGGTTAAATCGGCCCGGACGATTAATTAGGGCCGATTTTCAAGTTTTCATAACAATCGGTAAACGGCATTTTTGGACGCCGATTACATTGCACTCCACGAGAAGTCTGCGTGGCAGGCTGACCTCCTGTTACGCAAGTGCAGCAAGGAGCCATGGTAAGTTGCTGGCTAGCGTTAAAAACTCATCTTTTTTCTATCTTAACATAATCACTAGTTAACTACAATTGGTTGATGATATTACTAGTTTTAACTAGCTTGTCCTGCGTTGCAAATAATCAATGCAGGGCCTGTTAATTTATCATTGAATCACAGCCTACTTCGCCAATTTCTTAAAATCAATACACAAGTATATATTTTTAAACCTGCATATTTAGTTTAAATAAATTAATGTTAGCAGGCAATATTAACTAGGGAAATTGTGTCACTTCACTTGCATTCTATGCAAGCAGAGTCAGGGTGCAACAGTTTGGGCCGCCTGGGTCGTTGTGAACCGTGTGAAGACCATTTCTTCCTAACAAAGACCGTAATTAATTTGCCAGAATTTTACATGATTATGACATAACATTGAAAGTTGTGTAATGTAACAGCAATATTTAGACTTATGGATGCCACCCGTTCGATAAAATACGGAACGGTTCCGTATTTCACTGAAAGAATAAACGTTTTGTTTTCGAAATTATCGTTTCCGGATTTGACCATATTAATGACCTACGGGTCGTATTTCTGTGTGTTTATTAATATTATAATTAAGTCTATGATTTGATCATTGATAGAGCAGTCTGACTGAGCAGTGGTAGGCAGCAGCAGGCTCATAAGCATTCATTCAAACAGCACTTTTCAGCATTTGCCAGAAGCTCTTTACAATTTTTGAAGCACAGAGCTGTTTATGACTTCAAGCCTATCAACTCCCGAGATTAGGCTGGCAATACTGAAGTGCCTATAAGAATATCCAAAAGTCAAAGGTATATGAAATACAAATGGTATAGAGAGAAAGAGTCCTAATAATAACTACCACCTTAAACTTCTTACCTGGGAATATTGAAGACTCATGTTAAAAGGAACCACCAGCTTTCATATGTTCTAATGTTCTGAGCAAGGAACTTAAACGTTAGCTTTTTTACATGGCACATATTGCACTTTTACTTTCTTCTCCAACACTGTGTTTTTGCATTATTTAAACCAAATTGAACATGTTTCATTATTTTCTTGAGACTAAATAGATTTTTATTTAAGTTAATTGTTATTATTACAAATATATAAAAATTGTCCGATTAAATCGGTATCGGCTTTTTTTTGGTCCTCCAATAAATCGGTATTAGCGTTAAAAACATAATGGGTCAACCTCTAATAGGGACACTACTATTGCTGCTAACACTACAACAACAAAAGGATCCTGTAGGAAATACCATGGAAGGACTAAACAGTTAAACAAGATAACGTGCACAACACATGCCTATTTAACTCTACATACAGAAACAATATAATCTGCCTTCCACCTCTCCATTAATATGAGTAATTAGAGAAGGAGGGACCTTTGGCTACTGGACAATGAAAGAAAGTTGAAAAACAATAGAACATGATAGAAATAGGCTAATTATGTAGCCTATATGTTCTAAAAATGCATAGTCTCCCCAGCTCAATGCAAAGTGGTGTGTGACACACAGCAACCTGCCTAGTTGCCTGTGAACTTGAATGGCGAATGGAAGCAAGCATCAATTACCAGTTGAGAAAAAGTAGCACTTTATAAAATCATGGCCATTGAAAATGTTTTTAAAACGCGATTGCATTTAGAGTTGTTGTGCAACAATTAGGCTTCTGAAAGCACATATTTCATCCAGCAGCAACGAACGAGCCAGCTAAAGCTCATACGCTACGTCGACTGGTATTCGCAACGGGATTTTTTTCCCTTCTTCCGGACAATTGTCCGGCGCCAATTTTATTTATCGGCTTTCCATAATTACTTTTGGGTGCCAAAAGCCGGCTATCTGAAACCCTGACACACATGCTTCTATATATACTGTACACGCAAGAAACAAAGGTGCATACTCACGTCTTTATGTTGTCATGGTATACTTTAGTATCCGACGGCTGGTTATAAAGGGGCTAAGAAAAAAAGGGGGGAAAGAAATCAGTCTATAAGTAATGACTTAAGTAATTAGCTACAAGCATTGTAATAGCTAATAATTCATTGCTACTATATGCAGTTCTCGAAGAACCTTAACACTGCATTCGAAATTATTCAGACCCCTTCACTTCTACCACTTTCAGCCTTATTCTAAAACGGATTGAAATGTTTTTCCCCTTTAATCTACACACAATGCCCCATAATAGCAAAGCAAAAACTGTTTTTTATTTTTCTATGTATTAAAAATAAAAACTGAAATAAAATATTTACATAAGTATTCAGACCCTTTACTCGCCAGCGACTATAGCCTCGAGTCTTCCTGGGTATGACGTTACAAGCTTGGCACTCCTGTATTTGGGGAGTTTCTCCCATTCTTCTCTGCAGATCCTCTCAAGCTCTGTCAGGTTGGATTGGGAGCATCACTGCACAGCTATTTTCAGGTCTCTCCAGAGATGTTAGATCGGGTTCAAGTACGGGCTCTGGCTGGGCCACTCAAGGACATTCAGAGACTTGTCCCAAAGCCACTCCTGCGTTGTCCTGCCTGTGTGCATAGGGTCGTTGTCCTATTGGAAGGTGAACCATTGCCCCAATCTGAAGTCCTGAGCGCTCTGGAGCAGGTTTTCATCTGTACTGCTTAGTATATCTTTCTCTCAATTCTGACTGGTCTCCCAGTCTGTGCCGCCTAAAAACATCCCCACAGAATGATCCTGCCACCACTTGTTTGTTTCTCATGGTCTAAGTCCTTTAGGCAAACTCCAAGAGGGCTTCATGTGCCTTTTACTGGAGTGGCAGCCGTCTGGCCACTCTACCAAAAATGCCTGATTGGTGGAGTGCTGTAGAGATGGGAGAACAGATCTGGAGCTCTGTCAAAGTGAGCATCGGGGTCTTGGTCACAACCAAGACCGAGGCGCAATCCTGTCTGAGAGCGTTAAGGACAATTCCTTCGATCTCATGGATTGGTTTTTGGTCAGTCAGTTGACTGACTGGGACCTTATATAGACAGATGTGTGCCTTTCCAAATCATGTCCAATCAATTGAATTTACCACATGTGGACAACAATCAAGTTGTAGAAACATCACAAGGATGATCAATGGAAACAGGATGCCCTTCTGCTCAATTTTGATTATCATAGCAAAGGGTCTGAATACTTACGTAAATAAGGTATTTGTTTTATATTTTTTATAAATTAGAAAACATTTCTAAAAACCTGTTTTCACCTTGTCATTATTAGGTATTGTATGTAGATTGAGGAGGGGGGGGAAATCTGGAAAAAGTGAAGGGGTCTGAATACTTTCCGAACGCACTGTATCTAGGAAACAATAATCATTCAACCATTCAGAATACCCCCAACCACCTACCAGTTCAACCTTGGGACCAAGACCTTCAAATATCTTATGGGCCTCTTCAGCTTTTTTCTGGCAAAAAAAAAAAGACAATATAATGACAGTTAGTACAGATCAAAATAGAATAAACCTTTTACTCAAAGTAGTAGTCCTTGGTGACTGAACATACAATGTGGGCTGCAGGCTCTGTGGTTCCATTTGTTCAATTACAGCTGCAATATCTATTGACAGCGTAGGACAACTATTTGGACACAATAATTTGCTAAATATATATATTTTTCCCCTCAACCATGCACAATTGTATGTTTTTTTTTTTTCCATTTCTTTTTCCTCAGCACACACACAAACATGAAAAAGCAGCATGTATGTACAGTTGAAGACGGAAGTTTAAATACACCTTAGCCAAATAAAATCAGTTTCACAATTCCTGACATTTAATCATAGTAAAAATTCCCTGTCTTAGGTCAGTTAGGATCACCACTTTATTTTAAAAATGTGAAATGTCAGAATAATAGTTGAGACAATGATTTATTTCAGCTTAAATTTCTTACGTCACATTCCCAATGTGATGTTAGCTACATACACTCAATTAGTATTTGGTAGCATTGCCTTTAAATTGTTTAACTTGGGTCAAACGTTTAGGGTAGCCTTCCACAACCTTCCCACAAAAAGTTGGGTGAATTTTGGCCCATTCCTCCTGGCAGAGCTGGTGTAACCGAGTCAGGTTTGCAGACCTCCTTGCTCGCACATGCTTTTCAGATCCGCCCGCAAATGTTCTATAGGATTGAGGTCAGGGCTTTCTGATGGCCACTCCAATACCCTGACTTTGTTGTTCTTAAGCCATTTTGCCACAACTTTGGAAGTATGCTTGGGGTCAATGTCCATTTGGAAGACCCATTTGCAACCAAGCTTTCACTTCCTGACTGATGTCTTGAGATGTTGCTTCAATATATACATTTAAATGTTCCTCTCTTATGATGCCATCTATTTTGTGAAGTGCACCAGTCTCTCCTGCAGCAAAGCACTCCCACAACTTGATGCTGCCACCCCAGTACTTCACGGTTGGGATGGTGTTCTTCGGCTTGCAAGCCTCCTCCTTTTTCCTCCAAAGATAATGATGGTCATTACGGCCAAACAGTTCTATTTTTGTTTCATCAGACCAGAGGACAGTTCTCCAAAAAGTATGATCTTTGTCCCCATGTGCAGTTGAAAACCGTAGTCTGGCTTTTTTATGGCGGTTTGGAGCAGTGGCTTCTTCCTTGCTGAGCGGCCTTTCAGGTTACGTCGATATAGGACTCATTTTACTGTGAATATAGATACTTTTGTACCCGTTTCCTCCAGCATCTTCACAGGGTCTTTTGCTGCTGTTCTGGGATTGATTTGCACTTTTCACACCAAGGTACGTTCATCTCTAGGAGACAGAACGCCTCCTTCCTGAGCGGTATGACGGCTGCGTGGTCCCAGAGTGTTTATACTTGAGTACTGTTTGGTCAGATGAACGTGGTACCTTCAGGAGTTTGGAAATTGCTCCCAAGGATGAACCAGACTTGTGGAGGTCTACAATTTTTTTCCTGAGATCCTGGCTGATTTCTTTTGGTTTTCCCATCATGTCAAGCAAAGAGGCACTGGGTTTGAAGGTAGGCCTTGATATACATCCACAGGTACACCTCCAATTGACTCAATTGTGTAAATTAGCCTATCAGAAGCTTCTAAAGCCATGACATAATTTTCTGGAATTTTCCAAGCTGTTTAAAAGGCCCAGTCAACTTAGTGTAAGTAAACTTCTGACCCACTGGAATTGTGATACAGTGAATAAGTGAAATAATCTGTCTGTAAACAATTTCTGGAAAAATTACTTGTGTCATGCACAAAGTAGATGTCCTAACCGACTTGCCAAAACCACAGTTTGTTGACAAGAATTTTGTGGAGTGATTGAAAAATGAGTTTTAATGACTCCAACCTAAGTGTACTTAAACGTCCGACTTCAACTGTATGTATGTATACAAAGTAGGGATCTATGAAAAAAAAAAAATCAAGTGTCTGAAGTCTGAAAATACAGCGTCTCTTTCCCAGGCAGCACTGTGTGGTGAATCTGCCTGCCCAAAAGAGGAAAGCCAACGGAGATTATTGCCAGGCAAGGTTATTACATTGACACTTTAGTCATTCAGCAAACACTCGTACCCAGAGCGACATACAGGAACAATTAGGGTGAAGTGCCTTGCTCAAGGGCACATCAACATATTTTCCACCTAATCAGCTCTGGGATTCAAACCAGCAACCTTTCGGTTACTGGCCCAAAGATCATAACCACTAGGCTACCTGGCGCCCAACAAGTTTCAATAAGAAGCTCAAACAGATGAGGAAGAGCGACCAAACAAAAGGCTCTGGTGTATGTTATCTTCCATGTATCTCCAAACTATTTTACACAACTAATAGTAATGTGTCTGTGTTTAAGCTTTTGTCCAGATTATGCATGAAAAATGTATAAACTGCAGTTGTTTGAAGAGGAGACAATACAAAGCCAAAATTATCTTCTGGTATAGAATAATTAATATACCTTGGCACTAGTGACAGATCTCTTGTATCTACGCAGTAAAAAAAAATCATAAAAACAAAATGACACACACACATACATCTTTTCATAAATACTCTGCCCAGAAACTGCTGTGGCATATAACCAAGGCCACAGGGGGAATGTTCTACGTGGCTCTCCTCTCACAGTCTGGGCTGAGGAGAGGCTTTCCCGCTAAAAGGGTTAATGGCTGGCTGAGAAGGATGCAGGCGGTCTTGCGAGAACACAGACATGAACTAGTTACACACACACACACACACACACACACACACACACACACACACACAGTCCCACCTTCCCTTTCCCTGTGCTAAAACACACATACACTACCGTTCAAAAGTTTGGGGTCACTTACAAATGTCCTTGTTTTGAAAGAAAAGCAAAAAGAATTGTCCATTAAAATAACATCAAATTGATCAGAAATACAGTGTAGACATTGTTAATGTTCTAAATTACTATTGGAGCTGTAAATGGCAGATTTTTAATGGAATGTCTACATCGGCGTACAGAGGCCCATTATCAGCAAACATCACTCCTGTGTTCCAATGGCACGATGTGTTAGCTAATCCAAGTTGATCATTTTAAAAAGGCTAATTGATCATTAGAAAACCCTTTTGCAATTATGTTCGCACAGCTGAAAACCGTTGTGCTGATCAAAGGAGCAATCAAACGGGCCTTCTTTAGACTAGTTGAGTATCTGGAGCATAAGCATTTGATTACAGGCTCAAAATGGCCAGAAACAAAGAACTTTCTTCTGAAACTCATCAGTCTATAATTGTTCTGAGAAATGAAGGCTATTCTATGCGAGAAATTGCCAACTGAAGATCTCGTACAACGCTGTGTACAACTCCCTTCACAGAACAGCTCAAACTGGCTCTAACCAGAATAGAAAGAGTGAGAGTCCCCGGTGCACAACTGAGCAAGAGGGCAAGTACATTAGTGTCTAGTTTGAGAAACAAACACCTCACAAGTCCTCAACTGGCAGCTTCATTAAATACGGGATAGTTTTATCTCCATCTCTTCAGTCAAAGACTCAATCATGGACATTATTACTGAGTTGTGGCTGCTTTGCGTGATGTATTGTTGTCTCTTCCTTCTTGCTCTTTGTGCTGTTGTCTGTGCCCAATAATGTTTGTACCATGTTTTGTGCTGCTGCCATGTTGTGTTGCTACCATGCTGTGTTGTCGTCTTAGGTCTCTCTTTATGTGTGTGTGTTTTGTCCTATATTTTTTATTTATTTTATTTTTTAAATCCCATCCCCATCCCCACAGGAGGCCTTTTGCCTTCTGGTAGGCTGTCTTGGAAATAATCATTTGTTCTTCACGGACTTGCCTAGTTAAATAAAAGGTTAAATAAAAAAATGGCCACAGCTATATAACTTCCTAGCAAGATGACAAAGAAAAGATTTAATTCACTTTCCATAATCCCAGTGCCAGCCCATATATATATATTTTTTAACCTTTATTTTACTAGGCAAGTCAGTTAAGAACAAATTCTTATTTTCAATGACGGCCTAGGAACAGTGGGTTAACTGCCTGTTCAGGGGCAGAACGACAGATTTTGTACCTTGTCAGCTCGGGGATTTGAACTTGCAACTTTACGGTTACTAGTCCAATGCTCTAACCACTAGGCTAACCTGCCCCCCCATAGCCAAATGTTTAGCTAGCTAGCTAGCTAGCTAAGGTCCGCTAGCATATTCATGCTATTTGATTCGCTCAAAGTCAAGTTAAGTACCTATCAGCAGTGAGATTCTCAGTGTGCTTCATGATTAAGATTTAAGTACAGTTATGCATAATCGTTACCCTCCACTTTCATAAATTTGAGCATGTATGGAGTGGTGCATCAAAGCTGGGACCGAGAGACTGAAAAACAGCTTCTATCTCAAAGTCATCAGACTGTTAAACAGCCATCACTAAAAACAGAGAGGCTGCTGCCTACATAAAGACTTGAAATCATTGGCCACTTTAATACATGGATCTCTAGTCACTTTAATGTTTACATATCTTGCATTACTCATCTCACATGTATATACTGTATTTTATACCATTATTGCATCTGCCTATGCCACTCTGTCATTGCTCATCCATATATATATATACACACACACACTTGTGTGTATTAGTTAGTTGTGTGATTGTTAGATTACATGTTAGATTGATATTGCTGCACTGTCGGAACTAGAAGCACAAGCATTTCGCTACACTTGTAATAACATTTGCTAACAATGTGTATGTGATCAAAACAATTTTATTAGATAAAAGTAAAGTGTGGTTAGCACCAGGCAATATAGAGTTAATTCGAATTGATCTTTTAGGGCAAAATTCCAAATACTTGTATAGCAAGGGAGTTTATGTCCGCTTGTTCTCATGTTGTCTTTTTGGTCTTGTCTCCTTCACTCCTTCTGTGCTGTGCACCACCCACCCCACCCCAAGCCCCTTCCGCTCACAACAAAAGATGAAAGATTGGTCCAACATAAAATAATGAGTTGAAACTAATTATTTTCAGAGGAAGCAAACCTCAAATGCAGCGGTCATATGGACACCAAAACACATTGTCATTATTTTCCTATAATAGAGAACTTAACCTTTATAACAATACCCGTATGTCTCAATTCAAAGAAATTGAGCAGAGCAGACCCTACTAAAACAAGAGTATCAGAAAACATTGATTTGGAAAATGTATGTTCAGTTTGTCGCGCACGGCATTGCGGTACCACGTACCCCTAGCAGCATTTTATCCACAGAGTTGTGTGCTAGCTGTCTCGTCTGTGTTTTATACATTTGCAATGAGCATATGAAATACACATTTGTATCGGGAATTGGCAACTCGTTCTCATTCTGAGAAATAAGCATCTTCTTATCCAGGTAGGCCACTTGATTTCAACTTCTAAAAACAAAGCGGACAGGCTAGCTTGCTGTTCAAACAGGTGGAGACGGACAGGAAGGTCTATTCTAACAGTTAAACTGTTCTACCTTGTTAGCTAGCAAATAGATTCAAGTTGGCTAGACTTGAAATATAAAAGATTAGTTGGCTACTCACTAGCACGTGGGCTTGTGCTTGAGAGATTCACTTTTTGAGACCCAGGTCTCATAAACAGTCATTTATTAGTGCTGCTACAATAAGTTGGTCATTATTAGTGGATATGCATTGTGCATGGTTCTGGTTAAATGTGTAACAAAAAGGGTCCGTTTCAGAGTGATTATTGTAAAAAGGCGGATTAAACTATTTTGAGAAAATAATTTTATTATTAGTGTGTCTTACGGTTGTGAAACGCTTATATTAAGCCTAGGTATAATTTTAAAAGCCCTGAATTCATTAGATTATTGCTGGCTGTTTGAAATGCAGTGTATTGACCTTTTATTGAGAAGAAAAACGTATTTAGAGAAAACAATCAAATAAATATTGTGAATCGCTCATATATGCATGGTAAGACCACCAGACACATTGAAAGAGCTGCCTTGTGTAGTAGTGGCAGGTGTAGTAGAGGTGAGTGAGTGAGTACAGTAGGAGTACAGTAGGTGTACAGGATTCCCCGGTAACCCCACCCTGTTCTCGTCATAGATGATCTGGACGATGCTGCGGTGTTTGTTGTGTTCCTGTGGTATGGGGGGAGGGGTCGCCGGCTTTTCTGGCTCCACTGGCTTCGCCGCTTCCTCCTCCAGTTGTTGCTATAAGACAACACATAACAGTTAACAAATGAGTGTGCTCACACACACACACAACAATTATATGGGAAACTTCCTCTCCTCCATAAATCATACAGTTAAAGAATAAGACATGGGTTTCATGCTGCGAGTTTTCAAACAAAATGTTCATGTTTTCTAATTCCACCTCTATACAGCTCATGGTGGTGGCTGGGCAGGAGAACAAGGCTCCATTTCTACTCAACGATGCTAATCCGATTCCAGTTTCTGATATGCGAGGCTCATGCTTGTTTAAAAAATATATATATTTTAAGAGCTCTGTAATGTAACTGACATGCTGGTCCCTGCACTCTCTGAGACTCACTCTGCTGACTGATAGTTGAACTTGTGTGTGTGTGTGTGTGTGTGTGTGTGTGTGTGTGTGTGTGTGTGTGTGTGTGTGTGTGTGTGTGTGTGTGTGTGTGTGTGTGTGTGTGTGTTGAACTGGTGTCCATGTGTTTACATGCTAAAGGTTATGTAAACAACTAGGTTACAAAAGGCCACCCGAGATTAGGAGCTCCTGGAATACCTTGAATAAATAAATAATTCCCAGAAAATCCTGGGAAAAGCCTTAGGAAAACACAAAAATTGCCTTTCTCCCAAAGCCAAGCGCAGTTCACATTCCTGTCTAACGAGTAGGGATTCCAAAAAGACAGCAACTGTTTTTTGCTCTCCAACTCAAATCCCAACAAAAAAGCGAGTTAATTATCCCTTCACCAGGTCAGGAAGAGAGCTTGATATTGTGAATAATCCCATAGCTCCAGATATTCACCGTCTTCTGGGAGCAAGTAATTCAAAGCAGACATAGGTGTGCAACAAGCTAGCTGACCTGTACTCCAGTGGTAAGCAACTTAAGAGACCCATTGCCTTCAAACGCAGCAGTGAAGACAGCAACCTGTAGCGCTGCCTGGAGGAAAGTGGTCCTTTCTGGGACGACTACCTAACCTATAGGCTTAGCTAGAGGCCCTTTCACCCTGCCTGGCTCACTTACACAATGGACTGGCTCAGTTCCACCTCCTTGTCACGGAGACAAGAGGCTTTTAACTTGCTTATAACATCTTGTGAAACACGTTGGTATTAGAGGGTATGAATGAGTGATAAAAATACATTTGTTTGGTTCAATCAACATTCAATTAGATGTAATGTTGCTGCATTTGGTTGAAGGGCAGTGTTAAGATCTACTCCAATATTATGTTAATAGCTAGAAATCCAAGATAGAAAAGATTTCCCATCGACACAAATCACAGAATATGAATCTTTCCAACAGGTCTGGTGCAGGCAAGTAGTGTGTCACGTCACAAGTGGCCTAACCCACCTGCTTCTTCTTCAGTTTGAAGATCTGCTGCTCCACTTTAGCGATTTCTCTGTCCACACGGTCCATGCTCTGGATCAGTTCCTCCTTGGACAGTTTGGAGGGCGAGCCGTCCTGCTCCTCCCCCACACGGTGCAGCCCTCCTGGGGACTGAGACTCGGCTTTCATGCCACTGAACTGGGTCTCCTGGAACACAGAAAGAAAGTGAATCCACTGCAGTCAATGTGGGTTCAATAGATTGCAGTCTCAAACAGTCATATACAGTCTGACTGCAATGTAGTCACAGAATCACTCAGTCGGACTGTACAGAATCTACAAATCAACTTGTATCCCATATAAATATTCAATATGTGATCTAGATTAGCCCTTCTGTACCTTGCACAAAGTGATGCCCTCAAACATACTGAAAGTCACTGAGGGTTTTAATACATTGCTTTAGCAATAGTTCTCCATGTCTTTATTAGAAATAGGCAGATAGGCGGCGCCCACCTTCTTGACCTCCCCTCCGGAGGCTCTGAGGCTGTCCTGGACCTGGTGGGACTGCAGGGGCAGAATGATGCCTCCGGACAGGGCATTGTGGGAAAAGTGGGCCTCAGAGACGGTCTCCATGCGAGGCCGCTTGGCTTCCAGGGCCTCATGTCCGTCGGTCTGCTGCTGGGAGGTGACACTGTGGAACTGTTGCTCATAGCCATGACGTCTCTCTGGAGGCCTGGGGTGGTGTGGACGATACCAGTATTTCAATTCTCATTAGTAACGTGGCAAGGAAACAAACCACAGATTTACACAACAGTTCAAATGTTTGGGGTCACTTACAAATGTCCTTTTGCAAATTTGCAAAACAAAAATCATATTCATCAGAAATACAGTGTAGATATTGTTAATGTTGTAAATGACTATTGTAGCTGGAAATGGCAGATTTCTAATGAAATATCTACATAGATGTTCAGAGAGAGTCCCATTATCAGCAACCAACACTCCTGTGTTCCAATGCCATGTTGTGTTAGCTAATCCAAGTTCAAGTTGATCATTTTAAAAAGGCCAATTGATCATTTGAAAACCCCTTTGGAACTATGTTCGCACAGCTGAAAACTGTTGTCCTGATTAAAGAAGCGATACTCAACTAGTCTAAAGAAGACCAGTTGTATCTGGAGCATCAGCATTTGTGGGTTCGATTACAGGCTCAAAATGGCCAGAAACATAGAACTTTCTTCTGAAACTCATCAGTCTATTCTTGTTCTGAGAAATTATGGCTATTCCATGTGAGAAATTGCCAAGAAACTGAAGATCTGGTACAGCGCTGTGTACTACTCCATTCACAGAACAGCGCCAACTGGCCCTAACCAGAATAGAAAGAGGAATGGGAGGCCCCGGTGCAGAACTGAGCAAGAGGACAAGTATATTAGAGTGTCTAGTTTGAGAAACAGACGCCTCACAAGTCCTCAACTGGCAGCTTCATTAAATAGTACCCGCAAAACACCAGTCTCAAGGTCAACAGTGACGAGGCGACTCCAGGAGTTGCAAAGAAAAAGCATATCTCAGACTGGCCAATAAAAATAAAAGATTAAGATGGGCAAAATAACACTGGACAGAGGAACTCTGCTTATGGTAAAGAAAAGAAACAAAAATGTTCTGACAGCAGCTCTGGTGGACATTCCAGCAGTCAGCATGCTAATTGCACACTCCCTCAACTTGAGACATCTGTGGGATTGTGTTGCATGACAAAACTGCACATTTTAGAGTGGCCTTTTATTATCCGCAGCACAATGATCATCATGCCGTTTGCTCAGCTTCTTGATATGCCACCTGTCAGGTGGATGGATTATATTGGCAAAGGAGAAATGCTCACTAACAGGGATGTAAAAAAATTTGTGCACAAAATTTGCAGGAAATAAGTTTGTGTGTATGGAACATTTCTGGAATCTTTTATTTCAGCTTATGAAACACTTTACATGTGGCATTATATTTTTGTTCATGGTAAATACATGGGTCTGGAGTGTACTAGGGCTATTGCGATATTTTTTTTCCATGGCAAAAATTAAAATACAAAGCAGAGCAAACTCATTGGTCCTTTAAAAACCTGCTGTATGTAAAATAGTGTGCTATAGCTTGGAAAATAAATAAATACATAATTATATGTGACTCTGGATGACAACATAATGCTGCTAAAATGATTATTTATTAGATGTATTACTACCAGTACGCTGCTGGTCATTGATTATTGCAACATCGTTTTAGAGAATGAGACCAACCACCCGGACAGCTGATGAAATTGAGGAGTATTTCTATCTGTAATAAAGCCCTTTTGTGGGGAAAAACTCATTCTGATTGGCTGTGGCTGGCTCCCCAGTGGGTGGGCCTATGCCCAGTTATGTGAGGGTTTAATGAATTTACTTCAATTGACTTGATTTCCTTATATGAACTGTAAGTCAGTAAAATCGTTTAAAATGTTGCATTTATAATTTTGTCAAGTATAGATTGGAGGTGGCTGTTGGTATGGTTACGTACCTCTCAGTTCCAGGGTGGAATTCAGAAAGCAAGGAAGGCCTTCGCCGACCCTGCTGGTCCTGCAGGTGACCTCGGTAGTCCGGGACGGTGAACTCCTACACACACACACACACACACACACACACACACACACACACACACACACACACACACACACACACACACACACACACACACACACACACACACACACACACACACACACACGTCATGACATGGGAAGCTATCCATAATAACATGGTGGGTGACAGCCAGTCTGGGCACAGTGAACAGGGCAGGTCTGCACAGCCTGATGATAACACATTGCAAGTCATAGCAAGAACACATCTCACCAAAACAAAGCTTTCGCCAAAACATTTATTTTATTTTATGTTTAAGATAATAAAATGACTTGTAGGTCCCTATACTTTCCATAACGCAAAACAAAACGGGCAGCATTGCAGAATCCAGCATGTTAGAATGCAAGGTAATGCGTTTGCTGTATGAGAGGGATTAGGTATTTTATCTCTTTGATCTGTTGTGAAGAGAACAGTAAAGCTATCGG
The DNA here is from genome assembly GCF_002021735.2 of Oncorhynchus kisutch. NCBI lineage: Eukaryota > Metazoa > Chordata > Actinopteri > Salmoniformes > Salmonidae > Oncorhynchus > Oncorhynchus kisutch. Next base: position 35,325,377 of record NC_034179.2, read on the forward strand.
TGTCCTTGCACCAGAGGCATATTCAGAGACATTTATGTCTATGATACATCGACACTATCAAAAGGGGAAACTACTCTACTTGATGATTATTAACGATGTAAATAAAAAAACTATTTGTACAGTCACATTGGCTGCATTTACACCGGCAGCCCAATTCTGATCTTATTTCCACTAATTGCTTTTTGACCAATCAGATCAGCTCTGAAAAAGATCTGATGTGGTTGGTCAAAATACCAATTAGTGGGAGAAAAAATATCAGAATTGGGCTGCCTGTGTAAATGCAGCCAATGAGGCGACTGTACTGTACAAATAGCCAGAGAAGCACCAAGACACTTCAGAGGTTATGGTGGAGCTTCACTGCAGTTACTGGCACAACCACCTCATCAGCCAGAAGAGGACTGGCCACCCCTCATAGCCTGGTTCTGGTTTTGGCCTTTCTAGGGAGTTTTTCCTAGCCACCGTGCTTCTACACCTGCATTGCTTGCCGTTTGGGGTTTTAGGCTGGGTTTCAGTACAGCACTTTGAGTTGTCAGCGGATGTACAAAGGGCTATATAAATTTGATTTGATTTTGATTTGATTCATCAAGCACCTTAGTACCTTGGTCAAACATGACTAACATCTATTTAATCTATCACACTAGAAAACAAAAATCGTCTTCTATCAGGACACTGACCTACAAACAAAACTTGACATGTCAATGCACTTAACAGAAAGTTGAGGCTTACCTAGAGGATAACAACAACCGTTATTTTGTCCATAGACGGTTTGTAAATAACCAGAAATGTACCATTGACTGCATTCGGTATAAGTCAGGGTCTGAGAAATTTGTAATCAATTCCTAACAAACATGAAATGACCTTCGTGGATTGTGTGTTTTGGGATCAATTTTATGTTGCTACAACTGCAAGGAAAGGGTTTGAGAGAGACGGACCCTAGGTTATCAGTCAACTGCTAATTAATCTCAAAACAGTTATTATCACTTGCAAATTAAATTCAAAACATAGGCCTTTTACTGTACTCTCCAAATTCCCAACACTTAGGCGTACACGCATACAGCGAGTTAATTTCAATGTAAAACTATGAAGCATTGATGATTATGTTATAATGATTATTCGCAGGCCAGCTGGCTGGAGTGTTTACGGACATATTCAATCTCTCCCTATCCCAGTCGGCAGTTTCCACTTGCTTCAAGATGTCCACCATTGTTCCTGTACCCAAGAAAGCAAAGGTAACTGAACAGCATCCGATGTCACAGCACGGCCAAAAAGAGAATTGAGAAAATCAACCACCCGAGCCACGGTCTGTTCACTCCGCTATCATCCAGAAGGCGAGGTCAGTAAAGGTGCATCAAAGCTGGGACCGAAAGACTGAAAAACAGCTTCTCTCTCAAGGCAGTCATAATGTCAAAGCAAAAACAGTTTAGAAATGTTTGCAAATGTATTAAAAATAAAAAATCTTAAATATGACATTTACATAAGTATTTAGACCCTTTACTCTGTACTTTGTTGTAGCACCTCTGGCAGTGATTACAGCCTCGAGTCTTCTTGGGTGTGACGCTACAAGCTTGGAACACCTGTATTTGGGGAGTTTCTCCCATTCTTCTCTGCAGATACTCTCAAGCTCTGTCAGGTTGGATGGGGAGCATCGCTGCACAACTATTTTCAGCTCTCTCCAGAGATGTTAGAGTGGGTTCAAATCTGGCCTCTGGCTAGGCCACTCAAGGTCATTCAGAGACTTGTTCCAAAGCCACTCCTGTGTTGTCAGGGTCGTTGCCCTATTGGAAGGTGAACCCTGGCCCAAGTCTGAGGTCCTGAACACTCTGGAGCAGGTTTTCATCAAGGATCTCTCTGTACTTTACTCCATTCCATTCATCTTGCCCTCGATCCTGACTAGTCTCCCAGTCCCTGCCACTGAAAACATCACCACAGCACGATGCTGCCACCACCATACTTCACCAAAGGTATGGTGCCAGGTTTCCTCCAGACGTGACACTTGGCATTCAGACCACAGAGTTAAATCTTGGTTTCATCAGACCAGAGAATTTTGTTTCTCATGGTCTGAGAGTCCTTTAGGTGCCTTTTGGCAAACTCCAAGCGAGCGGTCATGTGCTTTTTATTGAGAAGTGGCTTCCGTCTGACCACTCTACCATAAAGGCCTGATTGGTGCAGAGATGGTTGTCCTTCTGGATGGTTCTCCCATCTCCACAGAGGAACTCCGGAGCTCTGTCAGAGTGACTGTCGGGTTCTTGGTCACTTCCCTGACAAAGGCCCTTCTCCCCCAATTGCTCAGTTTGGCCAGGCATACAGCTCTAGGAAGAGTCTTGGTGGTTCCAAACTTCTTCCATTTAAGAATGATGGAGGCCTCTGTGTTCTTGGTGACCTTCAATGCTGCAGACATTTTTTGGTACCCTTCCCCCAGATCAGTGCCTCGCCCTCATGGCTTGGTTTTTGCTCTGACATTCACGGTCAACTGTGTGACCTTATATAGACTGGTGTGTGCCTTTCAACATTATGTCCAATCAATTGAATTTACCACAGGTAGACTCAAGTTGTACAATCAAGTTGTAGAAACATCTCAAGAATGATCATTGGAAACAGGATGCACCTAAACTAAATTTCAAGTCTCATAGCAAAGGGTCTGAATACTTATTGAAATAAAAATGTGTTTTTTGTTCAATACATTGGCAAAAAATTATCTAAAAAACATTTTTCGCTTTGTCATTATTGGGTATTGTGTTTAGATTGATGAGGGGGACATTTTTTTGATCAATTTTAGAACAAGGCTGTAATGTAACAAAATGTGGGGGGAACAAATCAAGGGATCTGAATACTTTCCGAACGAGGATTTATAAAGTCAGGCACATTTCACAGTTAGGCTATTGATTATAGACCTAATGAAGTTAGTGTTTCCTCTCTCCTCACTGTTATTAGATAATAAGACATGGGCTGCTTTCTCATCTCATCTCCTCGTTCTGCCTCCATACATTGTTCTCAACACCAATATGCTAGTTAACTTTGCTATTATGCACATAGCAACATGGTCTAGGAAAAGGTGCCAATTCAACAGCACAGTGAAGTGTTTCTGAACCGTAGACAGCGACCACTATCCAACATGGGAGAACGCGCATGTTATAAAAAAATTTTTTTAATTGTTCTTATAAAATATAACCAGATACAATTTCAGTAGTACATGTCTTAGACTGATGGACTGTGCCCTCCCCACTGCCTCCACAATGGATCAGTCCACTCAGAGAGAAGCGAATCAGACAGGTGTCTTGTACCCCGTGATGTTTTTTTTTCTTTTTGCTACTGCTTGACCAGCAGCCTATCGACCAAACAATCGACTAAAATGGGCTCAGCCCTAAACTAGATTTATTAGGCTTGGGCGATATACCGTTTCTACGTATACAGGGGGCGGGGTGCTATGTCCCTGCTTACTATATACTTACTATATACTATAAGAAATCTAAGATGTGTCACAAATTATATCCAACTCAGGGCTTCAGCAATGTAACTTGCTAGCTAAGTGACTAGATGTCAATATCAAGTTTCTTGGTTACTAGCCTGACTACCAGTCTCTTTAGCGAACATTCCACTCCTTGTCATTGCCAAAAAGATAGGCCTTTCTGCCATCTGTAAAATATGAACATTCTATCATTAATGAGTTGTAGGAGAACAGAGGAGTTGATCCTGATTCAATAACCATCAAAGCTATCCTCCAATCACAACTATTATCCAAATATTGGAATAATATCACTTTTTATTTCTCTACAAAGAACACGTTGGTATCTGGTTGCCAAGGAAAAAAATGTGTCCAGACGAAACCAGTCTGTCAAAAGTTGCTAGTTTACGTGTAAATTATCAAACTAAATACATACTGCAATTCCAAAGCCTCAAAACACAATTTGCCTAGCGAACAACTAAATATTTGTTTTGGACTAATCCATGTTGTCATGGAAAATGTTCATGTCATTTCCAACAACCAATACACAACTCCACCGTAAATCCAGCTGCATAATAAACATTGAGATTACAAAAAGGCCAGTCTCTTTGGCAATGACATGGAGTGGAAAGTTAACTAAAAGACAGGTACCCAGACTAGAGAATGAATTTATTAATCGTCATTTTAAAATAAAAAAATTGCGCTCCAAAAAACAAAATCAACAACTTACAGACACACACAAACAATGACTACATCTCATCTGCCCTGACCCGCATGCTCACACCCCCATCCCTAGAGCCTACATTATTCTTGGCCACATGGTATTAAAATTGTACCAATTTTTCCCATTGTGTCAATTTATGGCAAATTTATTCACTTCCAAGTTTCTTGTATGTGTTTTCATGATGAAAAGAGAATCGTCCAGCCCTTTGGGTATGGTCAGTACACCCCCATATGCCATGTCTTGAAATATGTAGACAGATGTTTTTCTAGCTCCACTTACAACTTCTGGACTTTATAGCATTCCCAGAAAGCATGGACTATTGAGTCATTATTAGCTTTACACTTTAAACATAACTCTGCTGTTGTGTACACCAATTCCAGTATAAACTAATGCATAGAATTTATTATACAAAATTCACAAATTCTACAGCACTTTTGTTAACTGTAATTTCCTTAGTTATGCTCCAACCTTTCCTCCATCTTGTGCAAAGATCAGTTCTTTTTAAGCCTTGGTTCAAATAGTAACTTTTTTTCTAAGAGATGTTCAGTTTAATATGCTCTCTGCCATGTTTTGTACATCTTCCCTATCATATGAAAATCATTTTCTGGCTCAAATAAGATTCCCTCAAGGTTGCTCTGATGTCCAAAATATTTCAAAATTCAATTGTGATATGTAACTTAAGATGCACGTATTTGAAACTATCTACATTGGCCAGTTCAAAATTACTTTTTATTTCTGTCGTGGAAATAAATGTATTCCTGTTAAAAAAGTAATTTACGGTTTCAATGCCTTTAGTTTTCCATGTGGACCAATTTTAAAAAAACTCTGAATGTGAATTCTGAAAACCTTTCCAGGGATTGTTCCATAAGGTTGTATTTTTAGGGAGTGATGTTGGTTCTTCTAGAATACATTAGTTAACATTCTCTCAAATGTAACTATTTCCAGAAATGTGCCTCGTCTCCCACATCATATTTTTGTAAAAAAATCTGAGTATGACATTAAAACATCATTGTACAGATCACCTATAGTATGAATTCCTTTCATTAGCCACCGTTTCCAGTACACAGACTTCTAACCTATCCATAGCCTTGGATTGTGCCACAATGATGAGTATCCTTGTATCAGATGTGAAATTCAACACAACTTGTGTACTGTTCTCCACACCTCTTTTGAGTGTAAAACAATTGGGTTCAAAGTTTCAACAGACCATATGACAAAGTATCAACAGGGGTAAAAGGATAATTTAGTTCCTGTTCTATTGTTATCCAATCCAAGCCAGCATCCCCTTTGCGCCAATGTTTCGCCAATTTAGCCATTTCAAATGATAAATTGTACAATTTGACATCTGTTAAAGCCAAGCCTCCTACATCCCTTGGTGAGCACATAGGACTAATATCTAAACTGAGTATATTTACAGTGCCTTGCAAAAGTATTCATCCCCCTTGACGTTTTTCCTCGTGAGATTTAAGAGCCTCCTCATATTATCAGTTGAGGTCCTGTTCTTAATAAATCCTACTTGGTCACTATGAATAATATTAGGTAGTGCCTTCTCTAAGTGTATCGCAAGGGTCTTAGTAAGAATCTTACAGTCCACATTAAGGAAGCTGATTGCGCTAAAATTCCCAGGTTCTGTAGCATCTCTATCCTTTTTAGGAATAAGCGATATAAAAAGCCCCATTAAAAGGTGTCCGGGAAAAGAGCCATTTTTAAATGGCTCCTGGTAAACCACTGTCAATACAGGTACAGTAATGTCAATATACTTGTTGTAGAATATTCTATAGGAAGGCCATCCAAACAAGGTGATATCCCTGCTTTCATAGATAAAATGGCAGCTTTAACCTCCTTTTCTGTTATAGTAGTCCAGTTCCTCTACCTGGCTATCTATACGCATCACTGAACAGGAGGATGTATATAAATCGTAATTTTTTTTAAACGTTCAAAACACACTGTTTATCTCTTTGGATGAGGTCACCATCTTATTCCCTTCTTAATTGCTGGAAATATTCTAGATGTGTTCTGCATTTTTAGTTGTCTTGTTAGTAGCTATTTTTTCCCCCTCTAATATGTGCTTTAGAGCCTATCTAAGATCATTTACTAGTGATTGGCTAAATATCCAATCCTGTAATAGCATGGTGTGGAGTCTAAATCTACCCTTCACATTTTCAGAGTTTATATCAACATGTAACTCTGCTATAGCATGATCTGTGAGGGCAATGGGCCCAATCTTGCAATCAATCACATTATTAACCTTGAAATTAGATAAGGTTAAATATATTCTGGAGTCTGTCTTATGACAGTGGGAGAAAAAAGTATACTATCTATCATTAGGATGACTAATCTCCATATGTCTGTAAAGCCCATATCTTCTGCAAGCATATGTATTGGAAGTCTATCCTTTGGTGTAGAGTTACCTGTAAATTTACTTCCATCAATCATATTGTCTATCACTTGGTTAAAAAGTCTCCAGCAAGGATGATCTGACCCTCCATATTTCCAAGTATGACATTAACCTCGTGAATTTATTTTTATAATAATACAAACCAAATCTGGGTCCTCCTTATTGGGAGATTAGAGTTGAAGTCGGAAGTTTACATACACTTAGGTTGGAGTCATTAAAACTAGTATTTCAACCAACCCACACATTTCTTGTTAACAAACTATAGTTTTGGCAAGTCGGTTAGGACATCTACTTTGTGCATGACACAAGTAATTTTTCCAACAATTGCTTACAGACAGATTATTTCAATGTATCACAATTCCAGTGGGTCAGAGGTTTACATACACTAAAATGACTGTGCCTTTAGACAGCTTGGAAAATTCCAGAAAATGATGTCATGGCTTTAGAAGCTTCTGATAGGCTATATAGGCTAATTGACAATTGCAGGTGTACCTGTGGATGTATTTCAAGGCCTACCTTTAAACTCAGTGCCTCTTTGCTTGACTTCATGGGAAAAAAATCTAAGGAAATCAGCCAAGACCTCAGGTAATATATATGGTAGACCTCCACAAGTCTTGGGAGCAATTTCCAAACGCCTGAAGGTACCACGTTCATCTGTACAAACAATAGTACGCAAGTATAAACACCATGGGACCACGCAGCCATCATACCGCTCAGGAAGGAGACGTGTTCTGTCTCCTAGAGATGAATGTACTTTGGTGCGTTATAATGCAAATCAATCCCAGAACAAAAGGACCTTGTGAAGATGCTGGGTGAAACAGGTACAAAAGTATCTATATCCACACTAAAACAAGTCCTATATTGACATAACCTGAAAGGCCACTCAGTAAGGAAGAAGCCACTGCTCCAAAACAGCCATAAAAAAAGTCAAACTAGGGTTTGCAACTGCACATGGGGACAAAGATCATACTTTTTGGAGAAATGTCCTCTGGTCTGATGAAACAAAAATAGAACTGTTTGGCCATAATGACCATCGTTATGTTTGGAGGAAAAAGGGGAGGCTTGCGAGCCGAAGAACACCATCCCAACCGTGAAGCACGGGGGTGGCAGCATCATGTTGTGGGGGTGCTTTGCTGCAGGAGGGACTGGTGCACTTCACAAAAAAATTGTTGGCATCACGAGGGAGAACATCAAGACATCAGTCTTGAAAGCTGATCGCAAATGGGTCTTCCAAATGAACAATGACCCCAAGCATACTTCCAAAGTTGTGGCAAATGGCTTAAGGACAACAAAGCCAAGGTATTGGAGTGGCCATCACAAAGCTCCGATCTCAATCCCATAGAAAATTTGTCGGCAGAACTGAAAAGGCTTGTGCGAGCCTTGAACCAGCTCTGTCAGGAGGAATGGGCCACAATTCACCCAACTTATTATGGAACGCTTGTGGAAGGCTACCCGAAAAGTTTAACGCAAATTAAACAATTTAAAGGCATTGCTACCAAATACTAACTGTGTGTATGTAAACTTCTGACCCACTGGGAATGTGATGAAAGAAATAAAAGCTGAAATAAACAAGTCTATATTATTCTTCTGACATCTCACATTCTTAAAATAAAGTGGTGATCCTAACTGACCTAAGACAAGGAATTTTTACTAGGATTAAATGTCAGCAATTGTGAAAAACTGAGTTCAAATGTATTTGGCTAAGGTGAATGTAAACTTCCGACTTCAACTGTATATGTTGCATAATAATACCTTAATCCTATTTATAAAGAGCCTCAATGCAGATAAGACTGCGAAACTCTATGTTGCGTCAACATTACAAAATGTATTTTGCTTATCAGAATAAAATCTCCATTTTGTTTGGAATTAAATGAGCTATGATAAACCTTTGCAACCCAGCTTCCTCTTTCAGTGCCTCTGTCATTCCTGTATTAACACAAAATCCACCTGTTTTGATTTTAAATATCAAAATCTCTTTCCTCTTCACTTGGTTACCACAACCATTTGTGTTCCAAAAGATCGTGTTTCCCTAACCATTAGCCATATTTGCTCTGCGTAGTTACAGCCTGTGAGCGTGAAGTGTCCCATTTAAGACCCATGACAACTATAATGAACATCATTATATAACATTTCACAATATATGCTCCAGCTGTACAATAAAACAGTGTAAATAAACATAGAAAACCAAATAAAACAAAGCAACTTGGAACGGAACGTTGCTTCTAAATGAGTCAATCACATTACTGTCTTCGATGCTGCAGAAGATAACCTGCAGTCTCAACTCAAAATTCTTTATCGTCCGTGAGGTGCTTGAAATGCTAAATTAGCAACACCACACAGAGTCCCGCAAAAACATATAGCTAACTTCACTTATACTGTAAACGGCATACAATTCAACTTGTATGACCTTTTCTCGTCTTCTTTATCTAGGCTAAACACCTTGCTCTAGCAAGAATCTCTCTGCCTCCACGTTGTCCTTGAAAATTATTTGCATTCCCTTCCAAGTAAACAGCAGTGTCACTGGGAATGCAGTGTGTGCCTGACGTTCTTCTTGAGTACTTGTTTCTTTGCAGTTGCAAACTTCTTCCTCTTCATGGTCAGTTCCTTGGACAGGTCTGGGAAGAGAAAAAAAATGCTGGCTGCCTTCCCACTGAACTCCACCCGTATCTTTCGTCACTTTAAGTACCTTGTCCCGGGCTGTAGATAGTATGAAGCGGGTGAAAACCGTTCTCAGGGGCCCATTCTCGTCAGGCATGGTTAAGCTGCGATGGGTTCGGTTCAATTTCAAATTTGTGCCTGTCGACAAATCCAAATCCTTCTGCAATGATTTTCTGCACACACGAGATTAGTCCGACGCCAGCCTCATGCCCCTCTTTCAAATGAACCAATCTCACTGTTAATGAGTTCTTCGACACGATTCCACAATATGACCGACTTTTTCTTGTGATTCTCATTACCCTTCTCCAGATGGGAGATGGCCTCCACTGTCGAAATCCGTCACCTCTGCCCAATCTCTTGTATCACATCAACTTTTTTCCTTCAGCTCAGTAGTTGTTTTTATCATGGAGACATCAGATGCAACATCAACAAAATCATGTTCATCTTTCCCATTTGCTCAAATAGATCCTTCAGATTGATCGATTTCTCTGGGTTTACGTGTTGATCCATTTCTTGGTGGGGGATTCGGTAGGATTTGCTGTTTGTTTGCTAGTCGATGTGGCCTTCTGAATACTGCGTTTTAGGCTTGAATAGGTTTTTAGCATGTGTCGACACTCCAATAACGCCACATTAGCGGGATGTTTCAAAATATAAATTATCTTTATATTAAACTGTCAATATATTAAGACATATGAAACTGTATGCTGTTGAATTTCAGTATTTACATGTGGGCATTAGGAGCGCTCTAAAGTGCTGCCATCTTTTTAGGTGGTCGCATGTGACAACATTTTTGTTGTACTTTGAAGAAAACAAATTGCAAAGGGGGGCACTGAGTTTTCAATATTGGTCAGCTATATCGGAAGATCTGCAAAAATGTAGTCTTGGATGATCTGTTTTTAGTGATTATTTTTTTGTCTGCTGATAGACTCAACAACTCCGAAGCAATTAAGGCTACAGAAGGTCCAACTGTTTAATTCTGATTTATATAAAACTTTCATAGCTTTTAAAAATTGTCATTAAATGGCATTGTTATTTGTAATTACTATTTTTGTCTCTTTATCTTTTAAAATTATAACTGGTTTGCATGTATTCATTTTGGGAGACCTGTGAGATTTAGGTTTATTGCCATTAAGTAGTACGGTTTATTTGAGTTTAACCTGTAGTTGTTGGCTCTCTTCAGAAGTAAAAGATCGTATTCTTGCTTAAGTTGAGAAATTATATTTTCTTCTTTACCTTTAAAAAGCCCATGTACATTTAAGTGTTCTATATTAATTTTAAAAAATGAGACTTAACTTTTGCCTAGTATGAGACTATCGTTCCCCTAATGTACACCTTAAAAGGCATCCCAAATTATAATTGGGGGTGGCTTTTCTCTGTCCTCTGTCTACATTTGTAATGGTAAAGGTAATTTTATCGTTTAGGTACTCAATACATTTCGGGTCCAGAAGAAGTGCTCAGTTAATTCTCTAAATTGTCACTGAATGTATTTTCTATTGGTGTAATTAAGAATGACACCGGAGAATGAGCCGATATCACTATATCATACATTTTCTCATCCTGGAAATTGAGTGCATTTTTGGAAATAAAAATATAGTCAATACTTGAATAGCTTTTCTTACTCTTTTGTAGTTGGGAATAGTAAATCGCGAGGTGTCCTGTAAATTATTTCAGCCTCATTGAAGGCTCCCTAAATAATTTAGCTTTTTTTATTACTAAGTCTGTCAAACTTATCGAAAATATGATTTAGGTCACTTGCTAAAATAATAGTTCCTGTCTGGATTTGATTCAAAATAATAAAAAACACCAGATCTTTCCCTGGTGGGATATACAATGAACTCAGTGTATTTTTCACCACGCAAGGTACAATTCAACATTAGAAAACAGCCTTCTTGGTCCATATGCTGGGATAAGGGATAGTAGTGTATTCTTATTTATCAGGGTGCCTACACCTCTGTTATTACAGTAGGTGGAAACATAGTCCTCTCCAACCCAGCTCCTCTTTAAATTGTTCAATTTCTATTTAATGCAACTCTTAAAAAATAAATATATAAAATATACACACACACACACACACATCTGCTGAGTAGCTCTTTAGGTTTTCGAGAACCACCCCCCCCCCCCCCCCCCCCCCTCATGGAGCCCATGGACATTCCATGTGACAAGTTGGATTTTGTTGGTCTTTACTTGTCTAGAATCAAACTTAATGATATCTGTTCCATCTATCATTGAAGAACCAAGTAAAAGATTTCAGCAGACATGACATGGGAGCGATGGACATTCCATAGAATGGGAGGATCATTGTATAAATACATAGCTATTGTATACATTACATACAGTGTCAAGAAAAAGTATGTGAACCCCTTGGAATTACCTGGATTTCTGCATAAATTGGTAATCAAATTTGATCTGATCTTCAAATTTGATCTGAAACTAAGCAAAGTAAGTCTTTGTACTTGAGGCGCTATGCCTTAGGGCTTTTTAGCTCCGACTACTCTCCTAATTTAACCACAAAAAATGTTGATACATACATATATTGTACATACGTTTGAAGAAAGACTACCACTTAAGTACTGTGGTTGGTTTGTATTACCTTTAAAGTATAAAGCTGGTAGGGGTCTACTTGGGAAAACTGGGTCCTCCGAGAGACAGAAAAGGCTGAGTGGAGGCCTTGACACACACCTCAGAAGTGTCTGATGCCCTCTTAGTCACCACATCTCAATACCACGGATATAGCCCCTTTCCATTCTCACCAACAACCAGCATTAAATCTCAGATGTAATGACAAACACTTTCGTAATCTGTCCAGAAGTCGTTCATTTTACCACAGGCTTACAAGTCATACAAATAAAAATAAATACATCTGCACTACTGTTCAAAATTTTGGGGTCACTTATAAAATGTCCTCTTTTTGAAAGAAAAGCACATTCTGTCCATTTCAATAACATCAAATTTATCAGAAATACAGTGTAGATATTGTTAGTCTTCTAAATGACTATTGTAGCTGGAAACGGCTCATTTAAAAAAAGTTATAATAATAATCATTCTTATGGAATATCTACATAGACGTACAGAGGCCCATTATCAGCAACCATCACTCCTGTGTTCCAATGGCACGTTGTGTTAGCTAATCCAAGTTTTCAAATGGTCAATTAGCCCTTTAAAATTATGAACTTGGATTAGCTAACACAACGTGCCACTGGAACACAGGAGTGATGGTTGCTGATAATGGGCCTCTGTACGTCTATGTAGATATTCCATAATAAAAAATGTAAATGAGCCGTTTCCAGCTACAATAGTCATTTAGAAGATTAACAATGTCTACACTGTATTTCTGATTTATTTGATGTTATAGTAAATGGACAAAAAAAATGATTTTCTTTCAAAAACAAGGACATTTCTAAGTGACCCCAAACCTTTGAAAAGTTGTGTATATTATAGTATAATTAAATCCCCCCCCCCCCCGCCTACCACCACTCCACCTCCCAAAACCAAGCTTGTCTCACCCTCCCATTCTTACCCACCCAGGCCCACTGTCTACCCATGCGTCCCATCAGTACGCGCTTGCGACTAGACATTCAAACCCCTCCTGGATCAACACCCCAGTTGCCTAAATAATAATAATAATAACTCTATAGCATCCCTTGTGTGCACTTACAGTACTACGTATACCCCAGGATGTACAGAAACTGTTTTTTTTTTTTTTTTTAAATGGGGGGCCAAATAAAAATTGCCCACGTGTCAAATTCAGCCCACGGGAAGCCAGTTGGGGAATCTTGTAATAGTTAATAATTTGTATGAAGAGAGAGAAAGTCATTCTTGCTGGTAGTAGGTGTTAAGAAAAACATAGCAAGAGATGCAGTGCGAGAGAGTTATGATGTTACTTCATGCACAGTTTCTTACCTGTTGGTGACGTGTGGTGCTGAAGGTGTACTGGACAGAGTGTGGTGGGTAGCGGCTCTGCTCGCTGCTGAAGCTCCCCTGGGTAGGGGGGTAGCCCGAGCTACTGGACATCCTGGCTCAGTTTTGAGCCGGGCGGGCTTTTGCTGCACTGATCAGGGGCTCAGGTTGAGCATGGCTTGAGACCCAAACCACCTGAGGAAGAACAGATGGATGATTTCATATTTGTGTCCATCTTTCTCACACAAGGAAAGGAAGGACACCCCAGGTGAGTCAGTGCTTTTGAGGCATTGTGCAGCCGCAATATTTCTGTCTGAAGAGTAAGCTGAGCTGCATCTCAACTCCAAATGGGGGAGGATAGACTATTGTGCACCATATTAGTAGTTTTGTCAGTATCAGTCAGTAGATAATGGATTAGGTGAAGTATCATCGTTGACCAATATCAGTCTCCTCAGTCAGACTTGGTTTTCCGCTAAATCATTGAAGCCACTCCCCCCAAAATATAAACATTTTATAAAAATAAATAACAGAAATGCCTTGTTTACATAAGTATTCAGACCCTTGCCAAGAGACTGAAAATTGAGCTCAGGTGCATCCTATTACATTGATTATCCTTGAGATGTTTCTACAACTTGGAGTCCAAGTTTAATTGATTGGACATCATTTGGAAAAGCACACACCTTCCTATGTTAAGGTCCCACATCATGGCAAAAACCATGCCATGATGTTAAAGGAATTGTGGTTCGGAACCACCAAGTCTCTTCCTAGAGCCGGCCGCCCGGCCGAACTGAGCAAACGGAGAAGGGCCTTAGTCAGGGCCATGACCAAGAACCCGATGGTCCAAGCAGCGATTACAGCCTTGAGTCTTCTTGGGTATGACACTACAAGCTTGGCACACCTGTATTTGGGGAGTTTCTCTCATTCTTCTCTGCGGATCCTCTCAAGCTATGTCAGCTTGGATGTTGCTGCACAGCTATTTTCAGGTCTCTCAAGAGATGTTCGATCAGGTTTAAGTCCAGGCCCTGGCTGGGCCACTCAAGGACATTCAGAGACATGTCCCGAAGCCAATCCTGTGTGGTCTTGGCTGTGCGGTTAGGGTCGTTGTCCTGTTGGAAGGTGAACCGTCGCCCCTGTGAGGTCCCGAGAGCCCTGGTGCAGGTTTTCGTCAATGATCCCTAATCCATTCATCTTTGCCTCAATCCTGACTAGTCTCCCAGTCCCTGCCACTGAAAAACATCCCCACAGCATGATTCTACCACCACCATGCTTCACCATAGGGAAAGTGCAAGGTTTCCTCCAGAAGTGATGCTTGGCATTCAGGCCAAAGAGTTCAACCTTGTTTTCATCAGACCAGAGAATCTTGTTTATCATGGTCAGAGAGTCTTTAGGTGCCTTTTGGCAAACTCCAAAAGGGCTGTCATGTGCCTTTTACTGAGGGGCTTCCGTCTGGCCACTCTACCATAAAAGGACTCTGTCAGAGTGACCATCGTGTTCTTGGTTACGTCCCTGACCAAGGCCCTTCTCCCCCGACTGCTCAGTTTGGCCGGGCGGCCAGCTCTAGGAAGAGTCTTGGTCGTTCCAAACTTCTTCCATTTAAGAATGACGGAAGCCACTGTGTTCTTGGGTACATTCAATGCTCATAAATGTTTTGGTACCCTTCCCCAGATCTTTGCCTTGGCACAATCCTGTCTCGGAGCTCTACGGACAATTCCTTCAACCTCATGGCTTGGTTTTTGATCTGATATCTACTGTCAACTGTGGGACCTTATATAGACAGGTGTGTGCCTTTCCAAATCACGTACAATCAATTGAATTTACCACATGTGGAATCCAAGTTGTAGAAACATCTCAAAGATGATCAATGGAAACAGGATGCACCGGAGCTCAATTTCAAGTCCAATAGCAAAGGGTCTCAACTTATATCAATAAGGTATTTTCTGTTAGAAAACATTGTCAGTGTAAACTTAAAACAACTAAAACCATAAAGTATGTAAAATAGATAATGGACCGATGTAGAGTACCAGTCAAAGGTTTGGACACACCTACTCATTCTAGGGTTTATTTATTTTGACTATTTTCTACATTGATATCAAGGATCTGGATAGATTCTGTATGGACGGATGGTCTAAGACTCGGATGGTCTAAGACTCGGATGGTCAATCTCATAAAACATTTAAGAAAAAAGGTCCAGTGCCGCTATCCTCGCAAGGTGAGGTCTTGAAAACAGGGGTGCCAATAATTTTGATACCCATCTTTGAGACCAAAAAAAACGTGTTAAACGAAATCTATTCTTCTGAGAAATTGTATTAGCCTAGTATAAAATATATATTTTAAATTAGCATAAAATATAGCTCAAAATAAAATAGTCTATTTTGCTCATCTTTATCAAGGGTGCAAATTATTTTGGACCTGACTGTATATACTGTCTGCCAGTATGCAACATAGATCAGCGGTTCCAACCTTTTCCATTCCAAGGACCACCAAATCATGCTCAAAAGCGTGAAGACCACCATTTTCAGAGTCGCAGATTTTTTTTACATAGAATATCTTGACAGTCATACTGAGAGTAAATTTTATCAGGGAATGTTATAGATTAATTCCAAATTGAGCAAATTGAGAAGCAGCTGCTGAAAAAAATTAGCTCCTACAAATATTGAAATTTACATGTTTTTAGAGTGAAGTACATTGGAAGAAAGCTAAAAAAAACTGCAAGACTGAATTGGAGGCAAAACAAGCAACAATCAAAGAAGATAGGCTTTGGAAAAGTAACTATTTTTCATAAAATTGTACAGTTATCTTAGCTAGCTGAATTGTTTACCAGTTGCTAAGCAGTTGCTAGGGATTCTCCTGGAAGAAGCTAGCTAGCTAACAAAGAACATCTAGTTAACAGAAGAAAAGAAAGACAAAATAAAGAGTGAAGAAAAAGGACATCAGTGAAACAGTCCTCTAAAAGACACAAGAGACAATAGTACAAGAAACAACACTTCTATTGCGTTTATATTCTATGGTTTCCAAGATGGCGTAGCAGTCAGACGTCCTTTGTCCTCGTCTTGTCCCGTGTATATGTTTCCTATCTTTTTACATATTTTTTCGAAAAACTCAACATCAAAACACTCTCCTGCAACCCGCCTCACCAAATGTGGTGCAGATCGGTAGTTTTTTTTCCAAAAGTATTATTCACCTCGTATCCGAAATCCACAACAGAAGCTAGCCAGAAGTTAACCAGCTCACAAGCTAACGTTAGTATTCAGCTAACGACGGCTAGCGGTCATCAGCTATCCTTTAGCTCGGAAAGCTATCGCCAGTTTTGTACAACGCGATTTTCTGTCCATATCCCCGGATTCCTACAGCAAGCTCTGGACATTTACACCGGGATCTTGCAGCTAACTAGCTGCTATCCACGTGACTATTGGCTAACGTCGATTCCGGCGCAAACACCAATTATCCCGGAGCTAGCCAGCTGAAGAGTTCCATCAGCCACTCCTGGGCTACAATCACCTATCCGGACCTGTTTTACTGCCGATGTGGAGCCCTGCTAACTGCGGCCCGCTAATTGTTAGCTGTCTTGAGCATATCAGCTGCTATCTTCTTGGGCCACAATAACTAACTATTTTAACAATTGGATTGGTCCCCTCTACTACACGGAACCCACTAATCTACCGACGGAAATGCACGGGGTGGCTAAAAACAGACCATCTTCTGCTAGCTTGCTACCCATGGCTCGGCTAGCTGTGTGAATCGCCGTGACCCCAACCAACCTCACTACTCACTGGACCCTTCTGATCACTCAGCTAAGCATGCCTCTCCTCAGTGTCAATATGCCTTGTCCATTGCAGTTCTGGTTAGTGTTTATTGGCTAATTTCACTGTAGAGCCTCTAACCCTGCTCATTATACCTTATACAACCCTTCAGTTCCACCACTCACACATGCGATGACATCACCTGGTTTCAATTATGTTTATAGAGACAATATCTCTCATTATCACTCAATGCCTAGGTTTACCTCCACTGTATTCACATCCTACCATACCTTTGTCTGTACACTATACCTTGAATTTATTTTAATCGCCCCCAGAAACCTGCTCCTTTTACTCTTTGTTCCGGGCGTCCAACACGTCCAATTCTCATGGCTTTTAGCAGTACCCTTATCCTACTCCTCCTCTGTGCCTCTGGCGATGTAGAGGTGAATCCAGGCCCTGCAGTGCCAAGCTCCACTCCTATTCCCCAGGCGCTCTCTTTTGATGACTTCTGTAACCGTAAAAGCCCTGGTTTCATGCATGTTAACATTAGAAGCCTCCTCCCTAAGATTGTGCTAAAGCAGTGAATAAAACACTCTGCCAACCCGGATGTCTTAGCCGTGTCTGAATCCTGGCTTAGGAAGACCACCAATAACTCTGAAATCCCCAACTATAACATTTTCAGACTAGATAGAATGGCCAAAGGGGGCGGTGCTGCAATCTACTGCAGAGATAGCCTGCGGAGTTCTGTCCTACTATCCAGGTCTGTGCCCAAACAACTACTTTTAAAACTCCACCTCTTTAAAAACAAGTCTCTCACTGTTGCCACCTGCTATAGACCACCCTCTGCCCCCAGCTGTGCTCTGGATACCATATGTGAACTGAATGCCCCCCATTTATCATCAGAGCTCGTGCTGTTAGGTGACCTAAACTGTGACATGCTTTTAACACCCCGGCCATCCTACAATCTAAGCTTGATGCCCTCAATCTTACACAAATTATCAATGAACCTACAAGGAACAACCCCAAAGCCGTAAACACGGGCACCCTCATATATATCATCATAACCAACTTGCCCTCTAAAGACACCTCTGCTGTTTTCAACCAAGATCTCAGCGATCACTGACTAATTGACTGCATCCGTAATGGGTCAGCGGTCAAAAAACATCCACTCATTACTATCAAACGCTCCTTGAAACACTCCCTGAAACACAGCCCCACTTCTAATTGACCTGGCCAGGGTATCCTGGAAGGATATTGACCTCATCCCGTCAGTAGAGGATGCCTGGTTATTTATTTTAAATGCCTTCCTCGCCATCTTAAATAAGCATGCCCCATTCAAGAAATATACAAACAGGAACAGATATAGCCCTTGGTTCTCTCCAGACCTGACTGACCTTAACCAACACAAAAACATCCGCTCGCGTTCTGCATTAACATCGAACAGCCCCCGTGATATGCAACTTTTTAGGGAAGTTAGAAACCAATATTTACAGGCAGTTAGAAAAGCCAAGGCTAGATTTTAAGCAGAAATTTGCATCCTGCAACACAAACTCAAAAAAGTTCTGGGACGTGGAGAATAAGAGCACCTCCTCCCAGCTGCCCACTACACTGAGGATAGGAAACTCTGTCACCGCCAATAAATCCACTATAATTGAGAATTTCAATAAGGATTTTTTCAAAGGGGGGGGGACACTCTTAACCCAAACTGCTACAGACCTATACCTATCCTACCCTGCCTTTCTAAGGTCTTCGAAAGCCAAGTTAACAAACAGATCACAGACCATTTCGAATCCCACCGTACCTTCTCCGCTATGCAATCTGGTTTCAGAGCTGGTCATGGGTGCACTTAAGCCACGCTCAAGGTTCTAAACGATATCTTAACCTCCATCGATAAGAAACAATACTGTGCAGCCGTATTCATTGACCTGAATTCGACCCTGTCAATCACCACATTCTTATCGGCAGACTCAACAGCCTTGGTTTTTCAAATGATTGCCTCGCCTGGTTTACCAACTACTTCTCAGACAGAGTTCAGTGTGTCAAACCTGAGGGCCTGTTGTCCGGGCCTCTGACAGTCTCTATGGGGGTGCCCCATGGTTCAATACTTGGGCCGACTCTCTTCTCTGTATATATCAATTATGTCGCTCTTGCTGCTGGTGAGTCTCTGATCCACCTCTACACAGATGACACCATTCTGTATACTTCTGGTCCTTCTTTGGACACTGTGTTAACAACCCTCCAGATGAGCTTCAATGCCATACAACTCTCCTTCCATGGCCTCCAACTGCTCTTAAATACAAGTAAAAACTAAATGCATCCTCTTCAACCGATCGCTGCCTGCACCTGCCCGCCCGTCCAGCATCACTACTCCTCTCCAACTGGAAACACTTATCTCCCTCACTAGCTTTAACTTCTTATGGCTGGGGAGCAGTATTGAGTAGCTTGGATGAATAAGGTGCCCAAAGTAAACTCCCTGCAACTCAGGCCAAGAAGAATATTATGCATATGCATATTATTAGTAGATTTGGATAGAAAACACTCTGAAGTTCCTAAAACTGTTTGAATTATGTCTGTGAGTATAACAGAACTCATATGGCTGGCAAAAAGCTGAGACAAAATCCAACCGGGAAGTGTGAAATCTGAGGTTTGTAGTTTTTCAACTCTTTGCCTATCCAAGACTGTGTAAATTTGGTCCGATTGCTCTACCTAAGGCTTCCACTAGATGTCAACAGTCTTTAGAACCTTGTTTGAGGCTTCTACTGTGGAGGAGGAGAGAATGAGAGCTGCTTCAACCAGAGGTCTGGTATCAAGGCCATAAGCTCAGTGAGGCATGCACACGTGAGAGGTAGCTGCTTTCCATTGCATTTCAAAAGACAAAGGAATTCTCCGGTTGAAACATTATTGAAGATTTATGTTAAAAACATCCTAAAGATTTATTCTATACATTGTTTGACATGTTTCTACGAAATGTAACGGATCTTTTTTACTTTTCGTTTGGCCAAACAAAAATGAGGTATTTGGACATAAATTATGGACTTTATCGAACAAAACAAACATTTATTGTGGAACTGGCATTCCTGGGAGTGCATTCTGATGAAGATCATCAAAGGTAAGTGAATATTTATAATGCTATTTCTGACTTCTGTTGACTCCACAACATGGCGGGTATCTGTATGGCTTGTTTTTGTGTCTGAGCGCCATACTCAGATTATTGCATGGTGTGCTTTTTCCGTTGTTTTTTAAAAATCTGACATAGCGGTTGCATTAAGAAGAAGTTTTTCTAAAGTTCCATGCATAACCCTTGTATCTTTTATCAATCCCGTTAGCGGGATCTAAGCCTTAAGAAGTTAAGCACCAGCTTTCAGAGCAGCTCACAAATCACTGCACCTGTACATAGCCCATCTATAAATAGCCCAAACAACTACCTCTTCCCCTACTATATTTATTTATTTTGCTCCTTTGCACCCCAGTATTTCTACTTTGCACACGCATCTGTCAAATCTACCATTCCAGTATTTTAATTGCTATATTGTTTTTACTTCGCCACCATGGCCTATTTATTGCCTTTACCTCCCTTATCTCACCTCATTTGCTCACATTGTATATAGACTTATTTTTCTACTGTATTATTGACTGTATGTTTGTTTTACTCCATGTGTAACTCTGTGTTATGTGTCAAACTGCTTTGCTTTATGTTGGCCAGGTCACAGTTGTAAATGAGAACTTGTTCTCAACTTGCCTACCTGGTTAAATAAAGGTGAAATACATTTAAAATTAAAAACACCAACACCAGTAGAAATCCACTTTTTCGAGTAGAAAGACGATGGCCAGATGTTACCCAATGCAACATCACAACCACCATAAAAATATTGAATGAGTCTTCCACTTCCCTCATTCATATCAATAAGTCATAATTTTAGTAAAAGTATGATATATTTGGACTTGAAATAACATAACTGCCCGCTTCAAGCAAATTTGTGCCAATGACGTTTCTTTTCCTATGCAATGGCATGTCAATTATTTTTAGCCTATGTTTTTTTATTTGAATGGTACCATACCACCCACCAGCATGGCATTGTTTATTATTCATAACCACCTGCAAAGTTTGCAAGTTGTGACTGCTGAGCTAAATAATAGAATCTTTGGATACAGCAAAGATGGTGGATAAATTACGATGGCTCACTCAGACCATTTACCATTGAAAAGAAATTGTTGGTTCCGATCTACTTAACGGGGTGGCTCTCCCATAGACACTAATGCAATAGCAGCTGGGTCTGGTCTACTTAGTTCATTGACTTTCTTCTGTCTCTGGCTCAATGGCTGGCTAAAGCCATGGTGAAAATTAAAAGTGGTGCAAACTTATATTTTTGCACCTCCACTTTTTTACCAGCAAAATTTCATCGTCCATTGGATAATTTGTCAAGTTTCACTTATTTTTGTGCTA
Organism: Oncorhynchus kisutch; assembly: GCF_002021735.2. Taxonomy (NCBI): domain Eukaryota; kingdom Metazoa; phylum Chordata; class Actinopteri; order Salmoniformes; family Salmonidae; genus Oncorhynchus; species Oncorhynchus kisutch. Next base: position 35,346,680 of record NC_034179.2, read on the forward strand.
GTCTAAAAATAGACGGTAGAATTGAGTGATACGATTTCATTTTAGATGTCGATTAAGGTAGCCCCCAAACCTCTCTGATTCAGAGGGGTTGGGTTAAATGCGGAAGACACATTTCCGTTGAATGCATTCTGTTGGACAATAGGCATGGTTTAGGTAGGCTGCTAGTCTTTCTGAAATAATTATTTTCACTTGACTTACAGTATGCTTGTCCGAACTGAAATGGCACTCACATAGCTTTATAGAGTTTATAGAGTTTCATATACAGACACACCTTATGTGTCTATATGCATTGAGCTTGTCTGATGCTTTAAGCACTTTGTTTGATGAAATAAGAAACAAATAACTCAAGAGGGATCCAGAGATCAAGATAACCAGAAGAAGAAAATAAAAAAACCTGACCCAACCATTCTCCTGCTCCTGCAGATTCTGCCGTTACTCTCCTGAAGTTGCCGGTAATAGGCTACATAAGTAGGCTGCACACTTTCATGTGGAATGCCAATTTTTCTTACCGTTTCTACCGATCTGATTGGAAGTTATGGTTTTCATATGCACATTTTCATTTCATTTATAACGTCTTTGTGACGCAAAATCATTGTCATGTTGTTAATTAATTCTACCAACCTAAAAAGTAACTTCTATTGCCAACTATGTAAAAATTACCTACAAAAAGCCAACAAATCTAAACATTGCAGCCTGCAGGTAGAACATATCCTGATAAAAATAGATATCCTATAAATCACATTGGCTATGCATGGCCTGTCTGCAACAAACTTGAAACAAATATTAACTTGGGTCCAGCCTGAAGCTTGAGCTAGCAAACTTGCAACATTTGATAAAATATTCTGGGCCGTCAGAGTTTCCTGCGCCAGTGAGCTCAGAACAGACACAGCTGTAGGCTATTTGCGCAAGGGATAACGAGTAATCAGGTAGGCCTATTTTATGTAGTTTCCACTGGATCAAAGCATTACGTTTTTCCCTTTCATGCAGAGTGGATATCTAAATGGGGAGAGCTGGAAAGATTTTTCAAATAAATTAAGGAACTATTGTCATTCTCAATGGTTGTAAAAACAGACTTAGTGTGCTTTCTGTTTAAGGAGAAGAAAACATTACATTCAGAGGCTCCACAGCTCAATAGTGGTTGTGCGTTAAGCCAATCAGATCCGCAAATGTGCACATTTATATGCCTCCATTTGCAGGCAGGCCAGGTAGCCTATAGGCCTTTCTAAGCATAAATTAGGTGTGTGATATTACTCAACATTGATTGGAGCACTCCAAACAAAAAGACAATGACTAAATTGAAAAAAAAAAAAAAAAAAAAAAAAGGCTATGAAATAAACCAAAACTTGTTTCACACAAGTGAAGCATAGGTTGTGCACTCTGCGAGTAATGTTTCCAGTCCGACAATGAGAATGGTAAAAGACTAATAATAATATATTGAATGCATTAATAGAAATGACCGTAACCAAACAAACATTGGAAATGAGAAATTATAGGAATTAACAGCAAATGTACTACAGTGGAAGTCAGAAGTCTACATACACTTAGGTTGGAATCATTAAAACTTGTTTTTCAACCACTCCACAAATTTCTTGTTAATGAACTATAGTTTTGGCAAGTCGGTTAGGACCTCTACTTTGTACATGACACAAGTCACTTTTCCATCAATTGTTTACAGACTTATAATTCAATGTATCACAATTCCAGTCAGTCAAGAGGGTTACATACACTAAGTTGACTGTGCCTTTAAACAGCTTGGAAAATTCCAGAAAATGATGACATGGCTTTAGAAGCTTCTGATAGGCTAATTAACATAATTTGAGTCAATTGGAGGTGTATGTATTTCAAGGCCTACCTTCAAACTCAGTGCCTCTTTGCTTGTCATTATGGGAAAATCAAAAGAAATCAGCCAAGACTTCAGAAAATAAAAAAATTATAGATCTCCACAAGTCTGGTTCATCCTTGGGGGCAATTTCCAAGCGCCTGAAGGTACCACGTTCATCTGTACAAACAATAGTACGCAGGTATAAGCACCATGGGACCACGCAGCCGTCATACCGCTCAGGAAGGAGACGAGTTCTGTCTCCTAGAGATGAATGTACTTTGGTGCAAATCAATCCCAGAACAGCAGCAAAGGACCTTGTGAAGATGTTGGAGGAAAGAGGTACAAAAGTATCTATATCCACAGTAAAACAAGTCCTATATCGACATAACCTGAAAGGCCCCTAAGCAAGGAAGAAGCCACTGCTCCAAAACCGACAGACTACGGTTTGCAACTGCACATGGGGACAAAGATCGTACTTTTTGGAGAAATGTCCTCTGGTCTGATGAAACAAAAATAGAACTGTTTGGCCATAATGACCATCGTTATGTTTGGAGGAAAAAGGGTGAGGCTTGCAAGCCCAAAGAACACCATCCCAACCGTGAAGCATGGGGGTGGCAGCATCATGCCGTGGGGGTGCTTTGCTGCAGGAGGGACTGGTGCACTTCACAAAATAGATGGCATCATGAGGCAGGAAAATTATGTGGATATATTGAAGCAACATCTCAAGACATCAGTCAGGAAGTTATAGCTTGGTCACAAATGGGTCTTCCAAATGGACAATGACCCCAATAATATTTCAAAAGTTGTAGCAAAATGGCTTAAGGTCAACAAAGTTAAGGTATTGGAGTGGCCATCACAAAGCCCTGACCACAATCCTATAGAAAATGTGTGGGCAGAACTGAAAAAGCGTGTGCGAGCAAGGAGGCCTACAAACCTGACTCAGTTACACCAGCTCAATGGGCCAAAATTCACCCAACGTATTGTGGGAGGCTTGTGGAAGGCTACCCGAAACATTTGACCCAAGTTAAACAATTTAAAGGCAATGCTACCATAAACTCAATTAGTATATGTAAACTTCTGACCCACTGGGAATGTGATGAAAGAAAGAAATAATTCTCTCTACTATTATTCTGACATTTCACATTCTTAAAATAAAGTGGTGATCCTAACTAACCTAAGACAGGGAATTTTTACTAGGATTAAATGTCAGGAATTGTGAAAGCGTTTAAATATATTTGGCTACGGTGCATGTAAACTTCAGACTTAAACTGTATATTTAATGGGGAATTGATAGACTAACAATCAAACGCAAATAATTCACACAACGATGTTATAAAACAATAAATATGCACAAATTGGCAGAAGAGAGTGCATTCTGTTGAGAGAAGTGCATTGTGCATTTTAACCACACACCATTTTCTTCTTGGACTGTGCCATCCGCAATGGATTAGTTCACTGAGATAGGTGTCTTGTGTGCCATTAAAAATATATTTTCTACGGCCAAACAATCGATTAATTGGGGTCAGCACTTTCATTAGCTCGCTAAGGTTAGCATGAAAGCTAGTTACACTGGCAGCTGGCAGTCAGTGCCAGGTGTGTTTCTCTGCTACATGTGGAAATCACAACGTTCCCACACCCAATTTCTGAATAGATATTAGCAGCCTGTGTCAATCTCCGATGTGTAACCTGAGGCTGCATTCATTGTAACTGGGGATTTTAACAAGGCTAATCTGAAAACAAGACTCCCAAAATTGTATCAGCATATCAATTGCGCAACCAGGGCTGGTAAAACCTTGGATCATTGCTATTCTAACTTCCGACGCATATAAAGCCCTCCCTTAAAAATGTAGCTGACCACCTGCAGTGACCCCGTGGACCACAGGTTGAAAATCACTAGCATAGACAAGCATCCATCAATGGCCTATATATCTGTCTGGACGGAAGGGTAGCAGTGTTGTAGGAGGCTGCTGCAAGGGTCAAGCCCAAAGTATTAACAGAGGGGCTCTCTGGAGCAAACCTCATTGTAGAGGGCAAACCTCCTTGTCCAATAAAAAGAGCACACTACAAACAAAACATTTTGAATTGCCATGCTTTAATGTACACTACCGTTCAAAAGTTTGGGGTCAGTTAGAAATGCCCTTGGTTTTGAAAGAAAAGCTAATGTTCTTGTCCATTAAAATAACATCAAATTGTTCTGAAATACAGTGTAGACATTGTTAATGGGCAAAAGAACACAGACACCGGACAGGCCAGCATCCTGGAGTCGTCCCTTTACTGTTGAGACTGGTGTTTTGCGGGTACTATTTAATGAAGCTGCCAGTTGAGGACTTGTGAGGTGTCTGTTTCTCAAACTAGACACTCTAATGTACTTGTCCTCTTGCTCAGTTGTGCACCTGGGCCTCCCATTCCTCTTTCTATTCAGGTTAGAGGCAGTTTGCGCTATTCTGTGAAGGGAGTAGTACACAGCGTTGTACGGGAGCTTCAGTTTCTGGAATATCCTTCATTTCTCAGAACAAGAATAGCCTGACGAGTTTCAGAAGAAAGTTATTTGTTTCTGGACATTTTATGCCTGTTATCGAACCCACAAATCCTGATGCTCCAGATACTCAGTTTGTCTAAAGGACAGTTTTATTGCTTCTTTAATCAGTACAAAAATGTTCAGCTGTGCTAACATAATTGCAAAGGGGTTTTCTAATGATCAGTTATCCTTTTAAAATGGCAAACTTGGATTAGCTAACACAACGTGGCATTGGAACACAGGAGTGATGGTTGTTGATAATGGGCCTCTGTAGATATTCAATTTAACCAAACAAAACAAAAAAAAAATCTGTCATTCCCAGCTACAATAGTCATTAAGAACTTTAACAAAGTCTACACTGTATTTCTGATCAATTTTATATTATTTGAAAAATGGACAAAAAAAAGTGATTTTCATTCAAAAACAAGGACATTTGTAAGTGACCCCAAACTTTTGAACAGTAGTGGAATTTAGAAAAACTCCTTACACCGAAGGTCCCCATCTTCCTTTTCGGAGTTACACTAATGCAGATGACAGCCTGTACAGATTAAATTTGAGAGGGAAAGCCTGAATGTTTATCTGATGTCCTCTGAAATCTAGGATTTGTCAAAAACATCTGTTACACAGGTGTCATCCAGACAGACATGGCAAAGACAAGAATGACAAGACACATTTTGTTGTCAGGATTAATGTGTCAGACAAATCCTGAACTGCTGTGCATCTCTAATGTCATGCTGCTTCCCTAAAAAAAATAGACGATTCTTGAAGGGAACCAAATCGCCACAGTTGCTCTCTAAAGTTGCAGTTGCCTATGAGCTTTTCCTTCAAATGCATAAACAATAAATTGGCATAAAATATCCTGCAGAAACACTGATTTCATACTTGAAATTACACATTACCTAGACTATGATGAAACAGGGATCCTCAAATCCACCCCTCTTATGATTGTGAACAATCTCTGATACAATTTGGATATAGGCTACAGAAACCAAAATGCACTAGCGGCATGTACAAGGTAAGGTGGCAGCTTTCCCCAGTGCGTTTTTGATGCTTGCTCTACATGCCCACAAGGATGGCACAATAATTATCTTCCATCAGGCTATGCCATCTTCCTGCCAAGAATTTAGCAACAGATAAAACCTAAGGCAGTGCAACGTCACAACCACCAATAAGAATATTGAATGAGTCTCTTCCACTTCCCTCATTCCTATATTTTTTTACATAAAATGTAACGTTCGATAAAATAGTAAAACTGACAACCAATGAGGCCATATTATCGGAGACGATGAGACAGGTCAAGTGTGCACTTCATAAATAAACTGGATGATCTGAGTCTGCATCTTTAGGCCAGCTGACATTAGAGGACTTGGTTCACATTCTACTCAATACGGAGTTGCTCATCAATACAGAACATATCTAATACGACTCTTATTATCGTTTAGTACCAGTTTGTTGACAGACAGGACCAGATGTTGAATTGTAGTTGCAAGGAAAAAACGTATTGTTCAGGCTGAATAAATAACAAGCACTGATTGCAACAAACCACACTGAATATGATATTAGAGCAATGTATTGACTAAACATGCTGTCTCCGTGAAAGATTCAAATAGTTACTTTTGTGTTTGTTGGTGAGGCTGGTTATAGAGATGTTTACAATTACTAGCTAGTTTGTAATCATGTTAGCGAGCTAACTTACATGACATGATTGCCTAGCTAGCTAGTTTGCGCATAACGTTTACGTTACAAGCTAGAAATATAACCTTCACATCATCTCTGAAAATCAATTATTAACTACGATTGATCTAGTTCATTTTCAAGAAGATTACAGCAGCAAACATTAGTAGCAACTTGGCATAGGCAATGCTCGCTGCAGTCTCTGCCTGGTGCTTTTTGGCATGTTAGCTTACATGCTAGCTAGCTTACAATATCGATAGCTTGTTGCTGAATTTAAGGATATGTGCGTTTCATTTTTGTTTAAATTAACGGTAGCCTTCATTTGGCATAAATATGTAAATGCAGCATACTTGACCCGTTATAAAGTACATAAAAACATCGCATACCGTAAAACAACATTATGTTGTTGGCTACAATATTTCACCTATGAATTCTCAACCAAGCCGCCATCTTGCAAAGGGTAATTCGCACCCTATAGTACAGTACGCTAAAGTGGCAGCTAAGCGTAACCCAAAGTTCTGCTATATTTTCAAAACATGTAACTTCTGTGCACATACAAAGAGATAGGTACTCACCTCACATTCGGAAAAAATACCCTGTAAGAAGTCAAATGGGGTCTTATAGGGCAGATGCTTGTAAATCCGCTGTTGACAGACTGTGGAAGAGTGTTGTAGACAGAAGGCTGCACCACAGAGTTTGGCTGCACCACATTTGATTTGTCTAGTATCGATGTCCTGGCAGGATTGTGTAAATTCTTACATTTAAGAAAATACAGGACTTTCATGAAGCATATTTTTTGTGAGTGTTAAAGATATTTTAAAATAGTGATTAGCATTCAAATCATCGTTTTCCAAACTAGGTGATTTTTAAAAAAGTATTTATTTTTATTATACCAAAGAGGATAATGTTGTGTAACGTTCAAACCATCCCCACAGGCGAACCAAAGTTCCATAGTGGCTCCCTCCTGAGACAAAAACTGCTTGTTGAACCCCCAAAATACAAGTAATAATGTGTCCACCGTTTAGATAAAAACAAAAAACATGATTTTAATAAGATAAATGATCTGTTGGTTGTTTCACGTTACCTTACTTGCACCTTTAACGGAGTTGTCAACAAACGGATGCATCCAACAGAAAAGGGGCAACTTTCATATGCCTATTTAACGTTATCATTAGAACATTTCTGAATTTCATATCAAATGGATATTCGTTTATTTACGGCAATTTTCTGTGAGTTTTTTGTAGATAGATATGATATATTGTCAGGGTATTAAAATGTTACGTTCCAGAAACAGGAAATACTGCAGAATATGTCACTTTTGTAGCGGAACCTTTGATAAAGGAAACTTTGTGAAAATACGGAATGTTTATAACATCGGTAAAAATAAAATAAAATAAAAAGAATGCATATTTTACTTGTACTTTTTGGCGCAATTGTTTCCTACTTCTTTTGGATACAATACATTTACTATCGGCAGAATTCAGCAAAGTCACGTAAACATTGGTTGCGATTTATGTTATGTAGAGACAAACTAATCAAATCGTCTCAAACAAGCGATTTAACTGGCGATGTTCGAGCACTCTTTTTAACCGCTCATCCGGATGACGAATGCATGTTCTTTGCACCAGCAATTTTGAGACTCGTGGAACTAAATGCATCTGTTCATTTATTGTGTTTATCTCAAGGTGGGTTTACAATGAATAACATATTTTGCGTAACCTATGTATTCCGTCCTACAACCAGGGCTAGCTTTACATCATTTTCCATGGAAAATAGTAGCCGATTAAACTCAACTATTTACGATGGAGGAGCTGAGACAGTTGTGGGTGGAATGGAACTCCGACGTCACTTAAAAGTTATAATTATTTATTTATTTTTTAAATACTGATTTCAGCACAAAAGGAATAGCCCGCAATTACACACGACATTGTGAAGTTGAGTTTAGTCGTCTAGGAAAATAGCAATACGCTGCAGCACCAATTTGTCTGTATAGCTAGGTCTCCCATTTTCTATTCTGATCATTTGTTCAAAAACAATGGTTTGTTCAGCCCTATTTAATTCATGCTTGACACAAGAAAAGAGTAACGGCTTACTAGAGCCAAGTATTGTAATAGTTATAAAACGAAGTGTTAATTACTTTTTTTATAGCCATGTGGCAATTCCTTTACATGACAACATATTACTTTTCGCCAAATAATCACTTAGGCAATTACTACAATCAAGGGTTCCAGCGTCGAGAAGAGCTTCTAGACAGCTGTGCCGTTTTGGGAATACCAGCCTCCCAAGTCACTATACACGACTGCAAGTAAGTAGTTTCTGCCAGCAAGTAAGCAATCTTCAGCACAATTATCATTCTGCAGCAGGCTTACTACACCTGTTAGGTGCTGCTAGGTTATTCCAGTAGCAATGAGGCCCTTAAAATGTATTTTCTTTAACTATTGATGGCATGGATATACATTACCCATGTTGTGTTTGGGATGTTGGTTTAGAAGGGAATCTGTTTTAAATAAGAAGTGCCTGCTTAGCATAAAATCGTATACTTAACAGAAATATAAACGCAACATGTAAGGTGTTTTTTCATGAGCAGGAAATAAAAGATACTAGACATTTTCCATACACACAAAAATCATATTTCTAACATTGTGCACAAATGTGTTTGCATCTCTGTTAGTGGGAATTTCTCATTTGCCAAGATAATCCATCCACCAAACAAGTGTGGCATATAAAGAAGCTGATTAAACAGCATGATCATTACACAGGTTCACCTGGGGACAATAAAATGGCACTCTAAAATGTGCAGTTTTGTCACACAACACAATGCCACAGATGTCTCAAGTTGAGGGAGTGTGCAATTGGCATGCTGACTGCAGATATGTCCACCAGAGCTTTTTCCAGAGAATTTGATGTTAATTTTTCTACCATAAGCTGCCTCCAACGGCATTTTACAATGTTTGGCAGTACGTCCAGCCGGCCTCACAATCGCAGACCACGTGAAACCACAACAGCTCAGGATCTCCAAATCCAGCTTCTTCACCTGCGAGATCGTCTGAGACCAGCCACGCAGACAGCTAATAAAACTGGGTTTGCACAACTGAAGAATTTATGCACAAACTGTCAAAAACCGTCTCAGGGAAACTCATATGTGTGCTTGTCATCCTCAACAGGGTCTTGAACTTGACTGTATTTCCGAGACGTAACCAACTTCAGTGAGAAATTGCTCACCTTCGATGGCCACTGGCACGCTGGAAAAGTGTGCTCTTTACGGATGAATCCCAGTTTCAACTATACCGGGCAGATGGCGGCATGTGGGCGAGCGGGTTTGCTGACTTCAGTGTTGTGAACAGAGTGCCCCATGGTTGCGGTGGGGTTAGGGTATGGGAAGGCAAAAGCTAAGGACAAAGAACACAATTGCATTTTATCGATGGCAATTTGAATGCACAGAGATACTGTGACGAGATCCTGAGGCCCATTGTCGTGCCATTCATCGGCCACCGTCACCTCATGTTTCAGCATGATAATACACAGCCCCACGTTGTAAGGATCTGTACACAATTCCAGGAAGCTGAAAATTTACTCACCAGACGTATCACCCATTAATCATGTTTGGGATGCTCTGGATCAACAGTGTCCCAGTTTATGCCAATATCCAGCAACTTCGCAGAGCCACTGAAGAGGAGTGGGACAACATTCTATAAGCCACAATCAACAGCCTGATCAACCCTATGCGAAGGAGATGAGGCAAATGGTGGTCACACCAGATACTGACTGATTTTCTGATCCACGCCCCTACCTTTTTTTTTTTTTAAAGGTAACTGTGACCAACAGATGCATATCTGTATTCCCTGTCGTGAAATCCATAGATTAGGGCCTAATTTATTTATTTAAATTAACTGATTTCCTTATATGAACTGTAACTCAGTAAAATCTTTGAAATTGTTGCATGTTGTGTGTTATTTTTGTTCAGTGTAGTTAGACCGGTTAGCTGACAACGCCACTAAAACAATGTACACGCTTCAATGGGGTAAAAGGCTGTGTGTTGTGATTTGGGACGGCAGGTAGCCTAGCGGTTAGAGCGTTGGACTAGTAACCGAAAGGTTGCAAGATCGAATCCTCGAACTGACAAGGTTAAAATCTGTCGTTCTGCCCTTGAACAAGGCAGTTAACCCACTGTTCCTAGGCCGTTATTGAAAATAAGAATTTGTTCTTAACTGACTTACCTAGTTAAATAAAGGTAAGCAACAATGACAAGAAGCTGCCATGTGGGGAATCATAGCTGGCTAGTTTTATCTTGTTTTTCATACCATGTCTTGTAGAGGTGTATTGGTACAATTTATGGGGACCTCGGTTCGGTCCAACTATTGCCTATGCGCACGTTATAATGAATGTGTCTTAATTGGCACATTTCAGACTGTCCTTTTGTGAGGCGCAGCTAGGAACTACTTCTGTATGATGGCAAGTGGTGGGGTCGAAAAACGAAGAGGATTCTCCATCGTTTAAATCTCCAGTTTGGGAACATTTTGGCTTCCCAGTAGATTACAACAGTGATTGACAGATAGTTAACAGTACTATGTAGCCACTGCTCAACGAGAATAGTCTATGCAGCTGCCAACACCTCAAACGTGTTGACACATTTACAGCGGAATCAACGCAGTAGTCCTACCACCGGAAGAAGACGGAAACGCAAAAAAAAGTGCTCGATCCACATTACGAACTTTGCCCTCTCGGCACCCATTTCAGCAAACGGGTAGTACCCGCTCTATATATGCAAACTAAATCTGAAGTTGTCAATGCACCCTGTGTTGGGTTTAGGCTACTACAGATGGATGGACCTTCAGGGCTTACAGAGAGGTACTTAGTGGCAGCCCATCAACTTATTCCTGAGTGGGAGATGAGAAGTAATGTGCCACAGACACGCCCCCTTTATGAGAGTCACACAATTGCGCATCTTTTTCTCTTTGTAAAAAAGCATAGCAATGTCTGAGCCATGTTTCTATATTGATTTCACATGCATATTGCACTTTATTTTAGTGTTGTTGAGTAATCATGCATTTTCATTTTAAGAAAATACAAGCGGTTATTCCTGATTTGTGCTCTCTTCAGGCATTATATGATCATGGAATACCATCAGGAATACCAACACATTTTCTTAAATAAACAAAAATGACCACATTAACTTTTGCCATTTAATTTTCCCGATGTACTGAACCGAACCGTGACCCCAAAACCACAATACGTACCCAACCGTGGGGTTGGTGAACTGTTACACCCCTAATGTTTTGATTGATGTCACGTCTATGCTAATATGGCAAGAAGTCGCTAGCCAACTAACCAACTGTAATGGCGTATTTGAGAGACAAGTACTCATTGTGCAAATATATTTGTTTTCAATAAACATTGGAGGCTAAATATAGTTTATCTTGTCAACAATCTAAGCCAACCCTGTGTTTTTTGCCCCATTGTTGCGCACACGCCAATTTTGTTGCTAAACAACCAACCCATGTATAAGCAACCTTGTCAGAACAGTCAACTGATGGTCAATTTATTAAGCCTAACCCATAATGAGATTTTTGAAGTGACGGGCTGATGGTGAAAAGTGAAAACAAACATGAAGAAGCAGTGTGTGGTGCAGTGCACTACCTCCAGCCAGCCCAGGACTCTGAACCCAACATGCCTGCCCATTCTTAGCACATCAAGCTGACCCCCCCCCCCCCCCCCCCAGTGTCTGTCAGAACAAACAGTAAACCAGCCACAAATCAAACTCCTCCTTTCTTACCATGACAGAGCCTAGTCAGCCTGGCCTGACGTATTGGCCTACTCTGTCATTAGGGGCCATAAACGATTAGGCCCCAGAGGCATTGAGAGGTCGGCCCCTGTTGGACATACTCTCTCTCTGCCCTCTGAAATCTTACCAGGCCTGCAATGTGATATGAGATTTTGGCCACCATTTCTTTTCAGCAATTAGTTATGTGACTAATTGGTGAATATTAAGACTTATGTTGTGAGTGACTTAGACCTAAGTGATAAACCAATTTTACTGTTTAGTGCTCTTTAAAAGTCGGTGCTTCTTGATATGGAAATGTTATGAGGATTTGAGATGTAGTCCCTGCTATATTCTTATCAATTATGTCATATATATATATATTAGTGCATTCGGAAAATATTCAGACCCCTTGACTTTTTCCACATTGTGTTACGTTACAGCCCCCCTCATCAACCTACACACAATAGCCCATAATGACAAAGAAAAACTGCTTTTTAGACATTTTTGCAAATTTATAAAAAACTGAAATATCACATTTACATAAGCATTCACTTTACTCAGTACATTGTTGAAGCACCTTTGGCAGCGATTACAGCCTAAAGTCTTCTTGGGTATGACGCTACAAGCTTGGCACACCTGTATTTGGGGAGTTTCTCCCATTCTTCTCTGCAGATCCTCTCAAGCTCTGTCAGGTTGGATGGGGAGCGTCACTGCACAGCTATTTCCAGGTCTCTCCAGAGATGTTTGATCGGGTTCAAGTCCAGGCTCTGGCTGGGCCACTCAAGGACATTCAGAGATTTGTCCCAAAGCCACTCCTGCATTGTTTTGGCTGTGTGTTTAGGGTTGTTGTCCTGTTGGATGGTGTACCTTGGCTGTGTGGTTAGGGTCATTGTCCTGTTGGATGGTGAACCTTCACCCCACTCTGAGGTCCTGAGTGCTCTGGAGCAGGTTTTCATCAAGGATCTCTCTGTACTTTGTTCATCTTTCCCTTAATCCTGATAGTCTCCCAGTCGCAGTCTGGCCACTCTACCATAAAGGTCTGATTGGAAGAGTGCTGCAGCGATGGTTGTCCTTCTGGAAGGTTCTCCCATCTCCACAGAGGAACTCTGGAGCCCTGTCAGAGTGACCTTCGGGTTATTGGTCACCTCCTTGACCACGGCCCTTCTCCCCTGATTGCTCAGTTTGGCCAGGCGGCCAGCTCTAGGAAGAGTATTGGTGGTTCCAAACTTCTTCCATTTAAGAATGGTGGAGGCCACTGTGTTCTTGGGGAACTTCGACGCTGCAGACATTTTTTGGTACTCTTCCCCAGATCTCTGAGCTCTAAGGACAATTCCTTCGACCTCATAACTTGTTTTTTCTTCTGACATACACTGTTAACTGTGGGACCTTACAGTATATAGACAGATGTGTGCCTTTCCAAATCATGTCCAATCAATTGAATTTACCACCAGTGGACTCCAAGTTTTAGAAACATCTCAAGGACGATCAATGGAAACATGATGAACTTGTTATAAATGTGCAAAGAAATTATTAAAAACCTGTTTCGTTTGACATTATGGAGTAATGTGTGTAGATTGATGAGGATAACGTAACAATGTCGAAAAAGTCAATGGGTCTGAATACTTTCCAAATGCACTGTATATTAAAGCTCATATTAACTCTCATGAATTAGCTTTATAACTTTGAAATACTAATTACTCTGTGCTAATCAATGTATGCCTCCCATTGTATATCAGAAGGAATCCCCTTTCTGTTACTAGAATAGACAATTGCTATTGTCTGTAGACCTTTAACCAGAATACTTTTTTATCTAGTAGACTGACTAGCTGCGCATATCCAGACATGCATCCGAAGGTGGTATTTTTTTTTTTACCTCAGATAAATAGTGTTCACTGGTAATTAACAATAAATAGGCCTAAGCAGATAATGTATTTTTACCTAATAGTGGTCATTTTGTCCAGTTATTGGTAGACGAGGCGTTCATTGGACAAATTCTCTGGTGGTTCAGAGAGAATGAGAACATCAATGGCGTCATGGCTGTGGTTCAGCGGGATGGATAAGAAGGCTGTGTATTTTTACTTAAAAGGGAAAAAAAGGCCTCCATCATCCTAGTAAAGGAGGCCATGGCTGTATCCCTAATGGCACCATATTCCCTATTTAGTGCACTCCTTTTGACCAGAGCCCATACAGCTCTGGTCAAACCTCAAAGTAGTGCACAGTATAGGGAGTAGGGTGCCATTTGGGATGCAACCCATGGCTGGTATTGGTCCAGAGTCCAGACCACCCCTGGGCTCAGCACCACTGGACACCCCCTTTCAGACACAAACAAAAGGGCCTGGCCAGGTCTTAGCTTCATTGGCTAGAGTCTGCATAGATTATTCACTGTGTGATGGAAATACTTCCTGGAAACTTGGAAAGGGAAAAATCCCATTGTAGAAAATGTTGCATAAAGCTGTGAGAGGGATTTGAATTCTGATTGCTAGATCATTTTAAACTAGGAGGATTTGTGTTTAAATGAAATTTGACCCCTATCCCTCATGACCCCTATCTCTCATGAACTGTCTTTTTCACATATGTACTGTACTGCTCTGTAAAATCTTCTGCGTTTTGCAATTTCATGTTTTTACGAATATTGTTGATGCGCCTGCAAGGTTTACAATCCTCTGGAACAGACCACTGCCTATAATCACTGACTTCTCAGCCCAGCGGGTAGGGGTTGTGTTCAAAAGTGCTCACATTACAGGAAAAAAAGTGGAGGGTGGAAATAAATAGTAGGAGACCTTTCTGTGGACAAATCCCAGTGGCTGTACCAGGAAATTGTGGAGGTTCTCAGAACAGGTCTGTCTGCCGCTTGAGATTATGCACCGCAGTTCACCAGGACAGGAGTGGCCTGGAACTGGCAGTATTAAGATGGCAGCATGCCCAGATTGTCTGCCCCACAGTACATTGTTGGCATTTCATAACCTCACTACCTCCCTTTCCATTTTATCATCTTGACGAGTAGGCCGTCATTGTAAGTAATCATTTGTTCCTAACTGACTTGCCTAGTTAAATAGAGGGTAAATACAAAAATATTGTGCACACAGATCGATGGATCAACTTTGATCTGAATCAGGATGTAAGTGCATGTGTGTTGGTGTGAGCTACACCCCTTATGCTATGACCCTCACCTTGTACTAGTGGCTGACAGCCCACTCTCCTTCCTGTGTTTTTGGTGTTTGCCTAAAAGACTCACCCCCTAAACTACGTTGTAAGATCCCTAGCCCCACCTTCTCTTGCTCTCTCTCACATTTTTCTCTTGCCCTCTTCCCCCCTCTCTCTATCACACACTTTTTTTTTCTCTCTCTCCCCCCTCCCTTGTCTGCTGAAGCCAACTGCTAAGGACCATGGAGTGGATTTTGGAACGGCTCTGAGCCCTTCACATTTCAGCCTCCCAATCCAGGTCACTGTTTTTTTTTTTTTTTTTTCTGTCTGTAAATGTTTGGCCGCAGCTTGGCTACAGTACATTATCAGTATCTTGAGACAAGTGTGTGCAGATGTACATGTACTTCCTCTGGGTCGTCTCAGTTGTCATGTTGACGTGAACTAATAAAGTGAGACATCATTCCCGAGGAGCTGGTCTGTTAGCTGACTAACACAGAGAGGTGGAACACTGGTGTCACTGAGGGAGTCTACACACAGCAGTGCCCTGCCCTAAAATAACCCTACAACCCTCTTACTACGTGCGTGTGTGCATTTGTGCACCTCAGATTCAGTATGAGGTGACTGTTGGATTAGTAACTGCTGTCCAACCAGTGATGCCATCACTAATGTTTTAGGCCCAGTGCTACACCTCCAAGCCCCATCAAATCAAATTGATTTATATAGTCCTTCGTATATCAGCTGATATCTCAAAGTGCTGTACGGAAACCCAGCCTAAACTCCCAAACAGAAAGCAATGCAGGTGTTGAAGCACGTTGGCTAGGAAAAATTCCATAGAAAGGCCCAAACCTAGGAAGAAACCTAGAGGGGAACCAGGCTATGATGGGTGGCCAGTCCTCTTTTGGCTGTGCCGGGTGGAGATTATAACAGAACATGGCCAAGATGTTCATGGTCAAATAATAGGTCTGGGACAGATAGCACGTCCGGTGAACAGGTCAGGATTCCATAGCCGCAGGCAGAACAGTTGAAACTGGAGCAGCAGCACGGCCAGGTGGACTGGGGACAGCAAGGAGTCATCACGCCAGGTAGTCCTGAGGCATGGTCCTAGGGCTCAGGTCCTCCGAGAGAGAAAGAGAGAATTAGAGAGAGTATACTTAAATTCACACAGGACACCAGATAAGGCAGGAGAAGTACTCCAGATATAACAAACTGACCCTAGCCCTCCGACACAAACTACTGCAGCATAAATACTGGAGGCTGAGACAGGAGGGGTCAGGAGACACTGTGTCCCCATCCAATGATTCCCCCGGACAGGGCCAAACAGGAAGGATATAACCCCACCCACTGCCAAAGCACAGCCCCCACACCACTAGAGGGATATCTTCAACCACCAACTTTACCATCCTGAGACAAGGCAGAGTATAGCCCACAAAGATCTCCGCCACGGCACACCCAAGGAGGGGCGCCAACCCAGACAGGAGGATCACATCAGTGACTCAACCCACTCAAGTGACGTACCCCTCCTAGGAACAACATGAAAGAGCACCAGTAAGCCAGTGACTCAGCCCCTGTAATAGGGTTAGAAGCAGAGAATCACAGTGGAAAGAGGGGAACCGGCCAGGCAGAGACCGCAAGGGCTATTCGTTGCTCCAGAGCCTTTCCGTTCACCTTCCCACTCCTGGGCCAGACTACACTCAATCATATGACCCACTGAAGAGATGAGTCTTCAGTAAAGACTTAAAGGTTGAGACCGAGTTTGCGTCTCTGACATGGGTAGGCAGACCGTTCCATAAAAATGGAGCTCTATAGGAGAAAGCCCTGCCTCCAGCTGTTTGCTTAGAAATTCTAGGGACAATTAGGAGGCCTGCGTCTTGTGACCGTAGCGTACGTGTATGTATGTATGTATGTATGCATGTATGGTACGGCAGGATCAAATCAGAGAGGGAGGTAGGAGCAAGCCCATGTAATGCTTTGTAGGTTAGCAGTAAAACCTTGAAATCAGCCCTTGCCTTGACAGGAAGCCAGTGTAGGGAGGCTAGCACGGGAGTAATATGATCAAATTTTTTGGTTCTAGTCAGGATTCTAGCAGCCGTATTTAGCACTAACTGAAGTTTATTTAGTGCTTTATCCGGGTAGCCGGAAAGTAGAGCATTGCAGTAGTCTAACCTAGAAGTAACAAAAGCATGGATACATTTTATTTTTCTGCAGCATTTTTGGACAAACTTTCTGATTTTTGCAATGTTACGTAGATGGAAAAAAGCTGTCCTTGAAACAGTTTTGATATGTTCGTCAAAAGAGAGATCAGGGTCCAGAGTAACGCAGAGGTCCTTCAGTTTTATTTGAGACGACTGTACAACCATTAAGATTAATTGTCAGATTCAACAGAAGATCTCTGTTTCTTGGGACCTAGAACAAGCATCTCTGTTTTGTCTGAGTTTAAAAGTAGAAAGTTTGCAGCCATCCTCTTCCTTATGTCTGAAACACAGGCTTCTAGCGAGGGCAATTTTGGGGCTTCACCATGTTTCATTGAAATGTACAGTTGTGTGTCATCCGCATAGCAGTGAAAGTTAACATTATGTTTTCGAATGACATCCCCAAGAGGTAAAATATATAGTGAAAACAATAGTGGTCCTAAAACGGAACCTTGAGGAACACTGAAATTTACAGTTGATTTGTCAGAGGACAAGCCATTCACAGAGACGAGCTGATATCTTTCCGACAGATAAGATCTAAACCAGGCCAGAACTTGTCCGTGTAGACCAATTTGGGTTTCCAATCTCTCCAAAAGAATGTGGTGATCGATGGTATCAAAAGTAGCACTAAGGTCTAGGAGCACGAGGACCGATGCAGAGCCTCGGTCTGATGCCATTAAAAGGTAATTTACCACCTTCACAAGTGCAGTCTCAGTGCTATGATGGGGTCTAAAACCAGACTGAAGTACTTCGTATACATTGTTTGTCTTCAGGAAGGCAGTGAGTTGCTGCGCAACAGCCTTTTCTAACAATTTTGAGAGGAATGGAAGTTTCGATATAGGCCGATTTTTTGTTTAAAAAAAAAATATTTTCTGGATCAAGGTTTGGCTTTTTCAAGAGAGGCTTTATTACTGCCACTTTTAGTGAGTTTGGTACACATCCGGTGGATAGAGAGACGTTTATTATGTTCAACATAGGAGGGCCAAGCACAGGAAGCAGCTCGTTCAGTAGTTTAACACTGAAAGAGTTAACACATTCACCATAAACTAGGGTTTCATCATTGTCTTTGTACTCTACCTCTTACTTGTTTAGTCCGATTATTGTAACATTTTGCTCTGTTGTAGGCTTTATTCAATGGAGTAGCTCCTCCTTTTAGTGTTCTTGCTGTTGTTTTATTGCCTCAGTGCTAACACTGGTTAACACTGGATATTACTTGCCATAAAGGTCAATTCTCCTTTTGCAGGCAGCCATGAAATGGGAAGCCTTTTGCCAAGGTGAAAAATAGCCCATGCATTTGAATCAGAATTGTTCATCTTTATCAATCAAAAGTGTCATGTTTGTTTGACATGTGTGGACATTGATAACATATCTACAAAGTTTAGGAAAAATTCATGAATACATTATCCCCCAAAAATCATCTAATTTTCCCCTGTACACGCTTTCTCCTCCCTCCCCCGCAGTCAGCAAGTGTTCTCCCTTTCTTCTATGCAGTCGTTCAGTGGTACTGTGATATGATCAGATGATGTCTGGCTGACTGACAGACTGGCTGGCCCTCATCCTCGTCAGACCTTAATGAATAGGACAGCTGTGTTGACAGTCTCTGGGCTGGGCCCCAGTGCATCATGGGGCATGGCTTTTGTTGATCAGCCGTGATCTGAGCCCGATCTACTGCGCTGCCTCTCCACTTGCGCTGGCACGACCTCCATTCACTCTGCCCGCTCCCTGCACTACGTGTGAGAGAGAGAGAGAGCTTGTCGGTCCCAGCAAAAGTTCATCCACTCCCACACAACCCATTATTCATTGGCCTGGAGCACACTGTACTGTAGTCTTCCCTCTGACTGACTACAGCAGTCACTCTATACATGCATCCCAAATTGTACCCTATTCCCAATAAAGTGCACTACATTTGACAAGATACCTATCGGCCTCGGTCAAAAGTAGTGTACTTTATAGGGAATAGAGAGCCATTTGAGACACAGCCCAAGTCCGTCTTCTAACTTCTGCAGAGGTGACTAACTTCAGTGGCCTGCCTCATCACAGCGTCATTTGCCCCTGAGGCGTCCCTCCACCAAGTAGATACTGTATTTCCTAAGGAAGATAAACCTGACCTTTATAGTTCAGTTGGATATGAACTTTCAAGTGTCCTAGCCAACTTGTTGATTTGGTATCCAGTAAGAGTTAAGAGAGTGCAGGAGTCATGTCAGAGTAGAGTCGGAGCATCATCCTCCCCCACTGTGTTTAATTATACATCGATCTGGTGGAAAAAATAGCTTTGGCTGATTTACTGGCTGCTGGCAGGGCAGAGCTGAGGACTAAGAGAAATGCACACACACATATACATACATATACACGCACTGAGGACTGACAGAGAATCTTGTGTTGAGTGGTGCCAACCTCTCACTGTGTTCCCATGTCAGCCACTCAACACACTGCCCTGTCCTGGCCAACTGTTAATACAATTACTCACCACGTATGGGGGAGAAGAATATTAGTCCAAAATAGTCTGATGGTTGAAACACTCCATCGTCTTAAGGGCACACTCTATTTTGGACAGGGGAGATAAAGTGATATGATGGCGCTTATACTAAATAATGTGTGTGTATATTGAGCATTTTTTTGCATAGCAGCCCTTATCTGACTGAACACTGTATTTGCTAGAGCTATTTTAAGCTTCAATACATGTAGGCCTATAAGAGTACAAATAAACATTGTAGACATATTGAAAGTAAAATCACAGCCTATCAACCCCTCTGTAAAAAGATCAAATGTAACAAAACACATGGGCCTATTGTGTAATAGTCCATTTAGAATATACTAGACTTCCCACAGTTCCTAAGTAAATTTAAATATTGCAGTGTTTTCTTTTACATAAGACATTTTGTGTTTCATGTAAATGTGCCGTGAAGGAGTTAACCAACCAGCGTGTGTCTCAGCGTTTTCCCAGCATGTCCTATAAACCTGACAGTGGGGACAGGAGCCTAAGCTTGTCTGGCAGTATCCTAGGCCTCTGGCTGGCCCATGTGACCAGACTAAACAAGGAAAGTGCTGTCTGTCAGTCAGTCAGTCTGTCCTACAGCATAGCACTGCCTCTCTTGTCGACTGGGCCAAAGTTCAACCACTGCATCCAGATGCCTGCAAGCAATTAGACATCCACATGCAAAGCTGCAGGAGGGGGGCTAGGAACGGGGAGGTTACTCTAGGGCGTTTGGCACTGTTGCCATAGTGAAGCTCACTCTGCTGCCTGCATCCCGCTTTGAGGAAAGGTCAGGTAGATCATCTGTCTTTTGTACATATTTCTTCTATTTTTTTCCTCTCCTTGTCCTCTTTTGCTTAGCTACGGTTGTCAGGGTAAAAACTGAATCTTATTTTTTTTCAACCAGGCTTATGGAGGAACAGTAAGTTACAGTTGCACTTCAAAGCCAAATTTGACAACAAATAAACAATAGCTGTTTATTGTGAAGGGTATGTGAGGTTTAAAGTTGATGTGTTTTGGTGTTGTTTATATGTCTTGTTAACGGAGATGAAGTTGTGAAGCCGAATATTCTTGTTTAACGTCTCATGCCTTTGCAACCAGAGAAAATGTCTCATTTTGTGTCACGCTTTACTTTTCTACATTGTGCCTTTCATGCATACTTAGCTAATGACCAATGCTTTGAACCAAAGTCCAACAACATTTGTCATCCAAAACAAAAGAGAACATGGCGCATATGAACATAATTAGGAATCCTACTAATGCAGTAGGAGGGCAGACTACTTCAACCCTAATAACCCCTCCCCCCCGTGATACAGCACCCTTCAGGCCTGACCCCCATAGCCCTGGCAGGCGTTTGATTTGTGTCCTGATCCATCACGTCCCTCCACAGGCACAACTGTCCTGCCCCATTGTTATGAACCAAGGGGGAGGTGGGACGACCTCTATTCACCCTCTACTCCATCACCTCAGCCACCCACCCCCATCTCAAAATGTACAAGACATCAGGTCATTGCTCTCTGTCCAGTGTCTACCCTTTTCTTTCTCCCCGTTTCTCTCTCATTCATCTGCTTTCCTGACGTTGAGCTGTGGTGTTGTTTTTTTTAACCAAGTACGTCAAATGTTATCATGCGTTCTATTAGCCCTATGCATCCGTTTTGCAACAGTCAAACCTCCTATTCTTATTGTTGGTCAGATCAACATGTAACTAGCAGAGAAATGGTTAATCTTTGTGTGAGAGCGAGAGCACTACTGCTTTAGCCAGCCTTCCTAATGAAGCCCTCAGGACTTTGTTTTCATCTGAACTGCCCCGACCCGAGTGTGTCTGAATCACTCTCAACATGCTCCACTGCCTCGCTCTCTCTCCCTCTCTCTTGAATGTTTGATGTCTCTGGAGGGAAAGAGAGGCAGGGGGGAGGGAATGAAAGAGGAAATGGAGAGAGAGGCAAAGAAAGCTGTGAGAGTGATCAGCATGAGTGACACCCCCCCATAAATAGTTGGTGTGATGAGGTTGTCTGATGGACAGACTAGAGTAGCTCAGGGAGGTGTGGGATGCACACCTGGATCCAAATAGTATTTGAAATCTTTTAAATACTATGACTGTTTGATTAAGTCTTCCTCAAGTATGAGATGGGAGGGGTTTGCATTTTTTGGGGCTATTCCATTGGTTTCATTGTGCCAGGAAAACTCAATCAATCACAGATAAACTATTTGAAAGATGTTGAATACTTTCTGAACCCAAGGGTGTGTGTTGTACATGGTCTTTGTTCTCCCTAGGCTGTAGATTCAGTTGAACAGGATACTAAGGCCCCACTGACCCCTAACGGCCAGCTACAGTATACCCTGGCTGGCATACATTCTAAAAGAAAGAGAACCTTTTCAATGGTTGGGTCCAGTGTTCTCCGTGTGTGAATCTTGTGCATTGTAAGAAGTAGGCTACGTATCCATTTTGTTGAGTTGAAGTCAGGCTACTGTTTTGGTTGGTTGGTGTGCTACAGTAGTCTAGCCAGTTAGAGAAGGGTGACATACCTGCATAGCCAGTTTTATCAATGTCCCAAATGGCACCCTATTCCCTATACTGTTTATTACTTTCAACCAGAGCCCCACTGTAACTCTTTGGGGCGTCAGGTTTGAGGTTAGAGCATTAGGCCAGTAACCGGAAGGTTGCTAGATTGAATCCCCGAGCTGAAAAGGTACAAATCTGTCGCTCTGCCCCTGAACAAGGCAGTTAACTCACTGTTCCTAGACCGCCATTGTAAATAAGAATTTGTTCTTAACTGACTTGCCTAGTAAAATAAAGGCTAAATAAACTCTAACGTATGCCCCTCTTCATCTTTCAGAGAACTGCCAGACGATCCCAACGTAGAATGGAGCATCTCAATGGCCTCCTCTCTAATCCTGAAGCACATCAGAGCCCACTCCATCAACCTGGTATGATGACCAACTCATCACTGAAACTCACTATCATTTATCAAGTAGCCAATTCTATACAGTACTGTGTCTGGTTGATTTAATGACTTTTTTTCTCCTGTGAGTGAAGCCACCCTGAAAATGCTAGATTGTTTGTATAGGCAGTTTTCGGACCACAGTCTTCTGGCCATTTGTCAATAGTCTTTTGTATCTGTGTATGTCTCTCACAGGCTCCAAGGGACAGCATGATAATGAACTGAAAGAGGGTCATCATGTCTTCCTTCCTTTGTATTTAGCAGAATATGGTTGTGGTGGTTGGAGCTCAGGTCACTGTCGGCATGTTTACCCCCAGATTTCAATCAACCTTCCAGGAAATTTACCAAAAGGAATTTGGGAATTGAGATCTTAACTCTTTTTTTTTTTTCTTGTCCGTCCGCAACCATTAGTATTCTGACAAAAGCTGAACCCAGTCTGTCTGCTTTCTCAGATAAATAATTATGCAGGAGAGTGCACAGCAGGATGCTAGCAATTTCCCTCAAAACCAAACAGTTCAGTGTAGGTTATTTTGATCAGACTACCAAACAGTTGGATGGATATTTCTTCCCCTTCAAATTGTATTTGTCACATGCACCGAATACAACAGACCTTACTGTGAAATGCTTACCTACAAGCCCTTAACCAACAATGCCGTTTTCAAAAGTCAGTAAGAACATTTAGCTAAATAAACTAAAGGAAAAATAGTAATAAAATAACAATAGCGAGGCTAAGTCTTCAGATCCCTTGACATTTTCCACATTTTGTTAACTTAAATAGTTTTTTCCCTAATCAATCTACACACAATATCTCCATAATGACAAAGCAAAACGTTTTTATTAAACATATTTGCAAATGTTTGAAAAATAAACTGAAATATCACATTTACATAAGTATTCAGACCCTTTACTCAGTACTTTGTTGAAGCACCTTTGGCAGCGATTACAGCCTAGAGTCTTCTTGGGTATGACGCTATAAGCTTGGCACACCTGTATTTGGAGAGTTTCTCCCATTCTTCTCTGCAGATCCTCTCTTGCTCTGTCAGGTTGGATGGGGAGCATTGCTGCACAGCTATTTTCATGTCTCTCCAGAGAGATGCCGCTGAAAAACATCCCCACAGCATGGTGCCGTCTCGTCTGTTCCCTGTCTCGGAGCTCTACGGACAATTCCTTCGACCTCATGGCTTGGTTTTTGCTCTGACATTCCATTTCAACTGTGGGACCTTATATAGACAGGTGTATGCCTTTCCAAATCATGTCAAATCAATTGAATTTATCACAGGTAGACTACAATTAAGTTGTAGAAACATCTCAGTGATGATCAATGGAAACAGGATGCACCTGAGCTCAATTTCGAGTTAGAGTAAGTCTGTAACGTAACAAATTGTGGAAATTGTGGAAAACACCAAGGGGTCTGAATACAAGGGTTACCGGTACAGTGTCAATGTGCAGGGGCACAGGTTAGTCGAGGTAATATGTACATGTGTGTTGGAGTGTCAGTGTAGTATGTGTGAGTGTATGGTTTGAATCCAGTAAGTGTACATTGAGCCTGTGCAAGAGAGTCAGTGCAATATAATAAGAATTAAATAAGGGGATCAATGTAAATAGTCTGGGAACTGTTCAGCAGTCTTATCAAATCAAATCAAATTTATTTATATAGCCCTTCGTACATCAGCTGATATCTCAAAGTGCTGTACAGAAACCCAGCCTAAAACCCCAAACAGCAAGCAATGCAGGTGGAGAAGCACAGTGGCTAGGAAAAACTCCCTAGAAAGGCCAATACCTAGGAAGAAACCTAGAGAGGAACCAGGCTATGTGGGGTGGCCAGTCCTCTTCTGGCTGTGCCGGGTGGAGATTATAACAGAACATGGTCAAGATGTTCAATGTTCATAAATGACCAGCATGGTCGAATAATAATAAGGCAGAACAGTTGAAACTAGAGCAGCAGCACAGTCAGGTGGAAGTTGAAACTGGAGCAGCAGCATGGCCAGGTAGACTGGGGACAGCAAGGAGTCATCATGTCAGGTAGTCCTGGGGCATGGTCCTAGGGCTCAGGTCAGTTGAAACTGGAACAGCAGCATGGCCAGGTGGACTGGGGACAGCAAGGAGTCATCATGTCAGGTAGTCCTGGGGCATGGTCCTAGGGCTCAGGTCCTCCGAGAGAGAGAAAGAAAGAGAGAAGGAGAGAATTAGAGAACGCACACTTAGATTCACACAGGACACCGAATAGGACAGGAGAAGTACTCCAGATATAACAAACTGACCCCAGCCCCCCGACACATAAACTACTGCAGCATAAATACTGGAGGCTGAGACAGGAGGGGTCAGGTGGCTTGGGGGTAGAAGCTGTTAAGGATCCTTTTGGTCCCAGACTTGGAGTTCCGGTGCCTCTTGCCATGGGGTAGCAGAGAGAACAGTCTATGACTTGCGTGGCTGGGGTCTTTGACAATTTTTGGGGCCTTCCTCTGACACCGCCTGGTATACACTCTTAGAAAAAAACCAGAATGGGTTCCTGTCCCCATAGGAGAAACCTTTGAAGAACTTATTTTGGTTACATGTAGAACCCTTTTGGTTCCAGGTAGAACCCTTTCCACAGGGAGTTCTACATGCAATCCAAATGGGTTCTACCTGGAACCAAAAAGGGTTCTCGTATGGGGACAGTCGCAGAACTTTTGGAGGATCTGAGGAGCCAAGCCAAATCTTTTCAGCTTCCGGAAGGGGAATAGGTGTTGTCGTGCCCTGTTCACGACTGTCTTGGTATGATGGGTCCTTAGTGATGTGGACACAAAGGAACTTGAAGCTCTCGACCTGCTCCACTACAGCCCCTTCGATGTGAATGGGGGCTTACTCTGCCCTTTGTCTTGCTCAGAGGTTGTTGTCCTGGCACCACACTGTCAGGTCTCTGTCAGGTCTCATCGTCGTCGGTGATCAGGCCTACCACCACGGTGTCGTTGGCAAACTTAATGGTGGTGTTGGAGTTGTGTGTGGCCACGCAGTCGTGGATGAACAGAGAGTACAGGAGGGGACTAAGCACGTACCACTGAGGGGCCCCTGTGTTGAGGGTCAGCGTGGCGGATGTGTTGTTGCCTACGCTTACCACCTGGGGTGCGGCCCGTCAGGAAGTCCAAGGTTCTAGTTGCAGAGGGAGGTGTTCAGTCCCAGGGTCTTTAGTTTAGTGATGAGCTTGGAGGGCACTATGGCATTGAACACTGAGCTGTAGTTAATGAACAACATTCTAGGTAGGTGTTCCCTTTGTCCAGGTGGGAAAGGGCCGTGTGGAGTGCAATAGAGATTGCGTCATCTGTGCATCTGTTGGTGAGGTATGCGAGTTGGAGTGGATCCAGGGTGTCTGGGATGAAGGTGTTGATGTGAGCCATGACCAGCCTTTCAAAGCATTTCATGGCTATAGATGTGAGTGCTATGGGGCGGTAGTCATTTAGGCAGGTTACCTTGGCTTTCTTGGGCACAGGGACTATGGTGGTCTGCTTGAAACATGTAGGTATTACAGACTGGGTCAGGGAGAGGTTAAAAATGTCAGTGAAGACACTTGCTAGCTGTTAAGGATTATGCACAAAGATGAACTAAATCATAAAAGAGACTACAGAAATATAAAGTATTCCACCTTTCCCATAATATAACCTATTCGTATTGGTTTACTGCTGTTACAGTTTTTAGCATGTAAGTCTAAGCCTAGAACAAGCAAAAAAAGAGTTGAAGCAGATATCCTTGGAACCCATTTTTATTATCTGTTCGGTTTGGCAACAACTAATATTTCCAGAAACTGGTGTTTGAACGTGTAATCATTTTTTGCCTCCAAGTCAACTCTGGCAGATGTAAAATGTCTCCCTCAGGCCAGTAAATGGCAAGACATGACCCTGCTCTCGGTTAGAAGGTGTGTGGTGTCCACCTTTTATGTTTGGTTTCAGGGACACAATCATGGTACATTTATCCTCTGCCTCACTCAAAAACTGCTGTGTCTTTAGTCAAGTTGTTTTTCTTTCCCTTTTGACCTGCTTGCTCCCCCTTTTCCCTTTCCCCATCTTCCCTTGGTTCTCAGGTGAACAGGCATACAGACAGAAAAAAGCTCTTAAATATCAGTTGTCTCCAGCCAAGCTGCATTCTGCTGTCAGTGTGAGTCCCAGATGGCACCCTATTCTAGCACACGACTTTTGACCAGGGCCCATAGGACTGCACTATAGAGGGAATAGAGTGCCATTTGGGAGGCAGGCAGAGACACCGACATTCAAGACACGCCTCCATTAACCAAACAGTGAACGTGCATCTCTTTCTTTGGCATGTAGCCAACATTTCACATTGATATTTGATACTTTATGCCATAACATAAAATAACTATCTTCAAATGAACATTGTTGTTGTTTCAGGTGCTGACCTTCGATGGAAGGGGAGTGAGTGGCCATAGCAATCACACTGCCATCTACAAGGCTGTCAGGTACGAACGAGACTTTAAACACTGTCCATCATTCTAAGGCTGACACGTGTGTGTCCTTTTAGATTTTATTGTATTTTAAAATGCCGTTTTTGATCCGTTTGTGGAAAGCACGTCGTCCCAAGGGATGTACCCTAGGACACACATATTGTCCACAGATCCAGAACCTGGACAAGAAACCAGCCTTGTAGGCGACATTCCTATACTTCATTATTATAAAACATACATACACCACATACTAAAGATCCCAACCTCCCCACTCCCCTACAAACAAACAAACACAGAAGCATTCAAAAACACACACACACTATTTTGCATGATTCCTCTGTTGCACAGTTGAGAGGGCATCCAAACCCACACTCCACCAATGGATCTGCAGATGGCCCTGCTCTCAGAAACCCACAGGAAATCACGTCCTGAAGAAAGGAGGGTGGAGAACTAGATGAGGAGAGAAGGATCGCTCTGGTCTGGAGAACTGAATAGGACACCAGTCCAACAGTTGCATCAGACTGTTGTGAAATAAAATCAAATTAATGTTTTTGTGTTTTGTCATATCACAGTCTCTCATGATAGACTGGAATAAATGTTTAAAATCGAGGAGCTGGCCTGTGCGCACAAGATATTTGGTTCTGGGTTCCTTCCGAAATTATTGTGATATGTAGCTACACTACAGTGTAGTACAGTGAGTGAACAGAACAGGTGTGTTCATTGACTAGTGCTGCCTGCTTGGTCTCTTCCTCTCTGAGCTAAGCCTCCCTGGCTCTCCTCCAACACCCAGACCTCATCCCTAGTAGGAGAGGATGAGTGTGTTGTGTTGTGTTGTCCAGATCATATCCCATGATTCCCATTAGACTTAAACTCACAAGTGATGCCCCCCATTTTATAAAAATAAAAAGATTGTGCAAGTAAATGTATAAAGCCATCAGTGTTTTGTTACCTTGGTGTAAGTCTGCAGTGAGAGCTTGTACTGAACAGGAAGGAGGAGAAGTGAAATGTCCTCTAGCGTTCAGACCGTGATGAGAGTGTGAGAGGGAGAGTTACTGTAGCGAATGTGGAATGTGACATGGAAGATCCAGAGACCATAATCCACTCATAAGTTATCATGAACCACAATTCATTAGAACACATCAACAGGTTGTTGCAGCTGCTATTACTGTCTCACCATCATCAATAATTGAGGAGACAACTATTCCCTATTGCAAATTATCCTATTCCTAACATTTGACAGGCTACTTTGCTGCCTTGCCGCTTCCCCTTGTGAAGGCTTAAGCTATTCACCTTTTAGCCATTTGAGCTGTAGCCAGAGAAACTGAACCGTTGGCTCTAATATGGCTGGAAGGACCATACTTTGTCCTGAAAAGGTTGTGTGTGGTTCACACCCACAAACTTTTTCACTGTCCTGAACTTTGGCAGTGTAATTAGTTCACTTCCAAATTGTATGTAACTATTTGTCTCATAGGCTTACTTGCAAGAAAATCCTACAGATAGGAAAAGCAAGTCAAAGTTTGTGTGCTTAGGCCTCCAATAACTACTGTGTTGATGTTGTTTTTTTGCTTGTCTCTACCAACAGCTACCTGGCTTCCATTGGCAAAATACCAGATGGCGAGTATTTAACCTTTACATTTTTATTTGGCCAAGCACATCTCAAATACCTATATTTGGATGATCATTATCAGCATGGTAAGGTATTTAGCCTATTATTAATTATACACCTAAAAACATTTGCATCAATTACATGACATGATGGTAAATGGAGTACAAACTGGTACACTTATAAACTCAGGACAAGAAGAGAGAAGTTATCCTAAAGCAGTGTAGTTGGAACTGGAGTCTTGGCAAAGACTGCCATCTAGTGTTGAAATTTGTGTGTGTCACTTGCACTTCTCAGTCAGCTTCGAGGCATTAGGAACACAACAAACTATCAGCCAGTGCTTCACCATTTGTTCCTTTCTCCCAGCTGGATATGAATCTATTCTCATTAACACCCTCCCTCCTCTGTTAGACTTATTTCCTCCAACTCATCATGGCTTTGGCCTTTGTAAGATAGTGGAGCCACATCGTCACAGCTCTGTGTTGCATCCTCAGTCCAGGCCAGGGTCAAACGTTTAAACCCTCTTAATATAGCATCTTGGCAGATCTCTCTCACTCTCCATCTCTCATGTTTTTCTCCCTAGTTAACTCCCTCTGCCTCCCTCCCTGAACTCTGCTGTAAACCTTCCTCTTACATAATATTCAAACCCTTGACCCCTGCTGTCTATATCGCTATTGGTATTTTATTAGGATCCCCATTAGCTGTTGCAAAAGCAGCAGTTACTCTTCCTGGGGTCCACACAAAACATGAAACATAATACAGAACTTCAATAGGCAAGAACAGCTCAAAGACAGAACTACATAAAAATTTAAAAAATGGCACACGTAGCCTACATATCAATGCATACACACAAACTATCTAGGTCAAATAGGGGAGAGGCGTTGTGCTGCGAGGTGTTTCTTTATCTGTTTTTTTAACCAGGTTGACTGTTTATTTGAACAATATGAGATGGAAGGAAGTTCCATGCAATTGGGGCTCTATATAATACTGTACCCTTTCTTGAATTTGTTCTGGATTTGGGGACTGTGAAAAGACCCCTGGTGGCATGTCTGGTGGGATAACTGTGTCAGAGCTGTGTGTAATTTGACGATGCAAACGATTTGGGATTTCAACACAATGTTTCTTTTAAAAAGAAGGGATGCAGTCAGTCTCTCCTCAGCTCTTAGTCAAGAGAGACTGGCACGCATAGTATTTATATCAGCTCTCTGTTTACAATTAAGAGCAAAATCTTGATATTGTAAATGAAGTTACTGTTATACTAGATAATGATATTACTGTGCCCCATCATGGCTCACACTAGACAATATTGCATGTTTTAAGTGACATTGAGGCATTTAGAGTGGCACTGTCTTGATCAAAAGGAGGAAACAAACAAGACCATTTAACACTCTGTACCCTGTCCTACTTTCCTGTGATCTAGAGCAGACAAGAGAGAACACCTTTCTATTACAGTAGGATGTGAGATCAACCTGTTGATTAGATTTCAGCCAGGACCATTTTATCCAGTGATGAGCATCGTTGAGAGAGGGATGGTTCCTATCGCAATAGTTGATTAGCTGTAAACATGCCACACCAAGACCTTACTGTACATGAGTGTGCTATCACATTGGTACTCTGCATTCAGTGTTGAGAGGGAGATAAACCTCAGTGTGATTCTAAAGCCTGTTCACACAGTTGCATACTATAATCCCCTCTCATTTTCACCAGCTTACCCAAAGCCTCTTTTGCCCAATGAACCATTTACTGTAGATATCCAAGTCTCCCAAAAACATGGGGTAATATGACTGTACAAACCCACAGTAACTCTTTGCTAGTAGCTACATTTCCTGTCTGGTCATATTTTCCTCCACTTGAAATATGGCTTGTCTTTCCATTTCTTTGTCTCCAAGACTTTAACACACTAATTATACTACATTTATGTCATGTAACCCTGTAAATGATCTCTGTTTTTCATTGACATTCTGGGTGAGATGTAAATTGCACAAAAGGTACACTAACTAGGCTAGGATTCTCCATTCTCCCACAGACTGCAGTCTCCTCTCTCTGTTGACCATTGGTGTTCTCAGGAAGTACCTCTCCTTCCTGGAGCTGCCTATCAGCTGGCTCCTCCCATCAGATCTCTGCTGCGTCATAGGCTCAAAGGGCTACATTCAAGCTAAGGTGAGCCTGTCATCAGCCTATACTATCAGGCTTGAAATAGACATGTTACGGCAGTTCCACTAACATCTCTTCCCCTATTATTATGGGACAAACGTCGTCAATACATGTAATAGCCTAGTAGATGTATAGTTAGGGTGAGGCATGTATAAAAACAGCATTGGGATTTACACACAGTGAAAGTCCTCGCTCTCTCTTTCTCTATGGAAGTGAAATTAGGTCTCAACACCTGAATTGACTGGTACTGGCACTGTGTACATAGATCAATATTTATAGTGAAATATGCTATATCAGCGTTAGAGAAAATTGTCAGACACCCCTCGCTGGACATCAGACATAAAGATTGATTTGAACTTCTGGAGACATTTGTGTTTTTACCATGCATCAATATTTATAGGGAAATACATTACATGAACGCAGTGCCAGTACCAGTCAATTCACTTTTATTGAGAAAGAGTGAGGACTTAGGGATCACCTTATACACTTGCAGATGTAAATCCCAATGCTATTTTTAAACATGCCTCACTCTGTCTGTAATGACTGATGTCCAGCGAGGGGTGTCTGACAATTTTCTCTACCGCTGATAGATCTTTCTCTAGTCTAATAGACTCTTTATTCACCAGAGGGCCATGCTCTGTCACCGTACCCAGCTCCTGTGGTTTCGTTACCTCTACATTTGGTTTTCACGCTACATGATTATCAATACATTCCAAGTTATTGATCAAGGACCAAAGAATCTGAAGATCTATTAGTGAAAAATTAGGTTCCTGATTAATCTTCTGAGAATACTGTTACTTGGGTTTGTTAATCTTACTGTAATCAGTTTGTGCATCTTTTTATATGTTTTGCCTCATCTGACATATTGATCTCATAGCACTGATATATTCAGACATACCTATTGCTAGCTATTGATTGAATGTAGATATTATATTTTTCTAAATTTTTGTTGTTGAAGGAAATACACTATTAAAGTTTCTCTTCCACTCATTGCCAACATTGTTAGTTGGGAACAGATGACTTATCGTTAATACACTATTTTCAGTTTACTGTAAAAATGTTGACATATACTGATACTGTAAATGAATAGTGAATTTGTCAAATGTAAGTAAAATGTGAATACATAGACATTGATTGTAACCAAACAGGGTAGGTTTGGTCCTTTTTTATTTTTGTAAATTATGTACAAAAGTTAGAACAAATGTTCAAATTGTTAATGAACCAATAAAGTTAATTTGATTTAGAAGAAAAATGTGTCTCAGTTATAATTCAATAAAGGACTGTGTTTGATCTCAGCTACAGTTGAAGTCGGAAGTTTACATGCACTTAGGTTGGAGTCAATCAATCTGGTTTTTTAACCACTCCACAAATTTCTTGTTAACAAACTATAGTTTTGGCAAGTCGGTTAGGACATCTACTTTGTGCATGACACAAGTAATTTTTCCAACAATTGTTTACAGACAGATTATTTCACTTAAGTCACTGTATCACAATTCCTGTGGGTCAGAAGTTTACATACACAAAGTTGACATTGCCTTTAAACAGCTTGGAAAATTCCAGAAAATGTCATCATGGCTTTAGAAGCTTCTAATTGACATCAGTTGAGTCAATTGGTGTACCTGTGGATGTATTTCAAGGCCTACCTTAACTCAGTGCCTCTTTGCTTGACATTATGGGAAAATCAAAAGAAATCCGCGAAGACCTCAGAAAAAAATGTGTAGACCTCCACAAGTCTGGTTCATCCTTGGGAGCAATTCCCAAATGCCTGAAGGTACCACATTCATCTGTACAAACAATAGTACCCAAGTATAAACACCATGGGACCACGCAGCTGTCATACCGCTCAGGAAGGAGACACATTCTGTCTCCTAGAGATGATTGTACTTTTGTGCGAGAAGTGCAAATCAATTTCAGAACAACAGCAAAGGACCTTGTGACAATGCTGGAGGAAACCGGTACAAAAGTATCTATATCCACAGTAAAACGAGTCTTATGTCGACATAACCTGAAAGGCCGCTCAGCAAGGAAGAAGCCACTGCTCCAAAACCGCCATAAAAAAGCCCGACTACGGTTTGCAACTGCACATGGGGACAAATATCGTACTTTTTGGAGAAATGTCCTCTGGTCTGATGAAACAAAAATAGAACTGGTTGGCCATAATGACCTTCGTTATGTTTGGAGGAAAAAGGGGGATGCTTGCAAGCTGAAGAACACCATCCCAGGGTGGGGGGGGGTTCATGTTGTGGGAGTGCTTTGCTGCAGGAGGGACTGGTGCATGTCACAAAATAGATGGCATCGTGAGGAAGGAAAATTATGTGAAGCAATATCTCAAGACATCAGGAAGTTAAAGCTTGGTCGCAAATGGGTCTTCCAAATTAACAATGATCCCAAGCATACTTCCTAAGTTGCTTAAGGACAAAAAAGTCAAGGTATTGGAGTGGCCATCACAAAGCCCTGACCTCAATCCTATAGAAAATTTGTTGGCAGAACTGAAAAGGCGTGTGTGAGCAAATAGGCCTACAAACCTGACTCAGTTACACCAGCTCTGTTAGGAGGAATGGGTCAAAATTCACCCAACTTATTGTGGGAAGCTTGTGGAAGGCTACCCTAAACGTTTGACCCAAGTTCAACAATTTAAAGGCAATGCTACCAAATATTAATTGAGTTATTGTAAACTTCTGACCCACTGGGAATGTGATGAAAGAAATAAAAGCTGAAATAAATCATTGTCTCAACTATTATTCTCACATTTCACATTCTTAAAATAAAGTGGGGATCCTAACTGACCTAAGACAGGGAATTTTTACTAGGATTAAATGTCAGGAATTGTGAAAAACGGAGTTTAAATGTATTTGGCTAAGGTGTATGTAAACTTCCGACTTCAACTGTATGTGTTTCTGCTACAGGCTTGGACAAGTCTCTGATATTCGGGTGGTTTTTCATGGTCTCCTCATACTTCTGTCCACAGAACTTCTCTACTGTCACACTGCGTACAGTACCTGGGTCCAAACAGTGAGGAGCTATGCCTAGGGTGGGAACACACAAACCTTTTTGTTCAGTTTCATGCATGAGAGACACTTCTAACCTATTGCTATCGTCACCGTTTTACCACAAACAACAATACAAGGCATGTTTTAGGTTTACATAATAAGCAAAGGTAAACATGACTGCTACTGTGTTTCTTACTGGTTGTCCTTACCATATCCATCTGGATTGGAACGTGGGGTGAAGAAACTCTGGACTCCACAGGTACTACAAAATGTGTGCTTCCCAATGTGTGTATTAAATGTATATGTGTTAATAATCTCCAAACCCTGAAACAAGAAATTAACCAAATTAACATTCAAACTGACCAACCTGGTAGAGCTATTACCAAACATCACCCTGTACAAATGTTGTATTACCTGTAAAAGGTTAAACTGATTTTCTGGCACAATGAAATGATGGTTTTGCTTCTTGGTGCAGATGCTACAGCTAGATAAAGAAACCAGAATGAGTCATATTGTGATGGACATAGTAAATTATAATTCCGTAATAGAAATATGATTGTAAAATAATCAAAAGACAGTTCATCTACAGAGATTTTGTCATTTGGGCAGGAAGTGAGTAAACATTCGCTGAGCCAGAACAGCCCATAGTTTCTTTTTATTTTTGCTCATTCTCAAACCTGTATCTCCAATTCTCCATCACTATAAATTGGGGCCCCAGATTTGCATTGTTTTCCTTTCTGTTATCCTCCTAAGACCCAGCAATTCATTTTTCCTCTAGTGGACATCAGTTCTTGGTCCTTATCTCCGAGGCCACTGTATTAAGAACTGTTGTCCCTTTGAGAGGACATTCTGGGCTTTTCAATGATATCACGTGTGGGGGTGTGACCTTGACAACCCTATATTCCTGGTTCTTAAAAACAATTGCACATTTTATGGACATTTGAAAATAAGTGTAATTATGAATTGTAATTTTGGTGAGTTGGAAATTCACATTGTTTCTAGAAAATAAATATCTCAGGAATAGTGAAGGGAGATGTAAGGACTGTGTAATCATTTTCTTCACATTAAATAAGAGCGTATTAAGAAATATCCTGTAGTGGACACCTGGATGCAACAACTATGTATTTCACCTACTGTACCCATGTACATTTTTCATATTTATGTCCTAATGACCACTACAGAGGGCAATTTTGCACTTACAATAAAATATTAATATTTTTAGACATGTTTTGTTTTTTCACCCCAAACACTAATGTAAAAATTAAAATAATCCCCAATTTTTTTTGCTGTTGCAGTGAACCGTATCTGTAATGGATCACTGTTGAAATGTTGCAGATCATACTCGCAGTCGAAAACCAGAAGGTCTGGGGAATTCCAGACTTCGAATCTGACAGCCCCACAATGGCATCCGCCTGTGTGCTTCACTCGTTCCACCCTGTGTGAAGCAACACAACACATTTAGACTGTTCATGAGGCATGACAACTTCAATACGAGTTTAAAATTCTGTTCATAGACAAGACATTTTGCTACACACCGTTTTTCCATTGCAACGTTTAATGAAATTGAAAACGAATTCCAGTGTATTCCATTAAATATGTTTTGAAATCGATGATCAGAAATGTCAGCAAGTAAAAATCCCTCAAGCACTACTGTAGTTTGTCGGTTGATATTGCGAGAGAAAGTCCCTTATTGCCTGTGAGCAATATGAGATGGCTCTAAATATGGCTCTGCATTACATTGCCAACTTCTGCTTGAACCATGTTCTACTCCACTCTCACCATGCATGCTGAATCATGCTTTCCCAAAATATTGATACTCTTCTCTTCATTCTTGTCACCAGAGGGCCATGCTCTGTCACCGTAGACCCATTCAACTACTGTGGTTTCACTGCCTCTATCAAAGAGTACCAATATAAAAATGATTTAGCATAATGAACACTTTAAATGAATTGTGAACTTGCAGAAAGAAATACACAGACACTTTAGAGATTGGTTGTGACCAAACAGAGTAGGTTTGGTCTTTTTATTTAAGATTTTTTTGGGAAAGTTGATTTGTATTACTGAGCCAAACAGTTGGCTCAGTAATACAATATGGGGCTGTTTGTTTCTATCTCAGCTGTGTGTGTCTGCAAGAGGCTTGGTTCTATGGCTTGGACATGCCTTTGATAGTCTGGTGGTTCTGCATGCTCTCCTCCCACTTCTTTCCACAGAACTTCTCTACTGTCACACTGCGCACAGTACCTGTGTCCAGACAGTGAGGAGCTACGCCTGGGGAAAAACAAACACACACATACACAAACCAGTCTGTTAACTTTCTTGCATGGGACACATTCCAACAGCCCATCCTCCTTGTTTAACCACAAATATTACATGGCACGTCAGCATAAAGGAAAAGCCAACATGCATGATTGATACTGGTCGTCCTTACCATATCCATCAGGATTGGAGCGTGGGGTGTAGAAACTCTGGACTCCACAGATCCTACAGAATGTGTGCTTGGCAGCGTGTGTATTGAATGTATATGTGGTCAGATGATCCCAACCCTGTAAAACAAGACAATCAACTAAGTTAAATATTCATTAATTGCAGGATTCACTAGCAATTAACCTGAACCATATATAAATATATTTTGAGTGAATCTGTTAGAAACCTCTATACATTGTCCTACCTGTAAAAGGGTAAACTGATTTTTTGGTACAATGAAATGACGGTTCTGCTTCTTGGTGCAAATACTACAACTAGATAATGAAACATGAGTGAGTCATTTTGTCATACTCAATTTTTCCCCCCATTCATTACAAAGTGTGGTGATATTATGTCCAGTTAATAACAATATAACAAACGAAATATCAGTTCCCCATCTTTGTGATTTGAAACGTTTTTTTCTCATTATCAGTCAGACCTGTCCCACTGGGCACAAACGTCAGTTCAACTTCTAGTTATTATTTACATTTGGTTGAGTTGTCAACTACCGTGAATGCAACGTGAAATCAAACAAAAAGGTCACCCTTTCATTGGATTTGGGTTTAAAGGTTGGGAGACGAAATTCTCTTCGTTTTATGACATTTTGCAAATCCACTTGCCGCATTCACATGCTAGTCGGAACTAGGACATGTCCAACTTGCTGTTAGTTGAACGCGGCATGTGTTAACGACAACCAGTTAGCAAGTCGGACATTTCGGTTTCCTAGTTCCGACTAGCACGTGAACAAGGCAACTCAGTTTTCCACATTGATTCAACATTGAATTCTGTCGTTGCAATGACCTGGAAACAACGTTGATTTAAACCGTTTTTGCCCAGTGGGGTATCTATTCCATATATAATAAAAGGAATGCCTATATGTCCAGTGTTTATTAAACCATTCTGTAGTGGATCAATGTGAAAATATTAGATTATGTTTGTGTTAGGTATGTAAAGTTTTAGGCTACTGGAATGTGATAAAGAACCGGCGTACTCGCAATCGAAAACAAGAAGGTCTGGGGAATTCCAGACTTCGAATCTGACAGCCCCACAATGGCATGCGCCTGTGTGCTTCACGTGATCCATTCCCAGTCCCACCCTGTGTAAAGACAACACAACCTATTTAGACTGTTCGTGAGGCATTACTTCATGCTTCTTTTCAAAACTGACAGAGGCTTTTTTTTCGAGGTATACGCACCGTTTTCCCGTGCAACGTTTCAATGGAATCGAAAGCTAATTCCAGTGTATTGCATTCCGTGAAATATTCCACCAACCAAGATAGTGACGCGTCGCTTAACAAGGTTATGTCGCGTTCAAAACAACTGGGAACTCTGGGAAATACGAGATCAAATCATGGCGTCAGTGATCTTCAGGTCGGAAAGTCAGAGCTCTAGAAATAGGCCCGAGTTGGAATTCTGAGTTGGATGACCGGTCAAATCGTTTTTCCCAGTAGGAGCTCGTTTTTACCGAATTCACAGTTGTTTTGAACGCACTGAAGTCGGAGGTCAAAGATTTCCGAGTTACCAGTTCCGAGCTTCCAGTTTTGAACGCGGCATTATTGCGAAACAACTTCCCTTGCTTACGTGGAATCACGTCGAGTCTGCCAGTGTTGCCACCTTCTGTAACTATGTCTCTCCCACATTACATGCTGAATCATGCTGTCCCAAAACACTGATACTGTATCCAAGCTCATTTGTAGCTTGGTAACTAACAGTTGACAGACAAACATTCAAACAAACAAGTTTAATTTAATGATAATTTATGCTATTCACCACAAGATTTGATTGGATTATCTCATGAATAAAGAACAATACATTTCTAATTAATAGGGATGATTACATAATTGAGTAGAGGGTTATAAGAACTATCCAAAAAGGGCTGTGGTTACTATAGTACACAATAAACGTATATCCACGTCTGTCTGTTGTGAGATCCCTAGTCAATCGCTTCTCATATTTTATAAAACTATCATTTACACGAAGCAGTTCTTTACATACAGTACTCAACATAGACGTATGGAACATGTTTTGCATGAAAAATTGTCCTCCCTCCCATAATTACAAACAGCCAGACTGGGTTGCAAAGTACAGCAGGCTTGCACAAACACATTCCAGATAAGCTCAACTAGTCTTGAGGAAAGAGTGACGTGGCGATCATGCGTTGGGATTGAGTCACATGAAGAACCAACAGTCCATAGTGCATGCCGTGTATCCTTATGAGAATACTGTGACTGACCTAAATGACAGACCAGACAAACCAAACCACTCCTTACCCTCAATATACAGTTGGCCAGTTATTGATTCCCTGGAAGGCAGAAGAATATCAAACTTGACCCTCAGCTGCTCAAAACACTGACTGTTCACATTAAATGACAATGCTTGAATTTGATAATGTCACAAATATTATAAGTTAACATGTACTGTATATTCTAGCTAAAGTGTCTAGAAGGTGCTCTGTATGACCATGTCACAGATACCTTCATACTGCCAAATCAGTGTGCCTAAAAATAGCTGATGATAACTGCTTGGTCATTATGACACCAGTCTGTGCCTCTTCTTGAAATAAAACAGAAGGACTATAGCATTTAACCTTTATTTAACTTGGCAAGTAAGTTAAGAAGAAATTCTATTTACAATGACTGCCTACCAAAAGGCAAAAGGCTTCCTGCGGGGACGGTGGCTGGGATTAAAAATAAAAATATAGGACAAAACACACATCACGACAAGAGAGACACCACAACACTACATAAAGAGAGACCTAAGACAACAACATAGCATGGCAGCAACACATGACAACACAGCATGGTAGCAACACAAGATGACAACAACATGGTAGCAACACAACATGTTAGCAGCACAAAACATGATACAAACATTATTGGGTACAGACAACAATACAAAGGCAAGAAGGTAGAGACAACAATACATCAGGTGAAGCAGCCACAACTGACAGTAAGAGTGTCCGTGATTGAGTCTTTGAATTAGGAGATAAAACTGTAAAGTTTTAGTGTTTTTTGCAGCTCGTTCCAGTCGCTATTTGCAGCGAACTGAAAAGAGGAGCGACCCAGGGATGTGTGAGTTTTGGGGACCTTTAACAGAATGTTACTGGCAGAATGGATGTTCTATGT
This sequence comes from Oncorhynchus kisutch, assembly GCF_002021735.2. Lineage (NCBI taxonomy): Eukaryota > Metazoa > Chordata > Actinopteri > Salmoniformes > Salmonidae > Oncorhynchus > Oncorhynchus kisutch. The sequence goes on from NC_034179.2 coordinate 35,385,969, forward strand.
GGAGGATGAGGGCTGCAGTAGATATCTCAGATAGGGGGGAGTGAGGCCTAATGTCATGTCTTGTCATATTATGTCTTGTTCCTGTTCTTTCTCTTCACTCTGTCTCCCTCTGCTGGTCGTATTAGGCTACCTTCTCTTTCTCTCCTCCTCCAGCTGTTCCTCATCTCCTCTAACTACCTCGTTCACCCTTTTCCCACCTGTTCCCTTTTTCCCTCTGATTAGGTCTCTATTTCTCTCTCTGTTCCTGCTTCTTTCCTTGTCAGATTCTCGTTTGAGTTTCTCATGCCAGAACCAAACTATCGTCTTGTTTGCTTCACCCTTGTCCCATCCTGTTGGAATCTGCCTGTTCTTCTGATGCTACGTGTGATCAGGTACCTCTGTCCGCTACGACCCGCGCCTACCCAGAGAGACCAGCAGTCTGTCGCCGCAACCCAGCTATTCTCCTCTGCTGCTAAGAAGGGGACTCTTTAGTAAATATCAGAAGGACTTTCTGTTTCATTTGTCGCCCTCTCTGAGGGTTGTCTATTTTGCCATTTTCTACATCTGAAGAGGATCTATGTCTTCCCTGTGTTTTTACATTAAAGGACTCTGTTTTTGTTAAATCGCTTTTGGGTCCTCACTCAAGTGCACAACAGAAGAATCTGACCAAGAATGGACCCAGCGATTTCGGATCCTTTCCACTCAGCCGTCGAGATCCAGGGAGCGATGCTAGGCAGACACGAGCAGGAATTGTCTGTTGCTCGACATGCCGTTGAGACCCTGACCGCCCAAGTCTCCGACCTCACAAGACAGGTTCACCATCTCCGCCTCGATCCACCGGCCACTTCCAGGGCGTCCGAATCTCCGGAGCCCAGAATCAATAACCCGCCGTGTTACTCTGGGGAGGCCACTGAATGCCGCTCGTTCCTCACCCAGTGTGATATTGTGTTTTCTCTCCAGCCCAACACTTACTCCAGGAGCACAGCTCGTATCGCCTACGTCATATCTCTCCTTACTGGACGGGCTCGTGAGTGGGGCACGGCTATCTGGGAGGTGAGGGCTGAGTGTACTAACCAGTATCAGGACTTTAAGGAGGAGATGATACGGGTTTTTGATCGTTCTGTTTTTGGGGAGGAAGCTTCCAGGGTCCTGGCTTCCCTATGTCAAGGTAATCGATCCATAACAGATTACTCTATTGAGTTTCGCACTCTTGCTGCCTCCAGTGACTGGAACGAGCCAGCTTTGCTCGCTCGTTTTCTGGAGGGTCTCCGCGCTGAGGTAAAGGATGAGATTCTCTCCCGGGAGGTTCCCTCCAGCGTGGATTCCTTGATTGAACTCGCTATTCGCATAGAGCGACGGGTTGATCTTCGTCACCGAGCTCGGGGAAAGGAGCTCGCGTTCTCCGTTGCCCCCCTTTCTGCATCACTACCATCTTCCTCCGCCGGCTCGGGTGCTGAGCCTATGCAGCTGGGGGGTATCCGCATCTCGACTAAGGAGAGAGAACGGAGAATCACCAACCGCCTCTGTCTCTATTGCGGTTCCGCTGGTCATTTTGTCACTTCATGTCCAGTAAAAGCCAGAGCTCATCAGTAAGAGGAGGGCTACTGGTGAGCGCTACTACTCTGGTCTCTCCTTCAAGATCCTGCACTACCTTGTCGGCCCATCTACGCTGGACCGGTTCGTCAGCTTCCTGCAGCGCCTTGATAGACTCTGGGGCGGAGGGCTGCTTTATGGACGAGACCTGGGCTCGGGAACATGACATTCCTCTCAGACAGTTAAAGGAGCCCATGGCCTTGTTCGCTCTGGATGGGAGTCCTCTCCCCGGGATTCAGCGTGAAACGCTACCTTTAACCCTCACTGTCTCTGGTAATCATAGCGAAACCATTTCTTTTTTAATTTTTCGTTCACCTTTTACACCTGTTGTTTTGGGTCATCCCTGGCTAGTTTGTCATAATCCTTCTATTAATTGGTCTAGTAATTCTATCCTCTCCTGGAACGTCTCTTGTCATGTGAAATGTTTAATGTCTGCTATCCCTCCTGTTTCCTCTGTCTCTTCTTCACAGGAGGAGCCTGGTGATTTGACGAGGGTGCCGGAGGAATATCACGATCTGCGCACGGTGTTCAGTCGGTCCAGGGCCACCTCTCTTCCTCCGCACCGGTCGTATGATTGTAGTATTGATCTCCTTCCAGGGAACCCCCCCCCCCCCCCGGGGTAGACTATACTCTTTGTCGGCTCCCGAACGTAAGGCTCTCGAAGATTATTTGTCTGTAGCTCTCGACGCCGGTACCATAGTCCCCTCCTCCTCTCCCGCCGGAGCGGGGTTTTTTTTTGTTAAGAAGGACGGGTCCCTGCGCCCCTGCATAGATTATCGAGGGCTGAATGACATAACAGTTAAGAATCGTTATCCGCTTCCTCTTATGTCTTCAGCCTTCGAGATCCTGCCGGGAGCCAGGTTTTTCACGAAGTTGGACCTTCGTAACGCTTACCATCTCGTGCGCGTCAGGGAGGGGGACGAGTGGAAAACGGCGTTTAACACTCCGTTAGGGCACTTTGAATACCGGGTTCTTCCTTTCGGCCTCGCAAACGCTCCAGCTGTCTTTCAGGCATTAGTTAATGACGTCCTGAGAGACATGCTGAACATCTTTGTTTTCGTCTACCTTGACGATATCCTGATTTATTTATTTTTTTTCACCGTCACTCCAGATTCATGTTCAGCACGTTCGACGTGTCCTCCAGCGCCTTTTAGAGAATTGTCTTTATGTGAAGGCTGAGAAGTGCACTTTTCATGCCTCCTCCGTCACATTTCTCGGTTCTGTTATTTCCGCTGAAGGCATTAAGATGGATCCCGCTAAGGTCCAAGCTGTCATTGATTGGCCCGTTCCTAAGTCACGCGTCGAGCTGCAGCGCTTTCTCGGCTTCGCGAATTTCTATCGTCGTTTCATCCGTAATTTCGGTCAGGTGGCAGCTCCCCTCACAGCCCTTACTTCTGTCAAGACGTGCTTTAAGTGGTCCGATTCCGCCCAGGGAGCTTTTGATCTTCTCAAGAATCGCTTTACATCCGCACCTATCCTTGTTACACCTGACGTCTCTAGACAGTTCGTTGTCGAGGTTGACGCGTCAGAGGTGGGCGTGGGAGCCATTCTTTCTCAGCGCTCCCTCTCTGACGACAAGGTCCACCCTTGCGCGTATTTTTCTCATCGCCTGTCGCCGTCGGAACGTAACTATGATGTGGGAAACCGCGAACTGCTCGCCATCCGCTTAGCCCTAGGCGAATGGCGACAGTGGTTGGAGGGGGCGACCGTTCCTTTTGTCGTTTGGACTGACCATAGGAACCTTGAGTACATCCGTTCTGCCAAACGACTTAATGCACGTCAGGCTCGTTGGGCGCTGTTTTTCGCTCGTTTCGAGTTCGTAATTTCTTATCGTCCGGGCTCTAAGAACACCAAGCCTGATGCTTTATCTCGTCTCTTCAGTTCTTCAGTAGTCTCCACCGACCCCGAGGGGATTCTCCCTGAGGGGCGTGTTGTCGGGTTGACTGTCTGGGGAATTGAGAGGCAGGTAAAGCAAGCACTCACTCACACTCCGTCGCCGTGCGCTTGTCCTAGGAACCTTCTTTTCGTTCCCGTTCCTACTCGTCTGGCCGTTCTTCAGTGGGCTCACTCTGCCAAGTTAGCCGGCCACCCCGGCGTTCGGGGTACGCTTGCTTCCATTCGCCAGCGTTTTTGGTGGCCCACTCGGGAGCGTGACACGCGTCGTTTCGTGGCTGCTTGTTCGGTCTGCGCGCAGACTAAGTCCGGTAACTCCCCTCCTGCCGGCCGTCTCAGACCGCTTCCCATTCCCTCTCGACCGTGGTCTCACATCGCCTTAGATTTTATCACCGGACTGCCTTCGTCAGCGGGGAAGACTGTTATTCTTACGGTTGTCGATAGGTTCTCTAAGGCGGCTCATTTTATTCCCCTCGCTAAGCTCCCTTCTGCTAAAGAAACGGCACAAATCATCATCGAGAATGTTTTCAGAATTCATGGCCTTCCGTCAGACGTCGTTTCGGACAGGGGTCCGCAATTCACGTCTCAATTTTGGAGGGAGTTTTGCCGATTGATTGGAGCTTCCGTCAGTCTCTCTTCCGGCTTTCACCCTCAGTCTAACGGTCAAGCAGAACGGGCCAATCAGACTATTGGTCGCATCTTACGCAGTCTTTCTTTTCGTAACCCTGCGTCTTGGTCAGAACAGCTCCCCTGGGCAGAATACGCCCACAACTCGCTTCCTTCGTCTGCGACCGGTCTATCTCCTTTTCAGAGTAGCCTCGGGTACCAGCCTCCGCTGTTCTCGTCTCAGCTCGCCGAGTCCTGCGTCCCCTCCGCTCAGGCTTTTGTCCAACGTTGTGAGCGCACTTGGAAGAGGGTCAGGTCTGCACTTTGCCGTTATAGGGCGCAGACTGTGAGAGCCGCTAATAAGCGTAGAACTAAGAGTCCTAGATATTGTCGCGGTCAGAGAGTATGGCTCTCCACTCAAAACCTTCCCCTTAAGACAGCTTCTCGCAAGTTGACCCCGCGGTTCATTGGTCCGTTCCGTATTTCTCAGATCATTAATCCTGTCGCAGTGCGACTTCTTCTCCCGCGATATCTTCGTCGCGTCCACCCGGTCTTCCATGTCTCCTGTGTTAAGCCCGTTCTTCGCACCCCCGCTCGTCTCCCCCGACCCCCACCCCCCCCATCCTTGTCGAGGGCGCACCTATCTACAGGGTCCGTAAGATTTTGGACATGCGTCCTCGGGGCCGTGGTCATCAGTACCTAGTAGATTGGGAGGGGTACGGTCCTGAGGAAAGGAGTTGGGTTCCCTCTCGGGACGTGCTGGACCGTTCGCTGATCGATGATTTCCTCCGTTGCCGCCAGGTTTCCTCCTCGAGTGCGCCAGGAGGCGCTCGGTGAGTGGGGGGGTACTGTCATGTCTTGTCATATTATGTCTTGTTCCTGTTCTTTCTCTTCACTCTGTCTCCCTCTGCTGGTCGTATTAGGCTACCTTCTCTTTCTCTCCTCCTCCAGCTGTTCCTCATCTCCTCTAACTACCTCGTTCACCCTTTTCCCACCTGTTCCCTTTTTCCCTCTGATTAGGTCTCTATTTCTCTCTCTGTTCCTGCTTCTTTCCTTGTCAGATTCTCGTTTGAGTTTCTCATGCCAGAACCAAACTATCGTCTTGTTTGCTTCACCCTTGTCCCATCCTGTTGGAATCTGCCTGTTCTTCTGATGCTACGTGTGATCAGGTACCTCTGTCCGCTACGACCCGCGCCTACCCAGAGAGACCAGCAGTCTGTCGCCGCAACCCAGCTATTCTCCTCTGCTGCTAAGAAGGGGACTCTTTAGTAAATATCAGAAGGACTTTCTGTTTCATTTGTCGCCCTCTCTGAGGGTTGTCTATTTTGCCATTTTCTACATCTGAAGAGGATCTATGTCTTCCCTGTGTTTTTACATTAAAGGACTCTGTTTTTGTTAAATCGCTTTTGGGTCCTCACTCAAGTGCACAACACCTAAGAGGATTTTATAAATGAGCATCAACCAGTGGGTCTTGCGACAGGTATACAGAGATTACTTTTACTTTACAGAGGAGTATAGAGTGCAGGGCTGTGTCCTATAAGGAGCATTGGTGGCAAATCTGATGGCCGAATAATAAAGAACATCTAGCCGCTACAGGAACAACGTGTTAAATAATGTATTAAAAGAAAAGTCTGTGATGGTTATGGAAAATAATTCACAAACTACATCAAGAGTGTAATATCAATCCAAACCAGATTGCTATTGGGCCAGGATGGTAAAGATTACAACTGGGTTGATATGTATCTCACCCTGAATCAGGAGTCAAAGGAGTTGCTCAAAGATTAAACAATGTAATTAATTTTGATGAGTGACACCGTGTATTTTTTTTAAACATTTATTTGGCAGCACTTAATTGTGTTCTCTTACCAAGAAACCTGTATTTACCATGAGGGTTGTTCAGTTTGTACAACGCTATGACTAGCCTATCCATTACAATCCTGAAGTTGGTTACTCTGAAAATACTTATTCCCTTCAAACCTGTACGTTTCTTTTTTAATCATTCTGCTTTGTCTCTAGATATCTCATTCATTTCTCTAGGCAGGGCAGGAAAGGTAGAGAGCCTTACTGGCAGTTAGTCCATGAGCCAGGGCCCAGGGAGGTTGGTTGGGCTCACTTGGGCTGACAATGTCTCATAGTGATTTTCTTGAAGGTCTGCAGTATGTCCCTAAGAGTTGGAAAATGTGTTATACCAGTACAGCAATTGTGTTATCAGTCTTTCTTCCATCCCATGCATTTTTCCCATAGGGATTTTACCTCATGACAAACAATGTCAGTATACAACAAGTTATTGCTCACATATACCCTTTAATCAAAAAAGGAAACCCTGATACATTTTAATCTTTGTTTGCAAGTGGTTCTGAAGGGTCATGAAATTACCTTTCAAATTATATATATCACCAATTTTGAAGTACCAGCAACAACAATTGTTAAAAAATAGCCCATATTGTGCCATTGACATTAGAATGTTGGAAGCTTAGCCATAGAATCCCATGTAGTGGGGAAGCTATGTTTTTGGGTTGTAACTTTAGTGATAGAGGCACCACATTTCACACACGTAGCTAGAACTGTAGTGCGTCTTTGTGTAGCTGGTGAGGTCAGGCGCAGGACAGCAGATATGAGTAATGAAAGCAATTTTACTCAATAATAAAACAATACGTGTCGTGTAAATACAAGGCCACAAATACGGACCACAATACAATAAACAATTATTCACAAACAAACATGGGGGAACAGAGGGTTAAATAATGAACAAGTAATTGGGGAATTGAAACCAGGTGTGTAAGACAAAGACAAAACAAATGGAAAATGAAAAGTGGCTCGGCGATGGCTAGAAGGCAGGTGACATTGACCGCCGAACGCCGCCCGAACAAGGAGAGGGACCGACTTCGGCGGAAGTCGTGACAAGAACAGGGTTTGCCTCTTGGTGGCCATCACAAGATTCATGTATTAATCCCACAGAAGGCTTTTTCCAATATGGCCGCTAAACAACTCAATGGTTGGATCGATTTCGCATAACCATACCTGTATGAAATATAATTGAATAATTTCTGAATATGTTTCATCCTTAATTGCAATACTTAATCTTCAAACATGTCAAATTGATTTATACATGTAAATAGTCAGGGATGTGGGCTGATTAACATGATAAAAAATGTTATCCTTTAACTCCTTTCACTATAAGGGCTATAAACCTGTCCCGTACATTCCATTACAATGTAGTAAAATTAATTGTTCAACCTGTTGAGGCCAATTATATAACTTTTAGTATTCTAGTAACAGACCAATCTGCTATGGGCCAATAGTAAGAATACATCTTAATTAAGACTAGCTATGTGTAATAGTTTGCTGCTCTCATCATCAAGATATTTGTTTAAAACCTATTGGCATCCTTATGGAGTTTCTAGTCCTCTGTTTTATGAAAACTTTTAACAGGATCAAATCAAATCAAATTGTATTAGTCACATGCGCCGAATACAACAGGTGTAGACCTTACAGTGAAATGCTTACTTATGACCTCCTAACCAACAATTCAGTTTAAAAAAATACAGATAAGAATAAGAGATAAAAGTAAAAAGTAATTAAAGAGCAGCAGTAAAAATAACAAAAGCAAGACTATATACAGGGGGGGTACCGATACAGAGTCAATGTGCGGGGGCACCGGTTGGTTGAGGTAGTATGTACATGTAGGTAGAGTTATTAAAGTGACTATGCATTGTCATGGTGTAGAGAGAGGGTGTGGGGGTGGGGGGCACTGCAAATAGTCTGGGTAGCCATTTGACTAGATGTTCAGGAGTCTTATGGCTTGGGGGTAGAAGCTGTTTAGAAGTCTCTTGGACCGAGACTTGGCACTCCGCTACCGCTTGCCGTGCGGTAGCAGAGAGAACAGTCTATGACTGGGGTGGCTGGAGTTTTTGGAAATGTTTAGTGCCTTCCTCTGACATCGCCTGGTATAGAGGTCCTGGATGGCAGGAAGCTTGGCCCCGGTGATGTACTGGGCTGTTTGCACTACCATCTGTAGTGCCTTGCGGTCGGAGGCCGAGCAGTTGCCATGCCAGGCAGTGATGCAACCAGTCAGGATGCTCTAGATGGTGCAGCTGTAGAACCTTTTGAGGATCTGAGGACCCATGCCAAATCTTTTCAGTCTCCTGAGGTGTATAGATTTTGTCGTGCCCTCTTCACAACTGTCTTGGTGTGCTTGGACCATGTTAGTTTGTTGGTGATGTGGACACCAAGGAACTTGAAGCTATTGTATTGTAATTAATATTGCAATTATTGATCATGACATTTTCAGAAATCAGTGATTCAGACAACTTTTGGGGCACATTACCACAATTCTGTGAATCATTTAACATCTTTATACCTGTCACACATTCATACTACAATTATATTTCATACAGGTATGGTCATGCAAAATGTATCCAATGAGACCCCATTGAGTTGTTAAAAGGCTTTTGTGGGGTTAATACGTGAATCCTGTCATGGCCCTGTATCTACAAATCTTTTTCAAACCTGTCTATATGGTGCCTCTATCACCAAAGTTACAATCCAAAAACATAGCTGCCCCACTATATGGAATTCTATGGCTAAGCTTCCAATATTCTCATGTGAATGGCACAATATGGGCTATTTTGAAACAATAGTTGTAGCTGGTGTTTTCTTAGTTGTCTTTATTATATATCATTTGAAAGGTAATTTCACGACCTTTCAGAACCCCTTGTCAAACAAATATTAAAATGTATCAGTTTCCTTTTTTAAGCGATTTATACAGGTCATTCTGACATGTACCCTAGAGGGTCTGTTGACCTGAACATTCCAAAAAAGGTATCTGATGGATAGCTGTGTATTTAAGCTTTTCAATTATATATGATTAAAGGGTATATGTGAGCAATAACTTTGTATACTGACATTGTTTGCCATAGGGTCAAATCCCTATAGGAAAAATGAATGGGATGGAGGGATGAAACCACAGCACACACATCCCTGGGTCGCTCCTCTTTTCAGTTCGCTGCAGCTAGCGAATGGAATGAGCTGCAAAAAACACTAAAACGGGACAGTTTTATCTCCATCTCTTCATTCATGGACACTCTTACTGACAGTTGTGGCTGTTTCGCGTGATGTATTGTTGTCTCTACCTTCTTGCCTTTGTGCTGTTGTCTGTACCCAATAAGGTTTGTACCATGTTTTGTGCTGCTACCATCAAATCAAATCAAATGTATTTATATAGCCCTTCTTATATCAGCTGATATCTCAAAGTGCTGTACAGAAACCCAGGCTAAAACCCCAAACAGCAAGCATTGCAGGTGTAGAAGCACGGTGGCTAGGAAAAACTCCCTAGAAAGGCCAAAACCTAGGAAGAAATCGACCCAGACAGGAAGATCACGTCAGTGACTCAACCCACTCAAGTGACGCACCCCTTCTAGGGACGGCATGGAAGAGCACCAGTAAACCAGCAGCTACCATGTTGTTGTCATGTTGTGTTGCTACCATGCTGTGTTGTCATGAGTTGCTGCCATGTTGTTGTCTTAGGTCTCTCTTTATGTAGTGTTGTGGTGTCTCTCTTGTCGTGATGTGTGTTTTGTCCTATATATGTTTTTTTTGTCCCAGTCCCCATCCCCGCAGGAGGCTTTTTGCCTTTTGGTAGGTCGTCATTGTAAATAAGAATTTGTTCTTAACTGACTCGCCAAGTTAAATAAAGGTTAAATAAAAAATGTATGAAAGAAAGAGTGATAACATAGCGAAAGCTACCATTGCTGCACTGCTATCACACATTTTCCAACTCAAGGGACATAGACCTTCAAGAAAATCACTGTGAAACATTTTAGGCCCAAGTGAGCCCGACTGCCCAAATTTGGGGGTCTGGCTCATGGACGAAGTAGTGTCAGCTTTTTCAGCCTGGCCTACTTTACATGTGCAGACAAAGCAGCTGGAAGCATATGTTGGGAAACATGTTCCCATCTGCTGGAGGCTGGACCTCATGCTGCATGTTTCTGCTCTATATTAAGACGTATGTTGGATGAAAAGGTCTGCTACTGGTTGCTTTTTTAGGATTGGGAAATGCCATGACATTTGCTCTTTATGTATTATGTTTACAGAAACAAATGCGAACAACTGACAAATAGTGGTATTTGACAGGTTGTGCCATATAGCTTTAACGAAGGGATTGTCTTGGTATTGATACAGTGTGAGTAGGCCTATATCAATAGGAGGATATGAGACAGACAGTACATATTGTCTAAAAAGTTTCCATTGTTTTATCAATAATCCCCCAACACTGAACAGGGAAAATACTAATTTTAGCCTCAAACTGTTTTTACAGTTGATCGGAAATGACACAAAACATTTTGTTTTTCATATCAGTGTTGTTTGGAAAGTTCATGGTACCGTCAGACAAGTTTGAAAACATTCACATTCCAACGCAGCGAGACATTAGCATCCACCAATCGTTATTCAGACAAACAAGCGTCCAATCACAGATTCGGAGGATGGGTTCTTCACGTGGATCGTTCCAGCAATTTCTAGAGAAATCTCAGCACACAGCAGATAAATGTGACTCCGCCGCGAGTAAATGTTTTTAAATCACCTTGTCCTAATCGAGAATTTGTATATGTGTTATAATATGAATATTTATTGCAATCGAAATTGTTTAATGCAATGTAAATCGTAAATGTACAGGTTAAAGAACGGACTATGTTTTCAATAGCGGATGGATATTGTCACATGACGCTTTCTACGTCACAACGTTTTCTTTGTATAAATACAATACATGAAATATATTGAACGTAGAAGCGAGAAGAAATTATTAAAGAGCATTTCGTGGAGTTTTCTTTGAGGTCAATCGTGAGTACACTGATTTGATATGTCTAAGTTTAGCGTAAAAAAAAAAATACAGATAGTATTTTGTTAGCTAACTAATGGGCTGGATTTACTTGCTTTTTTTTTATGAGTAAGGCACAACAAAAAACATATTGTGAGGGAAGAGCGAAACACGGTTGTTCAACACCATTCCGGTAACGTTAGAACAACCGTGTTTCGCTCTAACCTCACAAAATATTTAATTTGTGCCTTGTACAAGTGAAAGTTTTCGGGTAATGTTTCTACCTGGAAGTTTGTTAGCCGTCGCTAACAAACTTGTTAGTTTTCTCCCCCATTTTTATGCTGCTTCGCTAGCCAGGTGAACAAAGGGCACACTAGTTAGTTAGTGGGGGGGGGGGGGGGGGGGGGGGGGGGGGGGGGGGGGGGGGGGGGGGGGGGGGGGGGGAGATGGCGTCGGTATGGAATCCAAACGGTTAGCGTTACGCCACAGATATTTCACCGGATGTATAAATGTGACGCATCCAAGCCCAGTGGGAGAAGATGTATTTTGGCCTACATTTTACACGTTCTCATCGACGAAACATTTTATCTTAAAGTTCTGTTCCAGAAGCTAAAATCTGTTATGAACAGCGTTGACTACCGTTTTTTTCTATAGCTTTTACCGTGTAAAAGTCTTAAATCACGTTTAGGAGTGCAAAGGCGAATTGAGTTACTACACTGATATATGCAAATGCATGCACCTAATAGGATCTAGCTAGCTCATGCTTGGCTCTGCCCACTTGAATAATTTGTCCCACTTGGAAACTACAGGCTGTGGTATCTTGGTTTAGTTGTAATACAAATGTTGGTTACAGTCCCAACAAATTTGCGCTTGCATAATGGCAAATACATGAAATGAAAAGTTATTGGCACCAGAATAACAAGTTTGAGGTGTTACTTCACTTTGTGTTAACAATGGACATTAGTATTGAGTGGTACACTAATTCAATAGGGACATATAATTTGCATTATTGTTATGATTAACTGATTTTTCACTCTATTTCAGGTGCAAAGATGCAGATCTTCGTGAAGACCCTGACAGGCAAGACCATCACCCTTGAGGTTGAGCCAAGCGACACCATTGAGAACGTGAAGGCCAAGATCCAGGACAAGGAGGGCATCCCCCCAGACCAGCAGAGGCTGATCTTTGCCGGCAAGCAGCTAGAAGATGGCCGCACCCTCTCAGACTACAACATCCAGAAAGAATCCACCCTCCATCTTGTGCTGCGTCTCAGGGGAGGCATGCAGATCTTTGTCAAAACCCTGACAGGCAAGACCATCACCCTCGAGGTTGAGCCAAGCGACACCATTGAGAACGTGAAGGCCAAGATCCAGGACAAGGAGGGCATCCCCCCAGACCAGCAGAGGCTGATCTTTGCCGGCAAGCAGCTAGAAGATGGCCGCACCCTCTCAGACTACAACATCCAGAAAGAATCCACCCTCCATCTTGTGCTGCGTCTCAGGGGAGGCATGCAGATCTTTGTCAAAACCCTGACAGGCAAGACCATCACCCTCGAGGTTGAGCCAAGCGACACCATTGAGAACGTGAAGGCAAAGATCCAGGACAAGGAGGGCATCCCCCCAGACCAGCAGAGGCTGATCTTTGCCGGCAAGCAGCTAGAAGATGGCCGCACCCTCTCAGACTACAACATCCAGAAAGAATCCACCCTCCATCTTGTGCTGCGTCTCAGGGGAGGCATGCAGATCTTTGTCAAAACCCTGACAGGCAAGACCATCACCCTCGAGGTTGAGCCAAGCGACACCATTGAGAACGTGAAGGCCAAGATCCAGGACAAGGAGGGCATCCCCCCAGACCAGCAGAGGCTGATCTTTGCCGGCAAGCAGCTAGAAGATGGCCGCACCCTCTCAGACTACAACATCCAGAAAGAATCCACCCTCCATCTTGTGCTGCGTCTCAGGGGAGGCATGCAGATCTTTGTCAAAACTCTGACAGGCAAGACCATCACCCTCGAGGTTGAGCCAAGCGACACCATTGAGAACGTGAAGGCAAAGATCCAGGACAAGGAGGGCATCCCCCCAGACCAGCAGAGGCTGATCTTTGCCGGCAAGCAGCTAGAAGATGGCCGCACCCTCTCAGACTACAACATCCAGAAAGAATCCACCCTCCATCTTGTGCTGCGTCTCAGGGGAGGCATGCAGATCTTTGTCAAAACCCTGACAGGCAAGACCATCACCCTCGAGGTTGAGCCAAGCGACACCATTGAGAACGTGAAGGCCAAGATCCAGGACAAGGAGGGCATCCCCCCAGACCAGCAGAGGCTGATCTTTGCCGGCAAGCAGCTAGAAGATGGCCGCACCCTCTCAGACTACAACATCCAGAAAGAATCCACCCTCCATCTTGTGCTGCGTCTCAGGGGAGGCATGCAGATCTTTGTCAAAACTCTGACAGGCAAGACCATCACCCTCGAGGTTGAGCCAAGCGACACCATTGAGAACGTGAAGGCAAAGATCCAGGACAAGGAGGGCATCCCCCCAGACCAGCAGAGGCTGATCTTTGCCGGCAAGCAGCTAGAAGATGGCCGCACCCTCTCAGACTACAACATCCAGAAAGAATCCACCCTCCATCTTGTGCTGCGTCTCAGGGGAGGCATGCAGATCTTTGTCAAAACCCTGACAGGCAAGACCATCACCCTTGAGGTTGAGCCAAGCGACACCATTGAGAACGTGAAGGCCAAGATCCAGGACAAGGAGGGCATCCCCCCAGACCAGCAGAGGCTGATCTTTGCCGGCAAGCAGCTAGAAGATGGCCGCACCCTCTCAGACTACAACATTCAGAAAGAATCCACCCTCCATCTTGTGCTGCGTCTCAGGGGAGGACCTTAAGTTTCCCCTGCTTTTTTCAAAAGTGACCAAATATATTTTAATTCTTGAAGCCATAAAGGCAAAATAAAGGCATTTAGTTTATTTTGTCTTCAGTTTCCTTTCATAGCTTTGAGATGTTATTATACGAACAATAATGCAACGTATCTTCAATTGATTACATGAGGTGTGTTAAACATGGTATATTGTCACACTTGTAATGAAACAATGCTATTTAATGAAACCTTTTTTATATATATATATGCTAAATCCTTTGAGTTATTACTTCACACTGGTTTAAAGCTGGAGATTCAACTGCTTTGATTGGTTTCATTGTAATTAAATTAGACTTAATTTAGGGTACCATGGTTACTGACAATATATAACTTACTCAGCCCACCAAAGGGCAATATGTGGCTAGTTACAATAAGATTCTGTGACGAGACAGCTGGTCTACATGGCTGTGAATAACTGCCGTATTCCTAGCCTCCCATTTCACAAATTGTCCTCTACAACAAGCTAGGGGAATTGCCTACAATGGCAAGACAGATCACTTTGGGTAGTATGCTATCAGTTAGAAATGTACTATTTAACACTTTCAAATGAGAATATGGCAAATTATTGCTTACCAGTTTTTATATACAAAAAAATGATTGTGTAGGTCCAGTAGTTAGCTGCATGGCAAAATAGCTGCTGAATACTACTACGATTTGAATTTAGTTACACTACCACCAAGCTACTGCAAAATGTAGTTCTGTACCTGAATTCCTATTAATGAGCCTTTGCTGCCCCCTGTTGACAAAAGCTAAAAACAAACTGGCAGCTGTACGGAAAAAGTTTTCAGCCCACTGATGGTTGAACAAGTAAAAGTACATTTAACTTAATAGAAAATTACTCAACTGAAAGTCACCCAGTAAAACACTATAGAGTAAAAGTATCCATTTGAATGTACTCAAGTAGCCTAACAATGGTGGGAAAAGGACTCAATTGCCATACTTGAGTAAAAGTAAATGCTATACATATAATTGCCAGGCAGCACAATTACATTTTATTTGCTGACAGCCAGGGGCACACAGCCTGCTTGCTGTCTCTGTTCAACTATTACTGTGCATTTCACTCCTTGCAACTTATGTCACTTTACCAGCAATCACATTCTAACATTAGGCATTCTGACATACATTTCATTGTAAACATAAACATTGGGCGTGAGTGGGGGGAGAACAAAGCATTCCCGTTTATTGCCTATGTGATCACATCACACCAAAGAAGCTCACGACATTCAAACTTCCCGCCAGTTCATCGTGAACACTAGCCTATTTTTTTTATCCAGCGAGCAAGAGCATGTTTTTTTTTGTATTTGTGTTAATAATTTAAAAAAAATATATATATACATTTTTTTTTTCAAAGAGCAAGGTGCTTCTTTCCTCGATTTTTTAAAACTGAAAGGCCAGTGGAGAAGCTAGCGGAAGGGAACAGTGAAGACTAAATTCGAATGTTGTTCATAGGCTGGGGCTATTAATCCACCATTCGTATGCTAGCCTATATATTAGGCATAGCCTACTTGTGAATTTAGGCGACCAACACCTGTGCTGGAAGTAGTTTGTCCCAGGAGGGTGCTGGATTATTTATTATTATTTGCAGACATCTACAGTGCCTCTGGAAAGTATTCAGTCCCCTGGACTTTTTTTCCACATTTTGTTACATTACAGCCTTATTCTAAAATTTATGAAATAAGTATCCCATAATGACAAAGTGAAAACAGTAATTGACAAAAAAAAACAGAAATGCCTTATTTACGTAAGTATTCAGACCCTTTGCTATGAGACTTGAAATTGAGCTCAGATGCATCCTGTTTCCATTGATCATCCTTGAGATGTTTCTACAACTTAATTGGAGTCCACCTGTGGTAAATTCAATTGATTGGACATGATTTGGAAAGGCACACACCTGTCTATATAAGGTCTCAGTTGACAGTGCATGTCAGAGCAAAAACCAAGCCATGAGATCGAAGGAATTGTCCATAGAGCCCCGAGACAGCATTGTGTCGAGTCACAAAGGAAGGGGGAAAGGTACCAAAAATGTCTGCAGCATTGAAGGTCCCCAAGAACACAGTGGCCTCCATCATTCTTAAATAGAAGAAGTTTGGAACCACCAAGTCTCTTCCTAGAGCTGGCCACTCGGCCAAACTGAGCAATCGGGAGAGGAGGGACCAAGAACCCGATGGTCACTCTGACAGAGCTCCAGAGTTCCTCTGTGGAGACGGGAGAACCTTCCAGCAGGACAACCATCTCTGCAGCGCTCCATCAATCAGGCCTTTATGGTAGTGTGGCCAGACAGAAGCTACTCCTCAGTAAAAGGCACATGACAGCCCTCTTGGACTTTGCCAAAAGGCACCTAAAGACTCTCAGACCATGAGAAACAAGATTCTCTGGTCTGATGAAACCAAGATTGAACTATTGGCCTGAATACCAAGCGTCACATCTGGAGGAAACCTGGCACCATCCCTATGGTGAAACTATATGACATAAAATGCTGTGTAAAATAGCTAAAAGGCTATAAAGTAACATTAACTGTAAAGCTATCAGTCCCTATTGGAAACTTTTAGAACTGCAATTAAGTTACGTTATCTTTATAATGTATTTTACCTCAGACAATCTGCTAGTGAAGTTGCTAGCTAGCAAGTTAGCATAAACTAGTGCTAACTGGGATAGTCATTGTCTAAATGACAGGTAGAAACACATAACATTACTAAAAAATATCAAAAACTTTCTCTTTAAACAGGTGGATTATTTATTTTAAGGTATTTTAAAAACAACAATTATAGATCTGACTTCATTGGACTATATCTACAACTTTTTCACATTTTCTAAGAATTTGATCAATTTACCACAAAATCGAAATGTTGAAATATCTCCAAAAGTTGTGATGACACATCCGTTTTGCACCAAAGCCCCATATACCACCCACCACTGCGACCTGTATGTTCTCGTCGGCTGGCTCTCACTACATATTCGTCGCAGACCCACTGGCTCCAGGTCATCTATAAGTCTTTGCTAGGTAAAGCTCTGCCTTATTCTCAGCTCACTGGTCACCATAACACCCACCCGTAGCACACACTCCAGCAGGTATATCTCACTGGTCATCCCCAAAGCCAACAGCTCTTTGGCCGCCTTTCCTTCCAGTTCTCTGCTGCCAATGACTGGAACGAATTGCAAAAATTGCTGAAGTTGGAGACATATCTCCCTCACTAACTTTAAGCATCAGCTATCTGAGCAGCTTACCGATCGCTGCAGCTGTACACAGCCCATCTGTAAATAGCCCATTAAACTACCTACCTCCTCCCCATATTGTTTTAATTTACTTTCTTTTTGCTCTTTTGCACACCAATATTTCTACTTGCACATCATTATCTGCACATCTATCACTCCAGTGTTAATTTGCTAAATTGTAATTACTTCGCTACTATGGTCTATTTATTGCCTTACCTCCTTACTCCCTTTCCACACATTGTATATAGATTTTTCTATTGTGTTAATGACTGAACTTTTGTTTATTCCATGTGTAACTCTGTGTTGTTGCTTTTTGTCTCACTGCTTTGCTTTATCTTGGCCAGGTCGCAATTGTAAATGAGAATTTGTTCTCAACTGGCCTACCTGGTTAAATAAAGGTGAAATTAAAAAAATTCAAACACAGGACATTTTTTGTTGAGCAAGAGCAGTGGCAGCCAGGGAAAGTGTTGGGGAAATTTGGTGACATCTTGTGGTCTTAATGACATCTTCTGGTCTTAATGTGCATTACAAGTCATTGAAATTACTTGGAAACAACGTTGATTCAACCAGTGTGTGCCCAGTGGGTTCTCACAAGGGAATGACCATAGCAGGTTGCAAAGGTATTGTTTATTATTGTTCTTAAAATTATATACGGAAAATATGAATATTGTTTCCAACTACCAATCAGCAACTGCAGTGTAAATTCAGCTGCATATTGAACATTGAGATTGCTGGAAACAAATGACATTAAGTGGAAAAGAATGGAATGTTAGCTAAAAAGACTTGTCCCAAACTAGCACACTCCAACACTCAGACACAATTTACAAATGCAATATTTGTGTTTAGTGAGTCAGCCACATCAGAGGCAATGCGTTATATTAATAGGTTTGGAATTGGAACATATTCAAATCAAGTCAAATCAAACTTGATTTGTCACATGCGCCGAATACAAGTGTAGACCTTACCATGAAATGCTTACTTACAAGCCCTTAACCAACAGTGCAGTTCAAGAGTTAAGAAAATATGTATCAAATAAACTAAAGTAAAAAATAATTAAAAGTAACCCAATAACATAACAATAACTAGGTTATATACATGGGGAACCGGTACCGAGTCAGTGTGTGAGGGTACATGTTATCTTGTCATTTGTACATGTAGGTAGGGGTGAAGTGACTGCATATATAATAAACAGTGAATAGCAGCAGTGTACAAAACAAATGGGGGGGGGGGGGGTCAATGTAATAGTCCGGTGGCCATTTGATTAATTGTCAACAGTCTTATGGCTTGGGGGTAGAAGCTGTTAAGGAGCCTTTTGGTCCGAGACTTGGCGCTCTGGTACCGCTTGCTGTACGGTAGCAGAGAAAACAGTCTATGACTTGGGGGACTGGAGTCTCTGACAATTTTATGGGCTTTCCTCAGACACCTCCTATTATATAGGTCCTGGATGGCAGGAAACTTGGCCTCAGTGATGTACTGGACCGTACGCACGACCCTCTGTAAATCAAATCAAATTGATTTATATAGCCCTTCGTACATCAGCTGATATCTCAAAGTGCTGTACAGAAACCCAGCCTAAAACCCCAAACAGCAAGCAATGCAGGTGTAGAAGCACGGTGGCTAGGAAAAACTCCCTAGAAAGGCCAAAACCTAGGAAGAAACCTAGAGAGGAACCAGGCTATGTGGGGTGGCCAGTCCTCTTCTAGCTGTGCCGGGTGGAGATTATAACAGAACATGGCCAAGATGTTCAAATGTTCATAAATGACCAGCATGGTCGTATAATAATAAGGCAGAACAGTTGAAACTGGAGCAGCAGCACGGCCAGGTGGACTGGGGACAGCAAGGAGTCATCATGTCAGGTAATCCTGGGGCATGGTCCTAGGGCTCAGGTCCTCCGAGAGAGAGAAAGAAAGAGAGAAGGAGAGAATTAGAGAACGCACACTTAGATTCACACAGGACACCGAATAGGACAGGAGAAGTACTCCAGATATAACAAACTGACCCTAGCCCCCCGACACATAAACTACTGCAGCATAAATACTGGAGGCTGAGACAGGAGGGGTCAGGAGACACTGTGGACCCATCCGAGGACACCCCCGGACAGGGCCAAACAGGAAGGATATAACCCCACCCACTTTGCCAAAGCACAGCCCCCACACCACTAGAGGGATATCTTCAACCACCAACTTACCATCCTGAGACAGGGCCGAGTATAGCCCACAAAGATCTCCGCCATGGCACAACCCAAGGGGGGGCGCCAACCCAGACAGGATGACCACATCAGTGAATCAACCCACTCAGGTGACGCACCCCTTCCAGGGACGGCATGAGAGAGCCCCAGTAAGCCAGTGACTCAGCCCCTGTAATAGGGTTAGAGGCAGAGAATCCCAGTGGAAAGAGGGGAACCGGCCAGGCAGAGACAGCAAGGGCGGTTCGTTGCTCCAGAGCCTTTCCGTTCACCTTCCCACTCCTGGGCCAGACTACACTCAATCATATGACCCACTGAAGAGATGAGTCTTCAGTAAAGACTTAAAGGTTGAGACCGAGTCTGCGTCTCCGACATGGGTAGGCAGACCGTTCCATAAAAATGGAGCTCTATAGGAGAAAGCCCTGCCTCCAGCTGTTTGCTTAGAAATTCTAGGGACAATTAGGAGGCCTGCGTCTTGTGACCGTAGCGTACGTGTAGGTATGTACGGCAGGACCAAATCAGAGAGATAGGTAGGAGCAAGCCCATGTAATGCTTTGTAGGTGTGACTTACGGTCAGATGCCGAGCAGTTGCCATACCAGGCAGTGATGCAACCGGTCAGGATTGCTGTCTTGCCTGAGCATTCTAAATATAATGAGTGGGTGTCAGGAAAATTGTATGGTAAAAAGTATATATTTTCTTTAGGAATGTACACTCTTAGAAAAAGGGTTCCAAAAGTGTTCTTCGGATGAAGAACCCTTTTAGGTTCTAGATAGCACCCTTTTTTCTAAGAGTGTAGTGGAGTAAAAGTAAAGATACCCCAAAAGACAACTTAAGTATTTTTACTTTTGTCACTTTAAACCAGACTAGGCTATGTGGTGTTTTTTGAAATACACTACATGGCCAAGAGTATGTGGACACCTGTTCATTGAACATCTCATTCCAAAATCATGGGCATTAATATGGAGTTGGTCCCCCTTTTGCTACTTTAACAGACTCCACTGTTCTGGGAAGGCTTTCCACTAGATGTTGGAGCATTGCTGCGGTGACTTGCATCCATTCAGTCACAAGAGCATTAGTGAGGTCAGGCACTGATGTTGGGTGATTAGGCCTGTCTCCCAGTCGGTTTTCCAATTCATCCCAAAAGTGTTCCATGCGGTTGAGGTCAGGGCTCTGTGCAGGCCAGTCAAGTTCTTCCACACCTATCTCGACAAACCACGTCTGTATGGTCCTCACTTTGTGCACGGGGGCATTGTCATGCCTACCATGAAAAACAGCCCCAGTGTCACACCCTGATCTTTTTCACCTGTCCTTGTGATTGTCTCCACCCCCCTCCAAGTGTCACCCATCTTCCCCATTATCCCTGTGTATATATTCCTGAATTCTCTGCTTGTCCTTTGCCAATTTGTCAAGTCAACCAGCTTTAGTTTCTCAGCGCCTGCTTTTTCCAAGTCTCTCTTTTCTGGCCCTCCTGGTTTTGACCCTTGCCTGTCCTGACTCCGAGCCCGCCTGCATGACCACTCTGCCTAAGCCTACCTACAGACCTGTACCTTTGCCTTCCGCTGGATTTTTGACCTCTGCTTATCCTGACCCTGAGGCTGACTGCCGTCCGGTACCGTTGCCTCACCTCTGGTTACTGATCCCTGCCTGCCTTGACCTGTCTATTACCTGTCCCTATTGGATCATTAAATGATTGTTTATTCAACACGGTCTGCATCTGGGTCTTACCTTAAACCTGATACCCTGACCATTATTCCGCAAGCTTTATACCACTTCAGCCGACGCTTGGTATTGTGCATGGTGATCTTAGGCTTGTGTGCGGCTGCTCGGAAATGGAAACCCACTTCATGAAGCTCCCTACAAACAGTTCTTGTGCTGATGTTGCTTCCAGAGGCAGTTTGGAACTCAGTGGTAAGTGTTGCAACCGAGGACATACGATTTTATGCGCACTCGGTGGTCCTGTTCTGTGAGCTTGTGTGGCCTACCACTTCACAGCTGAGCTGTTGTTGCTCCTAGACGTTTCCACTTCACAATAACAGTACTTAAAGTTGACTGGGAAGAAATTTGATGAACTGACTTGTAGGAAAGGTGGCATCCCATGACGGTGCCACATTTAAAGTTACTGAGCTCTTCAGTACGGGCCATACTACTGCCAATGTTTGTCTATGGAGATTGCATGGCTGTGTGCTCCATTTTTTTTTTTACACCTGTCAGCCATGGGTGTGGCTGAAATAGCCGAATCCACTAATTTGAAGAGGTGTCCACATCATTTTGGCCTTGTAGTGTAGGACTGTATTATCTTACACTTGAATCTGAAATAGGATTGCCTAAACTTCCATTCCCCTCATAAAACAGGATTACTACCACACAGAAATTAGCTGACACAAGCAGCCTGTATAAAAGCTTTTCAACATATGCAGTGACCTTTCCAGCTAAAGTAATCAATACAGTGTTGGCAACCTGAGGAGGAGCCCACATAGTCCATACATGCTACAGAATGAGAATTGAACTCCTTAAATGTCTGTAGTACACTCATGAACTGAACCTGACCTCAAAACTTTTGCCCACAGAGCATGAGAAGAGCAGCCTGTGACCCCTAACATCTCCAACGGTCTACAGTATCTTTCAACCCCAGTCTGTGGAAGTAGTTGATTCTGAAATTAGTCTGGGACTGTCTGGGAGATTTACAATAGTATTTTGTGTGAGAAATATTGTTGTGAAAAGGATTATAGCCTATAAATAAAATGAGACTGATTGAGATGGTACTGCAATTCAGGTGACCCAGTCCAGCAGTCTGCAATATCATATTACACACACACACACACACACACACACACACACACACACACACACACACACACACACACACACACACACACACACACACACACACACACACACACACACACACACACACACACACACACACACACACACACACACACACACACACACACACATGGGCTAGACCTAATGAGCACAATGTTTTTGTATTACTTAGACCTAACACCATATTGCTTGTTAGAATGTACATAATTTAGGTTATTACCCAGACTGGGCCAGGATAGGGCTGGCCCAGTCTGGGTAATAACCTAAATTATGTACATTCTAACAAGCAATATGGTGTTATACATTTCAATCCAAGGTGTGAGGAAATAACTCTCACAACCCCACTCCACTCTAACCAGTGTCGGGTAACCTACGCAGGATCTATTTTTACTTTCGCTCTTATTTGCTACTCCATTTAAAATGGTATTTTACCAGCCCAGACCAGCAGAGTGCTGCTCTTGTTAATATTTGATAGCTTGTACGAATTAATGTTGTATTAGTCTATACCTAGAGATATTCTAAATGCTTATTGACAGAAATAAAGTGCATTAAAACAGCACTCTTTTAATGATGAAGTCTAGAGATAGTAGTGGGTGAGGGTCATGTTTGAGATAGGTAGTCATGAAATATATTCATTCCTAGAATAACCTGTTAATGTTAGCTGATCTGAGATCATACCTAGGAATTATAATTATACATTATTTTGCAGAAAAAGCAGAAACTTAAACAGCTTTCATGGTAGGTTATCCTAGGGCTAGGTCATTGGAATGGCAGTAGCCTCTTATAAATTGACTAATGATAGCCCATGCCCATGCACTGACTTCAGTGCTGTCATTCTCACACGCGCAGTCACCCGGCTGTCGAAGTCTGGTGACAGGAATATGGGCGAATTGACTTGGAGAATCTTTTTCCTCGGTTTCCTTAATTTTAAAACAGAAAAATATGTCATCGCTGAAAACAGAAAATTGGGAATCTCATTTAGAGTTTTTCAGATCTGTGTGCTGCTATACGTGATCGGGTGAGGTGCATGTTTTATTTTATTGTATTGCATGCTCGCGACGTAAAAATAATGTACTAAATCATGTATTAAAAGTGTCAATCATTATTTAGATACAAAGTCGCAACTACAGTAGATTTAATTGTACATTTTGGGTGTCTTTGAGGTCGTTCAAACTGTCATCATGAAACATAGGGCTAAAAATGTTTTTATTAAACTTTTTACAATGATAGCCTACACCGGACAGAGCTGGGCCAAATGTGCGCCGCCCTATGGGACTCCCAATCACGGCCGGTTGTGATACAGCATGGATTCGAACCAGGGTGTCTGTAGTGACGACTCTAGCACTGAGATGCAGTGGCTTTGACCGCTGCGCCGCTGACTGACGATTTTGAAGCTATAATTTTTATAGTCATGGCACGCGTTCTGTAAGAGCTATTGAAGCTCGATATAGAAAAACAAAAAAAGGAAAACAACTTTCAATAGAAAAACCTGTGGGTTTTTGTCGATTCTCCCCCAATTCAGAATATATCATTTTCATAGTCATGAGCTATTGAAAATTGAAAGCAAAAATAAATAAAATAAATCTAAAAAAAATAAAAGGTGTCGATTTTTGTCCATCCTCCCCATTCAGAATATATAATGTTCAAAGTCTTACACAAAGTGTGTAAGAGCTATTGAAGATTGAATGCTACAAGCTCGTGTCACACCTGTATTTGGGGAGTTTCTCCCATTCTTCTCTGCAGACGCTCTCAAGCTCTGTCGAGTTGGATGGGGAGTGTTGCTATACAGTTATTTTCAGGTCTCTCTAGAGATGTTTGATTGAGTTCAAGTCTGGGCTCCGGCTGGGCCACTCAAGGACATTCAGAGACTTGTCTTGAAGCCACTCCTGTGTTATCTTGGCTGTGTGCTTAGGGTCGTTGTCCTGTTGGAAGGTGAACCATCGCCCCAGTCTGAGGTCCTGAGCGCTCTGGAGCAGGTTATCATCAAGGATCTCTCTGTACTTTGCTCTGTTCATCTTTTCCTTGATCCTGACTAGTCTCTCAGTCCCTGCTGCTGAAAAACATCCCCACAGCATGATGCTGCCACCACCATGGCATTCAGTCCAAATAGCTCAATCTTGGTTTCATTAGACCAGAGAATCTTGTTTCTCATGGTCGGAGAGTCTTTTACGTGACTTTTGGCAAACTCCTAGAGGGCTGTCATGTTACTGAGGAGTGGCTTCCGTCTGGCCACACTACCATAAAGGCCTGATTGGTGCAGAGATGGTTGTTCTTCTGGAAGGTTCTCCCATCTCCACAGAGGAAGTCTGGAGCTCTGACAGATTGACCAACGGGTTCTTGGTCACCTCCCTGACCAAGGCCCTTCTCTCCCCATTGCTCAGTTTGGCCAGGCGGCCAGCTCTAGGAAGAGTCTTGGTGGTTCCAAACTTCTTCCATTTAAGAATGATGGAGGCCACTGAGTTCTTGGGGACCTTCAATGCTGCAGAAATGTTTTGGTACCTTTCCCAAAATCTGTGCCTCAACACAATCCTGTCACGGAGCTCTACGGGCAATTCCTTCGACCTCATGGCTTGGTTTTTGCTCTGATATGCACTGTCAACGGTGGGACCTTATAGGTGTGTGCCTTTCCAAATCATGTCCAATTAGTTTTTTATTTGTAATAAATGTAACCTTTATTTAACTTTTTATTTCATCCATTTTATAATAAGGCTGTAACATAACAAAATGTGGGAAAGTGAAAGGGTCTGAATACATTCCGGATGCACTGTATGTTCATCGATACAATTTTATACAAATATCAAAATAATTGCAATTTCGGTAAATGGAAATAGTTCATAGTAAGGATGAGGTATTTTCTGCATATCCATTGTTCTTTCAAAGGCCAACCCTACCATTTGATTGCTTGGCCAAAAAGCATTTTTGTTTCATGTCATCTGACCATAGCACCGCCTGGAGTTTGCAAAATGACATTGGCACAGTGGCTATTTTAGCATGTCAGCATAGCCACTACACAACACAACACTAAACAATACAGGAATTGTACAATAACGGTGACAAACGGTGCCCACAAACAGTTAGGCCCTACATAAAGCTGTCCCAACAGCAGAGCTTTCTTTTCAGCACCATGGAGTAAATCCTTACCACCGCCACACCTGGCTGTCAGCGGAGCCTTATCTGGCAGTGAAACAGTTAATTCAGCCTCATTTCAGCCTCTAAAAGCATCCAAGATGGTGTAGCAGTCAGACGTCTTTTGTCTTCGTCTTGTCATGTCCCGTGTATATATCTTTTTATATATTTTTTCTTCGCTTATATTTTTTATATTTTTCTTAACCTCAACTTCAACATACTCTTCTGCAATCCGCCTCACCCAATGTGGTATGGATCTGCTATTTTCTTTACTTCAGAACCGGAAACCCCAACAGAAACTGGCCAGCTAACTAGCTACTAGCTACTAGTCAGCTAACCACTGCTAGCGGACATCAGCTAACCTTTAGCCCAGACAACTCTTGCCAGTCTACACAGCGCGATTCAAACCAGAGTATATCAGACCTTTTTTTCTCCATATCTCCGGATTCGTACCGCAAGCTCTTTACCTTTTCACCTGTATCATCGCAGCTAGCTAACTGCTATCTGAGTGTAAACTCATGGCTAGCGTCTCTGTCCCGAAGCAAGCACCAATTAGCCTGGAGCTAGCCTATGCTACCGACGTAATCAGCTCGAGGTTTTTTTTCAACAGGCACCCCAATCGCGACATCCCCTGAATAGCCCATCTGCTAGCCTGATAGCCATGGACCGCTAGCTGTCTAGAGCATATCAGACTGTTAGCTCAAGAGGCCCTTCGGACAATTTCTTGGGCCACTATACCTATTTTGCCAATTGGCCTGGACCCTTTTACTACACGGAGCCCTGCTGATCCATCTCGGCAGGTCTGCCGATGTAACTGCATGAGGGGGCTACAACAGACTTCTTTCGTCGCAACGTCCCTCTAAGGCCCTTCTGCTAGCTTGCTATCCCTGGCCTGCTAGCTGTCTGAATCGCCGTGTCTCCAGCCTGCTTAGCTACTCACTGGACCATAATGATCACTCGGCTACGCATGGTTTGTGAATATTGTCTTATTTCACTGTGGAGCCTCTAGCCCTGCTCAGTATGCCTTAGCTAACCCTTTAGTTCCACCCCCCACACATGCGGTGACCTCACTTGGTTTAAATTATGTTTCTAGAGACGATATCTCTCTCATCGTCACTCAATGCCTAGGTTTACCTCCACTGTATTCACATCCTACCATACCTTTGTCTGTACATTACGCTTTGAAACTATTCTACCGTGCCCAGAAACCTGCACCTTTTACTCTCTGTTCCGAACGTACTAGACAACCAGTTCTTATAGCCTTTAGCCGTACCCTTATCCTACTCCTCCTCTGTTCCTCTGGTGATGTAGAAGTTAATCCAGGCCCTGCAGTGCCTAGCTCCACTCCCATTCCCCAGGCGCTCTCATTTGTTGACTTCTGTAACCGTAAAAGCCTTGGTTTCATGCATGTTAACATCAGAAGCCTCCTGCCTAAGTTTGTTTTATTCACTGCTTTAGCACACTCTGCCAACCCAAATGTCCTAGCCATGTTTGAATCCTGGCTTAGGAAGACCACCAAAAACCCTGACATTTCCATCCCTAACTACAACATTTTCCAACAAGATAGAACTGCCAAAGGGGGTGGAGTTACAATCTACTGCAGAGATAGCCTGCAGAGTTCTGTCTTACTATCCAGGTCTGTGCCCAAACAATTTTACAAATCCATCTTTCCAGAAACAAGTCTCTCAACGTTGCCGCTTGCTATAGACCACCTTCTGCCCCACCATATGTGAATTGATTGCCCCCCTATCTATCTTCAGAGCTCGTGCTGTTAGGTGACCTAAACTGGGACACCCTTAACACTGCTCTTAAATGCAAGTAAAACTAAATGCATGCTCTTCAACCGATCGCTGCCCGCACCTGCCCGCCTGTCCAGCATCACTACTCTGGATGGTTCTGACTTAGAATATGTGGACAATTACAAATACCTAGGTGTCTGGTTAGACTGTAAACTCTCCTTCCAGACTCACATTAAGCATCTCCAATCCAAAATTAAATCTAGAATCGGCTTCCTATTTCGCAACAAAGCATCCTTCACTCATGCTGCCAAACATACCCTCGTAAAACGGACTATCCTACCGATCCTTGACTTCGGCGATGTCATTTACAAAATAGCCTCCAACACTCTACTCAGCAATTGGATGCAGTCTATCACAGTGCCATCCGTTTTGTCACCAAAGCCCCATATACTACCCACCACTGTGACCTGTATGCTCTCGTTGGCTGGCCCTCGCTTCAGATTCGTCGCCAAACCCACTGGCTCCAGGTCATCTATAAGACTTTGCTCGGTAAAGCCCCGCCTTATCTCAGCTCACTGGTCACCATAGCAGCACCCACCCGTAGCAGGTGCTCCAGCAGGTATATTTCACTGGTCACCCCCAAAGCCAATTCCTCCTTTGGCCACCTTTCCTTCCAGTTCTGTGCTGCCAATGACTGGATCGAACTGCAAATATCACTGAAGCTGGAGACTCATATCTCCCTCACTAACTTTAAGCATCAGCTGTCAGAGCAGCTCACAGATCACTGCACCTGTACATAGCCCATCTGTAAATTGCCCTTCCAACTACCTCATCCCCATACTGTTATTTATTTATTTTGCTCCTTTGCACCCCAGCATCTCTACTTGCACATTCATCTTCTGCACATCTATCACTCCAGTGTTTAATTGCTTTATTGTCATTATTTTGACACTATGGCCTATTTGTTGCTTTACCTCCCTTATCCTACCTCATTTGCACACACTGTATATAGACTTTTAAATTTTTAATTAATTAATTATTATTAAAATAATGTTTATTTATTTTTCTATTGTATTATTAACTGTATGTTTGTTTATTCCATGGGTAACTCTGTGTTGCTGTTTGTGTCGCACTGCTTCTCTCTGTAATATGGCCAAATAACAAGTATCCTATTTCAGGCTCACTGTGTAGACAAATTCCTCCTATGTCTCTGACCCATTAAAAAATAATTCCCTATTGCAGAAAAAACACTATTTCCATTGATCGTTAATTCTATTGACTTCTCATCCTCTTGACCTCTCGTACTCTGTCTCTGCGTTGTGTATTTATCTTTAAAAGATTCTTATAACGCTGAGAAAGGGGGATACCTAGTCAGTTGTCCAACTGAATGTATTCAACTGAAATGTGTTTTCCACATTTAACCCAACCCCTCTGAATCAGAGAGGTGCGGGGGGCTGCCTTAATCAACATCCACATCTTCGGCGTCTGGGGAACACTGGGTTAACTGCCTTGCCCAGGGGCAGAATGACAGATTTTTACCTTGTCAGCTCAGGGATTCAGTCCAGCATCCTTCCAGTTACTGGCCCAATGCTCTGGCCACTAGGCTAGAACAGAATGTTTATGTTTTTAAATAACATTCTTAGGATGTTCTTTGAACGTTACTCATGTTTTATTGTGGTTTTTATGGAACATTTTCATAATCTTCTGAGAACTTCACTTTAAATAGAACCATGAGGAAACCTGCAGAAATGGTTATGCGGAAGTACTGAAATTCCCACAGAAGAACATTGTTTCTTAATGTTCTGGGAACGTGACTTTAAATAGAACCATGAGGAAACCTGCGGAAAACATCACCTACTGGGCACAGATGTCAATTCATCGTCTATTTCACATTGGTACAATGTAATTTCATTGAAATTACATGGATGTAACATTGATTGAATGAGTGTGTTCCCAGCAGGTATGCCTCAGTGCTGAAATCCCCACATTGTTTCTTAACGTTCTCTGAATATTCGGAGAAAATTACTTTAAATAGAACCATTAGGAGACCTACAGAAAACGGTATGCTGAAGTACTGAAATTCCCACAGAAGAACGTTGTTTCTTAACGTTCTCGGAACATTCTGAGAACTTGACTTTAAATAGAACCATGAGGAAACCTGTAGGAAACATTATTCTGTAGTACTGAAATTCCCACAGAAGAACGTTGTTTCTTAACATTCTCTGAATGTTCTGAGAACATGACTTTAAATAGAACCATGAGGAAACCTACAGAAAATCTTATGCTAATAAAGTAATGAAATTGTGGAAAGCTTGTATGCAAAATAACCCTGGGACAACCACGATCTGGCCATGCTCTAAGAAACATATGGTTTCAGAATGTTATGGACTAACTGGGGCTGGACTTGAACCCCATTGTGTTTGAATTGAAGAGGACAGTCCATAAGGCTTAAGTGCAGATGAAGGATTTCAAGGATCTGGAAATATTCTGTATGGAGGAATGGTCTAAGACCCCTCCCAATGTGTTTTCTAATCTCATAAAACATTTTAGAAAGAGGCTCCGTGTCGTTATCCTCGCAAGGGCCCTGCTGGAGTATTTAAAACAGGGGATACTATCTTTTTGAGACTTCTTTTATATTATTTGTTAAACAAATTCCCTTTCTCTGAACAATTGTATTAGTATAAAATAATATATTTATATATATTTTTTTAATCATACAATATAGACAGTGTTATAGAGTGCACTTGACATTTCTATGTCTTATGACTCAGCACATGAATGAAAGCTTTAATACAGTGCCTTGCGAAAGTATTCGGCCCCCTTGAACTTTGCGACCTTTTGCCACATTTCAGGCTTCAAACATAAAGATATAAAACTGTATTTTTTTGTGAAGAATCAACAACAAGTGGGACACAATCATGAAGTGGAACGACATTTATTGGATATTTCAAACTTTTTTAACAAATCAAAAACTGAAAAATTGGGCGTGCAAAATTATTCAGCCCCCTTAAGATAATACTTTGTAGCGCCACTTTTTGCTGTGATTACAGCTGTAAGTCGCTTGGGGTATGTCTCTATCAGTTTTGCACATCGAGAGACTGACATTTTTTCCCATTCCTCCTTGCAAAACAGCTCGAGCTCAGTGAGGTTGGATGGAGAGCATTTGTGAAAAAATTTGTGAACAGCAGTTTTCAGTTCTTTCCACAGGTTCTCGATTGGATTCAGGTCTGGACTTTGACTTGGCCATTCTAACACCTGGATATGTTTATTTTTGAACCATTCCATTGTAGATTTTGCTTTATGTTTTGGATCATTGTCTTGTTGGAAGACAAATCTCCGTCCCAGTCTCAGGCCTTTTGCAGACTCCATCAGGTTTTCTTCCAGAATGGTCCTGTATTTGGCTCCATCCATCTTCCTATCAATTAACCATCTTCCCTGTCCCTGCTGAAGAAAAGCAGGCCCAAACCATGATGCTGTCACCACCATGTTTGACAGTGGGGATGTTGTGTTCAGGGTGATGAGCTGTGTTGCTTTTACGCCAAACATAACGTTTTGCATTGTTGCCAAAAAGTTCAATTTTGGTTTCATCTGACCAGAGCACCTTCTTCCACATGTTTGGTATGTCTCCCAGGTGGCTTGTGGCAAACTTTAAACAACACTTTTTATGGATATCTTTAAGAAATGGCTTTCTTCTTGCCACTCTTCCATAAAGGCCAGATTTGTGCAATATACGACTGATTGTTGTCCTATGGACAGAGTCTCCCACCTCAGCTGTAGATCTCTGCAGTTCATCCAGAGTGATCATGGGCCTCTTGGCTGCATCTCTGATCAGTCTTCTCCTTGTATGAGCTGAAAGTTTAGAGGGACGGCCAGGTCTTGGTAGATTTGCAGTGGTCTGATACTCCTTCCATTTCAATATTATCACTTGCACTGTGCTCCTTGGGATGTTTAAAGCTTGGGAAATCTTTTTGTATCCAAATCCGGCTTTAAACTTATTCAAAACAGTATCTCGGACCTGCCTGGTGTGTTCCTTGTTCTTCATGATGCTCTCTGCGCTTTTAACGGACCTCTGAGACTATCACAGTGCAGGTGCATTTATACGGAGACTTGATTACACACAGGTGGATTGTATTTATCATCATTAGTCATTTAGGTCAACATTGGATCATTCAGAGATCCTCACTGAACTTCTGGAGAGAGTTTGCTGCACTGAAAGTAAAGGGGCTGAATAATTTTGCACGCCCAATTTTTCAGTTTTTGATTTGTTAAAAAAGTTTGAAATATCCAATAAATGTCGTTCCACTTCATGTTTGTGTCCCACTTGTTGTTGATTCTTCACAAAAAAATACAGTTTTATATCTTTATGTTTGAAGCCTGAAATGTGGCAAAAGGTCGCAAAGTTCAAGGGGGCCGAATACTTTCGCGTGGCACTGTATATCCAGGGCATTAGGCCCAAACTGTAATTTGTTCACAGTTTGTTCAAATTACCATCAATGTAATTTCTATATGCGACTGACAACGGCTCAACATTTTCAAATGTGACAGAGTTAGAACGATTAAAAAAATTATAATAATTAAAGTTGAGGCTTAGACTAAATGTAAGAAATCAATCAATCAATCAATCAATCAATCAATCAATCAATAACCAGTGCATTTAAATTCTCAGGTGGGTCTTAGTGTATAAGAAGGGGTACCAATCGAGGGAAGAGACCGTCCAGAGCTCTGTCATCACCAAGCTGAAAGGAGTGGTCATGACCAACAGCACAGAATCTGGACTTTACCTATGGGGGGCTGAGGATTATGTCATACCTCCAACGGTGAGATCCGGGAACTTTTGGGGAGATTTTATGTACACAGGTAAAGCTGGCGCAGTACACAGCTTTACTGCTAGATGATTCATTCAAGTCTATTTGAGTTGAAGCTGAAGCTCATCAGTGATACAGCAAGTCATTGATTGTATATTTCAAGTACAATGAGTCACATTTTTATGGGGTCTTAACTCACTTTCATCAGTTTTCAATCACACCGAAATAGTTTTTTAAATAACATGACACCACATGCAGATTTATATCACATCAATAGAGACAGTATATCTGACCATGCCATGAGAATAGTACACTTTTACAAACACTGGCATAAGCATGTTTGTCAGCTATTTTGAACATACAGTTTTAGAATATGATAAGTTGACATGTATTTAGAGTGCTCTTCAATTATTATCAAGAACACGTCTGATGTCTTTAAATAATGTGCACTTTGTAAGGTCATGGAAAAGGCAATGATTGGGGTCATTGGACATTATACTTTGCAGGCTATAGAGCAATAGGACAATCACACATTTCGCTATATACTGTACATTTTTAACTATAAACTACTGAGTATTTTTTCTCCTCAAGGGACAAACCATTTCATCTGTCCTGTTAAATAAAAGAGAGAGGGTTGTCCCCCAAGTCTAATTGCTATAATTCTCTTAACCTTTAGCGACTCAGTGATAAACAGATTAAATAGAAAGGTCTGCTCTTGTCCACATGGTGAGCCCAGTCAGATCTCCTTCCTTTTGTAAGGCTATATTAATATGGAGTGAGAAGCTGTGCTATTTACATTTAAGCTTGCGGCATTAAAAGCTTTGATAAATTAATATGTATTTAGGGCTTTGATTTTGTACAATTAATACACAGTCCCCTAACTAACCTGACCGAGGAAAGTATAGTGTCCAACATTTTAGCTTGTTGTTGATTTTCAGGGTGAACAAGTCTTCTTCATTGTTACAAACTACCTCGAGACCCCAAATCAGAGGCTTGGGTTCTGTGCTGAGGTGAGTGAAAGCAATATTGTATTACCGTAATCGAGACAAAAATCTTGTTAATTGACTTTATTTTGAAAGATCCCCCAATTCTGAGATAGAGATTGGATGACTGTGCAGCTGAGATAGGAATACTTTAATGATCCAATCAAACAAGGAAATTAAACTCTGCACTGATGATGCAAGTATTCTCACCATATATGGCAAAGTAAACAGAAAATCGACTGGTAATTTGGGGCGGATGTCAGAATCCAAACTGCTTATAGCAGGTAATTATGATGCCTTAGTAGGCCCAACAGTTTTTTCCCCAGAGAGAGATGGCTTGACCTTGACCTTGCTTATTTGATATTATAGTAGGCTTTCGGTGCCGTTATGATGATTTTCAGAAAAGTTATGAAAATATATTAATTATATTTAAAATGATAAAAATGTTCATAGTATGAAGGGGGCGATGTGGCACTGTTCACTGGTCCAATAACATTGTGTAAAAAGCTTTAGCATTCAAATGATACTCCCTATTGTGTTCACCATGCTATTGTATGTTGCCGTCGTCTCTAGGCTCTTCAATACACAGCTTTGAATACAGGGTTGCATTTTCAACTCCAGCAACGTGTCCTTTTTTCTCCAGAGCCCTAAGGTGCCAGATGGCCAATGTGTAAACAATGAGGATTGTGCCGAGGGTGAAGTGGTAATAGCTGGCAATGGTAAGGACTAATATGGTCAACTGGGGCAGTCTATCTCATTTCAATTTCCAAGATAACATTTATTTACAGATTAACACTGGTTATGGTCACATTTCTCTTAAATGCACATTACCACTCATTTTTAGGAAGTGTATAAGAATCACCAGGGTTGGAATTGGACACATGTCTCTCTTAAAAAATTCCTTGATATTGACATTTAAATTGTTTTATTTTGCATGTCAAAATTATTCAACTCTGGGATCTCCTACGTGTTACCATTCCCCTTAATTTCCACCCAGAATATTATGTCTTTCCAGGATGGTGACAGGGATCTTTGCTTTTCCCTGCAGGGGTAAAGACTGGATTGTGTTTAAACTCTACAGGGACCTGTGAGATACATGGCTGGTGTCCCGTCGAGACGGTCCGGAAACCCTCGTGAGAATTCATCCTCTTTTGCTGTGAAAATAATGAAATACTCACTTTTGCATTGACCCTCCACTAAAGATTGAGGATCTTAATTTGAGCCAATTTGCTACAGCAGGAATATAATCCTGCAGCAACAGGACATGTGAATTATTATGTGGATTATAACTAATGGACATTTTTGTAGTGGTTGATACATTATTTTGTTAGGGCAAATCAGGTCTGAAATGTCAAAGTAGAAATGACAAACTTTAGAAGCCTTTTTAAAACTCAAATACCCTACAAGTTTGCATTTCTTGCTTTGGAGGAAAATTCTCAGCAACAAAATATTAAGATCCTATGTACTTCAGCATGAAGTACCTTGTCCTGATTATCTACCATTAGGTAGCAGTCACTCTGGATTAACACTTTTCCACTTTATTTCCAGGGAGGCTTTATTAAGCAAGGCAGAAAACTTCACAATTTACATCAAGAACTTTGTCAGGTTTCCAAAGTTTGAATTCTCCAAGTAAGTGGTTATGAGTGGTGCTAAGTGGTGCTTGTTCATACAGACCTCAAAGTAGTCCCTAGAGACTGTCTGTCCCTACAGACACAGTCAGTGTCAGTGACATAGATCAGTAAGTATGTGTGAGTTGGGCAGTGGGGGATACATGTCCTAGCACTGCTTTGAATAGCTATGAGGGTGCATAGTCCCTTCTATTTATATACCACCAAAGCTGTGTGTGTGTGTGTGTGTGTGTGTGTGTGTGTGTGTGTGTGTGTGTGTGTGTGTGTGTGTGTGTGTGTGTGTGTGTGTGTGTGTGTGTGTGTGTGTGTGTGTGTGTGTGTGTGTGTGTGTGTGTGTGTGTGTGTGTGTGTGTGTGTGTGTGTGGAGGTCATCTGAGACGTCCTTGACAGCAGAGCAGGCCCAGCCCTGAACAGGTGTTAAAACAGATCTGATTGGCTCACTGGGCTCTCATGCCAATAAGTTTGTTGTAGAAGGTTTAATCAGCTAGAACATTGGTTTTGTCTTTCCAAGCCTAACCTGGAAATTACAGAGACGTCAGACCTCTGCCAATTGATCATTTCAGTTGTAGATCTTTTGATTACGTTGTGTGTATTGAATGTAAAATGTCTAAACTATGAAGTAATTGATCTATAAAGTTACTTGATATGATATGTAGCTCTGTGCTATTCCTTATCTAAGTAAGGGTCAAAGAGAAAGCTTGTTATTTGAAGCTGATAAGATAACTTCACTGCTCAGTTTATTATGTTTTAGGCCTATGACCTTTTTGGGATTTAGACAAGGAAAAGTATGATACTGAACTACTAAGCACATAGCTAAAAGCTACTTGTCCTGTTCTGTCTTCTTTCCCCTCAGGTCAAATGTTCTGGACACCGGTAATGACTCCTATCTAAAGAGATGTTCCTATGACAACATCCTCCAACCCTACTGCCCCATCTTTCGTCTGGGAGACCTGGTCAGCAGGACTGGACACGACTTTCAGGACATGGCTGTAGTGGTACAGATTTACAATCTTTTTGTTTTGAAATGTACACTTTATTTAACCAAGTAGTCACATTGAGGTTAGGTGACCTTTTTCCCTGGCAGAGCTGGCATAGAGGGGCAGCAATGTTGTATAAAAACAAAGGTTTATCAGCATACAGTACGTTCCTACCCAGGAAAGACACTCAATACAATGCATTAAACAGTCAGTAATCAGGGTTGGGTTTCTAGTTTAACAGTGCGTCCGAATTATGTTTTTCAGGCCTTCGTCATGCTATCCAAGCAGTGTGGGAGGGATGTAGGTCTCTCTTCCTTCAGTCCATTTCATAATGATGCTTGCTTTCAGGCAGTTAGGTAATTACCATTATTTTGATGACCTTTAATTAGACTTTTGCCATGTAGGCTGCCGTCATTAGGCATGAAATTGAAATGAATAACAACTATGGTTGCATAATAACAACATTATGAAACATAACAGTTGTTAGATCTCTATTAAGTGGCTTGACACAGAGCCCTGTATAACGTACCCTCACCTCAACTTCCCAGCAAGGTCAGGTTAGACATTTACAAGTAAATACTACCTCTGGTTGTTAGTGTAGCAGGACACTCAGCATAGAAGAAAACAATAGTTAACCAGAGCCATTCTTACCATATGTCAAATCAAATCAAATCTATTTATCACATGCGTCGAATACAACAAGTGTAGACATGCTTATAGGCATGCTTATTTAAGATTGTGAGGAAATTACTCTTAAAGAACGACGCATCCTCGACTGACTGGATGAGGTCAATATCCTTCCAGGATACCTGGGCCAGGTCGATTAGAAAGGCCTGCTCGCAGAAGTGTTTTAGGGAGCGTTTGACAGTGATGCGGGGTGGTTGTTTGACCACGGACCCATAGCGGATGCAGGCAATGAGTCAGTGATGGCTGAGATTCTGGTTGAAAACAGCAGAGGTGTATTTGGAGGGAAAGTTGGTCAGGATGATATCTATGAGGGTGCCCATGTTTACGGATTTAGGGTTGTACTTGGTGGGTTCCTTGATAATTTGTGTGAGATTGAGGGATTACCTTCTGCACAGGCACCAAATCCTTGTTCCAATCTCCTGACCCACAGTATGTAAAGGTACGGCTGACTATGTCGGTTGCGGATGGTTTATTTATTTGTTATTATTATACTGCTTCTTAACACAGCGCGCATCCAACCCGGAAGCCAGCCGCACCAATGTGTTGGAGGGTACACTGTGCACCTGGCAACCTTGGTTAGAGCTCACTGCGCCCGGCCCACCACAGGAGTCGCTGGTGCGCGATGAGACAAGGACATCCCTACCGACCAAGCCCTCCCTAACCCGGACAACGCTAGGCCAATTGTGCATCACCCCACGGACCTCCCGGTCACGACAGAGCCTGGGCGCGAACCCAGGGACTCTGATGGCACAGCTGGCGCTGCAGTACAGCACCCTTAATCACTGCGCCACCCAGGAGGCCGCGGATGGTTTATTTTTTGACCGGCAGTGCTTAGCAATATAATCTTGAGGCTATATCTTGCTTATCTCTGGGATTGACCCAGGATGACGCTTAAATGCACAATATGTTTAAGTTGCAACTTATTCTGTTTAGGTTTATTAGATGCTAACTGAACACTTTATTCACGGGAGCCTCCTCAGTTCATATGTTAGTAGAAGTTCTAGTATAGTGAGAGGTGAACATATAGTTGGGATTTTATTTTTGTTTTACCTCTTGTTCGAGGTCGCGCCGTGCTTCTTTGGCATCGGCCAGACAATGTGTTTATTATTTTTATTTTTCCTTTTTTTTTCTCTCCTGTTTGTGCATGCCTGTTTAATGTGGGTGTAAGTGTTGGGGAAATTAGGGGTACAGGGTGGGAAGTAAAGGTGCTTGCAGGGGGAGGGGTGGGTTGGATACTGCTCGGGTGTAGGTGCTACATATGCTGATTGTGGTGGTTTGGTGCACTTTCTTACCTTTTTATCAAGTTACATGTTATGCAGGCCACTATAGGAACTACAAACGAGAGGAGGGCGGGGCTTACATTCACTTCCTGGAATGTCAAGGGTTTAAACGAACCAATTAAGAGAGGCAAGGTCCTAGCCCACTTGAAAGCACTCTCGTCTGATATTATATTTTTGCAAGAAACCCATCTGAAAAATAACTCTCATTGCAGACTTAAGTGTAGGTGGGTGGGGCAAGTGTATCACTCTAACTTCTCTGCCAAATTGAGAGGCACAGCGATTCTGGTATGGAAAGGAATTCCCTTTCTACATAAAACCACTATTGCGGATAAAGAGGGTCGGTATGTGATCGTAATAGGAGAAATCCACTCTACCTCAGTAACTCTACTAAATATCTATGGGCCAAACA
This sequence comes from Oncorhynchus kisutch, assembly GCF_002021735.2. Taxonomy (NCBI): domain Eukaryota; kingdom Metazoa; phylum Chordata; class Actinopteri; order Salmoniformes; family Salmonidae; genus Oncorhynchus; species Oncorhynchus kisutch. The sequence continues at coordinate 35,423,627 of NC_034179.2, forward strand.
TTGATAACCCCTCTTTTTTCAAAAGAGTCCTTGCCCTGATTCCAGATATCTCCCATACTAACCTGGTCATTGGAGGGGACCTTAACTGTGTGCTAGACCAATATTTGGATAGATCCTCTACCCGGCGAACCCCTACCTCCTATGCAAGCGAATTCTTGAATACCTACATAAAAAATACTAACTTATTTGATATATGGAGGATCGCTAACCCTACGGGTAGGGAATACTCCTTTTACTCTCATGTTCACAATGTTTACACTCGAATTGACTACTTTTTGTTGGATGCTAGACTACTCCCCTATACCTGTAATGTGAGGTATCATGATATTACAATCTCGGACCACAGTCCACTCACCTTCTCCCTGAGATTGGGTGACATTGTACCAAACGAGAGGGTCTGGAGGTTGAATCCTCAGCTCCTCACAGAACTAACATTCTGTGAATATCTTAAAGACCAAATTACATTTTTCTTTGATACCAACGACAACACAGAGACTTCCCCAGCATTATTGTGGGAAACACTGAAGGCTTATCTGAGAGGCTGTATCATCTCCTTTCAGGCTGCCAGGAGTAGGCAAAACAGAGGAAAACTGGAAGAACTGGAGGGACAAATTCACTTACTGGATAGGAAGAATCTATGGAGAAACATAAAAAAATGACCTCTTTAAAATTAGAATATAATCAGATTCTCTCAGCTAAAATTGCTAAATCTTTTCTCTATGCCAAGCAAAAATATTTCGAGTTTGGTGACAAACCACACAAATTACTCACCAGACAACTTCGAAAAAATGTGAGTGACCGAATGATTCACAAAGTTAAATCTGCATCTGGGGAATTACTCTCTTCCCCCAAAGACATCAATGACAGATTCCGGCAGTTTTATGAGACTCTATATACATCTAAAGCGGATCCTAACCCCTTAATTATGCAAACATTTTTGGAGGACTAATCTTCCTGCCCTGAACCAGAAAGATTCTAACTTCCTGAATAAGGAAATATCTCTTGATGAAATTCAAGAAACAATTAAATCTCTAAAGAGTGGCAAGACCCCGGGCCCAGATGGATACCCTGGTGAATTCTATAAAACATTCAGCAACATGCTCTCTCCCTACCTGCACAAAATGTTGGTTCAGGCCAATGAGGATGGAGCTCTCCCTTCTACTTTGGACGAAGCGTTCATTACAGTTATACATAAGAAGGGTAAAGATCCAGAAGAGGTAGGGTCATACAGACCAATATCTCTCCTTAAGTGTGGGGGGGGGCTTGTGTGTGTTTAATAAAAAATATTTGAAACAAGAAAGTACATCTTGAATAGCGCTGCAATAGAGTCATCCTCCATATTTAGAGCAACGCTTATCTCTCTCTCTCTCTCTGTCTCTCTATCTCTAACCCTCTCTCTTTCTCTCAGGGTGGGTCAGTTGGAATTCTGATTGAGTGGAACTGTGATTTGGATAAGGACTACTCACAGTGTAACCCAAAGTACAGCTTTACTCGTTTGGATATCAACTTAAACAGCACTGTCACGTCAGGCTACAACTTCAGGTACATCTTGACATGCATTAATAAGCAGATTGTACTTCAAGCAGATATAATAATCCATGCCCTCATTCTGAAAAGGTATTAGCTTCAACTAATAAGGCTGCATTTAATCTCAGATCTATCTCTACCAGGCAGTTGTTGACATTTCTGTTCCAAACAGCTGATTTGTTTGTTTTCCAGATATGCCCGGTATTACAAAGATGAAGCTGGAGAGAGCTTCCGGACTTTATATAAAGTCTATGGGATTCGCTTTGATATCATGGTGAATGGACGGGTATGAGAGTGATTCTTGCTACACTTAATTGAATGTGTTGATAGTATTCATATTACAGTCTGTCAGATCAAATGTTCTTTATTGTGTTTTTCAGGCTGGAAAATTCAACATCATTCCCACAGTAATAGCTATTGGGACTGGGTTCGCTATTATGGGCATGGTAAGTATTTTAATAGATTTGTGTATTCATTTGTTTCCAATAGACATACTGGTCCCCCAAAATATATTCCTCTGGGATTCTATGTAATGTAGCATGGCCAGATTGGATGTTATCAAATTATTTTGAATAATCACCACAAGAGAGCGATCCCCTGTCATTGTTCAATGAAAGAGTCATCTTCTTAATTCCAAATCGATGTCTAGCTCATATCCCCTTGCTTAGGCACTCCTGTAGATCTGAAACAATAGGGTAGGCGTAAGCAGTATGCAGTGTTGGGGAGTAATGAACTACGTGTAAATCAACTAGTAATTTAACTACATTTTGCAGTACCTTGGTGGTCGTTTAACTAAATCAAAGATTGCCTATTATATTGACAAGATATTCGGTGACCGCTCTAACAATAGAATACTCCTTAAAGATGGAAGTTATGCAGGAGGATGAGAGATCAGGTGGGACCATTCTAGCCGATGAGAGGGCAGATATGTGTGAACAACAGGCCATAGAGCTAGATAGAGGACTCATCTTTGTATCTGTGCAATTATAGCGTGGCAGCATGGGCAGCGCCATTGAAGCTCCATTTTAAAGTAGTCCATTTTCTTCTTCATTGGCTGCTCGCTCCCAACTCATAGCAATCACCACCCAGTTGTCTACTTTAAAATGGTGGAAGGCCTCAATAGCAATGTCCATGCTGAAATGGGTTATATCCATGATGTATTTCTATAACAGGCACAACCCCAATATAGTCGTTTTATCAAAGTGGCCGAAATGCCATGTGCCTGCCTTCACTTATATTAGTGCATTCGTAACAACCTAACCATTATGAAACTTATATTCAATCAAATGAGCCCCACGTAACAAATCAGCAATACTTTTTTTTTTGTTGACCAAATTCGACACTGACTTCCATAAAAAAAATGTTGACAGATTTTGGGCCGAGTAAAACCAATCGCTTCGCCTTTTCCTCTCTGACTAAATTCAAATCTAAGTAGTGTAGTTTTCAGTAGTTAATTACTTTTGTTATTGGAACTACACACCCAAAAATGGGTGAAGTAGGGAATCATTTCCTCTCGTTTTTGGCATTAGTCCTGCCTAATTCTCACTTGAGACATGTTTTTTTGTTTAATAGGCTAAATAACAACGTTAACAAAGTGATCTGTTCTTGCAATTTGTGGTCTATGAAATGTAAGATTTATATGAACATTTTTCACCTAGTAGTTTGGATGAAGTGAACTACTTCTTAAGGGCTTTATTAAGGGATTTATTTCTTAAGTAGCTTTATTGTATCTTAACTTCATCCAGTGTGAAGTAATTGGTAGTTTATTATGTTGTTAAAATATACTTTCAGAGTAGCTTCCCCAACACTGGCAAGATGACTACATTTTCTTTTGCCTATCAAATTCTGTCAGACCTACAGGAGTACCTTGGGTGTATAGGGGTTAATTTGGGATTCAGAAACCCTCTGCCCCCTTGTATAAGATTTTAGTCATATTAGTCATATTATTTATCAGAGAAGACAGCTCTTTGAAGTTTGCTGTTTACATTCACAGGACACTTAGTGTTTTTTTGTTTTTGCTATGGCCTAAAGAAGTTACCTCAAGCCTTATGTTTTTGCTATGGCCTAAAGAAGTTACCTCAAGCCTTATGTTTTTGCTATGGCCTAAAGAAGTTACCTCAAGCCTTATGTTTTTGCTATGGCCTAAAGAAGTTACCTCAAGCCTTATGTTTTTGCTATGGCCTAAAGAAGTTACCTCAAGCCTTATGTTTTTGCTATGGCCTAAAGAAGTTACCTCAAGCCTTATGTTTTTGCTATGGCCTAAAGAAGTTACCTCAAGCCTTATGTTTTTGCTATGGCCTAAAGAAGTTACCTCAAGCCTTATGTTTTTGCTATGGCCTAAAGAAGTTACCTCAAGCCTTATGTTTTTGCTATGGCCTAAAGAAGTTACCTCAAGCCTTATGTTTTTGCTATGGCCTAAAGAAGTTACCTCAAGCCTTATGTTTTTGCTATGGCCTAAAGAAGTTACCTCAAGCCTTATGTTTTTGCTATGGCCTAAAGAAGTTACCTCAAGCCTTATGTTTTTTTATTTATATCATACTGATTACTGTGATCTATTGTATGTCTTGACCTAAACCTGGGCTTTGTGTTTGTTTTTCGTTTCAGGGAAAATTTGTGTGCGATATGATATTCATCTACATGATGAGCACGAGTTCCTACTTCCGAGACAGGAAATTTGAGATTCTCAAGTAAGACACCATGACATGGTATTACTATTAAATACAGAATTTACACTTTGTATTTTAATCAATTAAAGTATGTATTTGAAGTCTGGGATTGCTTGCTCTGTAAAACATCCCTTTAACAGGAAAGAACGGATTAAGAAGCACAAAGAGAGTGCGAAGACAGTGGTGAACCGAGACACAAGAAAACACAGGACACATGCTGGGGAACAACATGAGCTCACCACACTCTCTACGAAAAAAGAGGAGAAACCAGAGCCCGCCACTCAGGACACAGAGAAACAGGACCTTAAAACTGGGGAGAAAAAGGAGGTTCATATTCTCTCTCCGCGAACTGTGGGGCAACGGTATAATACTCACCCTCCACGACCACGACACTAACCAATTAATTCAGAGTGAGACACATTTTTATTTACCCTTTATTAACACAGGTTGGCCGATTGAGGTCAGAAGACTTGTTTTTCAAGGAAGACGTGAGACAAAGAAAGAGGTGCTGCTATCGTCAAGACGGCTAGACCGGGTCCTCTAGCAGGTGGAAAGGGAAACGAGGGTGGGTGAGGTGGTGATCCTGATGCCCACCCTCCTTCTTCTCTACCAGCGGAGGTTGCTGATGCTGACACTTGGCTTTGGTTTTCCAATGTCTCAAGAGTGATGTGTGTGCTGATTGGAAATGATGGTGACTGATAGGCTAGCAAAGAGAAATGGAAATGCTCTCCTCGCCTTACACTTTACTGGCGCAATGACAATGCAGACGCTCTACGTAGCGAGATATTTATCAAAGAGAAAAAGCACTATTGCATTTCTATGGTATTATATTTGTTTAAGATGGAAGCATAATGCATCATGCAATCATACGATGGTGTTCCTTCACACCTAAAGAGAGCTTGTAGTATAATTATATCCTTGTGAGTCATATTATGGAATTCCACATATCGTGAGATTAGGCCTACAATTGCTTTCTCATGTCATTGGAAAATACACTGGGTGTGAGGTTGTCTATCATAAATACTTTGCATTTAATGTGATTACTTGTCATTTCCATCATGTATTGACTGGGGACTTATTTGTGAAGGAATGTAACTTTTTTTCTGAGTGATTTGTGATGTTTTTTTTGTGCTTCCCATGACTGTGTTTTTGTATTAAAAAAAAAATATATATATATATATATATATATTAGTGCATACCTATGTTGTACTATACAGGGCGCATTTGAAAAAGAGACCTAGATCTCAAAATGTCTTCCCTGTTAAAATAAAGGTCAAATAAAATATAAATGTCCTGTGACTAAAGGAGTGGTTTGTAATGTATTGGCTTGATATTCAAAACATTTTTGTATTGGTAATGCATTTTTATGGGCAATCGCCATACAAATATTTAGTATCAGGCCCATCACCCTGTAGCCTACTACTTATCACCATGTTTATAACCTAGATATGCTTATTATAAAAATTTCAACTGCTAGAGAACTTGGAAAATTCAGTTATCCTATAGACGCAATAGAGCAGAGAAACAATAACATATTGCAGCAGTTCAGTGCATGAGATAAATATTTTATTAGTATACAAATAGAGTTGCTGACTTATACACTACATGACCAAACTTATGTGGACACTTGCTCGTCCAACATCTCATTTCAAAAACATGGGCATTAATATGGAGTTGGTCCCCCCCCCTTCGCTTCTATAACAGCCTCCACTCTTCTGGGAAGGCTTTCCACTAGACGTTGGAACATTGCTGCGGGGACCTGCTTCCATTCAGCCACAAGAGCATTAGTAAGGTCAGGCATCGATGTCGGGTGATTAGATCTGACTCGCAGTCGCCATTCCAATTCATCCCAAAGGTGTTTGATTTGGTTGAGGTCAGGGCTCTGTGCAGGGCAGTCAAATTCAATCCACACCAATCTCAACAAATCATTTCTGTTTGGACCGTGCACAGGGGGCATTGTCAAGCAGAAACAGGAAAGGGCCTTTCCCAAACTGTTGACACAAAGTTCAAAGCACAGAATCGTTAATATTTCCCTTCACTGGAACTAAGGGGCCTAGCCCGAACCCCCCAAAAACACCCCAGACTATTATTACTCCTCCACCAAACTTTATAGTTGGCACTATGCTTGTGTGCAGCTGCTCGGCCATGGAAACCCATTTCATGAAGCTCCCGACAAACAGTTTGTGCTGATGTTGCTTCCGGAGGCAGTCTGGAACTCTGTAGTGAGTGTTGCAACTGAGGGCAGACGATTTTTACATGTTACAGCACTCGACGGTCCCGTTCTGTGAGCTTGTGTGGCCTACCACTTCACAGCTGAGCGGTTGTTGCTCCTAGACGTTTCCACTTCACCAAAAAATTTAAATGGCCAAATACACTAATTTGAAGGGGTGTCCACATACTTTTGTATATAGTGTACTTCACATAGCTGTATAAACAGTTAATCTAAATCAAATCCAATATAAACAGTTAATCTAACATATTTCATCAATCACCTATATCTACAAACAGTGTGTGGGCAGTTAATATTCATTTCTCTGACATTAGGGTTAAAACCAAAATCATTCTGGTCAGCTATATTAGTACACATGCACCATTCCGTAGAGGAAGGTCCAGAACAGGACGTAGGTAAAAAGACCTCCAACGAGCCCTCCTGTGAAGAGCATCCTCCGAGACTTGAAGCACTTGTTCCACCTGCGACTAGCCTTGAGGATTAGAAGAAGGGAGAGTAGAAACGAGGCGAGGAAATAGAAGATAAATCCGTACAGTCCTGTGAGCCCAAGGATGCCCGCTGTTGCCCCGGACAGAGCCGACACAGACGTCCGACAGTAGTCCAGCATGGCGGCGTTGCCCCTCACAGCGACCTCGCTGATGAACTGTGGTCCCTCTCGTTTTGCTACGATGACTGAGGACATGTCTGCACTTGGTTTGATTGCCAACGATAAAAGCTGCTGCTGCAAAAAAATGCATTATTGATTACATGTTGCCTAATACTTTCATGATCTTGAACAAATTGTGAATCATTTGTCAATCTAGCCTATTTTGTTACTAACGAAAGTGCTAGCTAAATTGACATCTGGACTGTAGCTAGCTGGTAACTCACCGAATGAAAAAATAATATACAGTGCTTCGTTTACTTCACAAACACATCAAATGGACATCGTTTGTGACACGTAATATTCCCACAGAATGTATTTACTAACGGCTTCGCTGCTGGAATGTAATTACAGAAATAAAGCAAATTCAACCTAGCTTGCACAGCAGATGCGACCCGTCATTCTGAATCGGCCATTTTCTTGTTAAATGCATTCTGGGACATTTGTTTTTGTATCAACTGCTCGCTTTTTATGAAGTCAGTGGATGAATGTGTTCAGTTATCTACTTTTAATCACCCAAATATTTTATTTTATTAAATTACCTTCACATTTTGTGATATTTTTAAGATGTATTTGTTGTGACCTATGACCTTTGTAATGAACTTTGGTCTCTACGGTGACTGCCTGAGATCAAAATAGTAGAGCACTGTTTATAAACACTGCGCTCTGGATAAAACGTACAGTTATTAATTGTCTAAGGAGCCTAATGCTATCCGGGGAGCAACCATGGCGAAATATGTACTCGGCATAGACATAGGAACTACTTCAATCAAGGTCGTGTTACTTGATATTAACTCAAAAACAGTAACGGATAGCTTCTCTTTGCCAACCAAGGCATATATCGTCAGCGACGAAACGCATGTATGTGACAGGTGACAGGCACCTCTCTCTGAATCACCGCACACAATGAGCTTTCACTCTTTAAAATGTACAGCCTTTCAAGCTGGTGTGCATTTTATCTCAAATTGGTCGTAATCTTGTTGATTTATAGACCTCTTCTTAACTATATATTATATTATTGGTTTTCCTTTGCAGGCCAAAGAGCAGGACTCTGTACAAATCATAACGACTCTGAATGAGTGCATTGCCTCTCTGCCCATAGACAAGCTCCAGAATGTCAGTAGAATTGGGGTGTCTGGACAAATGCATGGGGTTGTATTCTGGAAAGCACAAACAGGTAAAACCATAAAGTGTGTGGTATACATTTTTTATGTAGAAATCACAACACTTTTTTCAAATAAGGCCTGTACCATCACTGTCTACCCTCAGGCTGTAATTGGTCAGGTGGAGACAGCCGCCACCTCTTCAGCCCTAGAGACACCAGTCATCTAATCACCTGGCAGGATGGGCGCTGCAACAGTGATTTCCTGTCTACTCTTCCAAACCCAGACTCACATCTCAGTATAGCCACAGGCTTTGGTTGTGCCACGATCTTCTGGTACATGAAATACAGGTACATAGGCCTATAATATTATGCCTACATGACTTGGCTGATTTTGAGGAATAGGTTTACTTCATATACAGCCAGTCGACTCCTGATAAGTACACATGTAGGATAAGTGTATGTCTAGTACACCCAGTTTACACTTATCCTATGTGCACTTATCAGGAGTTTACTCTATAGACTAATAGATTCAGAAAGCTTGTCATTATTCTTTTCACTGTGTTTGAATGCAGGCCGGGGTTCCTGTCTAACTTCATGGTGGCAGGAACCATCCATGACTATGTGGTGTCCATGCTGTGTGGCTTGGAGAGCTGTGTCATGACTGGCCAGAATGCAGCCAGCTGGGGATACTTCAACACTGCCACCAACCAGTGGAACATAGACATGTGAACACAATATCCTGGCCTTCTTCCTCTTCTAGCACCAATTGTTTGCTTTTTAGTACAAAATATGTTATTACTAACATACTACATACTGAACATAATATGAATGCATGTGTTGTGTTGTGTGTTAGCTAACATGTACAGGTAACTGCCAAAATAGAGGAAACACAAGCATAAAGTGTCTTAATAGGGCATTGGGCCACCACGACCCAGAACAGCTTCAATGCACCTTGGCATAGATTCTAAGTGTCTGGAACTCTATTGGAGAGGACACCATTCTTCTACAACAAATCCATCATTTGCTGTTTTGTAGATGGTGGTGGAAATCCTTGTCTTAGGTGCCGCTCCAGAATCTCCCATAAGTGTTCAATTGGGTTTACATCGTTTTCATGTTCATCAAACCATTCAGTGACCACTCATGCCCTGTGGATGGGGGCATTGTCATTGTATGGGGTCATAGCCATGGTAGCCAAAATAATGGCCTGCCCAGCATTTTATTTAACTAGGCAAGTCAGTTAAGAACAAATTCTTATTTACAATGACCGCCTACCCCGGCCAAACCCGGACAACGCTGGGCTAATTGTGCGCCGCCCTATGGGACTCCCAACCACGTCCGGTTGTGATACAGCCTGGAATCGAACACTGAGATGCAGGGCCTTAGACCGCTGCGCCATGATGGGATGTTAATTGCTTAAAGGCCCAGTGCAATCAAAATCTAGATTTTTCTGTGTTTTGTATATACTTCCACACTATGGTGTTGGAAGAATACTGTGAAATTGTGAAAATTATGATAATGCCCTTTTAGTGTAAGAGCTGTTTTAAAAGACAGCCTGTGGTGGGATGGAGTTTTGGCCTGCCTGGTGATATCACCATGCGAGAAATTAGTCAATAGAACAAAAAGAAAGACTGTTCTAAACCTCTCTGCCAATAGCAGCTAGTTTTCAGTTTCCCCTCCCCACTCAGACCACTCCCAGACAGTCCTAGCAAAATTCTTGCTTGAGAAAATTGCTCTTGCTTTCTGTTTGACCATTTTGATCGAAAACAATCACAGGAAATGATTTATCGTTACCTAGAAATGATTTGATATTGAGATAAAAACGTCTGCATAGGGACTTTAATCAACTCAATAACCACAACTCAAGTGTTTCCGTTATTTTGGCAGTTACCTGTATCTTTGTGTGTGTGTGTGTGTGTGTGCATGCTCTAGTCTGAAGGATGCTGGCTTTCCTGTGCACCTGCTCCCTGAGTGTGTGCCGTCCGGCTGCATGGCTGGTCAGACGTGCTGTGAGTGGCATGGCGTCCCTGCCAGCACACCTGTAGGGGCAGCCCTGGGGGACTTCCAGTGTTCTGTCTACTCCAGCATGACTGACAGGACGGAAGCAGGTGAAGTTTGGTGAAGAGGGGCAGTTTGACCTTTGAATGTCAATATTATTGCTGAATGAGGATTGAATAGGTGTAAACTATATATTGTAACAGCTTGATTTTAAACTTTCCAATAGGCTAGGTGGGAAATTCAGAATTCTGTGCTTACACCTATTCATCGTTCAGATCTACTGGAGTGCCTAAATGCTAATGATAGGAACTAGGGATTGATTAAGCTTTTGCTTTTGAAATGAAACTTTATCATTGATTATAATAAGGTAACCGTTTCTGTGCCTCTATGCAGTTCTCAATATAAGCACCTCAGCCCAGCTGACCTATGCCATGCCACTTGACTTCACTCCGCCAAATATCCCTGATCCCACCTCTTCCATCTCCTACTTCCCTTACTTTGATGGCTCCTACTTGGCGGTGGCAGCATCACTCAACGGAGGGAACGTGATGGCCACTCTTGTAGGCATGCTGAGTGGCTGGATGAACGAGCTAGGTAAATTAATCCATAAACTTTAACCTACTGTCATTGACTTAGTCACAAACCCTGTACGTTTGTGTCACTTGCAAAAGGCATGTTAAGTCCATGAGAGCTACTTAGTCATTACACCTATTTCATCTTTTTACCTAATAGAGGTGGAAGTGAGCGACTCCAGCTTGTATGAGAAGCTGATCAGATGTGCCCTTGGAGTGGACAGTAGTGACCTGAGGGTTAGTCCTACCATCCTGGGGGAAAGACATGACCCGCTCAGCCTGGGCCAGGTGTCCAACATACACCCTTCCAACCTCTCCCTGGGCCACATGACCAGAGCGGTGTGCCATGGTGTTCTGGACAATATCACCTCCATGATGCACCCGGTCTTCCTGCTGGAGGCCGGAGTGCAAAGGATCAAGGGCAGTGGGAGTGCCTTATCCCGTAACGCAGTACTCAGACAGGAAGCAGAAAGGGTGTTTCCTCTGCCTGTGGAATATGGACAGGATGTGGACTCAGCTGTGGGTGTGGCGATAGTCTTTCATGACAGAATGTGAGTTATGATTCACACAGAGGGACTATTTGTTTACTTGCATATTTGAATACTTGAAATGTATTTTTTCTGAATGGCTAACAGAGACTATTACAATAAACATCATGCTTATTTTACATTCCAGTGATATCCTCAGACATGTTTATTAATGAATACTATTGGAAATTCATAGTGCAATCTCCAATCAAGACGATGTCTCACATTTATAGTATGAACTAAAAGTTCAATTAGGCCTATAGTAAGTGGTAATTGGTAATGTATAGTTAACTACAGTAAAAAAAAAATACTTTATTAATGTTTGCATTAGTGCACTTGAAATTTCAACTAAAACATTGTTCTGCTACTGCTAGCTTACATATCAGTGTTACTAGTAATAATTACTTAGGTAAGATTTTAGTATTGATAATGATTACAACTGTTTTTACTTAATGATTCAATTGTTATGTTATAATGGCATGTAAATAAATCCTAAATCTTGTTGATACCTCTAACTATATATCAGTCTATTCTTATCAGCAGAGGTTTTCTGACCACAATATTAGTCACAGGAACAGACTCACCAACAACAAAGCATGTTGGTAGATCTGAGAAAAGGCAGACTCTCGGGAAGCTCTGCAAAGTGGTTCTGAAAGAAAGAAGAACTGAATGTTATATGTCATATGAAAGAGGAAGTAAACCCCCTGTGATGAGACATTCAAAACAATAAGTAAGTAAAGAATCATCTGATAATATGTATTTTTTTAACCTTTATTTAACTAGGCAAGTCAGTTAAGAACAAATTCTTATTTTCAATGACGGGCTAGGAACAGTGGGTTAACTGTCTTGTTGAGGGGCAGAATGACAGATTTTGTACCTTGTCAACTCGGGGATTCGATCTTGCAACCTTTCGGTTACTAGTCCAACGCCCTAACCACTAGGCTACACTGCCGCCGCTGTATAATTACACTGAACAAAAATATAAATGCAACATGCAATTTCATTTTTTTTTTACCAAGGTACAGTTCATATAAGAAAATCAGTCAATGGAAATCTGTGGATTTCACATGACTGGGAATACAGATATGCAGCTGTTGGTCACAGATACCTTAAAAAAAGGTAGGGCCGTGGATCAGAAAACCAGTCTGTATCTGGTGTGACCAACAATTACCAACATGTTGGTGGATATTGGCGGGAACTGGAACACGCTGTCGTACACGTTGATCCAGAGCATCCTCAATGGTTGACATGTCTGGTGCATACAGTATGCAGGCCATGGAAGAACTGGGAAATTTTCAGCTTACAGGAATTGTGTATAGATCCTTGCGAGACGAGACTGTGCATTATCTTGCTGAAACATGATATGATGGCGGTGGATGAATGGCATGACATTGGATCTCAGTATCTCATCATGGTGTCTTTGTGTATTACAATTGCCATCAATAAAATGAAATTGTGTTCGTTGTCCGTAGCTTATGCCTGCCCATACCCTAACCCCACCACCATCATGAGGTTCTCATCAGAAAACCTCTCATCCACACGACACCATACATGCTGTCTGCCATCTGTCCAGTACAGTTGAAAGGAGGATTCATCCGTGAAGGGCACACTTCTCCAGCGTGTCAGTGGCCATTGAAGGTGCGCGTTTTCCCACTGAAGTCTATGCCGAACTGCAGTCAGGTCAAGACCCTGGTGAGGAGAACGAGCATACAGACGAGCTTACCTGAGACAGTTTCTGACAGTTTGTGCAGAAATGTTGGTCTTAGACGATCGCGCAGGTGAAGAAGCCGGATGTGGAGGTCCTGGGTTGGTGGGGTTACATGTGGTCTGCGGTTGTGAGACCAGTTGGACGTACTGCCAAATTCTCGAAACGACGTAGAGCCGGCTTATTGTAGAGAAATTAACATTAAATTCTCTGGCAACAGTTCTGGTGGACATTCCTGCAGTCAGCATGTCAATTGCAAGCTCCCTCAAAACTTGTGGCACATTTTAGAGTGGCCTTTTATTGTCCCCAGCACAAGGTGCATCTGTGCAATGATCATACTGTTTAATCAACTTCTTGATATGCAACACCTAACAGGTGGATGGATTATTTTTTCAAAGAAGAAATGCTCACTAACTGGGATGTAAAACAGAGAAATAAGCTTTTTGTGCGTATGGAACATTTCTGGGATCTTTTATTTCAGTTCATGAAACACTTTTACTTTTATGTTGCGTTTATATTTTTTGGTTCAGTGTAGATTAATCATCTACTTTTGTGTTATTACATTGTTTTGACGTATACAAAGTATTCAAGAAGATAGATGCCTGTGCCTGTAACTAACTAGACAGTACCATTAGGTCTTATAGGGACATTAGAAAACCTCTGGTCAGTTGTTCAAAATGTTGTAGGCTACTAAATGTGTGAAGTAATGAGAAGGGGATGATATTTTGGCTAAGCATTTGCAACATAATGTTGTACAACAAGGGGCAAATCAGGACACTGAAATTAACTTTTGAAGCAGAGATTGTGAAATGCTGAATTAGCTAATTTTACCTTGCCATCCAACTTAGAGGATTTACTAACAATGTTGGTCCAACACCTTATCAACTATCAAATCAAATCAAATTTATTTATATAGCCCTTCGTACATCAGCTGATATCTCAAAGTGCTGTACAGAAACCCAGCCTAAAACCCCAAACAGCAAGCAATGCAGGTGTAGAAGCACGGTGGCTAGGAAAAACTCCCTAGAAAGGCCAAAACCTAGGAAGAAACCTAGAGAGGAACCAGGCTATGTGGGGTGGCCAGTCCTCTTCTGGCTGTGCCGGGTGGATATTATAACAGAACATGGCCAAGATGTTCAAATGTTCATAAATGACCAGCATGGTCAAATAATAATAATCACAGGCAGAACAGTTGAAACTGGAGCAGCAGCACAGCCAGGTGGACTGGGGACAGCAAGGAGTCATCATGTTAGGTAGTCCTGAGGCATGGTCCTAGGGCTCAGGTCCTCCGAGAGAGAGAAAGAAAGAGAGAAAGAGAGAATTAGAGAGAGAGCATACTTAAATTCACACAGGACACCGAATAGGACAGGGGAAGTACTCCAGATATAACAAACTGACCCTAACCCCCCGACACATAAACTACTGCAGCATAAATACTGGAGGCTGAGACAGGAGGGGTCAGGAGACACTGTGGCCCCATCCGATGACACCCCCGGACAGGGCCAAACAGGAAGGATATAACCCCAACCACTTTGCCAAAGCACAGCCCCCACACCACTAGAGGGATATCTTCAACCACCAACTCATCCTGAGACAAGGCCAAGTATAGCCCACAAAGATCTCCGCCACGGCAAAACCCAAGGGGATGTGGTGTTCTATGTTTTTATCAATAGGGATACAGTATGTATACATATGGTGCTTCTGCATAAACAAGAGCCAATGGCTAAGCTGATGTCCATTTACTTTTGAATATAATGTTAACAACAATACCTTTACAATAAATCTGTTATTTGTCAACTTTCATAACAATTAGCTAAGATCCTTTGTGCATCTCCTGGTCACTATCATTGCTGTCGCAGCTGTGCTACAGAGGCCGGGTCAATAACCCCAAGGGTCAGCCATGTAGCCTTTTAAGCTCTCAGAGCAGAGCTCTCTCTGGTGGTAATGTACTCTTATACTCTCTGATACTCCCTGCGTGTGTGTATGAATCTCACTACTACTCACAGTTGTAGTGAGTAAGATTCATACACCCTCTGCTTGTAGAGGTTGAATTGTCTTGTGGTTGTGGATTTAAGACCTTTATTTAATATAAAGATGATATGATGGACAGAGACATAAGAGAAAATGTGATCCAACAGACCACTCAGTGAAATGCTCTTTAAACTGGCACGGAAGGAATGAAGTAATTTCTGTATAAGTACACAGTTATCTGTATGTTAGATCCCAGATGGTTTCATGTCCTTGTTTAAATGATTGGACCATAAGTAGGTGTTGATGATGGCTTTTATTTGTTTTGTTTATGTGAGAAGCTTTCAGTTCTTCTATTGCTTTAACTGAAATGTAGGAGAGTTTTTAAAACTGTAAACATTCACTTCAGTCAACATGTTGTGCATGAGATCACTGAGAGAAACTACTGTGTAGGCCACCAGTAGATACCATGAAGATAACCAAATCACAATTTCTCACTGTTTGGCATTGCATGCGCATTATTAATTACACGTGTCTGAAACTGCATGACGATACATGATGTCATTGTCTACAAGTCTAGTCGTTTTTAAACAAGGCCTGCACAGGAGGACAATTCAAATGTACACAGTTACAGACAGACTGTATCAGAGCAGATTAAAAAGCACAACAACTAGATTACTTAGCCTGAGTTTCAGCTATACTGCGGTTAATGTGATGTCTATTAGAATGAGAAAAACAATAATGTTTTCAAGTGAGAAACATAATATACATTGTGGTGAGGGAGATGTCATTGTTGACAAGCTGCAGTTGGTAGAAGCTGTAGTTTTGTTTTTGTATATCTTTTTATTAGTAGGGAGGGGTTGGTAATCATATTTTTTTTTGTCTGAGAGGAAGCCATCTTGAGCCCCAATGGGTCCAGCAGCATTATGAGACAAGTAGATGAGGATCCGAAAAGTAGATCAAGTGACAGCAAAATGGCCACATCAATTATGCATCCAGACATGATCTCATAGAGTGGATAAGAGTCTTTGTTCACATGCACACTGTTTTACGCTGAGTGAGTGTGGTGCCATGCAAATGGACACGAGGGACACATTCGTTTTACAATAATGTATCAGCAGAATAGCAATATGTTGCTCAAAAAACAAATGTGAATAATGTTGTGCATTATATGATTTGTTTTCAGAATGTTGTAGCCTCTAAAACACAGTTATGTAGATTTGTCTCAATTTTGTGGTTTAATCAAGGGTATCAACCTGAAATATTTGATGAGAATGAGATGGATATAGATGTGCTGGGTTATAAATGGGGAAGGACACGTGGTTGAATTATGGTCTTGACTTCTTTCTGATCTTCCACATGTGATGTTCACCTCATTGTGGGCAGAGAAAAACTTTACAGTTTCACTCTGAATCATTGTCTACCCCTTCCTATTTTTTAAGGCATGTTGAGGGAAATAATAACAAAACAAGTTGTTCACGCCATCCTCCCTGGGAGTGTCACGCCCTGACCTTAGAGAGCCTTGTTTATTCTCTATTTGGTTAGGTCAGGGTGTGACTTGGGTGGGCAAATCTATGTTTCCATTTCTTTGTTGGCCTAGTATGGTTCCCAATCAGAGGCAGCTGTTTATCGTTGTCTCTGATTGGGGATCATACTTAGGCAGCCCTTTTTCCCACCTTAGATTGTGGGATCTTGTTTTT
The DNA here is from genome assembly GCF_002021735.2 of Oncorhynchus kisutch. NCBI lineage: Eukaryota > Metazoa > Chordata > Actinopteri > Salmoniformes > Salmonidae > Oncorhynchus > Oncorhynchus kisutch. The sequence goes on from NC_034179.2 coordinate 35,440,265, forward strand.
GCATTGTTGCTGTATAGCCCTGCAGAACGTTGAGTTCGGTTTTGTATTTTGTTGTTTTGTTAGTGTTCAGTATTTAAAATCATGAACACTTTCCACGCTGCGCTTTGGTCTCATTCATCTAACGACGGACGTAACAGGGAGAAATCATTTTAAATCCCCATAGTAATTATTAATTCTGATCAGTTTAATTTGGAGATGTATGAGATTATTAACCATGTGTCTCAGTAAATGCTGTCCTAATTTTAAACTGAACTGGGAATATTTTTTCTGTCATTTGAGTAAAAGAATGGGTTTAAGGCCTGGTTAAAGTTTTCTATTACAGTTGTAATGGGGAAGTACTAATAAATAACCAGCTTTGTTAGCCATCTGGGGGTGAAACATCACATATCTTAAAGCTGGTGTATTCAGAGGTCAACTCTCCTACCATGTTTCAGAGGATCTATGAACATTTTACGGCACCTTTTAGATAAATGTAAGAAATCATTTTTTGTCATATGTAAATTCAATGTCAAGTTATTAAAATGTGTATGACCAAACAATATTTGACCAGGTCAAAACTTAGGAAGAGAACCATGAATGCAGTCCCTTACTGCATTACAATGTAATTCAATTAGATTTGGTAAATCCTCTCAGGGGATTTATAACATACTGAACACACTGTATTTACATGAATGTGATGTGTTATCATTGTATCGTCTCTTCCAGACCATCGGTGTGAGGAGTCATTATGAGCAAGGCAATGGACCTAGAGTACCCTACCTTCTCTCTGGAGACAGTTGACAGGAAGAATGATGAGAGGGCACAGAGCAGACAGGTGAAGAAGCCTGACCACCATGGACTCAGACTAACAGGAGGAACTGGAGAAGGCCATACCAAAGATAAGATTCAATCTCAACTTTGACAAGTGAGACGTGCCGTTCACTGAACATAATAACACATACTGTGCTGAATGGGGACAATTGGTGTTTATAGCCATATTGTAGTAACAATAATAACAGTTTTAACACTGTTTGAGAGGACACACCTGTCTTCCTCAGGGGGAAGGATTTATTAATCAGAAGCTCATTTACGATATCATTAGAATAAGGCCTTTTGTTTTAAAGCTCTTTTGGGCAAGACCATGTGTATTTTGTTTTCTAATTGAAAAATAAATGCTTTCCCAATACTAAAGTCTAACATGTTTCTTTGTAGGAAAATAAAAGGTTTGGAGGAGAACAACGAGGAGGGGGCGCTGTTTGAGGCTGTGTCCACTGGGAATGTCATGAAGCTTGAGGGTCTGGTTCAGTACCTGCATCAGTCCATGAAGAAGCTCTCCAACACTGAGTGTTAGGCAGACTGTGTATTATATTCTGTAGTATTGTATAATGTTTGCATTTTAGGATACCATTGTACATTAGTACTTTACAGCTTCATGTCCACACCCCGGGTACACTATAGCCTTAACCCTAGCCATTACCCTAACCCTATCTTCATGTCCACATCCCAGTTCAACCCTAACCTCAACCCTAACCCTAGAATGGTTATAAATTGTACTTATAGCTGTAACCTTAGCCTTAACCCTATCCCTAACCCAAGTACATTGTAAGTACAATGTAAGAATGAGTTATTACAATATTTGTTACACTGTGATTACACAGTTATAAGGGCCCTGTAATGTAAAGCAGGTAGCCTAGTGGTTAAGAGTGTTGGGCCAGTAACTGAAAGTTCGCTGGTTCGAATCCCTGGACAGACTAGGTGAACAATCTGCCGGAGTGCCCCTGAGTAAGGCACTTAACCTTAATTGCTCCTGTAAATCGCTCTGGATAACAGCGCCTGCTAAATGACAAAAAAAATGAAGGTAAATGGATAATATTTTTAGTCTGTGTATTCTTTTATACTCCATTCTTTTACCTCCGGCTCTCCTAGATCAATCGTATGGTAAAAACACCCTGCTGAAGGCTCTACTGAATCTGAGAGACGGCAGAAATAACGCAATTACATTTCTCCTTGACATCTCAGAGAAGATGGGGGACATCAAATAATTTATAAATGTAGCATACACCGACAGCTATTACAAAGGTGAACTTTCATATAACCAGAATTATCATTACTTGATGTTGTTCATCTATTCTACACCATGCTTCTGACAACTCAGTTTTATGTACACAGCCCTCAACCAATGTAATATAAAAATACAGTCATGTTAGTTTATGTGTAAGGCCATGCATTTTCTGACTGTCTATCCTTTCTTTCTCTGTATCATTCAGGGCAAACAGCCCTTCATATTGCCATTGAGAGAAGGAGCGCCTATTCTGTTCAGCTATTGATCAAGGAAGGAGCAGAAGTCCATGCCGAAGCCTGTGGGAAATTCTTCCAGCATCATGATCTACTCAGCTTCTACTGTAGTTTGGTGAGTGTGTCAGTATCACTGAGCCTTGAACAGTGCCCTCCTCTGGTAGGTTTGCAACAGACTTTCCTGCTTGTCAGACCTCTAGTCATTCCTCTGAGAGAATAATAATTCCCTTGTTTATGATTTAGGGAATTGTATGAAAGTGTTTTGTGAAACCTTACAGAAAGTGTGTTTGCATATCCAGAAAATACAATTGTCACTGTTGTGGTGGGTAGAGTGATGGAAAATACATTAAAGTGAGGGAAATGTGTTTCCAGGTGAGCTGACTCTGCCCCTGGCTGTTTGCACCAACCAGTCTGAGGTAGATGACTTCCTGCTGGAGAACTCCTACCATTGGGTGGATGTGAGAGAGAGGGACTCCCTGGGTAACATGGTGCTGCATGCCCTGGTGGTGGTGTCAACTGATAACACACCAGAGAACATGGACTTCATCACCTCCATGTACGACTACATCACCTCACCACTGCTGCTCGCCTGCTCCCCAGGTGGAGGCTGGAGGACTTGGACAACAACCAGTGCCTGACGCCTATAAAACTGTCTGCCAAGTTTGGCAAGATCAGGGTAAGGAACGTGTCTGATATGGAGTAATGTTGTATTGTTGTTCGGCCCACTACTCTATGTAGACCTACTGGAGAACAGATCAACAGTTTGTTGTTTACAAATTAAGCCATCTGATCTTTAATATAATATTTTGTTCATGTTAGACATCAGAAGAAAATACATTGTTCCTCCATATGTGTTTATGATAATGTGCTACATCCTTCCATTACGTGTTGGCCAATTGTTGTATTCTTCCTCTAGCTGTTTGAGAACATGATGCATCATGAGTTTCCTGAGAGGGTGCTACAATGCATCCGTTGTCCTGATCTTGTTCACATGTATCTACACTGTGTCTGCATTTTGACCAGATTTCCTGATCCCTCCCTGTATGCAAATTATTTCAGAAATATTCTTTCAAAATAATATGTATTTATTTAAAGACACATATTGATGGCCTGAGAAAATGGTGCCTCCTGTCAATGATTTAATAGGGCTGGATAATGATTATTTAAATGGTTTCACTGTTCAGCTCCGTCTACACGCAATGTGCCTGACTACATTCGGAGGTGGTCAGGAAGATCAGATCACAATGCATCTTTTAATCGTCTAAACCTGTCTAGAAAAGTGGGTACAATCAGAATGTGTACAAGATTAAGGACATGTTAGCACCAGGTTTAAATGGGGCTCTAAATGCCATCTCCTGTCGTTGTGCCCTTGAGAAAGGCACTCAACCCCAACCCTTATCTGCTCCAGGGGTGCTGCACGGTGGTTGACCCTGTGCTCCAACCTCTCTGTGGGTGTGTCTCGGGGGTACGTGTACTGTAAGAAAATTCATTTCAAGAGAAAGAGAGACCAAAAGTAAGACCTACTTGCATCAAAGTGTGATTGGGCACAGATGTCAATTCAACGTCTATTCCACATTGGTTCAACTTAATTTAATTGAAATGACGCGTAAACAACGTTGATTCAACCAATGTGTGCCCAGTGGGTAGTAGTATAAAAAAAAAATTGAATCACAATGCGATGCTAAAAATTGAGCCTCTGAACTGGAGGAGTGGGACAAGTTTGCTGCTCAGATGTTTTTCTTAACCGCCTACAAGAGGAAGAAGGGAACGGTGAGGTCTTTCTGCATGATCACAATAAGATACATTATTCTAGCTGAAACTGAGCAACTCAGTTTGGATCCAGGCGAACATCATGCAGGAGATCAAATCAGTGTTGCCAAAGTGCTGTCCATAGAAACAATTTTCACTTCAGCTCAATTTCTCTCACTCTCTGATATCCAGCCACCTTTTACTCTGGAGCATACCAGACAGTAATTCCTGAGTCTAGCGGGTCAACTTTTTACAGCAGTAGAAGCCTGTCACTTATTCCCAGGAGGGGTGTGTGCATGTGTGATGTGTGATTTTACATACTGTATGTGTGAAAGCCATCCTAAGCCATGCCATGTTGTTCATGGACGTTTATTGCCAGCTCTATGCATGTGTGGCTAGGAAATTAGTGTTTCATACTGTAAGTGTCAGAGGCAATTTTTTGGAGTGAGTGATAAAACTCGAGTTCAAGTTGACTTTGTATGTAGTTTTCTGCAGACGATCTTCCTGTCCTCCTCTGTGCTGTACTGCTGTGGGAGGGTGGAGTACCTGGGGTTCTTTGTGCTGTGTCTGTCTCTCAGCCGGGTCACCCTGTGCTACTTCTCCAGGGGATACGGACACATAGGCATCTACAGTGTTATGATAAATAAGGTATAATGGATACCAGGGCCTGTTTTCACAAAGACTCTCAGAGTAAGAGTGCTGATATAGGATCACTTGCCTTTTAGATCATATTGAATAAAATGATATGGACAGGGGGGGACCTGATCCTAGATCAGCAGTCCTGGACACACTCCTATAGAGAAGCTATAGGATTCATTGCCACAGGGTATTTACAATAAATGTATGATTGGGACAACATTGGTGTCGTGACCCAGCTGTAGTTATAATCCACAGTTCCTTTGAAACTCTCTTTTTTACTATGTCTTCTTTTTCCTTTGCAGATGATCCTAGGTGATATCTTGCGCTTTCTCTTTGTCTACGTTGTCTTATGCTTTGGTTTTTCAGCAGGTCTTTCATTTCTCTTCTGTCACTTTTGTATGCAGGGACACAAAAACACAACCCGTCAGTGGCTCATGAATTCAAAATGAATCTGTTTATTCTTCCAACACCATCAAAGGACCTATCAAAATTGTAGATGACAGTTCCCTCGTACAATGACACTTCTAAAACACTGAAAACAAATGAGACAGTATAAACCAACAATATGATTTATATTAAAAAACAACTGTCAATGGACCGTAATAACGCATTCTCGGTCCCTCCACAGCAGTGGTGTTACAGACTTTGGTTTTTCCATTTATATTTTGAGGTTGGATGTGGTGTCACCTCATTAGTCAGTAGGTGTTACACCTGTGCTGGTTTGTCCATCTCATTAATCGGAAGGTGTTTCACCTGTGCTGGCCCATGTGATATTTAAGAGTGACTGGCCCAGTGCTCCACTTGTCTTAAGAGATGTGGAGGGTTAACACCTTTAGTTGGCTCTCCCAATTTGATTTCTAGAAAAACAATCCTTTATCTGATTTCCCCTGTTTCCATTTTGCTCCACCTTTTGGTTTGCGTCCTGCCTTTAAGTTTGGTGTAGGTTTTTCATTTTGTTTGCATCTGTAGCGTGCTTAATTCTTCATTTATGGGGATTTATTTGCCACCTGCAGAGAGTTGACAGACTGGTTGCAGTGTCAGCTCTTACGCACCTTCTCCCAAGCAGTGGCAATTTTAGCATGTACATCTTGGTGGGGTAAAAAAAAAAGAAGTGGGATGTATGCCAGCAAAGCCACTGCACAACACTAAACAATACATTAATTGCACTATACCACTGCTACACCTGGCTATCAGCGGAACCTTGTCTGGTAGCGAAACAGTTCATTCAACCTCATTTACTGCCTTTACAAAAACAGCTGATATGGCTGACTTGCTTAAACAAATGTGGTTTCTACTGACTATTGAGATGTACAAACTATGACATAAGGGGACAACAAGCGGAGAAGAGGCAATCCGTAATTTCCATTAAAACATTGAGTGAGCTAGGAAGGACGCAGTCAATATAACTATTTGTGAAGCACTTTTGAAATGTACAGCGACAGAATTCAGAACATGGGCCGTACTTAGTGTTCTCCCTGTACACCAGGTCAAAACCGTTAAAGATAAAAAAAGGGGGCATATAAGCAGACAATGAAAGCTCTTACAATATTCGATAACATTTCTCAAAAACAAATTATAGGCTACATGTGCCTATAATTGTGTCAAATTATTAGGGTGAGGCACTTGGGCTATTAACAGCTTACTACACAACATATACTTATGTATACTGTAGCTAAGGAAGTAATACTATCTCCCTGGCATATTACATAACTTATGCAGCAGCATACAAGACATGTTTGACTCACCTTGTTGTGCTGTGCTCACTTGAACAGGAAGGTAGCACAGCGGTCCTTTGTGTGTAACTTTGGCATCAAACTTTGTCATCAAAGTCTGGCGTTCTCTGGATTTATGGTGCTTTCAAGACAACTGGGAACTCGAAAAAAAAACAAGGTCGAATCATGACGTCAGTGATCTATAGAAAGAGGCCAGAGTTCTCGACTTGGAACTCCAAGTTGGATTACCGTTCAAAATGTATTTTCCCAGTCGGAGCTCATTTTTTTTCTCAAGTTCCCAGCTGTCTTGAACTCACTGAAGTCTGAGATTTCCCATTTCCGAGTTTCCTGTTGTTTTGAGCACCGCAAAAGTCAGGCTGGATTGACAGCATAGCCAATGTATTCAACATTTTCTGGCCCATGGTGTTGCATGTGGATGCTTATCCTTTTAAGCTTGGAAAAGAGACCCCAGACTTGGACCACACACCCTCTCCACTGAGTAGCAGGCTAGTGATTGCTTTGCAACACTTGCAGTTAGCCACGGATTCCTTCCTAACGACTCATTGTTGAATTAGCGACTTCAAACTTGTTGTGTAATGTTTATGTCCAATGGCTGATGAGAACTGGGGAAAAAATGTTGAATCATGATGTGATCTTCAGGTAGTAGCTCTAGAAAGAGGCCCATGTTCCCAATTCCGAGTTGGATATAATACAATTCCGAGTTGGATGAAAGTTCAAAACTTATTTTCCCAGTCGTAGCTCGTTTTTCCCGAGTTCCCAGTTGTCTTAAACTCACTAGTAAGTCAGATTTTGCAGTTCCGAGTTAACAGTTGTTTTGAATGCGCCGCAAATCATGCTTCAGTCCAATCAAAGCTACTGTAGATATAACGTGATTTGACGTAATTTTATCTGTGGCCAATGACCTTGAGCCTTCTTGGATGGGCACTTCTAAGGTAACTCTATGGCAGCACCCAAGGGGTGAGTGACAGAACATGAGTGACAGAACACTGAACATTTTGGAGCTGCCTTACTCAAAAAAACAAAACAAAAAACATGTTTGTCGTACACTCAGCCATACAATCTCCATAGACAAACATTGGCAGTAGAATGGCCTTACTGAAGAGATCAGTGACTTTCAATCTGGTACTGTCATAGGACGCCACCTTTCCAACAAGTCAGTTTGTCAAATTTCTGCCCTGCTAGAGCTGCCCCGGTCAACTGTAAGTGCTGATATTGTGAAGTGGAAACGTTTAGGATCAACATCGGCTTAGCCGCGAAGTGGTAGGCCACACAAGCTCACAGAACGGAACTGGTGAGCGCTGTAGTGCGTACAGTGTCAAAATTGTTTGGTTCGGCCTCCCGAGTGGTGCAGTGGTCTAAGGCACTGCATCAAAGTGCTAGCTGTGCCACTAGAGATTCTGGGTTCGCGACCGGGAGACCCATGGGGCGTCGCATAATTGGACCAGCATTGTCCGGGTTAGGGGAGGGTTTGGCCGGCAGGGATGTCCTTGTCCTATTGCGCTCTAGCGACTCCTGTGGCGGGCAGTGCACACTGACACGGTCGCCAGATGGATGGTGTTTCCTCCGATACATTGGTGCGGCTGGCTTCCAGGTTAAGTGGGCATTGTATCAAGAAGCAGTGCGGCTTGGTTGAGTTGTGTTGGTTGGAGGAAGCATGGCTCTCGACCTTTGCCTCTCCCGAGTCCGTACGTGAGTCGCAGCATTGAGACAAGACTAACTATCAACTGGATACCACGAAATTGGGGAGAAAAAGGGGTAAAAAACAAACAAAAAGAAGACAAAAAAAAAATACTTAAATGCTTAGCAGGACAGGAAAATGGTCTAATTCACACACTTATCAAGAAAACATCCCTGGTCATCCCTACTGCCTCTGATCTGGCGGACTCACTAAACAATTGCCTCATTTGTCAATTATGTCTGAGTGTTGGAGCGTGCCCCTGGCTATTCGATACATGTAAAAAACAACAAAATGGGGCCATATGGTTTGATTAATATAAGGAATTTGAAATTATTTATACTTTTACTTTTGATACTTAAGTATATTTTAGCAATTACATTAACTTTTGGTACTTAAGTAGGATTGTACTGGGCGACTTTCACTTTTACTTGAGTCATTTTCTATAAAGGCATCTTGACTTTTACTCAAGTTTGACAATTGGGTACTTTTTCCACCACTGACTACCAAGTTCCAAACTGCCTCTGGAAGAAATGTCAGCACAAGAACTGTTTGTCGAGAGCTTCATGAAATGGGTTTCCATGGCCGAGCAGCCGCACACAAACCTAAGAACTCCATGTGCAATGCCACCATTGGACTCTGGAGCAGTGAAATGCATTATCTGGAGTGATGAATATCGCTTTACCATCTGGCATTCTGACAGACGAATCTGTGATTGGCGGATGCCAGGAAAATGCTACAGTGTCTTGCAAAAGTATTCACCCCCCTTGGCATTTTTCCTATTTTGTTGCCTCTCAACTTGGAATTAAAATAGATTTTTTGAGGGTTTGTATCATTTGATTCACACAAGATGCAAAATATGTTTTATTGTGAAACAAACAAGAAATAAGACAAAAAAACAGAACTTGAGTGTGCATAACTATTCATCCCCCCAAAGTCAATACTTTGTAGCAATTACAGCTGCAAATCTAGCCACTGGGATTTTTGCACATTCTTCAAGGAAAAACTGCTCCAGCTCCTTCAAGTTGGATGGGTTCCGACTTGAAACAATCTTTGTCATAACACAGATTCTCTTTTATTTGTAATTATTTTACCCCCCTTTTCTCCCCAATTTTGTGGTATCCAATTGGTAGTAGTTACTGTCTTGTCTCATCGCTGCAATGACTCATGGACTCAGGAGAGGCGAAGGTCGAGAGCCATGCATCCTCCGAAACACAACCCAACCAAGACGCACTGCTTCTTGACACAACGCACATCCAAACCGGAAGCCAGCTGCACCAATGTGTTGTAGGAAACACCGTACACCTACCGACCTGGTCAGCGTGCACTGCACCCGGCCCGCCACAGGAGTCGCTAGTGTGCAATGAGACAAGGATATCCCTGCCGGCCAAACCCTCCCTAACCCGGACGACGCTGGGCCAATTGTGCGCCACCCCATGGGCCTCCGGGTCGTGGCCGGCTGTGTCAGAGCCTGGGCTCGAACCCAGAATCTCTGGTAGCACAGTTGGTAGCCACTGCGATGCAGTGCCTTAGACCACTGCGCCACCTGGGAGGCCCCCATACCTCAGATTCTAAAGCTCACCGCCATTGGACTCTGGAGCAGTGGAAACTTGTTCTCTGGAGTGATTAATCATGCGTCACCACCTAAGAGTCCGACTGACAAATCTGGGCTCGGCGGATCCCAGGAGAACACTCCCTGCCCGAAAACATAGTGCTAACTGTAAAGCTTGGTGGAGGAATAATGGTCTGTGGCTGTTTTCATGGTTCAGGTTAGGCTCCTTAGTTCCAGTGAAGGAAAATATTAATGCTACAGCATACAATGACATTCTAGGCAATTCTTTGCTTCCAACTTTGTGGCAACAGTTTGGGGAAGGCCCTTCTCTGTTTCAGCATGCCATTGCCCTCATGCACAAATTCTCGATTCCCTTAAACCACTCGAGTGTTGCTCTAGCAGTATGCTTAGGGTCATTGTCCTGCTGGAAGGTGAACCTCCATCCTAGTCTCAAATCTCTGGAAGACTGAAACAGGTTTCCCTCAAGAATTTCCCTGTATTTAGCGCCATCCATCATTCCTTCAATTCTGACCAGTTTCCCAGTTCCTGTCGGTGAAAACATCCCACAGCATGATGCTGCTACCACCATGCTTCACTGTGGGGATGGTGTTCTCGGAGTGATGAGAGGTGTTGGGTTTGCGTCAGACAAAGATGAACGGAGCAAAGTACAGAGAGATCCTTTTGTGACTAGGGGGCAGTATTTTTATTTTTGGAAAAATAACGTTCCCATAGTAAACAGGATATTTTGCCAGGACAAGAATATGCATATAATTGACAGCTTAGGATAGAAAACACTCTAAAGTTTCCAAAACTGTAAAAATATTGTCAGGCGAAAGCCTGAGAAAAATCCAATCTGGAAGTGCCTCATGTTTTGAAAGCACTGCGTTCCAATGCTTCCCTATTGAGCAGTGAATGGGCTATCAACCAGATTACTTTTTCTCCGTATTCCCCAAGGTGTCTACAGCATTGTGACGTAGTTTTACGCATTTATGTTGAAGAATACCCGTAAGCAGCTACATTGCGCAACTGGTCACCTGATGGCTCCCAGAGTGACTCTCGCGTAAAATACAGAGGTAGCCATTATTCCAATCGGTCCTACTGAAAAACGAATTGTCCCGATGGATTTATTATTGAATAGATATTTTAAAAACACCTTGAGGATTGATTATAAACAACGTTTGCCATGTTTCTGTCGATATTATGGAGCAAATTTGGAATATTCTTCGCCGTTTTTGTGACTGCAATTTCCGGGTGATTTCTCAGCCAAACGTGAAGAACAAACGGAGCTATTTCGCCTACAAAAATAATATTTTTGGAAAAAGGGACATTTGCTATCTAACTCGGAGTCTCGTGAGTGAAAACATCCGAAGCTCATCAAAGGTAAACGATTTAATTTGATTGCTTTTCTGATTTCCGTGACCAAGTTACCTGCTGCTAGCTGGGCAAAATGCTATGCTAGGCTATCAATAAACTTACACAAATGCTTGTCTAGCTTTGGCTGTAAAGCATATTTTGAAAATCTGAGATAACAGGGTGATTAACAAAAGGCTAAGCTGTGTCTCAATATATTTCACTTGTGATTTTAATGAATAGGAATATTTTCTAGGAATATTTATGTCCGTTGCGTTATGCTAATTAGTGTCAGTCGATGATTATGCTCCCGCATGCGGGATGGGGAGTTACTAGAGTGAAAACCTGCTCCAGAGCGCTCAGGACCTCAGACGGGGACGAATGTTCACCTTCCAACAGGACAACAACCCTAGGCACACAGCTAATACAATGGAGGATTAGCCTCGGGACAAGTCTCTGAATGTCATTGAGTGGCCCAGCCAGAGCCTAGACTTGAGCCCAATTGAACATCTCTGGAGAGACCTGGAAATAGCTGTGCAGTGACGCTCCCCATCCAACCTGACAGAGCTTGAGAGGATCTTCAAAGAACAATGGGAGAAACTCTCAAAATTCAGGTGTGCCAAGCTTGTAGCGTCATACCCAAGAAGACGCGAGGCTCTAATCGCTGCCAACGGTGCTTCAACAAAGTACTGAGTAAAGGGTCTGAATAATTATTTAAATGTGATGTTTCGTTTTTTTTTGTATAAACTTGTGAAAAAAATTAAATAACTGTTTTTGCTTTGTTATTATGGGTTTTTGTGTGTGGATTTATGAGGGGGAAAAACAATTTAAAATAGGGCTGTAACGTAAGAAAATGTGGAAAAAGTCAAGGGGTCTGAATCCTTTCCGAATGCACTATACTTCATCCAAAGTAACCCCAATATGTACCTTCGCAGATATCTTCCCCAACAAGTCAGCTTTTACTTGATCAATTATGGCCATTTTTTGACCCACAACCAAAACTGGAATTCGAGTGGACTTGCTTTATCTAGTCATCTTCTTCAATTTAGACCATACATCCCCCAGCTCAGTACCCCTGCCTATTGTAAAGCAGAACTGTCTCCATGCATTTCTCTATGACAGACTTAAAAACCCTGCAAACTAAAGCTATCTTTCCTTTGGAAGTCAACTAGATTCTCAGTAGTCATATTCCTATGCAACACTCTGTAAGCACTCTCTCTTTCTTGAATAGCCGCAGTGCACTCTTCAGTCCACCAATGAACCACCTTCCTTTACTCACCCACTTCACTCACTGGTACATATACATTCTCAGCACATAAAATCAGATGTCACAGAGGCAGCACATACATCAACCGGCCTTTCTAAAGACAACTCTCCAACTTACTTTAAGCAATGATCACCAAACTTTTCCCAGTCTGCTTTATGAAAGCCCCATCTTCTGAATGGTACCCTACAGTGCCTTGCGAAAGTATTCGGCTCCCTTGAACTTTACGACCTTTTGCCACATTTCAGGCTTCAAACATAAAGATATAAAACTGTATTTTTTTGTGAAGAATCAACAACAAGTGGGACACAATCATGAAGTGGAACGACATTTATTGGATATTTCAAACTTTTTTAACAAATCAAAAACTGAAAAATTGGGCTCGAAAAATATTCAGCCCCTTTACTTTCAGTGCAGCAAACTCTCTCCAGAAGTTCAGTGAGGATCTCTGAATGATCCAATGTTGACCTAAATGACTAATGATGATAAATACAATCCACCTGTGTGTAATCAAGTCTCTGTATAAATGCACCTGCACTGTGATAGTCTCAGAGGTCCGTTAAAAGCGCAGAGAGCATCATGAAGAACAAGGAACACACCAGGCAGGTCCGAGATACTGTTGTGAATAAGTTTAAAGCCGGATTTGGATACAAAAAGATTTCCCAAGCTTTAAACATCCCAAGGAGCACAGTGCAAGCGATAATATTGGAGTATCAGACCACTGCAAATCTACCAAGACCTGGCCGTCCCTCTAAACTTTCAGCTCATATGTTTATGTATGTCTACTTCTCCATAAACTACTATGTGCATTAAAGTCGCCGCACAATATCTCTCTAGAGCTCAATTCTCCTGATATTTCATCAAAGATCACTACAGATAGTTGACGACAAGGGTTGTACAAATTGTATAACTTAATATTACTACATGCACTGTAGATTTCCACCATCACACATTCATATTCAGATGGGACAGTTATATTATATACAACCACCACCCTGTACAATTGATCTATCAGATCTGATTGAGCAATAACCAGGATAAAATAAAACAAGATGTGGTCCAAGTCATGTTTCTTGAACACATATCACATCATGTTTGATCTCGAAATCAACTTCATATACAGTTGAAGTCGGAAGTTTACATACACCTTAGCCAAATACATTTGAACTCAGTTTCTCACAATTCCTGACATTAAATCCTAGTAAAAACTCCCTGTCTTGGGTCAGTTAGGATCATCACTTTATTTTAAGAATGTGAAATGTCAGAATAATAGTGGAGATAATTATTTATTTCAGCTTTTATTTCTTTCATCACATTCCCAGTGGGTCAGAAGTTAACATACACTCAATTAGTATTTGGTAGCATTGCCTTTAGCATTGCCTTTAAATTGTTTAACTTGGGCCAAATGTTTTGGGTAGCCTTCCACAATCTTCCCATAATAAGTTGGGTGAATTTTGGCCCATTCCTCCTGACAGAGCTGGTGTAACTGAGTCAGGTTTGTAGGCCTCCTTGCTTGCACATGCTTTTCAGTTCTTCCCGCAAAATGTTATATGGGATTGAGGTCAGGGCTTTGTGATGGCCCCTCCAATAACTTGACTTTGTTGTCCTTAAGCCATTTTTCCACAACTTTGGAAGTATGCTTGGGGTCACTGTCCATTTGGAAGACCCATTTGCGACCAATCTTTAACTTCCTGACTGATGTCTTGAAATGTTGCTTCAATATATCCATATAATTTTCCTCCTCATGATGCCATCTATTTTGTGAAGTGCACCAGTCCTTCTTGCAAGCAAAGCACCACCACAACATGATGCTGCCACCCCTGTGCTTCACGGATTAAATGGTGTTCTTCGACTTGCAAACATCCCACTTTTTCCTCCAAACATAACAATGGTCAATATGGCCGAACAGTTCTATTTTTGTTTCATCAGACCAGAGGACATTTCTCCAAAAAGTACGATCTTTGTCCCCATGTGCAGTTGCAAACCGTAGTCTGGCTTTTTTATGGCGGTTTTGGAGCAGTGGCTTCTTCCTTGCTTACCAACCTTTCAGGTTATGTCGATATAGGACTTGTTTTACTGTGGATATAGATACTTTTGTACCTGTTTCTTCCAGCTTCTTCACAAGGTCCTCTGCTGTTGTTCTGGGATAGATTTGCACTTTTCGCACCAAAGTAAGTTCATCTAAAGGAGACAGAACGCGTCTCCTTCCTGAGCTGTATAACAGCTGCGTGGTCCCATGGTGTTTATACTTGAGTACTATTGTTTGAACAGATAAATGTGGTACCTTCAGGTGTTTGGAAATTGCTCCCAAGGATGAACCAGACTTGTGGAGGTCTATAATGTTTTTCTGAGGTCTTGGCATTTGATTTTCCCATGATGTCAAGCAAAGAGGCACTGCGTTTGAAGGTAGGCCTTGAAATACATCCACAGGTCCATCTCCAATTGACCCAAATTATGTCAATTAGCCTATCAGAAGCTTCTAAAGCCATGACCTCATTTTCTGGAATTTTCCAAGCTGTTTAAAGGCACAGTCAACTTAGTGTATGTAAACTTCTGACCCACTGGAATTGTGATACAGTGAATTATAAGTGAAATAATCCGTCTGTAAACAATTGTTGGAAAAATTACTTGTGTTATGCACAAAGTAGATGTCCTAACTGACTTGCCAAAACTATAGTTTGTACATAATAAATTTGAAAAACGAGTTTTAATGACTCCAACCTAGTGTATGTAAACTTCCGACTTCAACTGTATCTTAAACTCCTGACCGTTAGTAACAAGACTTCTGGCATTCCACTGAAGGAAAAACAAAAACCATAACTCAAATTATCATCATACTGAGACTTTACATCATTAGTATTATTAGGAGTCAACATGTCAACAATCATGGCGACAGTAACACCTGTTACTCCTGAAAACTCAGTTGCTGCTTCCACAATGATCTTCAACTTGGCTGTACTTCTTTCCACAAACACAGTCAGGTTGATAACCCTTCTAATGAAGGATATAAAGTAAATTATTAAACTATTAAGGTGTCCTTTCACACTACACATTTGTGAGAACAATTATTATATGTATATATTTAGGTGTATTTTACTCCCCTTTTCTGCCAATTTCAATTACGATCTTGTCTAATTTCTGCAACTCATGCGTCCTCCAATACATGACCCGCCCGCTTAACCCGGAAGCCAGCTGCACCAATGTGTCAGAAGAAACACCCTTCAACTGAAGACAGAAGTCAGCCTGCAGGCGCCCGCCCCGCCACAAAATAAGCAGCATTTCCTACAGTAGGTCCACTTATTCCAGGAGTAACCCTATTATCTCCATCATTCTGCTTGTTCCACCAATCTGCCTTGCAGCCTCTGCATGAGACATTATGAGTGATTTTATATCTTTGGACCTCTGTAGCCTATTTCTGCACCTGGCATCCACCAATGCTGCAATGTGTCCCCCCCACAATTACAAAAGCTAACCTTGACATTGTTCCCACATTCACCATAATCATGTTCCCCTTCACACTTGGCACATCTTTTCTTTCCTTTGCACAGAGCCGCTACATGTCCCATTCTTTGGCATTTAACAAACTCTCTAACAGTGAAAGCCAGAAAGTCCATCTGTAATTTATTAGGTAAAAGCTTCTCAAACATTAATATTAATGACAGGCTTTCACTTCTCTGCACCTCTTTCTTACTGAAAAGCATTTTGGCTTCAACCACAATGCCCCCCTCTACATTTTATTTTACATAATCTATGGACACATTGGAACCCCAGAAATGACCCCCCTCCAGGGACATGACTTGTGATTTTCTTCCCATTCAGAGTTTTCATTTTCAGAATCTTCCCTTGCTGAACATGGTCAGCACAGAATATTAACAGTCTACCACTACCAATGAACTGGGCTAATGTGACTTCAACTATCTTTTTCTTAACGCCATTCGATAATCGAAAACGGTGCAGATGAGACTCCGTGGTCGCATCAAACACGATTACAACTTTCCACTCCGATAGATCATTACTTTTGTTTTTCACCCTCTTCACGTTCTCAACACTAGAAGTGCCACAGCTGTCAGCAGCACTTATAGCAGTGGCATTCTTTTTCCTTTTCCTTTTCCTTTTCACCATAGACCATTCAAGTCTATGACTTTCATCATCCCCACCCATACCATCAGAACTATCATCCACATAGACTACAGTCCAGCACAGCTGTTGCTAAAACCGTTTACCACAAAATATAACTTTGGATTCTATTTCACTTCCTAGTTTCTGTCACGTTCGTTATAAGGGTCGGACCAAGGTGCAGCGTGGTATGTGTACATTCTTATTTATTTAAAGAATGAACACTGAAAAAACAATATGAAAACAAGCGTACCCACCCTAGTCACGCCCTGACCTAACCAAAATATAAAGAAAACAAAGGTCAGGGCATGACAGTTTCCTTCAGGGAAGGGTTGCTAAAGGGTTGATCTCACTCTTGAGAAGGCTGCAGTTCTTGCAGATGAGTTTGTGTTGACACATAAAACTACCTTCACAAAAAAGCACCCAGTAGTTATCCCTATGCAAAAAGCTATCCAGAGAAGTCACCAACCACAAGGTTTCAGTCTTTTTCTACAGTGGCCAAAGATAAGGATCGGCAAAAAACTGTTTTTTTTGTATCAGCCAATTTGTCATTACTGCCATGAGAAAGGACACATTGTCTCTCAGTGTCCTAAGTTGAAAAAGAAAAATGAGACAGAGAAAAAGCTGTTTCTTCTTGTGGGAGCACTCCAACCAACTAAGTCTCTGGTTGGGTCAGGTGTATCTCCTAAACAATATTTTGGATCAGATGTGTATGAACCCTTTGTTTCAGACGGGTTCGTGTCTCTGCAGAGTGGCGATGCTGTTAACCTCTGTGCACCGAACCCGTTAGCGGGATTAAATTTGACAACATACGGTGATCGCTACATAAATAGTCATATTAAACATTCATGAAAATACAAGTGCCTCACATGGGTCGAAAGCCTAGAATCTTGCTAATCCAACTGCGTTGTCAGATTTGAAAAAGGATTTACTGCGAAAGAATACGATGCAATTATCTGAGAACAAAGCCCCATAAAAAAAACTATTTCAACCAGCACAGGCGTAACATCACAAATTGCAATAAAATAAATTGTTTACCTTTGACGATCTTTCTCTGTTTGCAATCCCAATGCTCATTGTTAAACAATAAATGTTCTTTTGTTTGATAAAATCAATTTTTATAGCCTAACACGAAACATTTTGTGAACCGCTTGTGTCGTGAATTCAGTCTCATTCCATTTTCGACGACACATTCGATGTAAATACACACGTTTGGTTTCATTGCAATCAACTGGTTTGTTTGTAACAACTGGTTTCGTTGATTGACTGTATTTTAACCCAATGACCACTGATCATCTTGAAATCTAGCTGGGTAGATAGCCAATGAGCTGAGGTAAACGGCAATATGTAATGTTTATGTGTTGGAAGACCAACCCATGTAGTAAACTCCAGCGTAAAGAGGGTCATTCGCCATTGAAGATTCACACCGGAAGGAGCCACGCATGTTACGCAAAGCATTGTTTTGGTAAAGCGCATCTTCAGCTGTTAATATATCAATCATTATGGTGACTAAGTCAGGGAAAGCTAAATCTAAGTCTAGATATACAGATGTACACACAATTTTAGAAGAAATTGATCTGGAAAGTGAGACAGAGATTGTTGGAGGACGATTCATTTTGCGATTCCCAAATGGAGGTGTCACGTTCTGACCTTTATTTCCTTTGTTTTGTATTTATTTAGTATGGTCAGGGCGTGAGTTGGGTGGGCAGTCTATGTTTGTTTTTTGTTTTTTGGGTATTTCTATGTTTCGGCCTAGTATGGTTCTCAATCAGAGGCAGGTGTCATTAGTTGTCTCTGATTGAGAATCATACTTAGGGAGCCTGGGATGCACTGTTTGTTTGTGGGTGATTGTCTATGTTGTAGCTTCACGGTCGTCATTTGTTTATTGTTTTGTATGCAGTGTCAGTACTTGCTTTATTAAAGATTTACCATGGACACTTACGACGCCAATATTTTCTAAATGGAGAGGACATTGTTTTGCACTGGTAAGTTATTCTCATGCTACTGCCGTTGTTTGAAATTAATAATATAAAATATTATTTGTGATTTTAAAATTTTTTTAGTAGCAATATATAAAAATGTAATGGAATGTGTAAAGTACACGTTGGCTATACATTGTGGGTGGGAGTATGTTTGTATGTATGTTTATGACCCATAGCCTATGTTTGTGTGTGTGTGTATATATACATATTGTGGATTAGAGGGAGCATGGCCGAGATGCGTGTGTCTGCCACTCCACCACACCCCACCCCCACATGAAATAGCCTATTTGAGGCTGTTGAGGGGAGGGCAGGCCCACAACAATGGCCAAAGTGAAATGGAGACAGTAGATGCAGCTGGTCTGTTGTAATATAATAGAGACAGTAGATCTAGCTGAAATGCCATAATGTAAAATAGACAGTAGATCTAGCTGGTCTGTCATAATATAAATGAGACAGTAGATATAGTAGGTCTATAACAATATATTCAACTTTATGTTCCCTGTACTCTATATATATTTGTTTATTATACCTTTTGATACAGGGCTCATATGTGAAACTATTCTAACTGTACATTTTCTTTCACAGTGGGAGCGAATGGGAGCCCCCAGTGCCAAGGTGTCTATCCCCCACTGAAGCTGGTTCATCCAGCTCGTACCACAAGTACGAGCTGGATGAGCCCAAATTTATTTCTGCAGGCATGGATGTGCCTCAGGGCCAAAAGGGCACAGCATGGAGGCGTCGCTGTGTTCTTTGCAAAATGAAGTCCCCCATCACCTGCACCACATGCTTGGTGACCCTCTGCTTTACAGCAGAAAGAGACTGCTATGGCACCTGGCATCAGCAGCACAATATTGTGTAAATGTTTTCATGTTTTTTCTCCATTTTGGGGGAGGGGGGGGGGTGTTAGAATACCATTTAGGTATTTTGTATATAGTTATTCCATTCAAAATGTATAACTTCACCAATTTGGCCACTTTGGTACATTTGGGCTACTTGTGTGGAACACCTGGGTGACTTCATGATAAATGTCATGTAGCACACTCATTTTGGAAGTTATCATTCTGAAACTTTGCACAAGTACTGTTGCCCTCTTATGTTTTTCACTGAAACTATCCCCATCATCCTATCTGAATGTTTGTTTTGTCTTGTTCATTTGAAAGATGATGATACAACAATAAAAATGAAAAACTGTATGTTTTTTTCATTCTATTATCTAAACCAGATCTATTGTGTTATATTCTCCTACATTAAATTCACATTTACACAAACTTCAGAGTGTTTTCTTTCAAATGAAACCAAGAATATGCATATCCTTAGTCCTGGGCCTGAGCTACAGGCAGTTAGAATTGGGTATGTCTTCAGGCGGAAATTGAAAATGTAGGGGGGTAGCTGTAAGAGGTTTTAAGCAGCAGGTGAAAATACTGCCAGACACTGGAGGAGCCCAGTTCTTCATTTTGGAGGGTGTTTTGCCTTAGTTTGACGCTTTTTACAGTTACAGTGAACTTATTACGGTGTGTTAGTACAAGGAGTGGAGATGGGCTGCATGTAAGTTCCTTTGTATAATGTGGAACTCGAGTCTGATCTTATTTCTGGTTCTGTTGTCGTTGGAGTGAGGCCTAGTGAAGGGGGTCTCAATCACTTTCGGAAACGATTTGGCTGGAGGGAAGTTCGTGCCAAATCCTGTTGTTTGTAACGAACCCAGAGTAGAACCCTAGAGTGTTCCCAGAGTGTGCCATTACATGTGCTATGTCTAAGAAAGTCACCGGGAGCAACTCTAGTGTTGAGGATGTCAGCGATCCCACCACGGTCAATCTGTCTGAGATGTTTATGGGTGACCCTGATTTCAGTAAACCTGAGTTGACCTCTCCTTTGAAAACCCCAAAGGTGAGCAAGTTTGTAGGACCGCTGAAGAAAGAGAGGTTCCCTATAGTTGACACTTCAATGTCTAGGAAGCATCTGATTGCTGAACAGAGTAAAGATGTTTCCCTCTCCTCTCCTTTTGCTGAGATACAGTACATCCAGAGAAGGAGTTTGATGATGTTGTGTGGGTTACTTTGACAGAGATGGTGTTCTAATAAGGAAATGGGATTCTCCCTCCACTTCTGGTGAAAACGATTGGCACGGTGTATCTCAAATTGTCATTCCAGACAAGAGATATTGAGGTTGGCTCACAGTGGTAGTATGACAGGCCATCTCTGGGTCAACAAGATATATGACCATATCTTGTGTAACTTTGTCTGGCCTGGTCTAAAACAGGATGTTGTGTTTTACTGTAAATCCTGTCGCCTTTTCCAGCGGACAGGTAAACCGTACCAAGTTGTAACTGTTACACATTTGCAGAGTATTCCTGCTTTTGACAAACCTTTCAGCCGGTGGTAGATTGTTTTGCTCCTTTGCCCAAAACAACTAGTGGCAACCAGTTTCTCTTGACCATCATGTGCGCTGCTACTTGTTTCCCTGAGGCCATTCCACTGAGGAAAATCTTGGCTCCCAGTATTGTTAAGGCACTGGTAAAATTATTTTCAACATTTGGACTTCTGCAAGTAGTGCAATTGGACCAAAATTTGAATTTCATGTCAAAGGTCTTCCAGCAAGTGCTGGGTAGTTGGGTGTTACCCATTGCCACTCTAGTGCATACCTCCCAGAGTTTCAAGGTGCATTTGAGCAATTTCATGAGACTTTGAAGTCTATGTTGAGATCTTACTGCTATGAGTTTGGGAATAACTGGGACTGTTTGCAGCGCTAGAGGTTGTTCAGGAATCTCTTGGTTTTATTTCGAATGAGCTCGTGTTTGGACATCATGTCAGAAGTCTTTTGAGCTTGCTGAGAGAGCGGTTGCAAGAAGACACCTTAAACACAAAAAACTATCTGTTGGAACACGTTAGTGATACAGTTTGCCAGTGAGAATCTGATGAAAATTAAAGCTTGGTACAATTGAAAGGTTTTGTTACCTGTTCTGGTGTCACCGTTGCAAGCTCGTTATTTTCAGGCCCTTACCCCATAGTGAAAAAACGTAGTAATCTGGAATACATCATCATCATTTTTCACTACAAGACCATGGTCCTTACCTACGAAACAGCAAGAGGAACTGCCCCTTCCTACCTTCAGGCTATGCTCAAACCCTATATCCCAACTCGAGCACTCCGTTATGCCACCTCAGGTCTCTTGGCCCTCCCACCAATACGGGAGGGCAGCTCCCTCTCAGCCCAGTCCAAGCAAGCTCTTTGCTGTCCTGGCACCCCAATGGTGGAACCAGCTTCCCCCTGAAGTTAGGACAGTAGAGTCCCTGCCCATCTTCCAAAAACATCTGAAACCCTACCTCTTCAAACCTCTTCAAACAGTATCTTTTTTATTTTATTTAGCAGTACATGCACTTGACCCGCCCTTCTAGCTCGGACTCTACTGATATTATTGAGGAAAAATGTACTTTCTATGCCTGTGATATGTGGTTGTCCCACATAGCTATCTTAAGATGAATGCACTAACTGTAAGTCGCTCTGGATAAAAGTGTCTGCTAAGTGACTAAAATGTAAATGTAAATCATCACCTCACCAGAGCACAGGAAAAAAACATGGCTGTGTCAGTATGTTGAAATCATACTTCACCCGTTACGTTTGGGCCACTGCTGTCACATGTGACTATAGTCTTCCTCAAGAGCATGAGGAAAGCCCAATATACCCTGTGTCTGTGGGATGGCTGAGTAACTCAGAGATTCTAGAAAACCTTGCTGTCTTTTTGACACACTTGTCTCCAGAGGAAAAAGGCAACTTTCTTTTAGAATATCAGGGTTTATTCTCAGATGAGCCAACTCAGACAAATGTACTAGGGTATGACATTGACGTTGGGGACTCTGCCCCAATCAAACAACATGCCTATCGAGTGAATACTGAAAAGAGAAAGAACCTCTGCAGTGAGGTGGAGTTCATGCTTGAGCATGGCATTGCACAACATGGCAACAGTCCATGGAGTTCACCCTGTATATAAGTACCTAATGCGAATAGGTCTCTGTGGTTTTGCTTCGATTTTCGGAAACTCAGTGCCGTTACCAAGTCAGACTTGTACCCTTTGCCCCGGGTCGACGATTGTGTGGACCATGCAGGCACTGCTAAGTACATTAGCAAGTTCGATTTCCTGAAGGGATATAGGCAGGTTTCGCTCTAAATGAGCGCGCCAGAGTTGTCTGCTTTTGTCACTCCTGATGATGTGTTTTCCTACCTTCGTCCCCCATTGCTGATTGCCTTTCAAGTGTGTATCCCTGCCTCAAATCTTTTTTGACTGCACGTTTTGCTGTTTTGTTTTTGGTTGCGTTTGTTCCAAGGGGATGAGAGTCATAGAAACCTACATGATTTTATCTCTGTTTCTCAAAAACTTCTGAGTTTTAGGCAGACTGTCTTGTATTTCATTGTTGACAGCCAGTAGACATCATGTTTATATTGGAAAAGGCGATGCATTTAAGTAGTGATGCATTTGAATTGATCATATTGTGAGATGGAAGTTGTTTTCTGTTGGTTGTGAGCAAACTTGTACAACAAAAATATTGTATGTATTTATTGTCTTGAGGGTGAAGGTATTACAGTCTTTGGGGTTTCCATTTGTATTTAGAGGTTGGATGTTAGCATGTGGGACACACTGATTGGTATCACCACGTTAGTCAGGTTTTACACCTGTGCTGGTTTGTCCATCTCGTCAGTTGGAAGGTTTTTCACCTGTACTGGCCCGGGTGAAATTTAAGAGTGGCTAGCCCAGTTGTCTTGAGAGATGTGGAATGTTAACACCTTTAGTTGGCTCTCCCTATTTGATTTGTCTGATCTTCCCTGTCTTTGTTTTGCTCCACCTTTTGGTTTGCTTCCTGCCTTTAAGTTTGGTATGGGTTTTTATTTTGTTTGCCTCTTCCTGGGCACATTTACTGGGTGTCTTTTAGGTCCCAGTTATTGTTGCTAGTCAACTTTTTATTGGATACCCCCATGAGTGTCTTTCAGAAACCCTCCTAAAACCCCACCTGTTTCATTTTTGTTGTTGTCAGCGGCTCTTTGTTAGTTCCCCACTCTGTTTGAGCACCAATTTCTGGTTTTCTTCCTGGGGAACGTAACATTGGTCACTTTGCTAATGGAACCCGAATCAACGGCCAATAAAACAGCACATTCAATAAACAACACAGCTGAAAAAGGTATTACCTTTTTCCCTCTCATTAAAGAGGATTCATTTAGGAAACATCTCTCACAACACCATGGAGCTGTTCAAGTTCACCATTGGCATGGGAGACCTCGAGAGTTCACAGAGGGGTTATAATTGATTTTCCAGAAAGGAAAGAAAGAAAGGAGGGGCACTCTCCTTGACCTCATCCACTAATGTCTAGCACCCACCTAGGTGATGCCAAAGCAGCCATTATATATGGCATATACAGTTGAAGTCGGAAGATTACATACACCTTAGCCAAATACAATTAAACTCAGTTTCTCACACTTCCTGACATTTAATCCTAGTAGAGAATTATTTATTTCAGCTTTTATAACTTTCATCACATTCCCAGTGGGTCAGTAGTTAACAAACACTCAATTAGTATTTGGTAGCATTGCCTTTAAATTGTTTAACTTGGGTCAAATGTTTTGGGTAGCCTTCCACAGTCTTCCCACAATAAGTTGGGTGAATGTTGGCCCATTCCTCCTGACAGAGCTGGTGTAACTGAGTCAGGTTTGTTGGACTCCTTGCTCGCACACACTCTTCCAGTTCTGCCCACAAATCTTCTATAGGATGGAGTGGAGGTCAGGGCTTTGTGATGGCCACTCCAATAACTTGAATTTGTTGTTCTTAAGCCATTTTGCCACAACGTTGGAAGTATCATTGTCCATTTGGAAGATCCATTTGCGACCAAGCTTTAACTTCCTGACTGATGTCTTGAGATGTTGCTTCAATATATCCACATAATTCTCCTTCCTCATGATGCCATCTATTTTGTGAAGTGCACCAGTCCCTCCTGCAGCAAAGCACCCCCACAACATGATGCTGCCACCCCCGTGCTTCACAGTTGGGATGTTGTTCTTCGGCTTGCAAGCCTTCCCCTTGTTCCTCCAAACATAACGATGGTCATTATGGCCAAACAGTTCTATTTTTGTTTCATCAGACCAGAGGACATTTCTCCAAAAAGTACAAGAGTTCAGTGTGCCAAATCGGAGGGCCTGTTGTCTGGACCTCTGGCAGTCTCTATGGGGGTGCCACAGGATTCAATTCTCAGGCCAACTCTCTTCTCTGTATACATCAATGATGTCGCTCTTGCTGCTGGTGATTCTCTAATCCACCTCTACTCAGACGACACCATTCTGTATACTGCTGGCCCTTCTTTGGAGACTGTGTTAACTAACCTCCAGACGAGCTACAATGCCATACATGGCATTGGAGGCCTTCCGTGGCCTCCAACTACTCTTAAATGCAAATAAAACTAAATGCATGCTCTTCAACCAACCGCTGCCCGCACCTGCCCCTCCATGCAGCATCACTACTCTGGACGGTTCTGACTTAGAATAAGTGTGTGAGGGGTGCGTAACCAGTGGCAGGGAAGTCAGACGCAGGAGAGCAGAACTAGGTAATAGCCAGAGCAGTTTAATACCAAAACCAACGGCATAAAGAATTACAAGACATGGGTACAAAACCCGTCGCGCACCAGTCAACATGTGCACCAGCATTTACAACAAACAATTCCACACAAAGACATGGGGGGAACAGAGGGTTAAATACACTAAACTTAATGCGGGAAATGAGAACCAGGTGTGTAGGAAAACAAGACATAACAAATGGAAAATTAAAACTGGATCGACAATGGCTAGAATACCGGTGACGCCGACCGCCGAACGCCACCCGAACAAGGAGAGGAACCGACTTCGGTGGAAGTCGTGACAATGTGGACAATTACAAATACCTAGGCTGCAAACTCTCCTTCCAGACTTACATTAAGCATCTCCAACCCAAAATGAAATCTAGAATCTGATTCCTATTTTGCAACAAAGCATCCTTCACTCATGCTGCCAAACATACCCTCGTAAAACGGACTATCCTACCGATCCTCGACTTCGGTGATGTTATAAATAAAATAGCCTCCAACCCTCTACTCAACAAATTGGATGCAGTCTATCACAGTGCCATCCGTTACGTCACCAATTCCCCATATACTACCCACCACTGCGACCTGTATGCTCTCGTTGGCTGGCCCTCGCTTCATATTCGTCGCCAAACCCACTGGCTCCAGGTCATCTATAAGTCGTTGCTCGGTAAAGCCCTTCCGGCGCCGACAGAGATGGCCGCCTCGCTTCGCGTTCCTAGGAAACTATGCAGTTTTTTGTTTTTTTACGTGTTATTTCTTACATTAGTACCCCAGGTCATCTTAGGTTTCATTACATACAGTCGAGAAGAACTACTGAATATAAGATCAGCGTCAACTCACCATCAGTACGACCAAGAATATGTTTTTCGCGACGCGGATCCTGTGTTCTGCCTTACAAACAGGACAACGGAGTGGATCCCATGCAGCGACCCAAAAAAACGACTCCGAAAAAGAGGGAAACGAGGCGGTCTTCTGGTCAGACTCCGGAGACGGGCACACCGTGCACCACTCCCTAGCATTCTTCTTGCCAATGTCCAGTCTCTTGACAACAAGGTTGATGAAATCCAGAGCAAGGGTAGCATTCCAGAGGGACATCAGAGACTGTAACGTTCTTTGCTTCACGGAAACATGGCTCACTGGAGAGACGCTAGAGGGGCGGGGGCGTATGCCTTATGGCTAACGAGACATGGTGTGATGAAAGAAACATACAGGAACTCAAATCCTTCTGTTCACCTGATTTAGAATTCCTCACAATCAAATGTAGACCGCATTATCTACCAAGAGAATTCTCTTCGATTATAATCACAGCCGTATATATCCCCCCCCAAGCAGACACATCGATGGCTCTGAACAAACTTTATTTAACTCTTTGCAAACTGGAAACCATTTATCCGGAGGCTGCATTCATTGTAGCTGGGGATTTTAACAAGGCTAATCTGAAAACAAGACTCCCTAAATTTTATCAGCATATCGATTGCGCAACCAGGGGTGGAAAGACCTTGGACCATTGTTACTCTAACTTCCGCGACGCATTTAAGGCCTTGCCCCGCCCCCCTTTCGGAAAAGCTGATCACGACTCCATTTTGTTGATCCCTGCCTACAGACAGAAACTAAAACAAGAGGCTCCCACGCTGAGGTCTGTCCAACGCTGGTCCGACCAAGCTGACTCCACACTCCAAGACTGCTTCCATCACGTGGACTGGGATATGTTTCGTATTGCGTCAGATAACAATATTGACGAATACGCTGATTCGGTGTGCGAGTTCATTAGAACGTGCGTTGAATATGTCGTTCCCATAGCAACGATTAAAACATTCCCTAACCAGAAACCGTGGATTGATGGCAGCATTCGCGTGAAACTGAAAGCGCGAACCACTGCTTTTAATCAGGGCAAGGTGTCTGGTAACATGACCGAATACAAACAGTGCAGCTATTCCCTCCGCAAGGCTATCAAACAAGCTAAGCGTCAGTACAGAGACAAAGTAGAATCTCAATTCAACGGCTCAGACACAAGAGGCATGTGGCAGGGTCTACAGTCAATCACGGACTACAGGAAGAAATCCAGCCCAGTCACGGACCAGGATGTCTTGCTCCCAGGCAGACTAAATAACTTTTTTGCCCGCTTTGAGGACAATACAGTGCCACTGACACGGCCTGCAACGAAAACATGCGGCCTCTCCTTCACTGCAGCCGAGGTGAGTAAGACATTTAAACGTGTTAACCCTCGCAAGGCTGCAGGCCCAGACGGCATCCCCAGCCGCGCCCTCAGAGCATGCGCAGACCAGCTGGCCGGTGTGTTTACGGACATATTCAATCAATCCCTATACCAGTCTGCTGTTCCCACATGCTTCAAGAGGGCCACCATTGTTCCTGCTCCCAAGAAAGCTAAGGTAACTGAGCTAAACGACTACCGCCCCGTAGCACTCACTTCCGTCATCATGAAGTGCTTTGAGAGACTAGTCAAGGACCATATCACCTCCACCCTACCTGACACCCTAGACCCACTCCAATTTGCTTACCGCCCAAATAGGTCCACAGACGATGCAATCTCAACCACACTGCACACTGCCCTAACCCATCTGGACAAGAGGAATACCTATGTGAGAATGCTGTTCATCGACTACAGCTCGGCATTCAACACCATAGTACCCTCCAAGCTCGTCATCAAGCTCGAGACCCTGGGTCTCGACCCCGCCCTGTGCAACTGGGTACTGGACTTCCTGACGGGCCGCCCCCAGGTGGTGAGGGTAGGCAGCAACATCTTCTCCCCGCTGATCCTCAACACTGGGGCCCCACAAGGGTGCGTTCTGAGCCCTCTCCTGTACTCCCTGTTCACCCACGACTGCGTGGCCACGCACGCCTCCAACTCAATCATCAAGTTTGCATACGACACAACAGTGGTAGGCTTGATTACCAACAACGACGAGACGGCCTACAGGGAGGAGGTGAGGGCCCTCAGAGTGTGGTGCCAGGAAAATAACCTCACACTCAACGTCAACAAAACTAAGGAGATGATTGTGGACTTCAGGAAACAGCAGAGGGAACACCCCCCTATCCACATCGATGGAACAGTAGTGGAGAGGGTAGTTTTAAGTTCCTCGGCATACACATCACAGACAAACTGAATTGGTCCACTCACACAGACAGCATTGTGAAGAAGGCGCAGCAGCGCCTCTTCAACCTCAGGAGGCTGAAGAAATTCGGCTTGTCACCAAAAGCACTCACAAACTTCTATAGATGCACAATCGAGAGCATCCTGGCGGGCTGTATCACCGCCTGGTACGGCAACTGCTCCACCCTCAACCGTAAGGCTCTCCAGAGGGTAGTGAGGTCTGCACAACGCATCACCGGGGGCAAACTACCTGCCCTCCAGGACACCTACACCACCCGATGTTACAGGAAGGCCATAAAGATCATCAAGGACATCAACCACCCGAGCCACTGCCTGTTCACCCCGCTATCATCCAGAAGGCGAGGTCAGTACAGGTGCATCAAAGCTGGGACCGAGAGACTGAATAACAGCTTCTATCTCAAGGCCATCAGACTGTTAAACAGCCACCACTAACATTGAGTGGCTGCTGCCAACACACTGAAACTGACTCAACTCCAGCCACTTTAATAATGGGAATTGATGGGAAATGATGTAAATATATCACTAGCCACTAGCTTTGATGTTCTTTGAACTTGGGCGATATGACAAGGTGAAGTCGAATCTAGTGAAGAAAAGGGCCCACCTTGCTTGCCGCGGGATCAGCCGCCTCGCTGTCTGTATTTACTCCAGGTTCCGATGGTTGGTGAGGATGAGAAATGCGCCCTCTAGCCAGTGTCTCCACTCTTCGAATGCCAACTTACCGCCTAGAACTCCTGGTCACCGACATCATAGTTTCTCACTGCAGGAGATGGTTTTCTTTATTCTTTTATTCATTATATATTTTTTACCCTTTTTTCTGGGACCGAGAGACTGAATAACAGCTTCTATCTCAAGGCCATCAGACTGTTAAACAGCCACCACTAACATTGAGTGGCTGCTGCCAACACACTGACACTGACACTGACTCAACTCCAGCCACTTTAATAATGGGAATTGATGGGAAATGATGTAAATATATCTCTAGCCACTTTAAACAATGCTACCTTATATAATGTTACTTACCCTACATTATTAATCTCATATGCATACGTATATACTGTACTCTATATCATCGACTGCATCCTTATGTAATACATGTATCACTAGCCACTTTAACTATGCCACTTTGTTTACATACTCATCTCATATGTATATACTGTACTCGATACCATCTACTGTATCTTGCATATGCTGCTCTGTACCATCACTCATTCATATATCCTTATGTACATATTCTTTATCCCCTTACACTGTGTATAAGACAGTAGTTTTGGAATTGTTAGTTAGATTACTTGTTGGTTATTACTGCATTGTCGGAACTAGAAGCACAAGCATTTCGCTACACTCGCATTAACATCTGCTAACCATGTGTATGTGACAAATAAAATTTGATTTGATTTGATTTATCTCAGCTCACTGGTCACCATTGCAGCACCCACCCATAGCACGCGCTCCAGGAGGTATATTTCATTGGTCACCCCCAAAGCCTATTCTTCCTTTGGCCGCCTTTCCTTACAGTTCTCTGCTGCCAATGACTGGAACGAATTTCAAAAATTACTGAAGCTGGAGACTCACATCTCCCTCACTAACTTTAAGCATCAGCTGTCAGAGCAGCTCACAGATCACTGCACCTGTACATAGCCCATCTGTAAATAGCCCATCCAACTACCTCATCTCCATATTGTTATTATATATATATATATATATTTTGCTCCTTTGCACCCCAGTATCTCTACTTGCATATTCATCTTCTGCACATCTATCACTGCAGTGTTTAATTGCTGAATTGTAATTACTTCGCCACTACGGCCTATTTATTGCCTTTACCTCCCCAATCTTACCTCTTGTTTGTTTGTTTATTCCATGTGTAACTCTGTGTTGTTGTTTGTGTCGCACTTGCTTTATCTTTGCCAGGTTGCAGTTGTAAATGAGAACTGTTCTGAACTGGCCTACCTGGTTAAATAAAGGTGAAATAAAAATAATAAAAAACATGTCAAGCAAAGAGCCACTGAGTTTGAAGGTAGGCCTTGAAATGCATCCACACTCAAATGTCAATTAGCCTATCAGAAGCTTCTAAAGTCATGACATAATTTTCTGCATTTTCCAAACTGTATAAAATCACAGGCAAAGGCACAGTCAACTTAGTGTATGTAAGCTTCTGAACCACTGGAATTGTGATACAGTGAATTATAAACAAAATCATCTGTCTGTAAACAATTGTTGGAAAAATTACTTGTGTCATGCACAAAGTAGATGTCCTAAACGACTTGCCGAAACTATAGTTTGTTAACAAGAAATTTGTGGAGTGGTTGAAAAACGAGTTTTATTAATGACTCCAACCGGGGCAGCAGCGTAGCCTAGTGGTTAGAGCGTTGGACTAGTAACCGGAAGGTTGCGTGTTCAAACCCCTGAGCTGACAAGGTGCAAATCTGTCGTTCTACCCCTAAACAGGCAGTTAACCCACTGTTCCCAGGCCGTCATTGAAAATAAGAATGTGTTCTTAACTGACTTGCCTGGTTAAATAAAGGTAAAATATATATATATTTTTTAAAGTGTATGTAAACGTCCGACTTCAACTATACTAGCTATCACAGTGGAAAAGTGGGGAGTTATTTATGGCAATAAGGAATATGTTTTTTCTAGGTACCATTACAAGGAGATGTTCTGCTGCTAATCTCCTACATCATGCTCACATACATCCTGCTGCTCAACATGCTCATCGCCGTCATGAGCCGCACTGTGGAGAAGATGTCCCTTGAGAGCACCAGCATCTGGAAACTACAGGTGATCCACCACGGACTGACGGACAAACGGCCGGACTGACTGATGCAAGGAAATGGCACTGTGCTGCTTGTTTTGGTGGACAGTTTGATCATAGCTCATTCATTGTTATGAACATATGTGCCTACAGCGGGCAATCACCATCCTGGACCTGGAGAGGAGCCTGCCCTGCTGCCTGAGTAGGCAGCTTTGTTCTGGGGTGGACAAGGACCTGAGAACCAGGGCTGGAGAGATGGACCGCCGATGGTGTTTCAGGTTGCCAATATACAGTGTATTCGGAAAGTATTCAGACACCTTCCCTTTTTCCACATTTTGTTACATCACAGCCTCATTCTAAAATTGATTAAATACATTTTCCTCCTCATCAATCTACACACAATACACCATAATGACAAAGAGAAAACAGTTTTTTAAAGTTTTTTTGCAAATTTATTACAAATAAAAACCAGAAATACCTTATTTACGTATGTATCCAGACCCTTAGCTATGAGACTCAAAATTAAACTCAGGTGCATCCTGTTTCCATTGATCATCATTGGGATGTTTCTACAACTTGAGTGGAGTCCACCTGTGGTAAATGCAATCGATTGGACATGATTTGGAAAGGCACACACCTGTCTATATAAGGTCCCACAGTTGACAGTGCATGTCTTTGCAAAAACCAAGCTACGAGGTCGAAGCAATTGTCCATCTGGGGAAGGGTACCAAAAAAGTATGCAGCATTGAAGGTCCCCAAGAACACAGTGGCCTCCATCATTCTTAAATGGAAGAAGTTTGGAATCCTAGAGCTGGCCGCCCGGCCAAAGTGAGAAATTGGGAGAGAAGGGGCTTGGTCAGGGAGGTGACCTAGAATCTGATTTAAATATGACAGAGCTCCAGAGTTCCTCTGTGGAGATGGGAGCACCTTCCAGAAGGACAACAATCTCTACAGCACCCCACCAATCAGGTCTTTATGGTAGAGTGGCCAGACGGAAGCCACTCCTCAGCAAAAGGCACCTAAAGGACTCTGACCATGAGAAAAAAGATTCTCTGGTCTGATGAAATCAAGATTGAACACTTTGTCCTGAATGTCAAGCGTCACATCTGGATTAAACCTGGCACCATCCCTACGGTGTAGCCGGGGCGGCAGGTATGCTAGTGGTTAGAATGTTGGACTAGTAACCGAAAGATTGCAAGATCGAATCCCCGAGCTGACAAAGTAAAAATCTGTCATTCTGCCCCTGAACAAGGCAGTTAACCCACTATTCCTAGACCATCATTGAAATTAGGAATGTGTCCTTAACTGACTTACCTAGTTAAATAAAGGTAAAAAATAAATAAAAAGCAAGTCTTCTTATTGGTGTCCTTTAGTAGTGTTTTTTGTAAAGCAATTCAACCTTGAAGGCTGAATCACAGTCTCCACTGAACAGTTGATGT
Source organism: Oncorhynchus kisutch (assembly GCF_002021735.2). NCBI lineage: Eukaryota > Metazoa > Chordata > Actinopteri > Salmoniformes > Salmonidae > Oncorhynchus > Oncorhynchus kisutch. Next base: position 35,472,521 of record NC_034179.2, read on the forward strand.
TGAGATGTGTCTGTTACTTGAACTCTCTGAAGCATTTATTTGGGCTGAAATTTCTGAGGCTGGTAACTAATGAATTTATCCTCTGCAGCAGAAGTAACGCTGGGTCTTCCTTTCCTGTGGCGGTCCTCATGAGAGACAGTTTCATCATAGCACTTGATGGTTTTTGGGACTGCACTTGAAGAAACTTTCAAAGTTCTTGACATTTTCTGGATTGACTGAATTAAAGTAATTATGGCCTGTTGTTTCTCTTTGCTTATTTGAGATGTTGCCATAATATGGACTTGATCTTTTACCAAATAGGGCTATCTTCTGAATACTACCCCTACCTTGTCACAACACAGCTGATTGGCTCAAAGGAAAACAAATCCACAAATGAACTTTCAACAAGGCACACCTGTTAGTTGAAATCCATTCATGAAGCTAGTTGAGAGAATGCCAAGAGTGTGCAAAGCTGTCATCAACGCAAGGGGTGGCTACTTTGAAGAATCTCAAATATATATATATTTTTTTGATTTGGATAACAGTTTTTTGGTTACTACATGTTTCCATATGTGTTGTTTCATAGTTTTGATGTCTCCACTATTATTCTGCAATGTAGAAAATAGCAAGAATAAAGAAAACCCTGGTGTGTCCAAATCTTTGACTGGTACTGTACCTGTACATTCCTACAGGATAACATGCAAAATAAATAATGAACTCCATAGTTTTGATTGCATCCAATATCAATAACAGGACAATCATCCCTACATAAACCCATTTCAACAAGAACCCATCACATCAGGGAAATAAAATATAAAGCCCCTCATTCAACTTTAGCTGTGAGAGTGTGTGTCTAGAATTGAATGACTGATTGCACTGCTGTCGTGCACAGCAGCAGCTGGTACACAGTGTGCTGCATCCAGATGTGACGCTGTCTGTGACAGCTGATGGATGTCATACACTCAGGGACAGTAATTGGTGCATGTGTCCTCTGGACTTGAACCTGTCATCTCAGAGTGGAGGAAGTCAACTGGAATAAATGGATCACCAACCTGGGCATAATCAATGTGGTTCTAGGGAGCAGAGATACGGCAATGGGGTCTCCTACACACCATACCAGAGGTAGGCCTAGTAGTGCAGGGGGGCTGAAGAGAAACTATTTGAGTTTATGGTTTGAAGGCATTTTCACCCCTATTGGATCACATTCTAATATTATTCTGTCCAAATTAGTACTATTCAAATGCTATGAACCGTATATTTATGAGCAGTATAAATTTGCTTCCTGCAACACAAACTAAAAAATGTTCTGGGACACTGTAAAGTCCATGGAGAATAAGAACACCCCCTCCCAGCTGCCCACTGCACTGAAGATAGGAAACACTGTCACCACCGATAAATCCACTATAATTGAGAATTTCAATAAGCATTTTTCTACGGCTGGCCATGCTTTCCAACTGGCTACCCCTACCCCGGTCAACAGCACTGTATCCCCCACAGCAACTCGCCCAAGACTTCCCCATTTCTCCTTCTCCCAAATCCAGTCAGCTGATGTTCTGGGCTGCCTCTCCTTCCAGCTCTCTGCTGCCAATGAGTGGAACGAACTACAAAAATCTCTGAAACTGGAAACACTTATCTCCCTCACTAGCTTTAAGCACCAGCTGTCAGAGCAGCTCACAGATTACTGCACCTGTACATAGCCCATCTATAATTTAGCCCAAACAACTACCTCTCCCCCTACTGTATTTATTTATTTATTTATTTTGCTCCCTATTATTTCTATCTCAACCTTGCACATTCTTCCACTGCAAATCTACCATTCCAGTGTTTTACTTGCTATATTGTTTTTACTTCGCCACCATGGCCTTTTTTTTGTTGCCTTTACCTCCCTTATCTTACCTCATCTGCTCACATTGTATATAGACTTATTTTTCTACTGTATTATTGTAAATGAGAACTTGTTCTCAACTTGCCTACCTGGTTAAATAAAGGTGAAATAATAAATCAAATAAATATATCACCATTAAAACACTGTATCAGTCATCTTGGCGTGCATTCAGCTGAAACTTTTTCTCCACAGAGAGGAGCTGGTGGGGGTTCCTGGGGACTGGTAGCCAGAGTGATAACGATGGGGAGCAGGTGTGCGCAATGATGGTTGCCAGGTGTGCGTAATGTGGGTTGTCAGGACTGGTGGTTAGTAAACTGGCGAAGTTGAGCGCCAGAGTGGGAGTTGGCGTGACAGCACCCACCTCCTGGCGCACGGCTCCAGCTGCAGGATGGACTCAACAGCGCTCCTCTGGACTATAACCCTCCCAGTCCACCAGGTACTGGAGCCGACCCCACGATGTTTGGAGTCCAGGAGGGACGTGACGGCATAGGCGGAGCTCCCATCGATGTCTTGGGGAGGTGGAGGAGTGTTGCTAGGGATGGCAACAGCCAGGGGACCAGGAACCATTGGCCTGAGGAAGGAAACCTTGTTGACCCTCCGGAGGACCTTGAAGGGGCTGACTTGAAGTGAGGCTGACTGTGACCCCCTGTTTCTCCATGAATGCTTTCCATACCCATGATGTGAATAGGATGCCATGATTGGAGATGATGTCCTTCCTCTGGAAGGCCATAGTGCCGGAAGACCTGCTGGAACAGTGCCTCAGTGACCTGGAGAGCGGTATGGAGAAATGGGAGAGATCGATAAAAAAGCAGAAATTAAAGAATCTGGCAACAACAACCATAATAGTAGTGAAACCCTCAGAAGAGGTGAGATCAGTGATGAAATCAATGAACAGATGAGACCAAGACCGCTGAGACACAGGAAGGGGAAGGAGTGTGCTGGGGAGATTTAGTTTGGGCACATAGCGAGCAGAAGTTGACATAGTGAGCAACGTCCTGCGCCAAGGTGGGGCCAGCAGTACTTTCCGGAGATGCATTGAATAGTGCAGGTGATATCTGGGTGTCCAGCGATGAGGGATGTGTGTGCCCAAGTCAACAGCCGATCCCTTATCACCGTGGGAACGTAGGTGTGCTCTGGAGGACAGATAGCAGGCGCGGGTTCCCTCTCCAGAGCCTGGCGAAGGTCCCCATCTACGTCTCAAAGCACAGGGGCAATGACTCAGGAGGACGGGTAGCCTGGGGCGGCAGGGTAGCCTGGGGCGGCAGGGTAGCCTGGGGCGGCAGGGTAGCCTGGGGCGGCAGGGTAGCCTGGGGCGGCTGGGTAGCCTGGGGAGGCAGGGTAGCCTGGGGTGGCAGGGTAGCCTAGTGGTTAGAGAGTTGGACTCGTAATCGAAAGGTTGCAGGTTCGATTCCCTGAGCTGACAAGGCAGTTAACCCACTGTTCCTAGGCCATCATTGAAAATAAGAATTTGTTCTTAACTGACTTGCCTAGTTAAATAAAGGTAAAACAAACTCGGGAGGGTGGAATTATTGGTGCACTCAAGACAGGAACCTCTCCTGAATCGCAGAGACGGGACAGGGCATCAGCTTTGATGTTCTTTGAACTTGGGCGATATGACAAGGTGAAGTCGAATCTAGTGAAGAAAAGGGCCCACCTTGCTTGCCGCGGGATCAGCCGACTCGCTGTCTGTATTTACTCCAGGTTCCGATGGTTGGTGAGGATGAGAAATGCGCCCTCCAGCCAGTGTCTCCGCTCTTCGAATGCAATTGGTAGTTACAGTCTTTTTACAGTCTTTTCCCATCGCTGCAACTCCTGTACGGACTAGGGAGAGGCCATTTGTCCTCCCCGAAACACTTCTTCTTCACACTGCTCACTTAACCCAGAAGCCAGCCACTCCAATGTGTCGGACGAAAGACCGTACAACTGGTGACCATGACAGCGTGCATGCGCCCGGCCCACCACAGGAGTCGCTACAGCACAATGGCACTAGGACATCCTGGCCGGCCAAACCCTCCCCTAACATAGACGACGCTGTGTCAATTGTTTGTCACTTCATGGGTCTCCCAGTCGCTGCAACACAGCCGGGGATCGTAGTGATGCATCAAGCACTGCAGTGCCTTAGACCCCTGCGCCACTTGGGAGGCCCACAGAAGTTTTTGAGTAGTATGCACATGGACACAATTTCTGTGGGTTACCATGACGTTGGGACAGGATGGGCCCAACGCCCACTTCTGAAGCTCCACCAACACCATGAAGGGCGACGTAGGATCTGGGTGTTTCGGCAAAGGGGTGGAGGTGAAACGTCCATTCAGTATACGGAAGGCCTTATCGGCTGCTGGACTCCACATCAACTTATGGGGACCACCCTTGAGGAGAGAGGTGAGAGGAGAAGCGATAGAGCTGAAGTTCCTAATGAAGCGGCAGTAGAAGTTAGCAATCCTCAAAAAAATTTGTAGCCCCTTTATGGTGGCTGGGACTGGCCATGACCTGATTGTATCGACCTTCCTCTCCTTCATCGTCACTCCCTGTGGACTGATCTGGTATCCTAAGAAGTAGAAAGCGGCCTGATAGAACTGCCACTTCTCCGCTTTCACATCAAATCAAATCAAATCAAATCAAATGTATTTATATAGCCCTTTGTACATGAGCTGATATCTCAAAGTGCTGTACAGAAACCCAGCCTAAAACCCCAAACAGCAAGCAATGCAGGTGTAGAAGCACGGTGGCTAGGAAAAACTCCCTAGAAAAGCCAAAACCTAGGAAGAAACCTAGAGAGGAACCAGGCTATGTGGGGTGGCCAGTCCTCTTCTGGCTGTGCCGGGTGGAGATTATAACAGAACATGGCCAAGATGTTCAAATGTTCATAAATGACCAGCATGGTCGAATAATAATAAGGCAGAACAGTTGAAACTGGAGCAGCAGCACAGTCAGGCGGAAGTTGAAACTGGAGCAGCAGCATGGCCAGGTGGACTGGGGACAGCAAGGAGTCATCATGTCAGGTAGTCCTGGGGCATGGTCCTAGGGCTCAGGTCAGTTGAAACTGGAATAGCAGCATGGCCAGGTGGACTGGGGACAGCAAGGAGTCATCATGTCAGGTAGTCCTGGGGCATGGTCCTAGGGCTCAGGTCCTCCGAGAGAGAGAAAGAAAGAGAGAAGGAGAGAATTAGAGAACGCACACTTAGATTCACACAGGACATCGAATAGGACAGGAGAAGTACTCCAGATATAACAAACTGACCCCAGCCCCCCAACACATAAACTACTGCAGCATAAATACTGGAGGCTGAGACAGATACATGTGATTCTCCAGGAGGTGTTCCAGGACTACTCTGACGTGGGTGACGTGATCCTCCAAGGTGGCCCTCTTGACCACAAAGAAGAAGCCTGCTAATGCAGGGGAGGTGGACATAAAACCCTGTTGGTGAACCTCCTGGATGTGCTCCTCCATAGCCTTGATTTTAGCTTCCGACAAAGGGTAGATGTGGCTGTACGGAGGCGCAGAGCCTGCAAGCAGATCGATGGCACCGTCCCAAGGGCGATGAGGAGGGTGAATGTGTCAAGGACTTGGGGCTGGATCTAATCCATATAGCGGAAGATCCGTGTTAAAATTGAAGGTTGTTTATGATTGAGCTGACAAATGCAGCATTTACAGTGAATCAGTGAGGAAGAGGCGAAGTCTGTTCACGCGGGATTACAGCGATAAGCATACTTTTTTTTACAAGCATGCCTTTGGGATGACGTCTCCCACTGTTAGGGCGGAGACAAGACCATCTCATCATTATATACAGTATCTCTGCGTGAATGTGGTCTCCACGAGCTCGGGAACAACTCTCCCTTAGAACCAACCTCTCTGGTTTTAAACGGCCTACGGTATGTGGCATCGATAAGTCAGAAACATCAATTCTAGTGTCAAAATTTACTACAAAGTGTAAATAGGATAATATTGGTCATAAAGTAAGTCTTGTCTAAAACAGTTTTGTGAGCAAGTTCATCACGACTTACTGGAGGGTTGGGTATGGATTACAATCATGCCCACTTGCCCAGTGCCCACTGACACGAGAGAAGCAGCTGTGCTGATTGTGCTCTACACCATAGTCCTCTCCAAGCTCATCACCAAGCTGGGGACCATTTAAAAAATATAGCTGATATGGCTGACTTGCTTAAGCAAATGTGATTTCTACTGACAATCGAGATGTACAAATGATGGCATAAGGGGACGACAAGCGGATAGGAGGCAATACGTAATTTCGCTTAAGACATTGATGAGCGGGCTAGGACGGACGTAGTCAATATAACTATTTATCCCTCTCTCCCATGTTGAAATGTACAGTGACAGAATTCAGAACATGGGCCGTTCTTACAGTATTCTCCCTGCACACAAAGTCAGAACCATAGAATAAAAAAGGGAGCATATAAGCAGACAATAAAAGCTTTTACAATATTAGATTAATACATTTCTCTAAAACAGGCTATAGGCTACATATGCACCAACAAATCAGAACAGTATGCTAAATTATGAGCGGGAAAGGGACCAAATTATTAGGGTGAGGCACATGGGCTACTAACAGCTTACTACGCAACATACACTTAGTATTACGTTCTTAGCTACAGTATACATATCTCCCTAGCATATTACATATTTATGCAGCAGCATACAAGCCCTTTTTGGACTCACCTTGTGCTGTTCTCACTTGAACAGGAAGGTGGCGCTGCGGTCCATCTTTTGTCAAAATTTTGTCATCTAAATTTGTCTTCAAAGTCTGGCATTCACTTGATTTATGGTGCTTTCAAGACAACTGGGAACTCTGGGAAAAAATAAAGGTTGAATCATGATATCAGTGATCTTCAGTTCTAGAAAGAGGACCGTATTCGCGACTTGGAATTTCGAGTTTGATTACAGTTCAAAACGTATTTTCCTATTAGGAGCTCGTTTTTTCCCGAGTTCCCAGTTGTCTTGAACTCACTGAAGTCTGAGACTTCCCAGTTCCGAGTTTCCAGTTGTTTTGAACACAGCAGAAGTAATGCCGGATTGATAGCATGGCCAATGTATTCAACCTTTTAGGCTAATAATAGCCTAAACAAACCGCTATAGCTCCGTCTTTACATGCTTGAGCCAACAATATCTTTGCATTTGCATTTGACACTATAGGAAACGCACTACAATGCAAAACCCAAACTCTTTTACCAAACTAATTTGATCCAAATCAACTTCCACCGCAGTGCTGACCTCCTCTGTCCTGCGTTTTTCCCTGTGTTGAAATGGCCAGCTATCTTATTCCCTGTCCTTGAGCTGACATAACTGCAGCGCAGCAGTTCCCCCTTTCAAACAGGGAACCCATCCACACTGAATGAAAACGTTTTTTTCCTGTAAATTAACAAAGATGTAAACAACTCATTCACTCATAATGTATTCAACATTTTCTGGCCAATGGTGTTGCATGTGTATGTTTATCCTTTTAAGCTTGGAAAAGAGACCCTTAAACTCAGACTTGGACCACACACCCACTCCACTGAATAGCAGGCTAGTGATTGTTTTGCAACACTTTCAGTTAGCCACTGATTCCATCCAAACCACTCATTGTTGAATTTGCGATTTCCAACTTGTTGTGTAAGGTTTATGTCCAATGGCCGATGAGCACCACTACGTTTTATCTATAATTTCTCTTCATATGACAAGGATTGAAAAGGATTTGCCTGTAGATTGTCGACTTGATTCAAGATGATGACTGCTTGTCTAGCTTGCTAGCTAAGATTTTTATATTATGATGTTGACATGTTCAATCCAATCATAGCTATGGTAGATATAAAGTGATTTGACGTCATTTTATCTGTGGCCAATGACCTTGAGCCTTCTTGGATGAACACTTCTAATGTAACTCTATGGTAGCAACAAAGCGGCTTCATTTCAAATCAAATCAAATAAATGTTTTTGGTCACATACATATATTTAACTGATGTTATTGCGGGTGTAGCGAAATGCTTGTGTTGCTACCTCCCAACAGTGCAGCAATATCTAACAATTCACAACAATGCACACAAATGTAAAAGTAAAATAATGTAATTAAGAAATATGTAAATATTAGGACGAGCAATGTCAGAGTGGCACTGACTAAAATACAGTAGAATAGAATACAGTTTAAACTGTACATGTGAAATGAGTAAAACAGTATGTAAACATTATTAAAGTGACTAGTGTCCATTATTAAAGTGAGCAGTGATTCTTTGTCTATGTATATAGGGCAGGCGGCTAGTGGTGGCTATTTAACAGTCTGATGGCCTTGAGACAGAAGCTGTTTTTCAGTCTCTTGGTCCCAGCTTTGATGCACCTGTACTGACCTTGCCTTCTGGATGACAGGGGGGTAAACAGGCCGTGGCTTGGATGGTTGATGTCCGTGATGAACTTTTGACCTTCCTGTGTCATTGGGTATTGGCTTGTTTAAACCACTCCTATATAAATGGTAGATTATCAGACACGCAACAAGAAGGTCTGATATCATTATTACTAAAACAGGACCCAAGTGGTATATATAAAGATCCAGTCCATTTACAAAATTGGAGACCTCTTACACTTCAGTGTTGTGATGCAAAAACCCTAGCAAAATGCTTGGCACATAGAATTAAAAAAGTATTGTCAGATATTATTCATCCTAATCCGACAGGTTTTTTACATGGGCGATACATTGGAGATAATATAAGACAAGTACTGGAAACAATAGAACACTATGAAATATCGGGGACACCAGGCCTGGTTTTCATAGCTGATTTTGAAAAGGCTTTTGATAAAGTACGACTGGAGTTTATATATATTTTGGGGAATCTCTTATAAAATGGGTTAAGATCATGTATAGTAACCCTAGGTGTAAAATAGTAAATAATGGCTATCTCAGAAAGTTTTAAACTATCTAGAGGAGTAAAACAAGGTTGTCCACTATCGGCATATCTATTTATTATTGCCATCGAAATGTTAGCTGGTAAGATCAGATCAAACAATAATATTAAGGGATTAGAAATCCGTGGCTTAAAAACTAAGGTGTCACTGTATGCTGATGATTCATGTTTTCTTTTAAAACCACAATTAGAGTCTCTCCACGGCCTCTTAGAGGATCTAGATACTTTGGCTATCCTCTCTGGATTAAAACCAAATTATGATAAATGTACCATATTATGTATTGGATCACAAAAAAATGCACATTTTACATTACCATGTAGTTTACCAATTAAATGGTCTGACGGAGATGTGGACATACTCGGTATACAAATCTCAAAAGAAAGAAATTATCTCACTACAATAAATTTTTATAGAAAGTTAGCAAAAATAGATAAGATCTTGCTACCATGGAAAGGAAAATACCTGTCTATTTGTGGAAAAATCCCCCTGATAAACTATTTAGTTATATCACAGTTTAACTATTTGCTTATGGTTTTGCCTACACCTAGTGACCTGCTCTTTAAATTATATGAACAAAAAATTATCAATTTTATTTGAAACGGCAAGCCAGATAAAATTAAAAGGGCCTATTTATATAACGAATATGAATTTGGTGGGCAGAAATTATTAAATATGAAAGCATTAGACCTCTCACTAAAGGCATCAGTCATACAAAAGTTATACTTAATTCCAAACTGGTTCTCCAGTCAATTGGTACGAATGTCTCATCCTATATTTAGGAAGGGCCTTTTCCCCTTTATTCAGATTACACCTGCTCACTTTCGGTTGTTTGAAAAGGAAATAATCTCCAAAATATCTTTATTTTTTAAACAAGCCTTAGAAAGTTGGTTGCAATTTCAATTTAATCCACCTGAAAGTACGGAACAAATAGTACAACAAATATTGTGGTTAAATTCAAATATACTAATTGATTAAAAAAACTGTATTTATCGAAGAAATGTTTAAAAAAGGTATACTTTTAGTGAATGATATCATAAATAGGAATGGTGGAGTTATGTCACACATGCAGCTAACACAGACATATGGAAATGTCTGCTCTACCCAAAATTACAACCAATTAATTGCAGCATTACCACAAAAATGGAAGAGGCAAGTAGAAGGGGGGAAAAGTAAGGAACTTGTATGTCGGCCCTGTATTAAAGAACATAAATGGTTAAAGAAAAGTGTGATAAATAAAAACATATACCAATTTCATTTAAGGACCAAAAAACTTACAGCTGTGCCATATAAATTGCAAAATAGTTAGGATGAGATTTTCGATGTACCCATTCCATGGCACATGGTTTATGAATTGATACGCAAAACAACACCGGATTCAAAACTTCACATTTTTCAATATAAATTACTATTAAAAATTCTTGCAACTCATAGAACATTATATATATGGGGGATACAATCTTCCCAGCTCTGCAGATTCTGCTGTGATGAGGCAGAGTCATTAGATAATTTATTTTGGTATTGTCCATATGTAGCTCGTTTTTGGTTTTAGGTCCAGGAATGGCTGAAGAATTGCAACATTTGCCTAGAACTAACGCTACAGATCGCAATACTGGGTGATTTGAAAAGCCATGGTCAATCAATCAATAATATAATAATTATTTTAGCAAAAACATGTATTGTTAATTTACAATCTGTAGAAGCTATGAGAATAGAAAGGTTCAATTATTTTGTGAAGCATCACAGCACAGTTGAAAAATATATGGAAAATAGAAATCTGAAATAGCTGATGTTGAGAGATAGATGGGAGGGGTTGAATGGAGCTGAAGGGTGGGACTAATAACAAGATAAACAATGTAAAACATACAGGATCTGTAAAATGTATATAGGTTTGGAACTTTTGTGAAATAACATAGTTACAAATAGAAATCAAACTGGATGGACATCAGAAATAGAGGAAGGACTAAGAACAAACAAGAGAGAACTATTATAAAGTAGACTGTCTGTAAAATGTGTATAAGATGTATAAATTGAAGGTAAAGGCAGAAGTGTTTATTAGTTTACTCCAATTGGGGGATCGGCGGTAGGGTTTGCGGGGAATAATAATAAAGGTATCATCTTTAAAAAAAAGTATGTATGTCTATATAGGTATGTGTATTTATGTATAGGTATGAGTATATATGTGTATATGTATGCATGCGTGTATGGATATATATATTTACCCAAAAAATATGGGGGATTGGAAATGATGCAGACAATTACATTGGAAGCAACATTCTTTCCGCAATATTAAGTTGATCCACCCCTTAAAAAAACAACAAAAAAAACAGTCTGATGGCCTTGAGACAGAAGCTGTTTTTCAGTCTCTTGGTCCCAGCTTTGATGCACCTGTACTGATCTTGCCTTCTGGATGATAGGGGGTTGAACAGGCCGTGGCTTGGATAGTTGATGTCCGTGATGAACTTTTGATCTTCCTGTGACATCGGGTGCTGTAGGTTTCCTGGAGGGCAGGCAGTGTGCCCCCGGTGATGCGTTGGGCAGAACGCACCACCCTCTGGAGAGCCATGCGGTTGCGAGCATTGCAGTTGCCGTAACAGGCGGTGATACAGCCCGACAGGATGCTCTCAATTGTGAATCTGTAAAGGTTTGTGAGGGTCTTTAGCCTCCTGAGGTTGAAGAGGCGCTGTTCCACCTTCTTCACCTCACTGTCTGTGTGGGTGGACCATTTCAGATCATCAGTGATGTGTATGCCGAGTAACCTGAAGCTTTCAATTTTCTCCACTGCGGTCCTGTCAGTGTGTATAGGGTGGTGCTCGCTCTGCTTTTTCCTGAAGTCCATGATCAGCTCCTTCGTTTTGTTGATGTTGAGAGGTTATTTTCCTAGCACGACTCCGCTAGGGCCCTCACCTCCTCCCTGTAGGCTGTCTCATCATTGCTGGTTATCAGGCCTACTATGGTTGTGTCACCTGCATACTTGATGATTGAGTTGGAGGTGTGTGTGATCGCGCAGCCATGGGTGAACAGGGAGTGACACTACACTTACAATCTCACACAAACACTGACACTCTCATACAAAACCCACTCATGTACACCACACACACACATCCTGCTGCTACTCTGTTCTTTTACTTATTATCTATTCTGATGCCTAGTCACTTTACCCTACGTTCATGGACATACAGTTGAAGTTGAAAGTTTACATATACCTTAGTCAAATACATTTAAACTCAGTTTTTCACAATTCCTGACATTTAATCCTAGTAAACATTCCCTGTCTTAAATCAGTTAGGATCACCACTTTATTTTAAGAAAGTGAAATGTCAGAATAATAGTAGGGGGAATGATTTATTTCAGCTTTTATTTCTTTCATCACATTCCCAGTGGGTCAGAAGTTTACATACACTCAATTAGTATTTGGAAGCATTGCTTTTAAAATGTTTTACTTGGGTCAAATGTTTCAGGAAGTTTGTAGTCCTCCTTGCTCACATATGCTTTTTCAGTTCTGCCCACACATTTTCTATAGGATTGAGGTCAGGGCTTTGTGATGGCCACTCCAAAACCTTGACTTTGTTGTCCTTAAGCCATTTTGCAGCAACTTTGGAAGTATGCTTGGGGTCATTGTCCATTTGGAAGACCCATTTACGACCAAGCTTTAACTTCCTGACTGATGTCTTGAGATGTTGCTTCAATATATCCATATGCATTTCCTTCCTCATGACATCTATTTTGTGAAGTGCACCAGTACCTCCTGCAGCAAAGCACCCCCACCACATGATGCCATCCCCGTGATTCACGGTTGGGATGGTGTTCTTCGGCTTGCAAGCCTCCCCCTTTTTCCTCCAAACATAAAGATGGTTATTATGGCCAAACAGTTCTATTTTTGTTTCATCAGACCAGGGGACATTTCTCCAAAAAGTACAATCTTTATCCTCATGTGCAGTTGCAAACTGCAGTCTGGCTTTTTTATGGCGGTTTTGGAGCAGTGGCTTCTAACTTGCTGTGCGGCCTTTTAGTTTATGTTGATATAAGACTCGTTTTACTGTGGATATAGATACTTTTGTACCTGTTTCCTCTAGCATCTTCACAAGGTCCTTTGCTGTTGTTCTGGGATTGATTTGCACTTTTCGCACCAAAGTAAGTTTATCTCTAGGAGAAAAAATGCGTCTCCTTCCTGAGCGGTATGACGGCTGTGTGGTCCCATGGTGTTTAAACTTGCATACTATTGTTTGTACAGATGAACGTGGTACCTTCAGGTGTTTGGAAATTGCTCCCAGGGATGAACCAGATTTGTGGAGGTCTACAATGTTTTTTTCTGAGGTCTTCGCTGATTTCTTTTGATTTTCCCATGATGTCAAGCAAAGAGGCACTGAGTTTGAAGGTAGGCCTTGAAATACATCCACAGGTTCACCTCCAATTGACTCAAATGATGTCAATTAGCCTATCTGAAGCTTCTAAAGCCATGGCATAATTGTCTGGAATTTTCCAAGCTGTTTAAAGGCACAGTCAACTTAGTGTGTGCATACTTCTGACCCACTGGAATTTTGATACAGTGAAATAATCTGTCTGTAAACAATTGTTTGGAAAAATTACTTTTATGTCATGCACGAAGTAGATGCCCTAACCGACATGCCAAAATTAGTTTAACAAGAAATTTGTGGAGTGGTTGAAAAACGAGTTTTAATGACTCCAACCTAGTGTTTGTAAACTTCCAACTTCAACTGGATCTACCTCAAATGCCTTGTACCCCAGCATATTAATCTGGTAATGGTACTCACTGGATATAGTGCCATTCAAATATTGCATTCCTTGTGTTACTATTTTCATTCTAATGTTTTACCTCTGCATTGTTGAGAAGGGTTTGTAAGCATTTCACGGTTGAGTCTACACCCGTTGTATTCAGCGCATGTGACAAGTAAAGTTTGATTTGATATCAGCTGCGTGCGCGTCTATCCAATCATAGTAAGAAGTGTGCAACTGCAGCCCTCAATTCGGGGTGTTGCTGCATGTGGGCATTCCTGCATATGCAGGAACCCCTCTTTATACTTCTATTGGTCAATTTTTAAGCTATGACTCCAGTACATAGGCGGGAGGCAGTGGTGCTCCAGAACAGTAGATGGCGGTAATGCACCATAACCTTGGATGCCAACTGCCGATAAACCCCATAGAAGAAGAGGCACGGGTAACAATGGTAGCTAGCTATAGCAAGTACACACTGGTAGAGCGTCTTTCGCCACCTGCCTGTTGGGCACGGTTTTCTCCAGTACAGAGCAGGTGGGAGGCAGGGTGGCACACGGTGTCACTAACTAGCAAGCTACCACACGGTGTCGCTCCTGCCTGCTGTGTTGGTGGCAGGCGGGGTCGACCGGTAGACAGTGTCCTTGACCCCAGCCTTTCGGGCACTGTTTTCTCCGATACACAGCAGGTGGGAGGTGGGGCGAAACAGTGTGCTAGTTAGCTAACTAGCACATGGTGTTGCTAACTAGCATGCTAGCTAGTTAGTTAGCACACGGTGTCGCTCCAACCTCCCGCCTGCTGTACTAGCGGGAGGTGGAGGGCAACCGGTAGACTGTGTACTTTGCCCCTGCCTGTCGGCACTGTTTTCCCGCAGTGCTGTTAATGATGGTGAGGACAGGTATTCGGCAGCTGGGAGTGAAGGACACTGTCTAATCCCAATAGCTATAAAAAGAGGACTCTGGTACACAGCAGGTGGTGGTGAAAAAACTCAGATAATACTTTTATTACCTTTTGACCCACATTCAAAGTGGCACACAAGCAGGAAGACATCGTACTCATGAGGGGATTCACGAAGGAACTAATGGGATGCCGGGGGGGGGGGTTCCACATGCAGGAATGCCCCGAACTCCGGGCAGCAGTTGCACTCTACTGAACATAGCAGCCAGAACCTCCAGACAGTGAGACAGACCTGCCCATTGCTTAGTGCCTCAGAGTTGTTTACATGAGACAATACGTTGCCAATGTCATGTTGAAATAATCATTGGCCCTAAGCCCTTCATGGAGAGGTCATCACTCAAGTCACTTTTTGGGACTAAATTAGATTGACAGAGTGCATTGAGACAGAGTGCACTTGTATTCCAGCTGCAACTTGTCAATATTCCAAAACTCATTTGTGAGAATCTTATTTCCCCCCGCAACCTGTTTTATAACGTGATTCCCTATGAAACAATGCCAGACAAACGCATATTCTGGTAATCGATAGTGAGAAAATTGTAAAAAACTAAACGGCACTTAAGCTTATTGTAGCCTGGCTGTTCTAAACTCAGCAAAAAAATAAACGTCCCTTTTCAGGACCGTGTCTTTCAAAGATAATTCGTAAAAATTCAAATAACTTCACACATCTTCATTGTAAAGGGTTTAAACACTGTTTCCAATGCTTGTTCAATAAAACATAAAGATTAATGAACATGCACCTATGGAATGGTCATTAAGACACTAACAGCTTACAGACGGTAGGCAATTAAGGTCACAGTTATGAAAACTTAGGACACTAAAGAGGCCTTTCTACGGACTCTGAAAAACACTCAAAGAAAGATGACCAGGGTCCCTGCTCATCTGTGTGAATGTGCCTTAGGGATGCTACAAGGAGGCATGAGAACTGCATATGTGGCCGGGGCATCTGGCCACATAAATTGCAATGTCCGTACTGTGAGACGCCTAAGACAGCGCTACAGGGAGACAGGACGGGCAGCTGATCGTTCTCACAGTGGCAGACCACGTGTAACAAGGATGTAACACCTGCACAGGATCGGTACACCTGAACATCACACCTGCGGGACAGATACAGGATGGCAACAACAACTGAGTTACACCAGGAACGCACAATCTCCACATCAGTGCTCAGACTGTCTGCAATAGGCTGAGAGAGGCTGGACTGAGGGCTTGTAGGCCTGTTGTATGGCAGGTCCTCACCAGACATCACTGGCAACATTGTCGCCTATGGGCACAAACCCACTGTCGCTGGACTAGACAGGACTGGCAAAAAGTGCTCTTCACTGACGAGTCGCGGTTTTGTCTCACCAGGGGTGATGGTCAGATTCACGTTTATCGTCGAAGGAATGAGTGTTACACCGAGGCCTGTACTCTGGAGCGGGATCGATTTGGAGGTGGAGGGTCCGTCATGGTCTGGGGCGGTGTGTCACAACATCATCAGACTGAGCTTGTTGTCATTGCAGGCAATCTCAACACTGTGCGTTACAGTGAAGACATCCTCCTCTCTCATGTGGTACCCTTCCTGCAGGCTCATCCTGACATGACAATGCCACCAGCCATACTGCTCGTTCTGTGCGTGATTTCCTGCAAGACAGGAATGTCAGTGTACTGCCATGGCCAGCGAAGAGCCCAGATCTCAATCCTATTGAGCACATCTGGGACCTGTTGGATCGGAGGGCTAGGGCCATTCCCCACAGAAATGTCCGGGAACTTGCAGGTGCTTTGGTGGAAGAGTGAGGTAACTTCTCACAGCAAGAACTGGCACATCTGGTGCAGTCCATGAGGAGGAGATGCACTGCAGTACTTAATGCAGCTGGTGGCCACACCAAATATTGACTGTTACTTTTGATTTTGACCCCCCCTTTGTTCAGGGACACATTATTCCATTTATGTTAGTCACATGTCTGTGGAACTTGTTCAGTTTATGTCTCAGTTGTTTAATCTTAAATTCATACAAATATTTACACATGTTAAGTTTGCTGAAAATATACGCAGTTGACAGTGAGAGGACATTTCTTTTTTTGCTGAGTTTATGTGCCTGCTAGCTACTACTTGCTAGCATCATTGACAAAAAGAGTTGGAACAAAGGACTATTTTCAATCTGCTGAAGCGTTACAGATTCCACTATATAAATGTAAAGGTAATTATCCATTGAACCGACATATGCAGCGTTTACCGTGAATGCAGTCTCTGCTAAAGCATTTCAATCATGCAGTAAAGCTGAACTTCCACGATGTGGATTGAATAGAGCTAGCTAACAAGTGATTTTGGGCACTGATAAACAGCTTGTAGCTTGTGCTTTACGATAGTTTGAAAGCTTGCAGATGAGGAAGTTGTAGACATGTTATTGAATACACTGACTAGTTTTCATGCATTTTTCTACTTGAGAATTACTGCATCAAACACCTTAGCTAAATGTAAAATAGCATGACTAAGACCTCCTCGGCAAAAACGTCAAAATTAATTACACATTTCTTGATTTATCTTAGGTTAATTCTCACTATTTTAAGGAAGTGGCTATGTTGTTGCAACGGCGACTCAGGAGGGACAAACAACAGTACCTGCCAGGGTTCGATATGTGAACATAACGAACATTGACATCAAACCACACCCCTAAGACAACTCTTGGCTTCAGTCATCACCGCTAGCATTTCTTAATGAGTAATCTTCAAAATGAGGCCAAATCAGGAAGTGCAGTTTCACTTTAAATTATGTTATAATGCCGATCTTCTGCGAAACCTCTGCGATATGGATTGAATATAACCCTTTGTGATACCTTATCCATAGCATTTCACACCTGAATCTAGAATTCTGTGAGCAAAGCATAACTTTATATTTTAACAGCATACAACTTGCTTATGATTACTGTAAATCATGGACTCATTCTGACCGGTATGGACTGTCGTTCTCCATGAAAATTGTGCATAAATACCCATTCACAAAGTTAATTGAAAGGTCACAGAATAATATCCCTTTGCCGCCGTCGATGAATCAACCCCTGCATTGCTCAAATGTCTCTCGATAGAGCGATACTGAACTGAACCCAGACCCCCCCCCACCGTGCGCTCTTTATATAACTTCCAATTTCCATCCCTGCCAGACGGATCAAATCCAGCCAGTCCTGCAGATTTCACAGCTTGCTCTGGCTGTGTGACTTCCTGTCACTATTTTGCACCGGATTGCTTTGATACAATCAAAAGCACTGAATGTAATTGGTGCAATCACCGTACACCAGATGTTGCAGTTAAACGACAATGTGAGGCACAAGGGATGTACACTACATGATCAAAGGTATGTGGACATCTGCACATCTGGGGCATTGTCATGCTGAAACAGGAAAGGGCAAACTGTTGCCACGAAGTTGGAAGCATAGAATTGTCTAGAATGTAATTATATCATGTAGCGTTTAGATTTCTCGTCACTGGAACTAAGGGGCATGGAACACTGGAACATTATTCCTCCTCCACCAAACTTTACAGGAGGCACTATGCATTGAGTAAGTAGCTTTCTCCTGGCATCTCCAAACTCAAATTCGTCCGCCGGACTGCCAGATAGTGAAGCGTGATTCATCACTCCAGAGAACTGTTCCAGTCCAATGGCGGCGAGCTTTACACCACTCCAGCTAACACTTGATATTGCGCATGGTGATCTTAGGCTTGTGGTGCAGCTGCTCGGCCATGGAAACCCATTTCATGAAACTCTCGATGAACAGTTCTTGTGCTGACGTTTCTTCCAGAGGCAGTTTGGAACTCGGTGACTGTGGCAACTGAGGACAGATGATTTTTACACGCTACGCGCTTCAGCACTCGCAGGTCCTATTCTGTGAGCTTGTGTGGCCTACCACTTCACGGTGGAGCGGTTGTTGCGCCTAGACTTTTCCACTTCACAATAACAGCACTTACAGTTGACCGGGGCAGCTCCAGCTCTAGCAGGATAGAAATTTGACAAACTGACTTGTTGGAAAGGTGGCATCCTATGACGGTGCCATGTTGAAAGTCACTGAGCTCTTCAGTAAGGCCATTCTGCCGCCAATGTTTGTCTATGGAGATTGCATGGCGGTGTGCTCGATTTTATACACCAATCAGCAATGGATGTGTTTGAAATAGCCAAATCCACTCATTTGAAGGGGTGTCCACATACTTTTGTATATGTAGTGTATGTAGAGCGAGCCTAAAATCATTCATCGATTGTTGACTTCCTAACTGGGTCCAAATGCAGCAACTGTTCTGAGGTTTCTGTACCTGATTGATAGAGGCAAGGTGCTATCTAAAAATCAATGACTATGTGATGATGATGCAGGTAAATCTTTATTTCACACAGTAACCTACTATTGAAATGAAATCTGAGGGACTAAAATGGAAAAAGACATGGAATACAGTCTTATCTAAGGAAATCATTCAAGCAATCAGGGGGTAACACTATAAACCTCAATGGGGGAGGGGGGGGGGGGTAATCCATGCAGATCTACTAGGCAGTGAGCAGACAGGTATATGGTCTGGACACAAACAAGGTTAAAAAGATTCAAATTTGTTCCATCTGTTCTCACCGAATGAAGGGTAGTAAACTTATACATACAAATAGGCCTACTCATATTTTTGTACGTTTTGTACGGCTCATCAAATAGGAGAACAGGCATCAAAAGAACATGACATCCATAGAACACTAATTTCAAAGCATAAATTAGAACTTTATTTAATTATTACAATATTACAAAAAGAGTAGCACAACTCTCACGCTTTTGCGTCTTATCTGTCGTACAGCCAGAGTGATACGTAAAAGAAAGGCTTATTGGGCCTTCTTCCAATTCACAGCAATAGTAAAAGGAACAAAGAGGAAAAATAAGATTTAAATAACAAGAAAATCAAGTATTATAAATAGTCACAAGTGAAGCTTTGAAACTTTGATTTTTTTTGTTACAACCCAGTAACTACACATAGATTTAAAATATAATTACAAAATATTACTCCATTTCTTGTTTTCATTAAAAAAAAGAATCTAAGGAATTGCTTTTTCTATTAAACAAAAACGGTATAAAAAAAAAATGTTTAACAGAAATTGCTGTTCCTCTGTATGCAATCTTCCAATCATAATTTTTGATTTTCATTATAACCATGCTTGTTTTCAAAGGAAAGTCCAAGGACCAAATACTTAAGGCTTTTTAAGGGCTGTTTGGGAGGGAGGTGAACAGAATGTGGATGTCAGTGTCCACCCACTCTCACATACAGACACACACTAGCACATACAAAACACACATTTACACTCAACCCATGTCAGCAGGCATCATTCTCACAGACACACACACACACTACACTTTAAAGTTAGTAGTATAGTAGGTAAGCCAGTGTACAATAAAATAAACAATGCATTTGCTGTTTAACTTTGTTTAACTCCAAGTGATCTTGCAAGTGATCAATTTGGTCTCTTCAAGCACACATCATATCAGAATCAGTAGCAACTAGACCTAACTTAACCTAATGATAAATAAAACATTTTAAAAAACTCGGGATCAAAACTCTGCTTTTGGTTCATCGTTAGTTTCTAATATAATATTAGTAAAAATGATATTTCTTCCACTCCAGTAGTAAGGTTTAGTCCTGATAACTAGCCCCCTCCCTTCACTAAACAACTGCCAAACAGAACTTGCATCTCAACAATTCAAGTAATAGTTTTCGGGTTTACCAAAATTATAGGAAAAAATGTAACCAACATAAAATGGCACATATTTTAAAAGGTGTTTTTCCTTGTCAATTATGTGACTTTAGCCATTTCAGGATTCAGACAGAATGAACAGATTAGATTTTTTTTCCCACTCCATTTAAATAAAAATATGTTATTCCACAATCATGTTGCCAACCTCAATTGGAAATGGTGACAAAATGGATTGTAACAGACACCTGAATTCATTGCAGCATTTTGAGCAAGAGAGCATTGGTTGGTTGGCTCCCCCAGTCAGTCCCCACATTAAATTGCTCCCTGCAGGATCTAGATGTCAATACAGTATATATCTATACTCTGTACAAACATCAACCTGATTAGATTAGATACTTGGGATGATAGACAGGAATCAACCTTGAACAGTGGGTGACCTGATTCATAAAACAGTCCTATTACACAAATAAATAAATACGGTAAAAGAAAAAGAAGCCTCTTTGTACATGTGCATATGGCAAGTCTCTCCGTCTGTACTTTGTAGTGTCCAGTGACTGACAGTTCCACACTGAACCATTCACTAATTATCTAGTCTCTGTGGTGATTTCAAGAGGAAAATATATATATATATATATATGCTTTTAATTTCGATGTCATAACGAGATTCATATGTAAACATAATAAGTGAAAATTAGCCACTTGTCCAATAAAACTAGTCGGAGCGGAGAAATCCCCACTCGACCCTGCAAAAACATCAAGATCATTATGAGAATGTGTTTTCTTTCCTCCATCAACGATCAGTGCATTTTCATCCATCGTCTGCAGGAGACATCTTTTATGCTTAAAATAAAAAAAACTCTTAGGACAGATCTGAAGTAAAAATAACTATCCTCAGATCCAGGCACACTGACAGACAGGTAGGATGGGAAAAAAGGTAGGGAATGACGACAATCACATACATAGGAAACGTTCCCTAGAGGGTGCCTACTGAAAGCACTCATTTACAAAATCAATTGATCACTTGCAAGATTGACTACAAAAAAAGAAAACACTGCTCTTTATTAAATATATTTGTCCTTTTTTTAATGTCAGTGTTAATTTTTACTTAATTTAATTGTATTTCATGTTTTTCCATTCTTAAGACTAAAAGAAGAAGGTTCTTGTTTTTGATAACGGCTGTATAGACAATGCCGGCCATAGCTTATCTTATCTGTACCCTGGGTGCTGGATCTGAGTGGTTCTGCCGTCCCCTGGGCCAACCTCGGGCCCCACCCTGTTCATTGGTGGCCTATGCATCTTGCCTATCAGCCCAAGATTCTGATCTCGGAAGCAGGGCGTCTGAAAGTCCCCGCCCAAGTAATCTGCTGTTTTCATCAGACTAGTCTGGCTGGAGGAGGAGGAAGAGGAGGTGGAGCCGCCGCCCCCGGGCCTGTAATGGCCTCCCCCAGGGGGCCCGCCGCAGTCTAGCGTGGTGGTGCCCCCTGAGGCCCCCCCATGGAACAGCATGGCCAGGTCCTGAGACCCAGAGCTGTCGCTGTTGGGCGTGGGCAGGATGCTGCTGTTCCACACAGCGTGTGGCTGGAAGTAGTGGCCACCATTGGTGTAGTGGGTCAGTGGACCCCCAGGCATGCCGTTGTTGTTGATGGGAGGAGAGGGGGTGGGCTTCTCTATAGGAGGCTTCAGGCTGTATGAATGGCCCCCACACAGCTCCGGGAGGTAGCCCATTCGAGAAGGGTGCTTGCAGGGGTGGCCCCCACCGTCCTGCTGCATGTGTTGTAGATAAGCCAACTGGTGTTGGTTCCAGCGCATCTGCTGCTGCTGTTGGTGATTATGTTGTTGTTGTTGATGCTGCTGCTGTTGTAAATGCCGTTGGTGTTGCTGTTGTAAATGCTGTTGGTGTTGCTGTTGTAAATGATGTTGGTGCTGCTGTTGTAAATGATGTTGGTGTTGCTGCTGTTTGAGATCATTGTGGTAAACATGCATCCTGTTCATGGCAGCCATGTTGTTTTGGGGGTTAGCGGGGACAGCAGCCTTGTCTGCGGGACACATGATGCAGTTGGGGTGTGGGGGCAGGCCGGGGGGGCAGGCGTTGGTGTGCGGGTCGCTGTGCATGGACACCCTGGAGCAGGCGTTGTTGAAGAGGTTGCGGCTGATCGGGCTGGGGTTGGCAATCTGGCCCTCACACATGGAGGTGGCTCCAGCCCCCTGGGCCCGGGCTTGGCAGAACTGGTTGATCTGGTGCACGATGCTGCTCAGGTCTGGCTGGCGACTCTGGTTCAGGCCAGCAGCCATGGTGAGCGGAATGGTTGAGGTAGAGACTGTAACGTTAGGCGGTGCGTCGGCATCGGGCAGCTTCCGGCCACCCTGCAGTCCAGGAGGTGGCTGCCCCTGCTGCTGAAGGTGCTGTTGCTGCTGCTGTTGGAGCAAGAGGGTGAGACCAGAAGGAGGCTGGGGATGGCCCAGTGCTTGGGGGTGGGACAGTGTCTGGGGCCTGGGCAGCCCCTGTTGCGGGTGCTGCTGTTGGGGCATGCAGGGTGGGTTTCTGAGGCCCTGCTGCTGCTGGGGGTGGGTCTGTTGTAGAGTCTGTGGGTGAGTCTGGCTCGCAAGTTGAGGGTTCAGGCTCTGCTGAGACTGGGACCCGCCCTGGCCTTGGGAAGGGGGTTGGTGAAGGTTTAAAGTGCTGGCCGAGACAGCTGCTGTAAAGGGCCCCCGGGGACCAGGGGGGTTCATGATGACCCCAGAGGGGTGCAGGCGCGACCGGCTGCCGTCAAAGTCTTTGAGGATGCCCTTGACGACAGGCACCTTGACGATGGCAAGGAGGCCTGCCTTGGCGTTGGCCTGAGAGGGGGGGTAGGGGCTGTAGCGCTGGCCTGAAGTATCCAGCCCGTTGACTGTGCGGCGCACGTGGTTCCTCTGGGGGACCTTGACACTGTTGGGGAAGATCTTGATGGTCAGGGGGTTGTTGGCAATCTTCTTAGCATAAGCATCCAATTCCGCAGGGGTTGGATACTGAGCGGATCTCATCCTTTGTGTAGTGTCCCCTGGGGTGACAGAGACAGAAAGATAGAGAGGTGGGTGGAGAGAGGGAGAGAGAGCACAGGGGGGAATGACAAAGGGGGGGAGAGAGAGAAATGTTAACGCAGGTAAAAAGCTAAATGTCAGGTTTCTCGTCAGAGGAGCAGATGTGTGGTAATCTGACCGGAGGTTCTAAGGTTCTCTTCTGAGAAGAACTGACTTCAACAACATTCTCACATTCCAAATCTCAGCACTTCCCCTAATATCAAAAACAGCACAGTGCTCTCAACTCATATCTCACAAGGACACAATAGAAGCTGAACCCCAAATGGCACCCTATTATCTTTATAGTGCACTACTTTTGGTCAAAAGTATTGCAGTATATAGGGAATAATGTGACATTTTGGACGCATACAGAGAGTTTGATCTTGACTGGATTCCCCGAAGCAAGCAACACATTCCAATCTCTGTTCCTATTCTGAAGTGCCGTAGTTGAGGTTTACATTCAGTCAGTAATGGGTCATTATAAATTGTAGCTAACAATAAGTGTGTGTGAGATGTGTGAGATGTGAATCAGAGAGTGACAAGGAAGAAAGGACTTACTTTGCCTGCTACTGATTCCCAGACTAAACAAGGCAACAGTAAATATGTCGTCCCCACGAATGATGCAGAACCCCCCCCCCTTGGGCCAATTGAGATATCGCGTGTGACTAACATATTTCAGTGGATTACTATAGCTCCTGCCTTGGGCCAATCAGTGTAATTTTGTAAATTCTGGATCTCGATGGTAAGACACATCATTCACCCAAGTTTCGAAAAAATCTGGCCAGAGTTGTACGAGATCTTGCATGCGACTAATGTATGAACGAATGGACGGACGGACAAGACAGATCCACAGTCCCCTCCCCGATTTCATTGTGGGAGAAAACAAAGAGGAGTGAGGCAGAAAGGGAGAAGAGGCAGTGTTGGTCCCCTGTGTCTGCCAGGGGGATAGTTCTCCTCTGTGTCAAATAGGGAGGGAGGGAATGAGGGAGCGCAAGAGGCAGAGAGAGAGAGGCAAAGAGAGAGAAAGTGCGAGAGAGGTAGAGAAAGAGCGGAGCAGGTCCATGACAGCAGACAGTAATCACACAGAGTCTCTCTGATCTCTGGAACACCACTGAGCCCTCAGCCCTCTGACTGAGACATTTGTTACAGCTACTAAGCACCTCACTGGCTATATTTAACAATGCCCCAGTGTGTCTGAAGATGCTGTAGTTTGAGTGTGTATGTTTGTGTTTGGGGGAGTGTAAGACTGATAAGGTGTATGTTTGACATGTGCATTCAGGTGCCCGTGAGTATGTTGTGTGTGTGTTCAGCATGTGCTAAGGTGATGGCGTGTTTCTGTCACTCGGAGAGACTCATTTTCTTTCCCCAACTGTAAAAGTCAGTTACAATGTAATATGAGAGAGAGGGGCCTGCCTCCAGCCATTGTGATCTGGGTTGAGGAGAGCAGAGGTTCTGTACGCACCCTCACCAAGCCTCCCCTCCTCAGGCTGAGCCCTGGGTCTCAAACCCAGTCACCTTCCCTGCCCCAGCCAGGCAGCCTGACCTACATACATACACATGCAGTCACGTCCCAAATGACAACCTATTCCCTACATAGTGCACTACTTTTGACCAGGGCCCAAAGTGCCATTTTGGATACACCAACAGATAGTGAGACACAGGCAGTCCCACAGTGATGCCTTTTTAAAACACTGTCTGAACCAAAGTGAACCCTCATCTTTTAACATCCAAACCATACATTCTTATATTTAGTTATTCTATTCAATTACTATATCTAGTACAACATCCTTCTATTAAATACGTGGGTAAAAATAAAATAAAAACTCTTAGAGGGTGGCTAGATCTGTCTTTTACTGGGGACGAAATGTCTAAAATGTCAAGTAATGCTACCGGGTTCCATCGCAGACTCATCTCCTAATGTGGATGTGAATGGGTTTTAGTCTTTCCACAAGCTGTAAGTCTCTCTCCATCTACCTCTCCTCTCCTCAGCCTCACAGGCAGCATGCAGTGAGTGGGCTAGGCAGAGTGGCACTAGGCAGAGAGCTGAGCTGTGAAGACTGGCACGGTGGTGTCACAATGCTAAGGGGCTAATTAATCCTCTCTCTTTTTTTAAATGCACAGGAAAAAAAAAGGGTGGCAATGAGATGGGCCCCATCGATGAGGATGGGGGCGTGCCCTCTCTTCTGTCTCCTGTTGTACACGATAAGCTGCTTATTTTTGTTGACGTTGAGGGAGAGGTTATTTTCTGGGCACCTCCCTCTAGTCTCGTTGCGGTCAGTAATCAGGCCTACCACTGTCGTGTCGTCAGCAAACTTGACGTTTGAGTTGGAGTTGTGCGTGGCCACGCAGTAATGGGTGAACAGGGAGCACAGGAGGGGGCTGAGCACACCCCTGGAGGCTCCAGTGTTGAAGATCAGTGTGGTGGAAGTGTTGTTGCCTACCCTCACCACCTGGGGTCAGCCCGTTAGGAAATCTAGGATCTAGTTTCACAGGGAGCATTTCAGACCCAAGGCCCGAGCTTAGTGACGAGAATGGAGCGCACTACGGTGTTAAAATCAGAGTTGTAGTCGATAAACAGCATTTCAGATAGGTATTCCTCTTGCCGGGTGGGATAGGGAGGTGTGCAGTGCAACGGCGGGTGAGCTGTTGAATTGAGACTGTTTGGAATCATCCATGTTTCCAGTTACTTTACTGTGGTTAAATGCGGAGGTTCACGCTTAAAGTTTTGCGTGAATGCTGCCATCTATCCACGGTTTCTGATTAGGGTATGTTCTAATCGTCACTGTAAGAATAACATCCTCTATGCACTTCCTGATGAACCCAGAGACAGTCAGTGTATTTGTCAATGTTATTGCAAGAGGGGCCCAGTCCGTGATCAAAATAGTCCTGTAGCATGGATTCCAAAATTAATAATTTTTGCCTGCAAAAATCACAAAAAAATCCTAACGAAATCCTGGAGGGACTGCCCAATGGAGGAACACATAGGAAAAGTATTTCACAGTCAGTAACACACACAACTGTTTTTACCAAACAATATTTAAACTGTCGGGGGGCCAAATGCTAGCTGGCTCATTCATTTCTCTCTCAAGACAAGTGACTTAACGAATCTCTTACTGTTTAAATGATGTGGACATAGGGAATGTAGTTGTGATCTACTTCAGATCTCCGTATCTTTCCATGTAGCCCCTTCGGTAAAGTAGCTGCGTGTATAGAGTAAAATTGTTCTGCCTGCTCCATTTGTTGTACTTCTCTCTACATGCTTCCTTCTCTGTGCTGTGGAGGAATCTGGGGGCCATTTCCACTTTCCAAGCTGCTGAGGTTAACGATCGCTCTCCCAACAGCATCAGACTCAGTCTGAGAGCAGGTATTGTGTGTGTGTGTGTGTTCTCATCTATTTAAAGTCGCTCTTCAGTCTCTCTCCCCAATAATAAATAAAGCTGCTGCCCTGAGCCCTATACTACGAGTGTAGTTTGAAGAGTTAGCGAGGTAACTTTGGTCAACTCTAAGTTCAAACGGTACCACAGAAGTGGCTCACCTTTCAGCCAGCTACATTTGTATTTCAACGAATCCTTCAGATCTAACCTGCTCCAGGCAGGCTAACTCAGGGCTTATTACATTGAACCGGAATTAAATGTCTGAGCTGTGAGTTGAAGACTAATGAAGTCAGATTCCCTCCCTCTCAAAGATTGAGTCAACATAAACTTCATTTGCGGAAGACAACTGATTAAATATTGTATTCATCAAATGTGTTTTTGTGTGCAAAAAAATAGTAAATGGTCAAATACCTATCACATTACAGATTTAGAAATGACAAATGCATTTGAAACTTCACGCACAGTTAAACTTTTGTATGACTTAATATAATTATTTTATCGATAGGAATGGGAAAAAAGGTACTCGTTCATTGATAAACCAAATCAAACTTTTACTTTCAGCCCCTACTGCTTTGATGTGCATTACAGAACACAGCAGCGCAGCAAGCGACAGACATTATTACAGAGTGGACCTTTTTAAAACCAAGCTTGTTCCACTGTACTCTGTCACATGCCTGCCAGAGGAGAGGAGGAGGAACAGAACAACATGGCGGACGTTGGCACTTAGTGAGACTCCCCCTCGCTTGGCACTGTGCTCCTGGGGGTAGGCGGATTACAGTGATTCTGAAATTACAGTCTTGATGAGCCATAGATGGAGAGAGAGTGTTTTATAACACACAAACCTGCTGCAGGAACTAGCTAGAGGGAGATCTCTGTGCCTCAGGGAGAGGGAGAAAAGAGGCGAGGGGAAGATCTAAATCAAGCTGGTCTGTTGGGGTATGCCCTGTGTTGGGTCTGATCAATAATGCACAGAGAACATAATCTAAAAGCTTTCCCACACTGATCGTTGGATTCAGTCTTTTAAGATAATTAGATGTCACACTGTGCGATGTTACCAAATACAATTTTTTGATATCAACCTAGACAGATTGTACGACTTGCTTGTTCTGTAGAGACATTGTGCGATTGGCTTGTGAGGCTATGTAAGCCGACATAGGCTAAGTCAAGTGCAGCGGTGTATTAGATCTGCGCATGTGCCAGCACCAGCCAGTATGCATCTTAGAAATAGTTTTCATATGCAAACTTTATATATGTCCGAACTCAGAATTAAATAGGCTTCCCAAAAATAACATGGTCGCTATGGTAAAAAGTTTATTTTGATTGGCGATTGTCCATTTATCAAAATCCCTTCAGGTGGCCTGATTTCAGATATGTTAGGGAAATCATTCGTCTTGCAAAGCATGTAAACGTTTAGATCATACTATTATATTAATGGGACTATTCAAAATCGTATTATTGTGCGCATATTCAGTGTAGGTTGTGTTCCTATTGGTCAGTCACCAGGATTGGCTCGTAACACCAGCCATACTACACGATTAAGGCTACATGTTTTTGCCAGAACTTTGTCAGAGCCTACGGCCGCACGTAGTGCTACTTAAAATCGGCAGACCTCGACCCTGTCACAATGAGCGTGCCAAGACACTCCACAATCGTTTATGGCCAAAGAATTTGCACACGACATGAACATTATGTCTGGACTGCAAAATCGTGGCATAAGATGGCCAACATCGTACAGTCGGAGAGCTTGGATAGGAGATTTGAGAAGCTTTCTACAGGACTTGGCACCAGTTCTGAGGGACCAAAAAGAAAGGAGAAAACATGAATGGGTGTCCATTGTTCAAAACAACATGCATCTGTTACTCCTGTTTGGTTGTACATTTTAGGCAATGTAACCATCATGTGATCGTAAACCATAGGAATCTCAGAAATGAATTCAATAACAGGAAATACCTAAAATATTTAGGACTATCGACTGAAGTGTGCGTGAGAGAGATATGTCACCTGGGGTTGGGAGAGAGGGGGTGGGGGTGAGGTGGTATCACACGTTGAGACAGGTAGACTGTGCGAGAAGGGTGTGTTGCTCACAGATGGGGAGAGGATGTTCACAGCCTTCTGTAAATATACTTTTTATTTCTCAACTCAATTTTGAGCTCAATAGCAACTATTTTACAAACAAGATATTTGATATGGCTTTGACATACATAAAGTGCGAAATGCACATTGGCCATTGCATAGGCCTCATTGGGTGCTAGGCTACACCTGCAAAATGTGTTTGTTTTTTACATTACATGTGCTGTTAAGATTAATACATGGCTACTAGCAGCGGGTATTTTCTTTAGAGTTAGTGATATAGCTAATGTGCTTTGAATTTCCCCAAAAATTTGCCCCAAATAAATTAGAGCACAAAGATTTTAGATTGTAGTGGACAAAGACGAAAAGAACATTGACGGGGCCAAATGCAGGGCAACACGCTATTCAGGTAGGATGCAATTTGGAACTTTTATTTTTTTCGTATTAATAATCATTCGTTTTATTATCATAATTATTATTGTTTTCATTATTATTGTAGGCCTGTTTATTCATCTAAACCAGTTCTTTAAAATATGGAACATGTGTTTTGTTTCATTCTGTTCAGACATTTGTTTGCTAAATTAAGTTTAATCTGTCTTTAATTGTGTCCCCGTATTTACACTGAATAAAAACAAAACACAACCATTTCAAAGGTTACTGAGTTACAGTTCATATAAGGAACTCAGTGAATTCACTGAGCACACATTCATTAGGTGCTAGTCTATGGATTTCACCTCATGCACCACACCTCCTTCGCATAGAGTTGATCAGGCTGTTGATTATGACCTGTGGAATGTTGTCCCGCTCCTCTTCAATGTCTGTGTGCGAAGTTGCTGGATATTAGCGGGAACTGGAACACGCTGTAGTACACGTCGATCCAGAGCATCCCAAACATGCTCAATGGGTGACATATCTAGTGAGTATGCAGGCCATGGAAAAACTGGGACACAACTTACAGAAATTGTTCACAACATTGACATCAGCAAACCCGCCCGCCAAACACGACGCCATAAACGCTTGTCTGCCATTTGCCCGGCACAGTTAAAACCGAGATTCATCTGTGAAGAGCACACTTCTCCAGCATGTCAGAGGCCATCGAAGTGGAGCATTTGCCCACTGAAGTCGGTTACGACGCCAAACTGCAGTCAGGTCAAGATCCTGGTGAGACCGTTTCTGACATCTTGTACAGAAATGACTCGGTTGTGCAAACCCACAGCTTCCTCAGCTGTCTGGGTGGCTGGTCTCAGACGATCCTACAGGTGAAGAAGCCGGATGTGGAGGTCCTGGGCTGGCGTGGTTACACGTGGTCAGCGGTTGTAAGGCCGGTTGGATGTACTGCCAAATCTAAAACAACATCAGACTCGACTTATGGAAGACAAATTCATATTAAATTATCTGGCAACAGCTCTGGTGGACATTTCTGCAGTCTGCATGCTAATTGCACACTCCCTCAAAACTTGAGACATCTGTGGCATTGTGTTGTATGACAAAACTGCACATTTTACAGTGGCCTTTTATTGTCCCCAGCACAAGGTAAACCTGTGTAATGATCATGCTATTGAATCAGCTTCTTGATATGCCACACCTGTCAGGTGGATGGATTATCTTGGCAAAAGAGAAATGCTCACTAACTGGGATGTAAACAAATTTGTGCATTTTAGAGAAATAAGCTTTTTGTGCATATGGAATATTTCTGAGAATTTATTTCAGCTCATGAAACATGGGACCAACAGTTGTTGCATTTATATTTTTTGTTCAGGATAGCTTATACAGCCTATTGCTGTCATTTGTTGGGTATGGTAGGCACTAGCCTTTTTTTTGTAATTGCTGCAATATAGCCCATTCAAAACTTTTGTGACAGTTTAAACCAGTTCGCAATTGGATTTTTTTCTTCTGTTGAGCCATTTTCTTGCACAAAATTAAGTTACAACTGCAATGTTGTGTTTGCCACAACATAATATCCTGCTCATATTTCCCCTATAAACAATGGTTTGACTTACTTCTGATATTACCCTAATAAAGTTGAGAAACTTTTGTTAAGTTTTGGTGTGGTGTGGTTATTAGCCTATTATACTGCAGGCTTATGTTATGAAGGCAGTGAGCATCGGTGCGCCAAAGTTTTAGGACTACCATAATTACTCCTATAATCTAACAATGCTTATCTTTATAAAAAATATTTGGATTGAAAATGTACGAATTAGCTTCCTTCCGTACACCAATATCTGTATTGCAAGGTGGTATAACGCCGCTGCTACATGTGTACTGCCTTTAAAAGATCTTGGGTCTTGTAAATTGAATGAATGACTTGTGTGTGTGTGTGTGTGTGTGTGTGAGTGAGTGGGAATGAATGACGTGTGAGTGAGTGTGTAGGAGAGTAGAGTAGAGACCCTTACATTTCTGAAGTCCAGTGTTCATCTGCGTGTGGGAAAGAAGCTGGAGGGAGAGGTCACCTGGCCCTGGCAGGCAGGCCAGCATTTCACACAGACACTAATGCAACATGGGACATTCGTTGCTACTCACACTGCAGACAGAGAGGGAGGAAGAGAAAGGACAGGAGAGAGGTCAGAACTCAGACATAACTGCAGGGACACATATGCTACATAGAGATACTATAGTAATAGTATATAGCAGAGTGCTGGGGGGGGTTCAGTTCAGGGAGGACACAGTTACCTTTCAATTAGAAAGTGTTTCACACCTGGAGCATCAGGTAGAGGTGACATTTGATGTGAATAACAACTTAAATTAAAACATCAAACAGCCAAGGTAAAACATGGGGCAGACTCTTCCCCCAGGCCTTGGGAGGTTTAAAATTACTATGTCACAGAGTCAACCCCGCCCCACCCCTTCAAAAGCAAGTGAAATCGCAAAAAAGCGTCACCACCCTTCTACAACTCTATTTGCATATATTTTTTTAGTTGTAAAAAAGCTAACTTCTCCTTTAATGACAGATATGAACTCCACTCACAAAGAACCCACTCCAGAGAGCAATAGTAGGAACATGACAGTAAGTAACACATCAATACTACGGTCTAGGGCTGGGCGGTATACCGTATTTTACTATACACACACACACGCCGGTATTTATGCACGGACCGGGTTTTTAACTTTACCTTCTATAACGGTATTTGAATGTTTGGTTTGTTAAATGTGATATACCGTGTGTAACGTCCATTTTTATAGGTTACTCCGCTACTGTAGTCATCCATCTCTGCTCTCTCCATGCCTCTTTCCACAGAACTAGTCCCACCCTGTCACTCAAGGACCGCATTTGTTGGTTGCTTGACCACCAGCCACGTTCGTTCAGTCTGCAGCACATGTAACATTGATCTTAATATAAATCCACAAGCGCTCTATAATTACAATATTAGTTTGTGTTTCTTACATCTGCAAACAGCTAGTTTGTATTTTCTTAGCAAGTTAAGCTAAATAGTGTTAACCACTAATGCTAATCGCAAACGTAGCTAGCTAATACAGCTTGATACCAGTATTGGTGGAGGCTTAAATAAGCATGTTGTTTGTGCAACAGTATCTTCTAAATCAAAAGAGGAATAGGCGAAGCATGAATATTTTGGTTATATGAAAAATATTTAATGTAGCCAAAGATTATAGGGTCCCCTAGGAAACACTGAACATCACTTTGGTGCCTACCCTATCACAAAACTCTTCCATGGCATTTTCATTCGTTATGTCAAACACTGCATTCAAAGTGCCCACTATTATTTATATTCTAACTATATAATTATAATAAACATTCTATTTCCACGATTCCAAAAGTTAATCCAAGTGTTTTGATCTAAATCGCAATATTTGGTTAAAAATAAGGTCTAGTATTTTTGCCCATATGGTGGCAGTGTGGAAATGATCTGAAATGAGTGCAGGAAATACAGAAATGGATGGAAATGCAATAAATTATTTTAGGTTGAAGTTGAATTGAACAGTATAAAACAATCCGAATGAAGAAAGACCCATTGAAATAATTTAGAATGCGTTTCCACTCTAGGGTCACACACTACTCAAAGAAAATGTAGAACTTTTATTAATCAAAAACATAAAATACCATCATAAATTTGAAAAATACCATGATATGCTATTTTGGCCATATCGCCCAGCCCTACTACAGTCCGCAACAGCCACAACAGGAGTACACTTAGGGGATATCAAACAATGGAGTAGAGAGACAGTAGAAAATTAAATAAATAACAAGGTACTTTAATAATGAGAGGCTGTATGTGTGTGAGAGCTTGCCACCCAGTAACATCAGCAGAGAGAACAGATTTAATTGCAGACTGCTTCACTTAGTTACAGTATTAAAAACACCACAGATGCTTGTACTGAAGAACAGTCAGGGAGCAAATTAAGTCGACAGAGTGTGTTGCCCCGTGCCCTTCTCCTTTGCTGCTGTGTGGCATCAGAACAAACACCGGAGCACAGACAAACACACACACACACCGCGTTGTTATGAGGAAGGAAATTACCCACAAAACAACCTTGGCATGGCCGTCTGCCGCAGGGTGCCGGCTTAAAAGTGTCTGTCCCCTGTAGAAGGAGAGAGAGGGTGAGATAAACTCCCTTTAAAAACACAGGAGCTGAAAAAGGTCAGGATGACAGCTCATTTAAATCCTCCCTGGGAGGGGAAACAAAACACGCCTTAATGAAGCTGGCAGTTACACACACACACACACACACACACACACACAGATAGGAGGAAGGGAGGTTAGGGCTGGGGGAGGCTTGACGGGGGTAATGGGCGGTAGAGGTGAGTGCACTTTCTTCACACCACCAGAAAGATCATGGATTTGCTGCTGTTCCGTTCTATGTGGCAAGGGGTGATGCTGTGTCCTCCCCCCCCCTCAGTCCTGCACACTCTTCTTCCAGATTTACAGCCTGACCAGTGGCCAACCATATGGCAGCAATCCCTGCCCTTGATTCAACGTGTCACCACGCATTAACTTTAATTGGCCTGATAGGTTGGTTTTTCCTCCCTGTAAGGATTTGAGGAATAGAAGATTTCAGCACCGGTCTTACAGCTGCAAGGAAGATTTCCCCCCCTCTCTTTCCATTCATTCATCTTAGTGCCAATATTTTTCTGCAAGGATGACAATCTTTTCAAGAACACAAAAGGCATTGGGGTGGAGGTAGTCAACCTCACATCAACTGCAGACGTGTGGTTGCAGGTGTTTCAAGAAGAATATAGATAGACGAGGATGGGTGGGTTCAGTCAAAACAAGATCTCAATTTATTGGTTTGTTGCATACACACCCAGAGGAATGCAACACACACACACACAAACACAAACCAGGGCTTGACATTAACTTTTTTAGCCACTTGTTCAGACATGTAGGACAGATTTTGTTTGCAAAAAACCATGGGCCAAAAACGTGGACTTTACATTTTGCTGTATGATGCAAGGAACCACTTCACAAAATAAAATGCATGTTAAATCACTGGTATTGACAATGGAAGGCTGCTGGTCTCTGATCCCATATATTATATATGCTACAGTTGTGGCTTTTTGCAAGGCACTTAACAAAACGAAGAAGTGGATCATGGACTTCAGGAGACAGCAGAGGGAGCACGTCCCCATCCACATTGATGGGGCCGCAGTGGAGAATGTGAAAAGCTTCAAGATCCTTGGCGTACACATCATTGAAAATCTGAAATGGTCCACCCACACAGCCAGTGTGGTGAAGGTGGCTCAACAGCACCTCTTCAATCTCAAGAGGCTGAGGAAATTTGGCTTGGCCCTTAAGACACTTCTTGGCCCTCAATCTTTTACAGATGCACCATTGAAAGAATCCTGTTGGGCTCTCCAGAGGGTGGTGTGGTCTGCCCAACGCATCACCAGGGGCACACTACCGGCCCACCAAGACATCTATAGGACCCGGTGTCACAGGAAGGCCAAGAAAATCAAGGACCTCAGCCACCCGAGCCACGGCCTGTTCACCCCGCTATCATCCAGAAGGCGAGGTTAGTTCAGGGGCATCAAAGCTTGGACCGAGAGACTGAAAAACAGCTTCTATTTCAAGGCCATCAGACTGTTAAATAGTTACTACTGGCTGTCCTCCACCCAGTACCCTGCCCTGAACTTTTGTCACTGTTACTAGCCGGCTACCACCCGGTTACTGAACCCTGCACCTTAGCGCTTTATGTTTTTTGCAACTGCACTTGAAGTAACTTTTGAAGTTCTTGAAATGTTCCAGATTGACTGACCTTCATGTCAAAAAGTAATGATGGACTGTCGTTTCTCTTTGCTTATTTGAGCTGTTCTTGCCCAAATACGGACTTGGTCTTTTACCAAATAGGGCTATCTTTTGTATACCACCCCTACCTTGTCACAACACAAATTATTGGCTGAAACACATTAAGAAGGAAAGAAATTCCACAAATTAACCTGTAACAAGGCACACCTGTTAATTGAAATGCATTCCAGGTGACCACCTCATGAAGCTGGTTGACAGAATGCCAAGAGTGTGCAAAGCTGTCATCAAGGCAAAGAGTGGCTACTTTGAAGAATCTGTAGGTGTGTCCAAACTATCTATATATACACACACACCCACACAGTACCAATCAAAAGTTTGGACACAACTACTCAGTCAAGGGTTTCTTTATTTTTTACTATTTTCTACTTTGTAGAATAATAGTGAAGACATCAAAACGATTAAATAACAAATGGAATCATGTAGTAACCAAAAAAGTATTAAAACAAATTATATTTTAGATTCTTTAAAGTAGCTACCCTTTGCCTTGGGATTCTATCAACCACTTTCATGAGCTCCTGGAATGCATTTCAATTAACAGGTGTGCCTTGTTTAAAGTTCATTTTTGGAATTCCTTTCCTTCTTAATGCATTTGAGCCAATCAGTTACCTTGTTGAGCCAACGCCTACCTTGTTGTAGGGGTGGAAAAAAGAGAAACGACAGTCCATCATTACTAAGACATGAAGGTTAGTCAATCCCGAAAATTTCAAGAACTTCGAAAGTTTCTTCAAGTGAAGTCACAGAAACCATCAAGCACTATGATGAAACTGGCTCTCATGAGGACCACATCAGGAAAGGAAGACCCGGAGTTTCCTCTGCTGCAGAGGATAAGTTCATTAGAGTTAACTGCACCTCAGATTGTGGCACAAATAAATGCGTCACAGAGTTCAAGTAACAGACACAACTGTTCAGAGGAGACTGCATGAATTAGGCCTTCATGGTGAATTGCTGCAAAGAAACCAATACTAAAAGGACACTAATAATAAGAAGAGACTTGCTTGGGCCAAGAAACAAGCAATGGACATTAGACTGGTGAAAATCTGTTCTTTGGTCTGATGAGTCCAAATTTGAGAATTTTGGTTCTAACTGCCGTGTCTTTGTGAGAAGCAGAGTAGGTGAACAGATGATCTCCACATGTGTGGTTCTCACCATGATGCATGGAGGAGGTGGTGTGATGGTGTGGGGGTGCTTTGCTGGTGACACTGTCAGTGATGTTTAGAATTCAAGGCACACTTAACCAGCATGGCTACCACAGTATTCTGCAGCGATACGCCATCCCACCTGGTTTGCGCTTAATGAGACTATTATTTGTTTTTCAACCAGACAATAACCCAACACACATCCAGGCTGTGTAAGGGCTAATTGACCGAGGAGAGTGATGGAGTGCTGCATCAGATGACCTGGCCTCCACAATCACCCGATCTCAACCCAATTAAGATGGTTTGGGATGAGTTGGACTGCAGAGTGAAGGAAAAGCAGCCAACAAGTGCTCAGCATATGTGGGAACTCGTTCATGAATGTTGGAAAAGCATTCCATGTGAAGCTGGATGAAAGAATGCCAAGTGTGTGCAAAGCTATCATCAAGGCAAAGGGTGGCTACTAAAATATGCGTTATTTCATAGTTTGACGTCGTCTATATTATTCTACAATGTAGAAAATAGTACAAATAAAGAAAAACCCTTGAATGAGTGGACACACCTAAACTTTTGACTGGTACTGTATGTGAGAACACATAGTCAGATGGAGAGAGAGCAGCTGGAGTAGCAGTGTTCTCTGGGGTGATCCATGTCTCCATCATCGCCAAAAAAGTCAAGGGACTGAAGGGTAGCATAGGCTGAAATGAACTCTGCGTTCTTGACCGCAGATCGGCATTTCCAAACGCTGACGGAGACCAGGAATTCTTAAGGATAAAATATTTTCTGTGGAGCTCCTTGTCATTTAGGATATTCTAAGAATATCTTTGAGAGGGGGGAACATTGTCAGAAGTACTGAATAGAGGAGAATACCAGCGTTCCAACGGTGTCAGAATTACACCCAATTCTGAGCACTTGAGACAGTTTTACAACTTGAGTGTGCAGCATTGGTTTCATCAACTGTGCACCCGTATCAACTGCATGTCAGCCATTTGTGGTTATAGACGAGTGCTGGTGGAACATTTTTTTTGTACATCGGAATGACAATTACATGAATACATGCAACTAGCTAAATATTTAACTTGTGAGGTAGCCAATTTAAAGCATATTGTGTCGTTTTGCTGGGTATCTAGTTAGTTTGCTGTAGGCTTGGGCGACATACTATTATACCGCATACCGGGGTATTTGGATATAGCCATGGGATGTTTTACAACACCATTGAAACTATTTTAAGAATTTGAATATTTGTAGCTACTATTAAGTAAATACCTGCAGTGAACTTGTGCAATACGCTAGACGATAAAGATTGTGTTCTTCATTCTACGTCACATAATTTGTCATTATGAAGTTTACTGGTTGTCCCCAGTCACTTAGTGTTTGTTTGTAAGCACACAATGACAAGAGACTGGAGCCTTTAGTAGCTAGTTAGCCATGTAGCTCAGTGGTTACGGTCACTTGGTAACAGCAGAGAATCCCCCCTGGATCAAGAGTCTTCCTGTCTAATATTTGTTTTCTGCATGCAGCACACTGAGTATTTTGTTACTTGAATAACTTTAAGAGTCTGTCCTGCAAATACTTTCGGTCAGAGACACAAAATGTTTGCAATGTGCTCATTAGCATTCTCTATTGGATTTTACATGCATCTGTTTGTTTTGCTAACCTTCGGATTACAGAGGATCAGTGAGGTTTAAAAATGGTGCCCCTTGTGTTCAGTGCCGGTATTACTGAATATCCCGACATGGCAATCTGGATAACACCCAAGTGCACTGGCACACGCAAGGGATGCATAACACCATGCCTTTTTCAGGATTTTCATGACTTAACAATTAGCTATAACTGGGCAAATAACTCACTAACTAGCAATGAATATCAACCACAGTAGGCTGACTTTGATCAAGAAAATGCAGGCATCCAATAATTCTACTCCGAAGCACTCTGCAGAGATTGGTAGGACAGTGCATAACACATGGCAACTGGAGGACACTTTGAACCCATTTTGATTGGAGTAGCCTAGTTGTTTGACATTGTGATTTTGTGGGAATTTATTTTACTTGTCCATTCAGACAATTTAAATCTATAATCTGCTTGACCAATTGTTTTTTTTGGGTGGGGGGGGGGGTGGGGGACTTCCTTTGCACACAAACACACCTCCCCTACAGCGCCCCTGAATGTCAGAAAACTGGGGAGCGCAGAAGCAAAGGTCAGTCTATGGTAATGCTCCAGCTGACACTCTGCTCTATAGTGGTAGAGAGACTACAGCAAGAGATGATGAAACCAGACAGACAGCCAGACAGAAAGACAGACAGGGCATTGGTCTCCTACCCAGTGACTAGGCCACATCAACTTGAAATACATATATCAGACAGAAAAAAAACACAGGGTCTTTCAACAACACAAACACTCAGAAAGTGCAGTAAGACCGTTGTTGACAGTCAGGCTCTCTCTAGCACAGCTTTGAGTTATCAGATGCTGCAGCTTCATAAGATCAGGGCTCCTCCTCACCACACCCCTGTTCCCCATGTGTGTGCGTGGCCTCTGCTACGCCAACGGATTCCTAATTGCCCACATGGTATAACCCAGGTGGGTTAGATTAGTATGATATGGACTTTACTCTGCAGTGACCCAGGCAGGCACCTGTATCCAGCTGGATTTCAAGCCTTACTAGCTGCAACTGACTGTGTCAACGTCCCTACATAGCTAACCTTGCAGAACATACTGCAAACCATATTGAATACCATTTTATGCACAGTGTACACAATCAGCCTGCAAAAGTGACTTTATTCTGGGAATTACAATGCCGCTAGCTAGCTTACTGGCTAAGACAGTACTAT
Source organism: Oncorhynchus kisutch (assembly GCF_002021735.2). Lineage (NCBI taxonomy): Eukaryota > Metazoa > Chordata > Actinopteri > Salmoniformes > Salmonidae > Oncorhynchus > Oncorhynchus kisutch. The sequence continues at coordinate 35,511,372 of NC_034179.2, forward strand.
CCGTTGCCCATTTCAAAACTACTGTAATGTTTAACACAGCTAGACTTTGCTCGTTGAATGAACACAAAATGTGGAAGTGGGATTTTGACTGGACTATACAAGCTTATTCGATGCTAGCTATCTGATTTGTCAATGTGGATCTGATGCCCCGGACAATGTGAAAATCACTGTGATATAGCCTACAGCTGAATGAGCTGGAAAACATATGCAAGTGGATGTTTGACCAGACTATACAGCTTGTTAATAATGATTGTTAGTATTTTATTGTTTTTCCCCTTTCAAAATTGGTAGTTTTAGCTTTTACTTTATTCACTTCTTGATCAGGATCTAGATCAAAAAGCCATGAATAAAGCAGGTGTACTCTACCATTCCTATGATGTTTTCATCTCTCTAATCTTGTGCTAGGAACTCAAACGTCTAATATGTTCTAAAAGCATTTTCATAACATCACTTTCGACAACGTTACATAACATCGACATGCGTTAGAGACCCATGACACGATGACGCAGCAAGTGACTCTTCAGTCTCCACCACAACAACTCATACATCTATAATAGTTGTCTATTTGAGTGAGCCTCTTTTTTTATAAGAGTTTAGTGATGAGACAATGCTGTACTTGAAAACTGATGCATGCAAGGTCACAAGCACAACTTCAAGGCATTTAGAGACGCCATGACATGTCATGTCAAATTGCTCCAATAATTTGACACGACACAAGCCTATATCTTTCCTCCATTTCTCAGGGGTGTTAGAAAGACAGGCAGAACAACTCACCCATCTAAAAAAACAGTGTGAGAGGCGAGGGCCATTTAGAAAATTACACCAGCCAGCTATAATTGCATTAGTCAATATCTCCCCACGTCAGGGCAATCTGCATTGGTTAAACATTCAGGCGGAAGTGTTAGGAAATGGATCATAGGGATAATTGCAGAGAAAAACAAACCAACGCTTTCGGGGCAGGAAGAGACTGGGGTTCAGCTGTAGTGTAGCCTATGTAAGGGGAAAACTAGTGCATTTAAGTATGTGTGTATGAAAACTAAGAGTGCAGCATCAAAATAAGTAGCATTAGAAAAGATGGTTCCAATAAATGCCTCCTTGCTATAAAAAGGTGAGAAAACCCTGTTTGGTTGGTTGTGAGTATTAACCACTAGTCCTTAGCAGTCTTTCCCAAATGAAGGTGAAAGCAATTAAGAGAGCTAAGCCTCTGTTGTGATAATGACTGAGGGAGAAGGAGAGGAGAAAGCAGAACAGGCTGTGTGCTGCTGTTATTTAATTGCGTGTTTACCCTGAGGTCATAGGGTCAGTAATAGAGCCAAGGAAAAAGCTTGTTGGGAGAAATTCATTGTATCCTAGAGTGTGCGTGAGTGTGTGCGCGCATACTCCCAGGGACATAGAATTAAATTACTTTTCTTTTGCGAGCGAGGAGAGCTGAATGCCGGGGTAAAAGAAAGAGAAAGGGGAACAGAAAGAAAATAGCTTTTTATCCTTGAATTCCGAACCGGAGCATTCTAAATGAAAAAAGCCCTCGCCTGCTCTTGTGCGTACTGTTCACATCAGTGTGGCCTTCATTAGCCCATCTGGGATGTACAAACAGCAGAGGCGGAACAGGATTTGCTGAAACAGTGCTGTTGCTAGCCCGGGGCCCACAGGCATGTAAGCGGTCGCCGTTCTGTTCCACTGTGTGTGTATACACATGGCATGTACATGTGGTATGTGTGTGGATACATGGCGTGTGACTGTAGTATATGTGTGTATACATGGCGTGTGCATACATGGCGTGTGTGCGCGTGTTCGACATTCTCACACAAGAGATCCTGATGACTGTAGCAGATTCTGAGGTGTGTAGTCCAAGGCTGGGCTGACTGACATTTTTATTTTTCAACCATAGAGATGCCAGCCCTCATCAACACAGACTGCTTTTTACAAAAAATTTTTTTTATGTGTGTGTAATACTGTGTACAGTGTATGTTTAAAATGAGTGAGGGAGGGGAGAGACACAGAGAATGGAAAAAGGAGAAACGGAGGCACTGTTTCCAAACAAGCAACAGAAAAGTTCAGAAATCAAACAAAGAAATAGCTGCTGTGGTGATGAGGGAGAGAGAAGGGAGACTAGAGCAACTCAGAGCTGGTTTAGACAATAAGACTCTTCACACTAAGACTTTTCGTAAAAAATACCGTCAGCTACACATATTATTAAAATGTAAACCTGCATACTTGCTACATCTTGACCGCTACCTCCGGAGTTGAAGCACGACACTCGCCCGACAGTTGCCCCCTTTGAAGCAGGGCTGTGTAAACAGAACTGCCTCGTTGAGCCAACACTCCTACAGTATAAATGGTAATAGCAGAGCAATGTTTTTGTAACAGCTAAAATGTATAGACATTTTCCTAATATTTGATACTTGTTTTTGAATTTTTACCTGAAATTGCAGTAACAGCCTGTTACAATATGAGAGACACACACACAGTGGCAAGAAAGAGTATGTGAACCCTTTGGATTTCTGCATAAATTGGTAATTCAATTTGATCTGATCTTCATCTAGGTCAAAGCAATAGACACACAGTGTGCTTAAACTTATAACACACAGATTGTATTTTTCTTGTCTATATTGAATACATAATTTAAAGTTCACAGTGTAGGTTGGAAAAAGTATGTGAACCCCTAGGCTAATGACTTCTCCAAAAGCTAATTGGAGTCAGGAGTCACCTAACCTGAAGTCCAATCACAGAGACAATATTGAAGATGTTGGTTAGAGCTGCCTTACCTAATAAAAAAATAATAATAATTGAGTTTGCTATTCACAATAAGCATTGCCTGATGTCAACCATGCCTCGAACAAAAGAGATCTCAGAAGACCTAAGATTAAGAATGGTTGACTTGCATAAAGCTGGTAAGGGTCACAAAAGGATCTCTAAAAGCTCAAAAATTCTCTAAAATTCCACGGTTAGACAAATTGTCTATAAATGGAAAGTTCAGCACTGTTGCTGCAAGATCACAGCGCAGAATGCTCAATGCGGTTAAGAAGAATCCTAGTGTCAGCTAAAGACTTACAGAAGTCTATGGAACATGCTAACATCTCTGACGAGTCTACGATACGTAAAACACTAAACAAGAATGGTGTTCATGGGAGGACACCACGGAAGAAGCCACTGCTGTCGAAAAAAAACATTTCTGCATGTCTGAAGTTTGCAAAAGTCCACCTGGATGTTCCACTGGCAAAATATTCTGTGGACAGATGAAACTACAGTTGAGTTGTTTAGAAGGAACACACAACACTGTGTGCAGAAAAAACGTCACAGCACACCAACATCAAAACCTCATCCCAATTGTAAAGTATGGTGGAGGGAGCATCATGGTTTGGGGCTGCTTTGCTGCCTCAGGGCCTGGACAGCTTGCCATCATTGACGTAAAACTGAATTCCCAAATTTATCAAGACATTTTGCAGGAGAACGTTAGGCTATCTGTCCGCCAATTGAAGCTCAATAGACGTTGGGTGATGTAACAAGACGACCCAAAACACAAAGGCTTCAACAGAAGAAAATTTGCCTTCTGAAATGGTCCAGTCCGAGTCCTGACCTCAACACGATTGAGATGCTGTGGCATGACCTCGAGAGTAGTTCACCCCTGACATCCCAAGAATATTGCAGAACTGAAACAGTTATGTAAAGAGGAATGGTAAAAAATTCCTCCAGACCTTTGTGCAGTTCTGATCCGCAACTACAGAAAACGTTTCGTTGAGGTTATCGCTGCCAAAGGAGGGTCAACCAGTTATTAAATCCAAGGGTTCACATACTTTTTCCACCCTGCACTGTGAATGTTCACACAATGTGTTCAATAGAGACATGAAAACTTAGAATTGTGTGTGTGTTATTAGTTTAAGCAGACTGTTTGTCTATTGTTGTGACCTAGATGAAGTTCAGATCAAATTTTATGACCAATTAATGCAGAAATCCAGGCATTTCCAGAGGGTTCACACACCTTTTCTTGCCACCAACCATCGACACACGTTCAAAAGTTTGGGGTCACTTACAAATGTCCTTGTTTTTGAAAGAAAAACGACTTTTTTTTTATGTTGTTTTAACATTGTTAATGTTGTAAATGACTATTGTAGCTGGAAACAGCTGATTTTTTTATGGAATATCTACATAGGCATACAGATGCCCATTATCAGCAACCATCACTCCCATGTTTCAATGGCACATTGTGTTAGCCAATCCAAATTGATCATTTTAAAAGGCTAATTGATCATTAGAAAACCATTTTGCACTTATGTTAGCACAGCTGAAAACTGTTGTACTGATTACAAGAAGCAATAAAACTTCTTTAGAGTACTTGAGTATCTGGAGCATCAGCATTTGTGGGTTCGATTACAGGCTCAAAATGGCCAGGAGCAAAGTACTTTCTTCTCAGTCAATTCTTGTTCTGAGAAATAAAGTCTATTCCATGTGAGAAATTGCCAAGAAACTAAAGATCTCGTACAACAGTGTACTACTCCCTTCACAGAACAGCGCAAACTGTCTCTAACCAGAATAGAAAGAGGAGTGGGAGGCCCCGGTGCACAACTGAGCAAGAGGACAAGTACATTAGTGTCTAGTTTGAGAAACAGACACGTCACAAGTCCTCAACTGGCAGCTTCATTAAAATAGTACCCGCAAGAACACTAGTCTCAACTTCAACAGTGAAGAGGCGACCCCGGGATGCTGAACTTCTAGGCTCGTCAAGGTGAATTCATTTATACCCATGTTTCCAATCGCAATTTGCTTTTATTTAAATTTTTATTTTATTTTACCTTTATTTAACCAGGTAGGCAAGTTGAGAACAAGTTCTCATTTACAATTGCGACCTGGCCAAGATAAAGCAAAGCAGTTCGACAGATAAAACGACACAGAGTTACACATGGAGTAAAAACAAACATACAGTCAATAATGCAGTATAAACAAGTCTATATACAATGTGAGCAAATGAGGTGAGAAGGGAGGTAAAGGCAAAAAGGGCCATGATGGCAAAGTAAATACAATATAGCAAGTAAAATACTGGAATGGTAGTTTTGCAATGGAAGAATGTGCAAAGTAGAAATAAAAAATAATGGGGTGCAAAGGAGCAAAATAAATAAATAAATAAAAATTAAATACAGTTGGGAAAGAGGTAGTTGTTTGGGCTAAATTATAGGTGGGCTATGTACAGGTGCAGTAATCTGTGAGCTGCTCTGACAGTTGGTGCTTAAAGCTAGTGAGGGAGATAAGTGTTTCCAGTTTCAGAGATTTTTGTAGTTCGTTCCAGTCATTGGCAGCAGAGAACTGGAAGGAGAGGCGGCCAAAGAAAGAATTGGTTTTGGGGGTGACTAGAGAGATATACCTGCTGGAGCGTGTGCTACAGGTGGGAGATGCTATGGTGACCAGCGAGCTGAGATAAGGGGGGACTTTACCTAGCAGGGTCTTGTAGATGACATGGAGCCAGTGGGTTTGGCGACGAGTATGAAGCGAGGGCCAGCCAACGAGAGCGTACAGGTCGCAATGGTGGGTAGTATATGGGGCTTTGGTGATAAAACGGATTGCACTGTGATAGACTGCATCCAATTTGTTGAGTAGGGTATTGGAGGCTATTTTGTAAATGACATCGCCAAAGTCGAGGATTGGTAGGATGGTCAGTTTTACAAGGGTATGTTTGGCAGCATGAGTGAAGGATGCTTTGTTGCGAAATAGGAAGCCAATTCTAGATTTAACTTTGGATTGGAGATGTTTGATATGGGTCTGGAAGGAGAGTTTACGGTCTAACCAGACACCTAAGTATTTGTAGTTGTCCACGTATTCTAAGTCAGAGCCGTCCAGAGTAGTGATGTTGGACAGGCGGGTAGGTGCAGGTAGCGATCGGTTGAAGAGCATGCATTTAGTTTTACTTGTATTTAAGAGCAATTGGAGGCCACGGAAGGAGAGTTGTATGGCATTGAAGCTTGCCTGGAGGGTTGTTAACACAGTGTCCAAAGAAGGGCCGGAAGTATACAGAATGGTGTCGTCTGCGTAGAGGTGGATCAGGGACTCACCAGCAGCAAGAGCGACCTCATTGATGTATACAGAGAAGAGAGTCGGTCCAAGAATTGAACCCTGTGGCACCCCCATAGAGACTGTCAGAGGTCCGGACAGCAGACCCTCCGATTTGACACACTGAACTCTATCAGAGAAGTAGTTGGTGAACCAGGCGAGGCAATCATTTGAGAAACCAAGGCTGTCGAGTCTGCCGATGAGGATATGGTGATTGACAGAGTCGAAAGCCTTGGCCAGATCAATGAATACGGCTGCACAGTAATGTTTCTTATCGATGGCGGTTAAGATATCGTTTAGGACCTTGAGCGTGGCTGAGGTGCACCCATGACCAGCTCTGAAACCGGATTGCATAGCAGAGAAGGTATGGTGAGATTCGAAATGGTCGGTAATCTGTTTGTTGACTTGGCTTTCGAAGACCTTAGAAAGGCACGGTAGGATAGATATAGGTCTGTAGCAGTTTGGGTCAAGAGTGTCCCCCCCTTTGAAGAGGGGGATGACCGCAGCTGCTTTCCAATCTTTGGGAAGATCTTTTACCACATGATTTACATGATATCGATACAAATTAAGCCTGGTTTGTTGTAATGTTCTAAGTTAGGCCTACTTTACTTTTTATATTGGTGAGAGAGGGTTAAAAGTACATTTGATAGGCTAACATTACTTCATGAAGACATTCTGTTACAGTAACTCTGCTTTTGTCTTGAAGATAAAATGTAATGAGTGTATCCTAGAGACGAGAAAACAAATACTTGTGAATTGTAACATTATTCAAGAGAGCAATATGGCATGGTTGCATTATGTTTTAGAACATTTTCATTGTTGAATAGTTTGTGCTTACTGGCTAGCGGCTACAGTGATTACTTATCACCCCATTGGCCTCATCCCTAATCCGTTGTGTTCTGTCGGTCATTAACCATCAGTGGCTCTCATTTTAAAAAGTTTTGCTCGGCTCGGCGAACAAACGTTTATTTATATTTAACCTTTATTTAAATAGGGAGTCACATTGAGATAAAACATTTCATTTTACAAGAGAGCCCTGTATACATTGTTTTTATTGTAGAGTTTCCCAAACTCGGCCCTGGGCCCCCACTTGGTTTTTGCCCTAGCACTACACAGCTGAATCAAATAATCAAAGCTTGATAATGAGTTGGTTATTTGACTCAGCTGTGCAGTGCTAGGGCAAAAACCAAGACGTGCACCAAGGTGGGGCCCCAGGAACAAAAACCCTGCCTTAAAAAACCCTTCGCTTGAAACATGAGAAAAAAAGCAGCAATTTACTGGTTTGCCCATCGTAGTCAGAATAACTCAAGAAACCTGTCATTCATTTTGACGTTTTTGCAGATCTTAGTCGCACAACTTTACATGTAAGATTCTAGGTACAGTATTTATGTGAAAACCTTTGCATAAAAACTATTTGTCTCTCATTGAATGACAAACAGTTCATTGAAGAATCCCTACTGTTGACCAATCACCGACAAATGGGCGTAGACTTTGGCTAGCCTCGAGAAAAAACAGCCGAAGACCAAAAATGTCACAATATGCACGAATGGTTCCAAACTGTTTCGGATGGGAAGCATGAGGATGCTTTTAGCCTTAATGAGAGCCACTGAGCCTGCCCAGCCAATTAGCCAACAAAGTACTGATTGGCTCCTCATCCTCTAGCTGGGGGAGGAAACTGGGGGTGCGTCTGAAATGGGATCCTATCTCTTATGGCCTGGTCAAACTTACCTACATACGTAGGGAATAGCGTGCCATATTAGACACAGGGCTCCTAGGACTGAGTGAGTGAGTGTATGAGTCGGGAGATATGAATTGGAGGCGTCCTGACCTGATCTCATCCTGTGGCCAGTCATTACAACACACACCCACTAATTACCACTCACCCACTTGACTCCTTAACCTGTTGAGTGTAGGGGGCAGTATTTTAATGTTTGGATGAAAAACGTACCCAAATGAAACTGCCTATTTCTCAGGCCCAGAATCTAGAATATGCATATAATTGTCAGATTAGGATAGAAAACACTCTAAAGTTTCCAAAACGGTCAAAATATTATCTGTGTATAACAGAACTGATATTGCAGGCGAAAACTTGAGGAAAATCCAACCCGGAAGTGCTGTTTTTCCTGAAAGCTCTCTGTTCCATTGCCTGCCTTTGCTCCATTTAAAGGGATATCAACCATATTCCTTTTCCTATGGCTTCCACATGTTGTGAACAGTCTTTAGACATAGTTTCAGGCTTTTATTTTGAAAAATGAGCAAGGAAGATCACATTGCGTTATTGGATGGCTGGGTGCCAGCAGCGTTTTGCATGCGCAACAGAGTGGAGCAGACATTTTCTCTCTCTCTCCTATTGAAGAAGCTATCGTCCGGATGAAATATTATCGATTATATATTGTAAAAACAACCTGAGGATTGATTATAAAAAACATTTGACATGTTTCTACAAACTTTACGGATACAATTTGGAATTTGTCTGCCTGGTCGTGACCGCTCGAGCCTGTGGATTTCTGAACATAACGCGCCAACCAAATGTATTTTGGATATAAAAATAATCTTTATGGAACAAAAGGAACATTTGTGTAACTGGGAGTATCGTGAGTGCAAACATCCAAAGATCAAAGGTAAGCGATTCATTTTATTGTCTGACTTTCGTGACCAATCTTCTTGGCTGCTAGCTGTTCGTAATGTTTTGTCTGCTGAGAGAGTTGTCCTTACATAAACGCTTGGTATGCTTTCGCTGAAAAGCTTTTTTGAAATCTGACACGCCAGGTGGATTAACAACAAGCTAAACTGTGTTTTTCTATATTGCACTTGTGATTTCATGAAAATAAAATATTTTTTGTAATTTAAATTTGGCACTCTACAATTCAGCGGATGTTGACGAAAATGATCCCGCTAACGGGATGGGTGCATCAAGAAGTTAATGTGGAAAGTGCGAGACATGAGTGTGAGTGTGGGGCTACTTATTAACTTATCTTTCCACTCTACATCCATTCACAGTGCAGACAGAGGGCTGGAGAGGACATGCGTCAGTGAGGAAAAAACCAACTGCTTTCAGAGATGTGATTGTCTAAAAACCAACCACACAGGGAGAGAATCCCCAATGGCTGACATGCATTAAAAACCATATTGAGATCTCTGGGCAGCTGTAGGTTTTTAAACACACATTTTAAAAGTCCTACATTTGATTTTAGTCACACTCTAAATACACCTAGTGTTAAAAACACCTAGCGCTAGCCTTTATAATTAATCAGTCAGGGGATATTAATAAAAACAGCCGTGGCAAGGATCTGTGGTAGCCATTACGCTTCCTGCTTTGCAATTAAGAGTGACACTTGACAGTTAGGTTTGGAGCAGTCCTGGCCTGCATCTGTTCAAACACAGATTGGTACATGATGACTGATAACTGAGGGAGAGCGACTTGCACGCCACATTAGAGGAGAGACCCTACTCTGCAGTACACCCTCAGGGGTAGGCTAACCATACTACAGCCCTGAGATAGGCCTTATCGTCTTCATACAAGAGCAACATTGTCCCTTTTGTCTTTTCTAAATCCCACATCAATGTAATCTAAGAGCGTTACTCTTTATCAAAGGAGACAATGCAGCCAGTCAATCACGTGGAGATGTCTGACACCAAGCTATGTAGTGTTTGTAAAAGGGCAATTCCACGATAACGGAATTGAGCTGAAAAATAATGTTTGCTAAACAAAAACCAATGATTTCAAAGTTTAACAAACCATACAAGTCCATGCACAGGACTACTTATAACAATTTACACTGAACATTTTACAAAAACACATTTCCTGGCAGAATTGTGCAGATCCAAAGTTCAGTAACAGAATTTCTGTAAAATCTACTTGTTTTTTGTGTCCACATTTTCCAAAAACTCATATCTGGTCCAATTTAAGATTCAACGATGTCTGCAGAAAGAATGGGGTGTCAGCTACATGACATGACACATTGACGTAGATTTTTAAAAATTTTGGTTATTGAACTACAGTAAGTGAAGTGGATTTACACCCGATAACTGAATTTCATCTTGTGTCCCTGATCTGTACTACAAAGAAATGCATAATTATAGATATGAATGTCTTCATGGTGATGTTTCCCAAAAAGGTACACAAAAGTTACAAATATACTTTTTTGTATATTGGGGTATGATTCTACACACTGGCTATTATTTTAATGAGCTCTGCCCCAACAATAGAACATTTGGTTGGTCAAATCTGAGCCAATCATAGACATATGTTTCATAAGTTTTGACATCAAAGTACAGAACAGTAGAGCTCCGTAGAGTACAGTACAGCACAGAACAGTAGAGTTCAGTACTAGGGATGTTCACGGTTAACCATTGATCGGTTAGCTGCAGAAAACACATTTAACAGGTCATGCTTATCAGTCTATAGGTTAATTAGCATAATTTACTGGAATTAAATTGGCGCGGGTATATTTTCGTTAGTCATCATGTATCACACGCGCACAACATACAGCTCTCCCATAATGACAAAGAGAAAACTGTCTAAACAGTTTAGCACGTTTATTTTATTTTTTAAATAACAGAAATACCTTATTTACATAAGTATTCAGACCCTTTGTTATGAGACTCGAAATTGAGCTCAGGTAGATTCTGTTTCCATTGACCATCCTTGAGATGTTTCTACAACTTGATTGGAGTCCACCTGTGGTAAATTCAATTGATTGGACATGATTTGAAAAAGGCACACAACTGTCTATAAGGTCCCACAGTTGACAGTGCATGTCAGAGCAAAAACCAAGCTATGAGGTTGAAGCAATTGTACGTAGAGCTCCAAGACAGGATTGTGTTGAGGCACATATCTGGGGAAAGGGAAAAAAACAAAACAAAAACAAAAAAACTTATGCAACATTGAAGGTCCCCGAGAACACATTCATCATTCTTAAATTGTAGATGTTTGGAACAACCAAGACACGATGGTCACTGACAGAGCTTCAAATTTCCTCTGTGGAGATGTGAGAACCTTCCAGGAATGCCATCTCTGCAGTACTCCACCAATAAGGCCTTTATGGGAGAGTGGCCAGACGGAAGCCACGCCACAGTATTAGGCACATAACAGCCTGCTTGGATTCAGTCCAAAGAGTTCCATCTTGGTTTCATCAGACCAGAGAATCTTGTTTCTCATAGTCCGAGTCTTTTAGGTGCCTATTTCCAAACTCCAAGCGGGCTTTCATGTGCCTTTTTGGATTCCGTCTGTCCACTCTACCATAAAGGTCATATTTGTGGAGTGCTGGAGAGATGGGAGTCCTTCTGGAAGGTTATCCCATCTCCACAGAGGAACACTAGAGCTCTGTCAGAGTAACCATCAGGTTCTTGGTCACCTCGGTGACCAAGGCCCTTCTCCCCCGATTCCTCAGTTTGGCTGGGCAGCCAGCTCTAGGAAGAACCTTGGTGGTTCCAACCTTCTTCCATTGAAGAATGGAGGCCACTGTGTTTTTGGGGACCATTGCTGCAGAAATGTTTTGGTACCCTTTTCCAGATCTGTGCCTCGACACAATCCTGTCTCTGAGTTTTACGGACAATTCCTTCGAGCTCATGGTTTGGTTTTGCTCTGACATGCACTGTCAACTGTGGGACCTTATATAGACTTGTGTGCCTTTCCAAATCATGTCCAATCAATTGAAATGTACCTCAGGTGGACTCCAATCAAGTTGTAGAAACATGTCAAGGATGATGAATTGAAACAGGATGCACCTGAGCTCAATTTCGAGTCTAATAGCAAAGGGTCTGAAGACTTACGTAAATAAGATATGTTTTTATTTTAAGACATTTGGACAAATTTCTAAACACCTGTTTTCGCTTTGTTATTATGGGGTATTGTGTAAATTGCTGAGGATTAGTATTTTTAAAATCTATTTTAGATTAAGGTTGTAACATAACAAAATGTGGAAAAAGTTAAATATATATATATATATATATATTTTTTTAAAACTTGTTTCAGCAGGAGGGTTGGTAAGGGGCAAGAGAGGAGCAGGGACAGGTCTGTGTGAAAGTGTACGTGGCATGGAGTGGGGGAGAGAGAGAGAGAAAGTAGCCAGACTCATGCTAGTTAGATAACAGCAACAAGTTTGTCTATCACAGGCCTCCTAAGTGGTGCAGTTGTCTAAGGCAGTGCTAGTTGTGCCACTAGAGATTCTGGGTTCGAGTCCAGGTCCTGTCACTGACAGCCGCGACTGGGAGACCCATGGGGCGGCGCACAATTGGCCCAGCGTCGTCCAGATTAGGGGAGGGTTTGGCTGGCAGGGATGTCCTTGTCCCATCACGCACTAGCGACTCCTGTGGCGGGCCGGATGCAGTGCACGCCGACACAGTCAACAGGTGGACAGCGTTTCCTCCAACACATTGGTGCAGCTGGCTTCTGGGTTAAGTGGGCATTGTGTCAAGAAGCAGTGAGGCTTGTGTTAAGGAAGACCTTCGCCTCTCCCGAGTCCGTACGGGAGTTGCAGCGATGAGACAAGACTAACTACCAATTGTATACCATGAAATTGGGGAGAAAAACGGGGTAATACTTAAAAATAAAAAAACTTGTGTGCCTCTTGACTGAATCAAATTGTTGTAAAGAAGATAGCTAGAAAGGCTAATTGAGGCTATTTTGCTGTGTTCTACATCCAATGTCTACAACAACTTTATATGAAACAAGAACCTACCTGTTGCGAATCGTCTTTCCGTAGGAAAGCGAGGGCAATGTCGACATAGCCCCAGTCGGGTGATGTCACACAGATTCTCCACAGAGCCATCTAGCTCATGCCGTTTGGGAAACCCAGCTTAAGCTTGATCACCAAATAATAAATAAAAGCATCACCAGCTAGCTACCAATCTATTTTACTTTCACTGTCCGATCATTCACAAAAACGAGCCCACTAATTGTTATTTTTCCATTCCACAAATGGTCTGTGTTGCTTGATATGACCAAGTTAATCCAAATGTATCAAAGAATAGGTTGTGTCCACGATTAGTTAGTGGCTACTGCCTGGCCAGTGATCTAGCTATCCTCCTAAAAGAGGTGGCCAGTGGATAAACTAGGTTGACGAGTTGAAAATATTTGTCTGAAAACAAACTAGTAGCCAGTTGTTGCATTATGGTGCAATCATATCTAACCAGCTGGCTGGCTCCTGAAGCCTACAGTATGTCCACATGAGCTCCCGAGTCTAGCTAACGGTAGCTAGCTAGCATTGCAAATGAGCATTTCACTAGCTAGCTGAGCTGTTCAATAAGAAAGCGGCTGATATGAATCAAATACTATAGCTAGCTAGCAAGCCGTCCTCGGAGACAATGTTATTGGGGAGCGGGAATGTCAGATTCATATTTAAATTTTAACTGTCATTGAATTTTGTGGGTACTACTAGTTTCATATCCGAGGCGAGAGAAATTGTCCGCCATGTTTTGTGTTTTGTCAAGGGCTCAGAGTGAAGTCATGCACTCAAGTCTCAACCGAATCACCCAAATGGCTTCTATGTTGAGATGCATCAATATTTATGAAATTGCCCCCAGCCTTCCGTAGGTTGATCATTGTAGCCTACTCTACATTTAGCCAATTTAATTCTGCTATTTTTATTCCATTTTGCATTGATTAGAAAAATCCCACTTCACTTCCAACACATGGAGACTAGAGGTCGACCGATTATGATTTTTCGATACCGATTATTGGAGGACCAAAAAAAGCCGATACCAATTAAAAAAATAAAATAAAAATCGGCCTATTTTATATTTTTTTATTTGTAATAATGACAATTACAACAATACTGAATGAACACTTATTTTAACTTAATATAATACATCAATACAAATCAATTTAGCCTCAAATAAATAATGAAACATGTTCAATTTGGTTAAAATAATGCAAAAACAAAGATTTGGAGAAGTAAAAGTGCAATATGTGCCATGTAAAAAAGCTAACATTTGAGTTCCTTGCTCAGAACATGAGAACATATGAAAGTTGGTGGTTCCTTTTAACATGAGACTTCAATATTCCAAGGTAAGAGGTTTTAGGTTGTAGTTAATATAGTATTTATACGACTATTTCTCTCTATACCATTTGTATTTCATATACCTTTGACTATTAGATGTTCTTATAGGCACTCTAGTATTGCCAGTGTAAGTATAGCTTCCGTCCCTCTCCTCGCCCCTACCTGGGCTCGAACCAGGAACACATCGACAACAGCCACACTCGAAGCAGCGTTACCCATCGCTCCACAAAAGCCCTCTGCAACGGGAATAACTACTCCTAGTCTCAGAGCGAGTGACCTTTGAAACGTTATTAGCGTGCACCCCGCTAACCAGCCATTAGGCTGATAGACTTGAAGTCATAAACAGAGCTCTGCTTGTGAAGAAATGCTGGCAAAACACACAAAAGTGCTGTTTGAATGAATGCTTACGAGCCTGCTGCTGCCTACCATCGCTCAGTCAGACTGCTCTATCAAATATCAAATCATAGACTTAATTATAACACACAGAAATACGAGCCTTAGGTCATTAATATGGTAGAATACAGAAACTATCATTTCGAAAACAAAACGTTTATTATTTCAGTGAAATATGGAACCGTTCTGTATTTTATCTAACGGGTGGAATCCTTAAGTCTAAATATTCTTGTTACATTGCACAACCTTCAATGTTGTCATAATTACGTAAAATTCTGGCAAATTAGTTTGCAATGAGCCAGGCTGCCCAAACTGTTGCATATACCCTGACTCTGCGTGCAATGAACGCAAGACATGACAATTTCACGTGGTTAATATTGCCTGCTAACCTGGATTTCCTTTAGCTAAATGCAGGTTTAAAAATATATACTTCTGCGTATTGATTTTAACAAAGGCATTGATGTTTATGGTTAGGTACAGTCGTCCAACATTTGTGCTATTTTCGCAAATGCGCTTTTGTTAAATCATCCCCCAGCGTTGCATCGATTATATGCAACGCAGGACACGCTAGATAAACTAGTAATATCATCAACCATGTGTAGTTATAACTAGTGATTATGGTTGATTGATTGTTTTTTATAAGATCAGTTTAATGCTAGCTAGCAACTTACCTTGGCTTCTACTGCATTCGCGTAACAGGCAGTCTCCTTGTGGAGTGCAACGAGAGGCAGGTGGTTATAGCGTGGGACTAGTTAACTGTAAGGTTGCAAGATTGGATCCCCCGAGCTGACAAGGTGAAAATCTGTCGTTCTGCCCCTGAACAAGGCAGTTAACCCACCGTTCCTAGGCAGTCATTGAAAATAAGAATGTGTTCTTAACTGACTTGCCTAGTTAATTAAAGGTTAAATTAAATTAAATCATATATATATATATTTTTTTAAATAATAAAAAAAAATCGGCGCCCTAATTAAAATTGCCCATTCTGATTAAATCGGTCGACCCCTAATGGAGACCGACTGTAGCGTCACTTTGATAAAAAAACAAACAATGTTGTTGTCGGTCAATGGGGCACACTCAAACTCATAAAACTGTTGTTTTATTAAAATGTTGAATGTAATGGTCTATTAAAAAATGAATACTCTCCCAAGTAAATCGAATACTAAATAACCAGAATACTGGAATAACCGTGCCCATCCCTAGTACTGTGCTGTCCAAATTTGTGAACCCAACTGTGGTTTGTGACTACTATGATTTCCCATTGTAGCCAATCCAAATTGTAGAAATTCCGTTACCGATTTGATATCAGTAAAAACACTAATTAATCGATAGGCCCATCTTAACTTGTTACTTCTGTGAACTTTCATTATTCTCCCTTCTCACGAGGGAGAGAAATGAGAAAATAGGTGTTTTTTTGTAATGGAATTTCAAGGCACAAAGCAATGTTTCTTCAATTTCAAAATGAAACATACGTGTTTATTAGTTGGCAGGTGTCTTTACTTCAACATGATTTTGTTTTGATGCATTTCTAATACCTTTTAAGACCTTTTCTGGTAGATGTGTTCTAAGACCCATCTTCTAACTGTTTGACCAGAAATCAAAGCCTTGGCTTCTTCCACATTTTTAGTGACAGAAAAGGGTTGAAAAACATATATATGCCTTAATTTCTCAGAAATATAGGCTCAGCTTTCATTTGACACCCAATTTAACATGCTCCTATGAATTCACATGTTGGTGCACATGGATCCTTTTACATGGAAATGACCAGAAGCACAACTGCAGATGTAGTATTTCTCTATCTGTAGATTGCACATGTACAAGCCAGACAACAGGAGTATAATTGCAATTTTCCAGAAATCCTGGTTGGAGGATTCACAGATTTCCTGCTTAAATCCCTCCCGATTCCATGAATCTTGACACTGGGATTTCTAGAAAACCTGGGAATTTTGCAACCCTATACATTTATCGACCAATACTACAGGACAGAGAGAGAGAGGGAGTGTGCATGGTTGGCAGGGTGGGTTAAATGTGAGAATCATGTGGGTTGTAAAGCAGCAGGAAGCTGTGATGCACCCCGAAGGGACACTAGGGTTTCAGAAGCCCTAATGTGTCACATAGCTGTGGTGTGGTCTTACAGAGAAACCTACCACACAGCCACTTATGTATGGAATTACAGGTATGCACAAGGTAACATTCCCAGAAAAAATGTGTGTATGAGCTGTGAGTGCTTCGAAGGGTGGGTGTGAGATACTGTATGAGTGAGTCAAAATGTGACATAAAAGGTGTGCGTACTGTGTAGCTTGATTCAAAATGTGGACGTGTGCTTCAAAATGTGTGTGATTGAGTGCATACTGCACAAGCAGGCAGGCAGAGAGAGGAGAGTGGGACAGATGCCAGTGTTGTGTGTTATCTGACTGGTCAAACTAGTGAAAAACAGTTTAATGCCTGTCAGCAGCCCAAACACATGACTGCGCACTCCACCCTCTCCATTTTGGTTTAGTCTCAAATGGGCTTGACTCAGTGTCTGTAGAAATGGCATCATATTTCCAATATAGTGCACTATATGGGCCCTGGTCAAATGTAGTGCACTATATAGGGAAGAGGGTGCCATTTCAGACCCAGCCTGTGTTTGTGTGGACAGAGCCGAGCTAATGCGCAACAGCATTGTTCCAGGCAGGCTAGCGTAGCAGCATAGGGAAATGAAGATGGAGTGGCTTGATTTCATTTATGAGCAGGTGCATCCATTTTGTGCTGCTCTTCCCCTGCCTCGCTCGCTCACATTCAAGCTCTTATCAGAAATTGGACACGCTGGTGACAAATTGAGCCTGTGATTAAAGGGAGAAAGAGGAAAGCTTTTAAAGTGCTGCTGATTGGGATCCCAGACTGTCCTCACATAGGAATCAGAGGTGGGGTTGTGTCTGTACACGTGGGACAGTGGTTCCCGACACCCCCCTCTCCAGGTGTTTCAACGGCTATCATTTCTCCTCTGAGTGCTCAGCAAACAGATCCAAATCAATGCAGCTGTTCCTCACTCTGAGGACAGACACACTCGCGAGAGGAGACTCCAGCATAGGTCAGCAGCAGCAGCACCAGGGTGTAAGGCAGTTTGATTTAGGAGGAGGCTCACTGCAGCTCCAGTAGTCTGAGCTGTGGGAGAGCTAAGGCCATTAAATCATCCTAAAAGGGCTTAACACACACAAACCACCATGCAGACAGGCAGTGTTACACAACCAGCCACAGAACTGAGCAGAGCAACACCGCACTCAGTCTGGCTTGGAACATTTATCCACAGCGCCATTAAACTATCCTGATCTCTTATACATATAGCCTAAATACACACAGACACACAGTCAGAGATGCACACCAAAATGTGGTGAGACTAAGCCTTCCCTGCCCTCCCTGTATGCCAGGCCCATTTCCCTCCATGTGCTGGATTTCCTGGTCGATACAACCCGAAAGCCCAAACAATTATATTTTCTATCCATGTACAGCAGCAGGTAAGGTCAGCTCAATGTCAATGTTGACATCAACACAGGGCCTGTCTGGGATAAAAGAGATCCTTCTCTGTGAGCCAGGGTGTCTAAAGGTGTGTTGCCAGGGGAAGAAAGTGGCAGACATTTGGGATCCCTTCATGTCCTTTGTGCGTTTGTGCGTATGCATGCGTGCCCCCACTGCAGAGTGCGCTAGCTCCCGGCCCTTATCCTGCATGGCGAACATCTCACCCGTGTGTCTGCATGGGAACATCTGGCCCTCCCAGGCTCACAGAGCAGCAGCCCCAGCCAAAGCACACCGCACTGCCCGCCCATCCATCTGTCTGTCCAAAGCCAAAGCATACCACACAGTCTATTTATTCACTACATCCATCTGTCTGTCATAGCCAAAGCATACCAGTCTGTCTGTCTCCCAAAGACAGCACCTCTCTGCCCTTGCCACTCACTGGGAGAGGAAGCATGGTCTGCATTGCAAATACCCGATTGTCACAAAAGTATTCCTATTTATTGAGATATTATTCCCGAAAGAACTAGGAGTATACCAGTTATGGTTAAAATGACCCACACACACACTCTTGCATCATGCCTTCTCAAACTACCTAACTCACATAGCCATCTTTCCCCTAGCTGTCAAATGTTTAAAGACTGATGAGGCCCGCTCAAAAGGTTTATGCAATTGAACGCAACATTAACGCACCCGACAGCACATTCTTCGACATTGACCCTCTTTCTCATGCAATAAGGCCTGGAGGCAACAGTCAGGCTGAGATAGCCGACTTGAGCTGATGAAGGAGGGTTACTTTGGATGGAGCAACCTAATGATAAATTAATCTCTCAGTTATGGCTTGGCTAGAACAGCCCAGACCCAACCAGGGCAGCTCAGAGGACAAATGACCTTTATCAAAGTTGACATGAACTGAACACCACCACCACCTCAATATCACATCAACACTACACCAACAACATCATATCAACACAGCTTATATAGTACACACTGCCTACAGGACAGTGTGTACTAGGCCTATATAAAGTAAATCTGCTGTTGATGTGCACAAGTGGTTATTTCATGTGAACTATTTAGCAGAAATGAGAGACGTGGCTTGCGCTAATCATCCCAGCACTATTCCAGCTGCCATGACATAGCTGCACTTCCTCTGCACCTTCAGGAGGTCTGCTAGTCAGGGATAATTGGGGTCTCTAAAGAGCAGACCCATCGGCCCCCCACACACTGCAGAGAGACAGAGAAAGAGAGAGATGGGTGGTACTGGGTAAAGGAATCCTCAGGGCAGGGTGTGGATGGCTGAGCTGCTATACCCTGTTCTGCTCCCTCTCTGTCACATGGGAGAAGCAGGCAGCAGGCAGTGACACAGGTGATTTAGTGAGGAGTCAGGCAGGGTGCAGGGTGGCTTAACACAGCCTGCTGGCCTTAGCAACAGACTAGACATCCATATGGAGTGCCACTGATAAGGCCCAGCTAGTATGTTCGTTCAGCTAGAGCACTGAATAATGGGGGAGGAAAAAACAATGGTGATAGGGAAACTGCACAGTTAAATACACTCCACATACAAAAACAACTTATACAATGTGTAGGTCGAGATATGAGATTGTTTTTGACCGTAATAAAAGATGGCATTTGATAAGTTAAAGTTGTTTGAAAAAACATGCAGCGACTCAAACTCAAAGCGTGCGAATTACAGATGCAGACTGAAAGACAAATTAGTTTGAGGGGGTCTTTAGAGGGGTATGCAATTCATTTGCTAATCCATCCATCTAACTGTGCGTGCCTCATCTAACAAGAAGAGAGGTGAGTGGAGTGCTGCTGGTATTAAAAATCTTGTTCTGGGTGTGTGGGAATCTCTTAGGAAGCATGGCCCTTTGTCCTAAAAGCCTGGCCCAGGCTGTTGAATGGGTTCAGCACTTCACACAATTTTTAACTACGTTTGATTAACCCCAAAACTCAAATTGTGCATTTAAATCTATTAGTTCATTATGCAGCCGTATGTGGGTGGTGATATGGTGATACAAAGTGTGTGTGTGTTTGAGAGAGAGAGCACTGTAAAACAGTCCATTCGGGGGAATTGAAGAAGCCAAAAAGGACAGGTTTGTTGTTCTTTCAAAACCAGCTGTCACTAGCAATCAAATCAAAATGTATTTGTCACATGTGCAGAACTTAAAGTGAAATGCTTACCTATAAGCCCTTAACCAACAATGCAGTTAGTGAATATTAACTAAATAAAAAAGCAACAAAATAAGAATAATGAGGCTATATACAGAGGGTACTGGCACTGAGTTAATGTGCAGGGGTATGGGTTAGTCGAGGTAATATGTACATGGGTGTCATTCAGGTCATTCGTTCAAAGAAGAGCAACAGACAGTAGCAATAGAAAGTCAGCAGTACCTTCATTTTATTAGCTTATACATACCACAGTGGTATGATGGTTCCTGTCAGCTTCATGGGAGTAGTACGGAATTTAAGGCAGGCACTCCTCCCTGCGTGGAAAGAAGATTTCCAGAAAGATTAACCCAGCTTCCTTTAATAGCCCCTGACAAGAGGTAAAATCAGACATTCCAGGAAGCTATGCTAAACTGCCTCGTCACTGTAGTTAGTCATTTTCCTGATCTGTCGCACTGCTGTTGATCAAAACCCTAATGATGGCGTCAGTGGTGTGGGTTGGCAAAAATCGAGATCTCCCTATAGGACAGGAGCCTGTCAGGCCCAATTCCTCGTTCTATACAAAAGGGGAAAAAGAGACACAGTGCAATGGTACTAACAATGCTTTACCCAAAGTAGGCCTAACAAAAGACAAAATAAAACACTCAGGAGAAAAAGTGATCTATAAACTGCACACTGTGAAAATAAGAGATTGTTTGGTATTTTTGATGGTAGGCCTAACAAATCATTTCACATCTTTTTATCTGCCTGAGGACTGGGGCTATATCATGTCTTACGAGAGCGAGATACAAAAAGTTGACGTCGGAAGTTTACATACACTTATGTTGGAGTCTTTAAAACTCGTTTTTCTAAAACTCCACAAATTTCTTGTTAACAAACTATAGTTTTGGCAAGTCGGTTAGGATATCTACTTTGTGCATGACACAACATTTTCCCAAACAATTGTTTAGACAGATTTTTTCACTGTATCACAATTCCAGTGGGTCAGACGTTTACGTACACTAAGTTGACTGTGCCTTTAACAGCTTGGAAAATTCCAGAAAATGATGTCATGGCTTCTGATAGGCTAATTGACATAATTTGAGTCAATTTGAGGTGTACCTGTGGATGTATTTCAAGGCCTACCTTCAAACTCAGTGCCTCATCGCTTGACATCATGTGAAAATCAAAAGAAAACAGCCAAGACCTCAGAAAACAAATTGTAGACCTCCACAAGTCTGGTTCATCCTTGGGAGCAATTTCCAAACGCCTGAAGGTACCACGTTCATCTGTACAAACAATAGTACGCAAGTATAAACACCATGGGACCACGCAGCCGTCATGCCGCTCTGGAAGGAGACGTGTTTTTTCTCCTAGAGATGAACTTACTTTGGTGCAAAAAGTGCAAATCAATCCCAGAACAGCAGCAAAAGACCTTGTGAAGATGCCGGAGGAAGCCGGTACAAAAGTATCTATATCCATAGTAAAACGAGTCCTATATCGACGTAACCTGAAAGGCCACTCAGCAAAGAAGAAGCCACTGCTCTAAAACCGCCATAAAAAAAAGCCAGACTACGGTTTGGAACTGCACATGGGGACAAAGATTGTACTTTTTTAGAGAAATGTCCTCTGGTCTGATGAATCAAAAATAGAACTGTTTGGCCATAATGACCATCGTTATGTTTGGATGAAACGGGGGGAGGCTTGCAAGCCGAATAACACCATCCCACCACAAATTGAGTGCATGTAAACTTCTAACCAACTGGGAATGTGATGAAAGAAATAAAAGCTGAAATAAATCACTCTGCTATTATTCTGACATGTCACGTTCTTAAAATAAAGGTGGTGATTCTAACTGACCTAAAACATATAATTTTTACTAGGATTAAAATGTCAGGAATTGTGAGAAACTGAGTTTAAATGTATTTGGCTAAGGTGTATGTAAACTTCCAACTTCAACTGTATGCATACACACAATTTTTTTATTTTCTTTATTTGTATTATTTTCTACATTGTAGAATAACAGTGACAACATCAAAACTATGAAATGACACATATGGAATCATGTAATAACCAAAAATATATTTTATATTCTTCAAAGTAGCCACCCTTTGCCTTGACAGCTTTGCACACTCCTGGCATTCTCTCAACCAGCTTCATGAGGCAGTCACCTGGAATTCTTTTCCAGCAGTCTTGAAGGAGTTCCCACATATACTGAGCCCTTGTTGGCTGCTTTTCCTTCACTCTGCGGTCCAAAGCATCCCAAACCATCTCAATTGGGTTGAGGTCGGGGGATTGTTGAGGCCAGGTCATCTGATGCAGCACTATCACTCTCCTTCTTGGTCATATAGCCCTTACACAGTCTGGAGGTGTGTTTTGGGCAGAGGCGTAAATTATTTTAAAGTACTACTTAAGTAGTATCTGTCCTATACTTTAGTATTTATCTTTTTTACAACATTTACCTATACTCCACTTACATTCCTAAAGAAAAAAAAAAACGACTTTTTACTCCCATTCATTTTCCCTGACACCAAAAAGTACTCAGGCAGGAGTACACACACACCCTTCAATACAACGCATTGTCCTACCTAGTGTCTCCGATCTGGCGGACTCATTAAACACAAATATTGCATTCGGAAATTATGTGCCCCTCTATCTGTCCGTAATTGTTTTTAAATAAAAACAAAAATGAGCAGTCTGATTTGCTTAATATGAGGAATTTGATATATAGCATTTACTTTGTACTTTTACACAAGTATGAAAATGTTGTACTTTTTTCACCACTGTACTTATTAAGTATATTTAAAACGAGATTTTTAAACTTTTACTCAAGTAGTATTTTACTGGGTGACTGAGTTCAGTCATCTGTTATTAAAAAAGGTATCTTTACTTTTACTCAAGTATGACAATTGAACACTTTATACATCACTAGTTTGAGGTCTTGGTCCTTTTGAAAAACTAATGATAATCCCACTAAGCGCAAACCAGATGGGATGGCGTATCGCTGCAGAATGCTGTGGTAGCCATGCTGGTTAAGTGTGCCTTAAATACGAAATAAATTGCCAATGTCACCAGCAAAGGTCCTACCTTGGGCTTGCTCCTACCCATCTTTCCGATTTGGTCCTGCAGTACATACCTACACGTACGCTACGGTCACAAGATGCAGGCCTCCTAATTGTCCCTAGAATTTCTAAGCAAACAGCTGGAGGCAGGGCTTTCTCCTATAGAGTTCCATTTTTATGGAATGGTCTGCCTACCCATGTGAGCGACGCAGACTCGGTCTCAACCTTTAAGTCTTTACTGAAGACTCATCTCTTCAGTGGGTCATATGATTGATTGTGGTCTGGCCCAGGAGTGTGAAGGTGAATGGAAAGGCACTGGAGCAACGAACCACCCTTGCTGTCTCTGCCTGGCCGGTTCCCCTCTCTCCACTGGGATTCTCTGCCTCTAACCCTATTGCAGGGGCTGAGTCACTGGCTTACTGGTGCTCTTCCATGCCGTCCCTAGGAGGGGCGCTTCACTTGAGTGGGTTGAGTCACTGACGTGGTCTTCCTGTCTGGGTTGGCGCCCCCCCCCCTGGGTTGTGTTGTGGCGGAGATCCTTGTGGGCTATACTCGGCCTTGTCTCAGGATGGTAAGTTGGTGGTTGAAGATAGCGGTGTGGGGGCTGTGCTTTGGCAAAGTTAATGTGGTTATATCCTTCCTGTTTGGCCCTGGCCGGGGGTATCATCGGATGAGGCCACAGTGTCTCCTGACCCCTCGTGTCTCAGCCTCCAGTATTTATGCTGCAGTAGTTTGTGTGTCGGGGGACTAGGGTCAGTTTGTTATATCTGGAGTACTTCTCCTGTCCTATCCGGTGTCCTGTGTGAATTTAAGTATGCTCTCTCTAATTCTCTCTCTTTCAGGGGACCTGGGCCCTAGGACCATGCCTCAGGACTACCTGGCATGATGACTCCTTATTGTCCCCAGTCCACCAGGCCGTGCTGCTGCTCCAGTTTCAACTGTTCTGCCTGTGGCTATGGAACCCTGACCTGTTCACTGTAATTAAAATGATTTATGAATATTTGAACATCTTGGCCATGTTCTGTTATAATCCCCACCCGGCACAGCCAGAAGAGGACTGGCCACCCCTCATAGCCTGGTTCCTCTCTAGGTTTCTTCCTCGGTTTTGGCCTTTCTGGGGGAGTTTTTCCTAGCCGCCGTGCTTCTACACCTGCATTGCTTGCTGTTTGGGGTTTTAAGCTGGGTTTCTGCACAGCACTTTGATATATCAGCTGATGTAAGAAGGGCAATATAAATACATTTGATTTGAAAGCACCCCCACACCATGGGGAGATCATCCATTCACCTACTCTGCGTCTCACAAAGACACGGTGGTTGGAACCAAAAATCTCACATTTTGACTCATCAGACCAAAAGGACAGATTTCCACCGATCTAATGTCCATTGCTCGTGTTTCTTGGCCAAGCAAGTCTCTTCTTATTATTGGTGTCCTTTAGTAGTGGTTTCTCTGCAGCAATTCAACCATAAAGGCCTGATTTCAAGCAGTTGAACTCCGAAGCATTTATTGGGGACTGCAATTTCTGAGGCTGGTAACTCTAATGAACTTATCCTCTGCAGCAGAGGTAACTCTGGGTCTTCCTTTCCCGTGGCGGTCCTCATGAGAGCCAGTTTCATCATAGTGCTTGATGGTTTTTGCGACTGCACTTGAAGAAACTTTCCTAGTTCTTGAAATATTGCAGATTGACTAACCTTCATGTCTTAAAGTAATGATGGACTGTCGTTTCTCTTTGCTTATTTGAGCTGTTCTTGCCATAATATGGACTTGGTCTTTTACCAAATAGGGTTATCTTCTGTATACCACCCCTACCTTGTCAAAACACAACTGATTGGCTCAAACGCATTAAGGAAAGACATTCCACAAATTAACCTTTAACAAGGCACACATGCATTCCAGGTGACTACCTCAAGAAGCTGGTTGAGAGAATGCCAAGAGTGTGCAAAGCTGTCATCAAGGCAAAGTGTGGCTACTTTGAAGATTCTAAAATATTATTTGTTTAATACCTTTTGTTACTACATGATTCCATATGTTTTGATGTCTTCACAATTATTCTACAATGTAGAAAAAGCAAAAATAAATAAACTCCCTCGATTGAGTAGGTGTCCAACATTTTTGACTGGTGTTATATTTAATATATAAGGGATGCACAATATATCGGTGAAGATATTGGAATCGGCCGATATTAGCTAAAAATGCTAACATCGGTGTCTAGTTTAATGTTCCTATGTGTAAAACCGATGTCAAAGCTGACGTGCATACCTATATAACATAGGTACATGACGCCTCATAAAATGTTGCACTACACATGCAACACAGCATTCCTAACCTAGCCCGCAATGTCTGCTGTGTGGATCGAGCAGTCAGCAAGTCAAGCAGTCAGTTGAAAGAGTAAGAAAATTTCAGCGAGACAACTCAAAGTCAAAATCCATTAAAGCCAAGATAATGGAATTCATTGCCCTTGACATTCAACCGTTCTCTGTCATGGGTGATATGGGCTTTCGCAACTGGTCGAGCACCGGTACACACTACCAAGTGTGCCATTTTTCAGATGAAGCCCTATCGGAGTTACACAGTAATAGCGTCACTGCTATTAGCTTCACGACATACATACATACATACTATGGAATGCCGTTTGGGCCTTTGCATGTCAAAAAACATACAGTAGCACTGTCAAAGCTGTACAATAAAGTCTGCAAACAAGCAAACACCGGCCACGAACGATGTGCTTACAACACCATGTTGGTAATAAAGCATTATTTGGTTCAACCGCAACTTCTGGGGTAGCTAGTTAACTTTAGCTTGCACCAATACAAATCAGCCTGAAAACAATGACCAGTAGAAACTGCAGTCATTTTCATTATTCTTAGCAATGATTTTGGAATCCTTGAGAGTCATTATTAGCTAGGTAGCCACTTGTTGTTCGCCTATTGAAATTGAACTGCAGTTCATGAAAATAAATAGGTAGCCAGCTACTTAACCCTGTTGCCCAAAGCGAACGTTATAAGCAGCCAGCTAGCTTCATCTGGCTAGTGAGGCTCGACCGAACAGGGCTATGTGTTGTGAAGCTAGCGACAATAAGGATTAGAATAGTTGATTTTGCGGTTTGCCTTCAAAATAAAACAACCTCTGATGCAGACAGTTACAATTGGTGGAATCATGCCATATTTAGACTAGATAATGTTAAACAAGGTTGGAATGTGAAGCAATGAAATGGGGTATCAGTCTTCTCGGTGACACCCACAGAACACAACTGTGAAGAGATTATGCAAATATTAGTGTAGTAGCTCTTATCGTGGGACTGTGAGAAATCACCTCCCCAGTCAGCCTATTGTGTGTATTGACATTCACATCGCACTGTACAGCTTTACCTAAGGATTGGGGATCAATTAAATGGGGTATCAGTCTACTCAATACCCAAGATATTTCTTCCCAATGTCCTCAGAGTTAGCAAACATCCCACGCAGTATTGTTTTTCCTCTGGAAAAGTGTTCAATAAACATAGGTTGACAATAAACGTGGCTCAATTCACAGTTTTTTCAGAGTCCAGCAATAAGAGCTATGATGCTAATGTTCTCTGGGTGTCACAGAGTAGACTGATACCTATGGATTGTGGATCAATAACATGGGGCAAGGCTGTACAGTGAAATAAGTACACCCCCAATGCAATTCTAAAGTATAATACAGCCAGTGTAATTTCAGATTTGTCAAATTAACAAATTGTTTTTATATAACATTCCAACCTCGTTTATGCTGATCTATTGAATTATGGAAGAATTCTACCATTTTTATTCATTTGCATCACTGTCAATGACATACTTTTATTTTGAAGCTAATCCTTTTTGTGGCTAGGTTCACATAGATGGGTCTGACCACCATTAATACAAATAAGAACTGTCTTATAAATTAGGGTAATTTTAGATGATGACACCTAGCTATATAGTTAGCTAGCTAACTATAGCCACTAAAACAGATTGCCGTTTTGCTGTTTCTGGGGAAGAAAATTGTTTGCATCCATGAGCAACCTAGCTTTATTTAAGACCAGCACTGAAGGTGCGCAAGACAACTTTACCAGCATCATAGCATACGTATCGATGGATCGTTGTGACATTACACGATCACTCGTATTTCATGTAACTATGTAAAACAATATGTTAAAATATATAACATGCAGTCATATTCAGGTCCTGATTGGTCAACAAGCCAATTTGATGTGCATCTTTTTTGACACACAAAGACCCAAACAGCGTTCCATAGAAATCCTGGTAGAGAATGAAACGACTGAACAACGAAACACAGCAAATAAGTGAAAGAAATAGGTTTTGTCTATGTTTTACTGGTAATAGGGACATGCGTAAATTCCCCCAAAATAACTTTTTGGTCAGTGTGGGGTGTGTGTAACCTTTATTTAACTAGGCAAGTTGGTTAAGAACAAATTCTTATCTACAATGACGGCCTACCCTGGCCTCACCCGGACGACGCTGGGCCAAATGTGCACCGCCCTATGGGACTCCCAATCACGGCCAGATGTGACACAGCCTGGATTCGAACCAGGGACTGTAGTGACACCTCTTGCACTGAGATGCAGTGCCATGTGCGTGTGTTAACAATTTAACTGTACTAGAATGCTTAAAAAGGCCGCAAAAATTGTAAATATGTTATCATCGGCAAGGAAAACAATGGATATCGGTATCGTCCCAAATCCTAATATCGGTGCATGATACACAGACACACACAGGCGAAGTCGGAAATTTACAAACACCTAGCCAAATATATTTAAACTCAGTTTCTCACAAGTCCTGACATTTAATCCTAGTAAAAAAATCCCCACTTTATTTTAAGATGGCAGAAATGGCAGAATAACAGCAGAGAGAATGATTTATTTCAGCTTTTATTTCTTTCATCACATCCCCAGTGGATCAGAAGTTTACATACACTCAATTAGTATTTGGTAGCATTGCATTTAAATTGTTTAACTTGGGTCAAACGTTTTGGGTAGGCTTCCACAAGCTTCCCACAATAAATTGGGTGAACTTTGGCCCAGTAATCCTGACAGAGCTGGTGTAACTGAGCCAGACCTTGCTTGCACAGGCTTTTTCAGTTCTGCCCACAAATGTTCTATAGGATTGAGGTCAGGGCATTGTGATGGCCACCCCAATCCCTTGACTTTGTTGTCCTTAAGCCATTTTGCCACAACTTTGGAAGTATGATTGGGGTCATTGTCCATTTGGAAGACCCATTTGCGACCAAGCTTTCACTTCCTGACTGATGTCTTGAGATGTTGCTTCAAAATATACACAATTTTCCTGCCTCAAGATAACATCTATTTTGTGACGTGCACCAGTCCCTCCTGCAGCAAAGTGCCGCCACAAATTGATGCTGCCACCCCCGTGCTTCACGGTTGAGATAGTGTTCTTCAGCTTACAAACGTCCCCCTTTTTCCTCCAAACATAACGATTGTCATTATGGCCAAACAGTTAGATTTTTGTTTCATCCGACCAGAGGACATTTCTCCAAAATGTACGATCTTTGTCCCCATGTGCAGTTGCAAACCGTAGTCTGGCTTTTTTATGGCGGTTTTGGAGCAGTGGCTTCTTCCTTGCTGAGCAGGCTTTCAGGTTGTGTCAATATAGGACTCGTTTTACTGTGGATATAGATACTTTTGTACCCGTTTCCTCCAGCATCTTCACAAGGTCCTTTTCTGTTGTTCTGGGATTGATTCACACTTTTCACACCAAAGTACATTCATCTCTAGGAGACAGAACGCATCTCTTTCCTGAGCGGTTTGACAGCTGAGCGGTCCCATGGTGTTTATATTCGCATACTATTGTTTGTACAGATGACCCGGGCACCTTCAGGCATTTGGAAATTGCTCCAAAGGATGAACCAGACTTGTGGAGGTCTACAATGTTTTTTTCTGAGGTCTTCGCTGATTTCTTTTGATTTTCCCATGATGTCAAGCGACGAGGCACTGAGTTTGATGGTAGGCCTTGAAATACATCCACAGGTCCACCTGAAATTGACTCAAATTATGTCAATTAGCCTATCAGAAGCTTCTAAAGCTATGACATCATTTTTGGGAAGATTCCAAGCAGTTTAAAGGCACAGTCAACTTTGTGTATGCAAACTTCTGACCCACTGGAATTGTGATACAGTGAATTATAAGTGAAATAATCTGTCTGTAAACAATTGTTGGAAAAATTACTTGTGTCATGCACAAAGTAGATGTCCTAACCGACTTGCCAAAACCACAGTTTGTTACAAGAAATTTGTAGAGTGGTTGAAAAACAAGTTAATGACTCCAACCTAAGTGTATGTAAACGTCAACTGTATATATACACACACAATAAACCTCTTTTCAGGACCCCGTCTTTCAAAGATTATTTGTATAAATCCAAATAACTTCACAGATCTTCATTGTAAAGGGTTTAAACACTGTTTCCCATGCTTGTTCAATGAACCATAAACAATTAATGAACCTGTGGAACGATCATTAAGACACTTAACAGCTTACCGACGGTAGGCAATTAAGGTCACAGTTATGAAAACGTAGGACACTAAAGAGGCCTTTCTACTGACTCTGGAAAAACACCAAAAGAAAGATGCCCATGGTCCCGGCACATCTGCGTGAACGTGCCTTAGGCATGCTGCAAGGTGGCATGAGGACTGATGTGGCCAGGGCAATAAATTGCAATGTCCGTACTGTGAGACGCCTAAGACAGCACTACAGGGAGACAGGACGGACAGCTGATCAACCTCGCAGTGGCAGACCACGTGTAACAACACCTTCACAGGATCGGCACATCTGCGGGACAGGTACAGGATGGCAACAACTGCCCGAGTTACACCATAGAACGCACAATCCCTCCTTCAGTGCTCAGACAGTCCGCAATAGGCTGAGAGAGGCTGGACTGAGGGCATGTAGGCCTGTTGTAAGTCAGGTCCTCACCAGACATCACCGGCAACAACATTGCCTATGGGCACAAACCCACCATCGCTGGACCAGAGAGGACTGGCAAAAAGTGCTCTTCACTGACGAGTCACGGTAGTCAGATTTGCGTTTATCGTCTGAAGGAATGAGCGTTACACCGAGGCCTGTACTCTGGAGCGGGATTGATTTGGAGGTGGAGGGTCCTTCATGGTCTGGGGTGGGTGTGTGACAGCATCATCGGACTGAGCTTGTTGTCATTGCAGGCAATCTCAACGCTGTGCGTTACAGGGAAGACATCCTCCTTCCTCATGTGGTACCCTTCCTGCAGGCTCATCCTGACATGACCCTCCAGCATGACAATGCCACCAGCCATACTGCACCTTCTGTGCGTGATTTGCTGCAAGACAGGAATGTCAGTGTTCTGCCATGGCCAGCGAAGAGCCCAGATCTCAAACCCATTGAGCACATCTGGGACCTGTTGGATCGGAGGGTGAGGGCTAGGGCCATTCCCCCCAGAAATGTCCGGGAACTTGCAGGTGGTGGAAGAGTGGGGTAACATCTCACAGCAAGAACTGGCAAATCTGGTGCAGTCCATGAGGGGCGATGCACTGCAGTACTTAATGCAGCTGGTGGCCATACCAGATACTGACTGTTACTTTTGATTTTGACCCCTTTTTTTCAGGGACACATTATTCCATTTCCGTTAGTCACATGTCTGTGGAACTTGTTTAGCTTATGTCTCAGTTGTTGAATCTTAATGTTCATACAAATATTTACATGTTAAGTTTGCTGAAAATAAATGCAGTTGACAGTGAGAGGACAATTTTTTTTTTTGCTGAGTTTATACACACAACCATTCAAAAGTTTGGGGTCACATAGAAATGTCACATAGAAATACATGAAATGAGTTGCAAAATGAATAGGCAATAGTGTTGACAATGTTATAAATAATGGTGTCCATCAAACTTTGCTCAAAGAATCCTCCATTTACAGCAATTACAGCCTTGCACACCTTTCGCATTTTTCGATGTCAATTTGTTGAGGTAATCTGAAGAGATTTTACCCCATGCTTCCTGAAGCACCTCCCACAAGTTGGATTGGCTTGATGGGCATGTACCATACGGTCAAGCTGCTCCCACAACAGCTTAATAGGGATGAGATCTGGTGACTGTGCTGGCCACTCCATTATAGACAGAATACCAGCTGACTGCTTCCCTAAATAGTTTGTGCATAGTTTGGAGCTGTGCTTTGGATCATTGTCCTGTTGTAGGAGGAAATTGGCTCCAATTAAGCACCGTCCACAGGGTATGGCATGGCGTTGCAAAATGGAGTGATCGCCTTCCTTCTTCAAGATCACTTTTACCCTGTACAAATCTCCCACTTTACCACCACCAAAGCACCCCCAGACCATCACATTGCCTCCAGCATGCTTGGCGTCAAGCACTCCTCTGGCCTCATTTTTTTCTGCGTCTCACTTTGTGATCCGAACACCTCAAACTTAGATTTGTCTGTCCTTAACACTTGTTTTCCTCTGTCCAGTGTCTGTGTTCTTTTGCCCATCTTAATCTTTACTTTTTATATGTCAGTCTAAGATATGGCTTTTTCTTTGCAACTCTGCCTAGAAGGCCAGCATCCTGAAGTCGCCTCTTCACTGTTAACATTTAGACTGGTGTTTTGCGGGTACTATTTAATGAAGCTGCCAGTTGAGGACTTCTGAGGCGTCTGTTTCTCAAACCAGACACACTAATGTACTTGGCCTCTTGCACAGTTGTGCACCGGGGCCTCCCACTCCTCTTCTATTCTGCTTAGAGCCAGTTTGCGCTGTTCTGTGAAGGGACTAGTACAGAGCGTTGTACGAGACCTTCAGTTTCTTGGCAATTTCTCTCATGGAATAGCCTTCATTTCTCAGAACAAGAATAGACTGATGAGTTCCAGAAGGAAGGTCTTTGTTTCTGGCCATTTTGAGCCTGAACTAACAAATGCTGAAGCTTTAGATACTCAACTAGTCTAAAAAATGTTTTGCTTTTCTTTCAAAAAGTGACCCCAAACTTTTGAACGGTTGTGTGTGTGATATATATATATATATATATATCCATCCTACACAGTAATGGAGATAGGTGACAGCAATTAACATTTTGAATGTTTTCCGGTATCCACTCTCCTCCATTCCTGGTCAGCTGGTGGTGTTGATGTTTCTAGACCCTAGCAGCACCTGGGACCTCATTTATCAACCGTGCGTAAATGTCTTACTAAATTCTGGCGTATGTGGAGATAAAATTATTTGGATGTATCAAACTGTTGCACACACTGATAAATCAGAGCCTTATTATATTTGTGTGGTTGTGAACGAGCGCTACAATCCCGCAAACGTTGGCCGCGTATTATGCAAGATTGGTTGTCCATTCAAACAATTGAAAAGTAAATGCTACAGCCCACACGTCAATGCAAAAGACTAATTGTCCAATATTTTGTTTATCAATACATGGTTGTGCATCCATCTCTTGCCTTCATATAGGCTCTGACATTAAATAGGCTATGTCACGCTCCTAATATACACAGCAATAGGCTACTGTAGCTTATCCATACTGTCAAGGCTACCTACCGGTCTAATGATAAAAACTGATGAAAATAGTAGTATTTGTTGTGTAGCGGTAATCATTTAAAAGCAGTTATGTCAGAAAAGGACATTTCCTTCAATATGATTATGATTTAAGCCTTTATTATAAAAGTTAAATATACATTAAATGACATGCTGCTGTGCGATTCCCTTACCAATGGCAAATGCATCCTTTTTATCATTAGGCCTACCTATGTTTTGATGATTTTATTAGCTTACCATTGTTATAATTCCTGTGCATCAAACACCTGCCATTTCCCTCAAAGTAAGAATAAGCCTATTTGCTTGCAATACAGTTGATCAACCTACTAGAAGTTTTGTGCAGGCACAGTTTGAGATTTGGTGAAGATACACACTTTCTAGTAAAGTTCAAAATAGTATTTATCCAACCTTTGTGGGAAAACTGGAGCACACAATGTTTAGAGTATTTTTTGTGCGCACGCACCTTGATAAATGAGGGCCAGGCCCTGGTTCCTGATGGGGTGAGAGCAGGGGGGGTAATTTACGATTCATTACAGAAAGCTGACACGATGGCCTGGCCAACCCATGCAATGAAACCCTGGATTGTCAAATACAGGAAGATGGGTGATTTCCTTTGATTGAGCACACACACACAAACTGAGCACATTATACACTCAGTCAGGCTTGCACAAGCACTTTAAAATGTGGCTCCAGCCTTTCAAATTCCAGCAAGCCTCCATCTCAATCCACGGCAATCTGCAGCTGAATGAAGTGAAAGTACTTCTGTTCTGGGGCCATTTTTCACAATGTGAGTAATACAAAGAGGATGTGCAGCAGCCGCTACACAACTACATGATAAAAGTTAACATTCTTGCTTCAATTCAATGTATCCTTTGTAAACTCCCCCCCCACCCCTTTAATAGGAATACATGGAGGCTATACACACACACACAAGCCGGACGTAATGGACAATTTCATAATTCACTCCAGAGCTCGACAACCGCAGACAAAGGAGGGAAATGGCAAGAGATCCGCCAATCATTGATCACTGAAAGATTTCAGACAAAGGGAGTCCAAACAAAATGAGGATGCTGCTTTTCTTCCCTGTGGCATGTTCTGTGTCACTCAGCAGCTCCATTGCAACCAAATCCTCACAATAAAGGAGGTCACTGACAAGAGACTCTCTTACAAGAGCACTGACCCCATTTTAACCCTATACAGGTGGCATTGTGCTGCTAAAACAGGAAGCAAACACCCTTTTCAAAGGATGTAGGACCAAGCTAGGAGGTTAAAACTATTAGGGACGATTTCAAGTTTTCATAACAATCGGAAATCGGTATTTTGCTGATTTATTTTTTTATAAATACATTTTATACCTTTATTTAACTAGGCAAGTCACTTAAGAACACATTCTTATTTTCAATGACGGCCTAGGAAAGGTGGATTAACTGTCTTGTTCAGGGGCAGAATGACAGATGTTCACCTTGTCAGCTAGGGTTAACCAATCTTGCAACCTTACAGTTAACTAGTCCAATGCTCGTAACCACCTGATTACATTGCACTCCACGAGGAGCCTGCCTGTTACGCGAATGCAACAGTTTGGGCAGCCTGCCTCATTGTGAACTAATTTGCCAGAATTTTACGTAATTATGACATAACATTGAAGGTTGTGCAATGTAACAAGAATATTTAGACTTCGGGATGCCACCCGTTAGATAAAATACTGAACGGTTCCGTATTTCACTTAAATAAACGTTTTGTTTTTGAAATGATAGTTTGCGGATTCGACCATATTAATGACCAAAGGCTCGTATTTCTGTGTGTTATGTTATAATTAAGTCTGATTTGATAGAGCAGTCTGACTGAGCGATGGTAAACAGCAGCAGGCTCGTAAGCATTCTTTCAAACAGCACTTTCGCCAGCAGCTCTTCGCAAGCACAGCGCTGTTTATGACTTCAAGCCTATGGCTGGTGTAACCGATGTTAAATGGCTAGCTAATTAGCTGGGTGTGCGCTAATAGCGTTTCAAACATCACGCGCTCTGTGATTTGGAGTAGTTATTCCCCTTGCTCTGCAAGGGCCGCGGCTTTTGTGTGATGATTAACGCTGCTTCGAGTGTGGCTGTTGTCAGTGTGTTCCTAGTTCGAGCGAGGAGAGGGACGGAAGCTATACTGTTACACTGGCAATACTATAGTGCCTATAAGAACATCCAATAGTCAAAGGTATATGGAATACAAATGGTAGAGAGAGAAATAGTCCTATAAATACTATATTAACTACAACCTAAAACCTCTTACCTTGGAATATTGAAGTCTCATGTTAAAAGGAACCACCAACTTTCATATGTTCTCATGTTCTGAGCAAGGAACTCAAATGTTAGCTTTTTTATATGGCACATATTGCACTTTTACTTCTCCAACACGTTGTTTTTGCATTATTTAAACCAAATTGAACATGTTTCATTATTTATTTGAGACTAAATGTATTTTATTGATGTATTATATTAAGTTAAAGTAAGTGTTCATCCAGTATTGTTGTAATTGTCATTATTACAAATTTGTAAAAATGGTAAAATTCGTCCGATTAATCGGCATCGGCTTTGTTGGTCCTCCAATAATCGGTATCGGTGTTGAAAAATCATAATCGGTTGACCTCTAGTTAAAACAGTGCTCTTTATAGTCCTATCTGTAAAGATAATTCATGCTAAAAAAAAAGCTCATAGGTGTGGTGGTTAGTGAGGAACATGCAGCCTAGCCTAACCTTCTCATAAGCAAAACAACTCCAGTAAAAGACTAAAATAGCGTGGCAGATTGAGACTGCACATCACATTTTATGCTCAACTCCTGGGAAGAGAAAGCGTATGACCTAAAACACTTTCTAATATGGAAATGACAATACTTGAACACATCCGATTGCTTGCCGTGACTTGATTCAGAATAAATTGAATATTGACTGCCGTAGTTCCCTGGGTGATTTCCCTGTCTGGATTCTCTGGTATTCATGTCATACTGCCTAACCTAGTGGACTAAATCAACACTGACCACCTATGAACTGTGATTACAGCCAGCCAAACTCCCTCCTGCAGAAACATCATCAGCCCTGCACTGTGCACACACACACTCCAGGAAATGCAGCCAGCTGAGGAGGACAAAAACAGGGGCTAGAGGAGACATAAACATCATATGCTAAACTGGATTGAGCTGAGCACTACCCTTGTTTACTACCTCTATAGCAGGGGTGTCAAACTCATTCCATGGAGGGCCAAGGTTTTTTTTCATTCAATTGAGACCTAGACCAGGGGTTATTTTTCAACCTGGGCCCCTATTCCAGCATTGGGGAACATCCCGCACCCCACCTGCGCAAGCTCGCACGCCACGTCTATTTCTATGGGTACAAGCACTGTTCATGACACAAACTGTTCACACCACTCTTATTGGTGGAGAGAATTTTGCAGGTTTAAAGCTTAATT
Organism: Oncorhynchus kisutch; assembly: GCF_002021735.2. Lineage (NCBI taxonomy): Eukaryota > Metazoa > Chordata > Actinopteri > Salmoniformes > Salmonidae > Oncorhynchus > Oncorhynchus kisutch. Next base: position 35,547,481 of record NC_034179.2, read on the forward strand.
CCTGCAATTCTACCCATTTTCTCATGGAGTGCAAAGAAAATGTAGCAGTTTTAAAGCTAATTTTCTTGCAATTCTATACAAGTGACAAAAAAAAAATACAACAATATCTATGGGCTAAAAAACATTAGCTGACATGGGCTAGTTGACTAACATGACAAGAGGAACTGATGATGCACTACCCAATTTCGAAATTGTACCTTGTGCATTACAACTTTCAAGCCAGACAAAGTTCCTTTAAAAAAAAATGTTTAAGTATGGGAACCACTGACCTACACAACCAGGTGAGGGGAGTTCCTTACTAATTAGTGACCTTATTTTATCAATCAAGTACAAGGGTGAAGCGAAAACCCGCAGACACACGGCCCTCCGTGGAATGAGAATTACATGTGCTCTATATGGTATTAAAACGAGTGTAGTGCATTTCACCCCGGTGCTGATTTCAGGCAGTAGCCCAATTCAGCATGCAGTGCAGAGCAGACAGGCGCTGGCTGCTAAATCCACCAGTCTGTGTACAGAGGGCTCAGTTACTGGTTACTGGCGTTTGGACAATGCAGGTGTCAGACAGAACACAACGCCTGTCTGGAATAGCAATTCAGCTCAGTGCATCTGCGGAGGCACTTGTTTAAAGTGGAGGTCGAACAAGAAGTGACAGTTGGATTTTACTGCTCTGACTGAGTGACAACCATTGCTAATACTGCAAGTTTTATATTGCTGTATTTCCTCCAGCCTGGCTCCTATGGCTGCTGTCTGCAAGCCTCTCTGACTGTCGCGATCAGCAAAAATAGAGAAAGGATCTGCCACTTTTTCTGACTTGGAAACAAACAGCCATTGACTGACATGCAAGAGATTACCCTGTGAAGGTCACAATTTATCCTAGTCTTCAGGCACCCTTTCACAACAAAATCCCAAGCCCTTTTTACGACAAAACGTAATCTGGCCATTTCCAAATCTCAAGGCATGGTGGTACCATTCACTATCAGCAACAATGATCTCTAACAGGACCAGAGGGTTAGGCTGTATAAAGGCCTATATTCTGATTGGCTCTCTCGAACACAAGAAGACACATTTTTTGTAATTTAACTCTTATCCAGAGATGCATAGATGCTCTTACTTTTTCGTACTGGTCCCCTGTGGGAATCGAACCAACAATCCTGGCGTTGCATGCGCAATGCTCTACCAACCGAGCCACATGGGACCCACACATGCCATTGAGAGGTGCTGCTGATGATAAACTAAGCAGGTTACGGCAAAGTGCAATAGCACCGACCACCACACTAGACTAGCTCACTCTCTCTCTGCCCAGTTTGCCTCTGCTGCACCCTCACCCAGCCCTGCAGTCAGTGCTGGGTCAGCACTGCTCTGATCTGAGGCTCAGGCTGAGCCACTGACTGCTCAATCAGGCCCACAGAAACACTAGCTCCCTGTCGGCTCAGATAACCAACAGCTTTATCACTTGAGAACACGGCAGCCATGACATACTAAGCTCTTTCATACTTCTCATTACATCCAGGGATAAGATTACAAAGGGCAAAAATAAATAATATTCTTCTCATGCAAAACTTTCCACAGCCAGCGCCTTATCTTCAAACAAGAGTAAACAAAAACATTGACCTCGAAAAACCAGAAGAATGTTGTTTTGGTCACGCTCAGTTTATGTTCTTGTTAAGAAATGATAGTGGATAGGATTTAGCTCAATAGTGGAACAGTACCTCCGTCTCTCACCCCGGGAGTGATGACCAATGTGGTATTTGATATATGGCACACCAAAATTAGCATCCCTCAATGTCCAGGATATGGATTTGAGACCAGGAAAGCAAAAAGGCTGGTGAAATTAAACTAAAGACACCCTTTGACCCAACCACATCTAAGCAAGTGTCACATTTCAGTAACTAAGCAGGGCCTACAACAAATCACCTGCTGTTTTCTCAGACTTTCACAGTTGTCAGAAAACAAACTCTCAGACATTGAACTCACGACCAGGATCACAGCCAGCATGGCCAACTCAGTCTTGTGATTAATTAAAATGAAAAATCTATAATGTAATATATCCATCTTGTGTCTCAACCCCGCCAGCTTGATGTTCATGGTGCGGCAGGTAGCCTAGTGGTTAGAGCGTTGGACTAGTAACCAAAAGATTGCAAGAGCGAATCCCCGAGCTGACAAGGTAAAAATCTGTCGTTCTGCCCCTAAACAAGGCAGTTAACCCACCTTTCCTAAGCCGTCATTGAAAATAAGAATTTGTTCTTAATTAACTGACTTGCCTAGTTAAATAAAGGTAAAGTAAAAAAACGTAATGTCAAGTATCACACTTTCTTCCAGCTCAATTCCCTTATTTCTCCGTCGTCACTTGATCTCCACCTTTACTGTAATAGCTGGTATGAACTGGAAAAGCCTCCTGCTTTATTTAAGTCTCATGTATGGGAGTATTTTGGCTTCCCTGTCAGATATGATGATGGAAGAAGGGTGGTGGACAACACCATTACGGTGTGTAGGCATGTGTCACAAGAAAGCTGTATGATCATGGAATTACATTGAGCATGGCCACACATTTAAAGCGTCATCACCCTGGTGTGTCAGTGACGGGAGCCAACTCAGTCAAGAGACAAACTTCTCACCGCGGCATTTAAGCAGCCCTTTGCTGCAGAATCAGACAGGACTAAAGCCATCACCAAATCTATTGGGACATTTATCGCTGCAGACATGAGGCCATATTCTGTTGTTGAAAACAAAAGGTTTAAAAATATGGTGAAAGTGCTTGAGCCATGCTACAAAATCCCCTCGCGCACCCACCTCAGTATGAAGATCATGCCAGATCTTTATGAACAGGAAAATATCAAAATTGTCGACAAATTGTCCAAGGCATCCTCTGTTGCCCTCACCACCCGACGGGTGGACCTCCAGGGCAACGGAAAGATACGTGACTGTGACTGCTCACTACACCAGGAGTGGGAGATGGAGGAGTGGGAGATGAAGTCCGGTGCTACAGACACGCCCCTTCTATGAGAGTCACACAGGCACAAATCCGGGGCAGGTACTGCTAGGAGCAGTAGCAGAGTGGGAGCTAGAGAGGCCCAATAGCAATATCCCAAACACCACAGATAATGCCAAGAACCAAGTAAATGCAGTGATAGAAGCTGGACTGGGGCCACAGATAGCTTGCTTTGCACATGTGATCAATTTAGCATCCCAAAGGGGAATCACAGTGAACTAGATGGACCGCCACCTTGGGAAGATCAGGAAGGTGGTTTCCTTTTTCCACAAAAGCACAACAAACGCTCATGTACTTAACACTTAGCAAGAAATGCTATAGCTACCGACCCACAAGCTCATACACCATGTCACAACAAGATGGAACTCCACTTAAGACAAGTTGAAGCGCCATCTTGAGCAGCAGGCAACTGTATACTCTGCACTGACAGACAATACCCTGAAAAAAATTATAAAAGACATCCTCACCTTGTCTGATGATGATGATGTGAAAGTAACAGCGGAGGTCCTCCAGGTGCTCAAACCCCTCAAAACGGTTACAACCCTATTGAGCACTGAAACTGCACCATCTGTGTCCATGATCCTACCTCTGAAAACAAGAATTCTACAATCCATGGCCCCAAGTGAGGAAGACAGTACCATCACTAGAGATGTCAAGGCTGCCATTAGAGAGGACCTGAACCCCAGATACCCCCCTAATGTACATTACTACATTCATAGATCTACTGCACTGGATCCAAGGTTCAAGTCCCTGTGTCACCTAGACCCTACCCTACACTGGAGGACATACAGTGATCTCACCACTGAGATCGTTGCCACTGAAGAGGTAAAAAAAAAAAGAGTGAATTACTTAATAAATATACTGGAGTCTAATCTTAGTCGATGCTATTGCTATTAGAATCAACCATTTTTTTTAAATTTGGAATAATAATAGCTTTTATTCAATGTTATAGCCCACAATTATAGTTCTATGAAATATGAAAATAAATAGTTAGTTAGTTTAATAGATCAGGTCATTTTCTTCTGCAAGGTCAAGCCACAGAGCCTATGGGGGTGCCACAGGGTTCAATTCCCAGGCCGACTCTCTTCTCTGTATACATCAATGATGTCACTCTTTCTGCTGGTGATCCTCTGATCCACCTCTACGCAGAGGACACCATTCTGTATACCTCTGGCCCTTCTTTGGACACTGTGTTAACTAACCTCCAGACAAGCTTCAATACCATACAACTCTCCTTCCATGGCCTCCAACTGCTCTTAAATGCAAGTAAAACGAAATGCATGCTCTTCAACCGATCGCTGCCCGCACCTGCCCGCATCACTACTCTGACTATGTGGACGGTTCTGAATATGTGGACAACTATAAATACCTAGGTTTCTGGTTAGACTGTCAACTCTCCTTCCAGACTCACATTAAGCATCTCCAATCCAAAATTAAATCTAGAATCGGCTTCCTATTTCGCAACAAAGCATCCTTCACTCATGCTGCCAAACATACCCTCGTAAAACTGACCATCCCACCGATCCTCGACTTCGGCGATGTCATTTACAAAATAGCCTCCAATACCCTACTCTATAAATTGGATGCAGTCTATCACAGTGCCATCAGTTGTCACCAAAGCCCCATATACTACCCACCACTGCGACCTGTACCCTATCGGTGGCTGGTCCTCGCTTCATACTCGTCGCCAAACCCACTGGCTCCAGGTCATATACAAGTCTCTGCTAGGTAAAGCCCCGCCTTATCTCAGCTCACTGGTCACCATAGCAGCACCCACCCGTAGCACACGCTCCAGCAGGTACAGCTCACTGGTCACACCCAAAGCCAATTCTTCCTTTGGCCGCCTTTCCTTCCAGTTCTCTGCTGCCAATGACTGGAACGAACTGCAAAAATCACTGAAGCTGGAGACTCATATCTCCCTCACTAGCATTAAGCACCAGCTGTCAGAGCAGCTCACTGCACCTGTACATAGATCATATGTAAATAACCCATCCAACTACCTCGTCCCCCCCAATACGGTATTTATTTATTTGGCTCCTTTGCACCCCAAGATCTCTACTTGCACATTCATCTTCTGCACATTACCATCCCAGTGTTTAATTGCTATATTGTAATTACTTCGCCACCATGGCCTATTTATTGCCTTACCTCTTATCCTAACTAATTTGCACATACTGTATATTGACTTTCTACTGTATGTTTGTTTATTCCATGTGTAACTCTGTTGTGGTATGTGTCGAACTGCTTTGCTTTATCTTGGCCAGGTCGCAGTTGCAAATGAGAACTTGTTCTCAACTAGCCTACCTGGTTAAATAAAAGGCGAAATAAAAAAATAAAACATAAAAAGAGCCGACAGGAACAGACTCAGAGGCATCTCCTCCACAAAATAATTATGCCACGAAGGAGATTTTTGGGGAGACCTTTGCAAGCAAGGACACAGGGAAGACGTTTGCCAACACCATCAAAGGGGAAGTGGCATCCTACAAGGCAGCAAGCGGCAATTCCAGTGGATGGTGATCCACTGGCATGGTGAAAAAGCAATGAGTGTAAATAATCTCATAATGCCATGGTAGACAAGATGCTACCTGGCTGTGCCTGGCACTTCAGTTCCTAACGAGAGGGTGTTCTCCACGGCAGGGGACATAGTGACTGCAAAGAGGTCTACCCTCTCCCTAGACAATGTAGACATCCTAATCTGTTTGAAAAATAATTTGAAGTTAAGCTCAGGTCTGCTTTACTTTCTTTAACTAAAAAAAAAAAAAAAGGACAGGCTATTTTTTCATTCACCATTGTTCAAAGGAAGAAGGTATCATGCCTCATATTGCTTTAATTTAACAATTGAGTATTCAATATTTTAGTTTAAGATTTTATTTAAACATTGAAAAGGTCCTTGCTTTAAGTGTTCTTTAAGTAATAAATGGAAAGCAAAGTTGTCTCCTTTTTCTTTGCTGATCCGAAAAATGATCCGATCCTCGACTCAAAACCGTAATCCGATCCGAACCTTGAGTTTTGTGATCTGTTGCACCACTACCATTCACTCATAACGACCAACTTCTTGTCCCAGGCATGATAGAAAATTAACACCACAAGGTATCAAACAATCTCACGTGCTAGTGAGTAGCCAGCAAATTGTTAGCTGGCAAATAGATCCAATATAACAAGGTAGAAAAGTTTAATTGTTAGGCTAAATATTAGGGATGCACAATATAAAAAAAAGAGTAGGTGAACATATCGGAATATGCCGATATTAGCTAAAAATGCCAACGTCGGTATTGGCCAATGTCTAGTTTAACGTCGATGCTAAAAGCCGATGTCAAAGCCACCGTGCATACCTATATAAATGTAGGTACATGACGTCATGACGCCACGTAAAATTGTGTGTGGATCGAGCAGTCAACAAGTCGAGCAGTCATTCAAAAAACATACAGTAGCACTGTCAAAGCTGTACAAAGAAATCTGCAAAGAAGCAAACACCGGCCACAAACGATGTGTTTACAATACCGCATAATTTGTTCGACTGCAACTTCTGGGGTAGCTAGCTAGCACCAATACAACCAGCCTGAAAACAATGACCAGTAGAAATTTCGGAATTTCGGAATACTTGAGTTTAAGTTTAAGTATTAGCTAGGTAGCCACTTGTTGTTCGCCTATAGAAATTGATCTTCAGTTCAATAAAATAAATAGCTAGCCAGCTACTTAACCCTGTTGCCCAAAGCTTACGTTATAAGCAGCCAGCTAGCTTCATCTGGCTAGTGAGGCTCGACTGGACCTTGTTATATGTTGTGAAGCTAGCCACAATAAGGATTAGGCACAATAGTGGACTTTGCGGGTTGCCTTCAAAATAAAAGTATGACATTGACAGTGATGCAAATGAATACAAATAGAATTATGCCATACCTTTATTTTGGAGTCTAACCACAAAGTCCACTATTGTGCCTAATCCTTATTGTGGCTAGCTTCACATAGATGGGTCCGACCACCATTAATCAAATACGAACTGTCTTATAAATTAGGGTTATTTTAGATGATGAAACCTAGATTGTCGTTTTGCTATGTTTTGAACATTGTTTGCATCCATGAGCTAGCTAGCTTGTTTTATGACCAGCACTGTAGATGCTAGATAACTTTAAAAGTATCATAGCATACATATGGATGGATCGTTCTGACATAGGAAATACGAGTAATATTGTAATCAATGTGTAATAACTATATGAATGCTTTAAATTATGTGACGTGCAGTCATATTCAGGTCCCGGCTGGTTAACAAGTTTATTTGACACATCAAAGTGTTATTTTGTTTGACATGCAAAGACCCAAAAGGCGTTCCATAGAAATCCTGGTTGAGAATGAAACGACTGAACAAATGAACAACGAAACAGCACAGCAAGTAAATTAAATAAATAGGTTTTGATTATGTTTTACTGGTAATGGGGACATGCGTAAATGCCAACAAAATAACCTTTTGGTCAGTGTGAGGTTTGTGTAACCTTTATTTAACTAGGCAAGTCAGTTAAGAACAAATTCTTATTTACAATGACGGCCTACCCCAGCCAAATCCGGACGACACTGGGCCAATTGTGCGCCACCCTATGGGACTCCCAATCACAGCCGGATGTGATACAGCCTGGATTCGAACCAGGGACTGTAGTGACGCCTCTTGCACTGAGATGCAGTGCCTTAGACTGCTGCAACCATGTGTGTGTGTTAACTATTTAACTGTACTAGAATGCTTAAAACGGAGCAGAAAATTTAAATATTGGTATCGTTTTTTTTTGCAGGGAAAATAATGGATATTGGTATCAGCCATATGTGTCCATATGAGCGATTCTATTGGACAAAACCTCAAATACATATAGTGAATTGAAACCGAAGAAGTAATCTTTCATCTTTGTTGTTCTGAGTGGCAGGGACTGGGAGGAGCTTGGTGTGTGTAAATAGAAACGTGCAAAGTCACAGCGGAAGGAGAGAAGGAGACAAGACCAAAAAACTACATGAGAACAAGTGGACAAATACAAATAAAAACTTGATTTGAGCGATACAGGCATTTGGAATATCGTTCTAAAAAACATACATTAAAATTAATTATACGAACCAGATCACACTAAAAAACATTTCTGCGTTGCAATAAATTGCCAGATTTGTTCTTACTTTGTACAGTTGCTGGAAAACCCGTGTTGCAGAAGTACAGACCTGCTAATGGTATCTTTTAGGATTACTCAGAATGATATGTGACTCGCCTGGCAGCCTCTTGATAGGAGGAGGGCCTGTTGTGGGTGAGAGGTGGGTCAGTGTTCCGATTCGGGCAGCCTTATCTCATGCCATAAACAGATAGCCGTATCAGACTGGCCTCATCCTCTAACTGTTCCTGTCAGATAGAGGAAGGGGCACAAACAACCCTCATGTCCCCAGTGCCTCTACTGGGAAACCTACCCAGGCCAGATCAGCCACTGATCATGTCGCCCTGCCCTGTGCTAGTTTAGTAAGAACTGTCACTCCTGCTACTGCATTTCTGTTGAACAAATAGGTAGGAGGCAATGAAGTGTAGTGTGGCTGTGTGGGTCTAGATTCCTGTGATTGCCCTGAAGCCGAAGACAAAACAACTTCATAGTTCAAAGTTAGGCAACGGGAGGCCATTGGGCCTGGTGTGAGGTGGAGTGGGGATGATTATGCAGGCTTTACCAGCTAGACAAGGACTTTGACTTAATTTCACCTGCTGGCTAACATACAAATCCCCATGAAAAACAGAACACACTACGAAGATATAGCCTGGTCCCAGATCTGGTTGTGCTGTCTTGCCAACTCCTATGGCCAGATCTGGGACCAGGCTAACTAAGATACTGAACCTGGAAGAGAGTTGTAATCGGGCTTATTCCCTCTGCTGTCCTAATGGGACAACATCAACATGACACCGTCCATGTGAGTTACCAAACAAAACACCATGTAACAGCAGACGCACAACCTCTGCCCTGTAAGCAGATCATCTGCTCTGAAAACCATGTCATGACAATACAAGCACCAACCCTCTGACTGGAATTTAAAGGAATGAATGAAACATCCCACTTATAAAACCCAACCATATTCTTTCTTTACCCCCAACCGGACCGCTCTTGTTAATTGGGATGTTTCATAAAACTACATTCTTCCTTTACCCCCTACCGGACCGTTGTTCTTGTTCCTAAGCCCTTCCATGTGACTCACTGCCCAGTAAGAGACAAAACACCTACCCCAACCTTTCTTAAAGTATGGGTCGCGACGGGACATGTTAATGGTGGGTCACGACATTGGGTAGGTAAGTTGAGATCCCGAGAGTTAGAATATTGAAATACAATTAGCAATTTCGACATGTGGTTGTGCCTCGGTCAGTGACTGACATAAGAGAAACTGCAGTCATACAAGAATTAGCCACGTCAGCTAAAAAAACAACAACTGATTGGTAAATTAGTCTAGCCAGCCATCTAAACTTGAAGTAATCATGGCGAATACCGACCAGGCATGCAGGGCACGAGCCCAGGGGCACTGACTTCGAGGGGGCCACAAACTTCCAGGGGGCCACCATTGATTTTGTTAGTCACTCATCACACAAATATCATTAATATGGCATAAGTCATGGCTAAATGTGTAGAATTGCAGGCAATTATCTGTAAAGCTGAAAATGTTTTCCTCTCATGGCAAAATAGGTAGAATTGCATAATTTATTTTATAAAATTGCATCATTTTGTCTCTGCCCCGTCGCAAAATGTGTAGAAACTTGCTTTAAGAGCATTATTTTCTCTATATACCATGGCAAAATGTGTAGAATTACAGGAAATTAAAAAGGATACTTCAGGATTTTGGCAATGAGGGAAGTTAGAGGTAGTTACGCTAACGCTAGTTAGCATTGGCTCCTGGAACTACAGTGCATTCGGAAAGTATTCAGACCCCTTGACTTAGTCCACATTGTTACGTTCCAACCTTACTCTAAAACTGATTAAATGTATATCAATCTACACACAATAAATACCCAATAATGACAAAGCGAAAACAGGTTTAGATATTTTTGCAAATGTATATATAAAAACAGAAATACCTTGTTTACATAAGTATTCAGACCCTTTCCTAAGATACTCAAAACTGAGCTCAGGTGCATCCTGTTTCCATTGATCATCCTCAAGTTGTTTCTACAGTCCACCTGTGGTAAATTCAATTGATTGGACATGATTTGGAAAGACACGCACCTGTCTAAAAACCAAACCATGAGGTTGAGCGAATTGTCCGTAGAGCTCCGAGAGAGGATTGTATCAAGGCACAGATCTTGGGAAGGGTACCAAAACATTTCTGCAGCATTGAAGGTCCCCAAGAGCACGGTGGCCTCCATCATTCTTAAATGGAAGAAGTTTGGAACCATCAAGACTCTTCCTAGAGCTGGCCGCCCGGCCAAACTGAGCAATCGAGGGAGAAGGGCCTTGGTCAGGGAAGTGACCAAGAACCCGATGGTCACTCTGACAGAGCTCCAGAGTTCCCCTGTTGAGAGGGGAGAACCTTCCAGAAGGACAACCATCTCTGCAACACTCCACCAATCAGGCCTTGATTGTAGAGTGGCCAGACAAGCCACTCCTCAGTAAAAGCCACATGACAGCCCGCTTGGAGTTTGCCAAAAGGCACATAAACTAAAACAATGATAACTAAGCTAAACAGTATACAAGGCATATTGACATTTCTCAGACCATGAGAAACAAGATTCTCTGGTTTGACGAAACTAAGATTAAACTATTTGGCCTGAATGCCAAGCATCACGCCTGGAGGAAACCTGGCACCATCCCTATGGTGAAGCATGGTGGCAGCATCATGCTGTGGGGATGTTTTTCAGCAGCAGGGACTGGGAGACTAGTCAGGATTGAGGGAAAGATGAACGGAGCAAAGTACAGAGAGATCCTTGATAACCTACTCCAGAGCCCTCAGGACCTCAAACTGGGGCGAAGGTTCACCTTACAACAGGACAATTTTTTATTTAACCTTTTTTTAACCAGGTAGGCTAGTTGAGAACAAGTTCTCATTTGCAACTGCGACCTGGCCAAGATAAAGCAAAGCATTTCGACACATACAGCAACAGAGTTACACATGGAATAAACAAACATACAGTCAATAATACAGTAGAAAAAGTCTATATACAGTATGTGCAAATGAGGTAGGATAAGGGAGGTAAGGCAATAAATAGGCCAAGGAGGCGAAGTAATTACAATATAGCAATTAAACACTGGAATGGTAGATATGCAGAAATATATATATAGACAGACAGATATCGATATATATATATAAATGCGCAAGTAGAGATACTGGGGTGCAAAGGAGCAAGATAAATAAATAAAGTATGGGGATGAGGTAGTTGGATGGGCTATTTACAGATGGGCTATGTACAGCTGCTATCGACCCCCCTCCGCTTACTTCTGTGCCCTGGACACCATATGTGAATTCATCGCCCCCCATCTAGCTTCAGAGTTCGTTCTCTTAGGTGAACGAAACTGGGATATGCTTAATACCCCGGCAGTCCTACAATCTAAGCTAGATGCCCTCAATCTCACACAAATCATCAAGGAACCCACCAGGTACAACCCTAAATCCATAAACATGGGCACCCTCAGACATTATCCTGACTAACTTGCCCTCCAAATACATCTCTGCTGTTTTCAATCAGGATCTCAGCAATCACTGCCTCATTGCCTGTATCCGCAGTCAAACGACCACCCCTCATCACAGTCAAACGCTCCCTAAAACACTTCTGCAAGCAGGCCTTTCTAATCGACCTGGCCCGGGTATCCTGGAAGGATATTGACCTCATCCCGTCAGTCGAGGATGCCTGGTCGTTCTTTAAAAGTAATTTCCTCACCATCTTAAATAAGCACGCCCGTTCAAAAAAAATGCAGAACTAAGAACAGATATAGCCCTTGATTCACTCCAGACCTGACTGTAATTGCACAAAAACATCCTGTGGCGGACTGCAATAGCATCGAATAGTCCCTGCGATATGCAACTGTTCAGGGAAGTCAGGAACCAATACACGCAGTCAGTCAGGAAAGCAAAGGCTAGCTTTTTCAAGCAGAAATCTGCATCCTGTAGCTCCAACTCCCAAAAAAGTTTTGGGACACTAAAGTCCATGGAGAACAAGAGCAGCTGCCCACTGCACTGAGGCTAGGTAACAAGGTCACCATGATAAATCCATGATAATCGAAAATTGCCTTCCTCCTGGCTACTACAACCCCGGACAACGGCCGTCTTCATCGACCTGGCCAAGGCTTTCGACTCTGTCAATCACCGTATTCTTATCGGCAGACTCAATAGCCTTGGTTTCTCTAATGACTACCTCGCCTGGTTCACCAACTACTTTGCAGACAGAGTTCAGTGTGTCAAATCGGAGGGCATGTTGTCCGGACTTCTGGCAGTCTCTATGGGGGTGCCACAGGGTTCAATTCTCGGGCCGACTCTTTTCTCTGTATATATCAATGATGTCGCTCTTGCTGCGGGCGATTCCCTGATCCACCTCTACGCAGACGACACCATTCTGTATACTTCTGGCCCTTCTTGGGACACTGTGCTAACAAACCTCCAAACGAGCCTCAATGCCATACAATACTCCTTCCGTGGGCTCCAACTGCTCATAAACGCTAGTAAAATCAAATGCATGCTTTTCAACCGTTTGCTGCCCGCACTCGCCCACCCGACTAGCATCACCACCATAGAAGGTTCTGACCTAGAATATGTGGACAATTATAAATACCTAGGTGTCTGGCTAGACTGTAAACTCTCCTTCCAGACTCATATTAAACATCTCCAATCCAAAATCAAATCTAGAATCAGCTTTCTATTTCACAACAAAGCCTTCTTCACTCACGCCGCCAAACTTACCCTAGTAAAACTGACTTTCCTACCGATCCTTGACTTCGGCGATGTCATTTACAAAATAGCCTCCAACACTCTACTCAGCAATTGGATGCAGTCTATCACAGTGCCATCCGTTTTGTCACCAAATCACCTCATACCACCCACCACTGCGACCAGTATGCTCTAGTCGGCTGGCCCTCGCTACATATTCGTCGCCAGACCCACTGGCTCCAGGTCATCTATAAGCCTATGCTAGGTAAAGCTCTGCCTTATCTCAGTTCACTGGTCACGATAACAACACCCACCCGTAGCACCCGTTCCAGCAGGTATATCTCACTGATCATCCCTAAAGCCAACACCTCATTGCACAAAAAACAATTTTTTTAGCTGAAGTTGGAGACTTTTATTTCCCTCACCAACTTTAAACATCAGCTATCTGAGCAGCTAACGAATCACAGCAGCTGTACATAGTCCATCTGTAAATAGCCCACCCAATCTACCTACCTCATTCCCATACTGTTTTTATTTACTTTTCTGCTCTTTTGCACACCAGTATCTCTACTTGCACATCATTATCTGCTCATTTATCACTCCAGTGTTAATCTGCTAAATTGTAATTATTCGCTCCTATGGCCTATTTATGGCCTACCTCCTCATGCCTTTTGCACACACTATATATAGACTATTTTTTTCCCTACTGTGTCATTGACATGTTTATTGTGTTATAGGCTTGTTTATTGTTTATTCCATGTGTAACTCTGTGTTGTTGTTTGTGTCACACTGCTTTGCTTTATCTTGGCCAGATCGCAGTTCTAAATGAGAACTTGTTCTCAACTAGCCTACCAGTTTAAATAAAAAATTAAAAGGAAAGGCGGCCAAAGGAAGAATTGGCTTTGGGGGTGACCAGTGAGATGTACCTGCTGGAGCTCATGCTACGGGTGGGTGCCGCTATGGTGACCACTGAGCTGAGATTATTTTAGAATAAGGCTGTATAGTAAAAAAGAATTGGAAAAAGACAAGTGGCCTTAATACTTTCCGAATGCACTGTAACTCAAACTTCCTTCATACTGGACACAAAGACACAAATGGTATCCACGAGATCATATGACTCTGGGGAAGTAGATAAACGTCCTCCATGCACAATTTCCCTAAGTAGGCCTTTAACTTTAATTTCTCTTTCCTCCGTCAAGAGGGTGGGCCACTAAAACACTTTGCCTGTGAGGTTGACCCCCAAAAAGGAGCATGTTTTCACGTGCTTGGGTACCAGGAAAACACAGAATTTCTCATTTGGGTCCCAGGCTGAAAAAGTTGAAGAAACCCTGACCTACCCCCTTTCCCAGTCTGGTACAGATGAGAAAACAGTGTGGCTTGACAGCTAGTCTCTCTCCAAAAGCACAGGGACTCAAGTGTGGTGAATGTGGGGTACAGTGGTTTGACTGCTGTGCTGGAGATCTGAGCTCAACAGAGGTGGGTTAATAATGACACTAGCTAGTAGCCACCTCAGAGATCAGATTCGTAATACCTTTCTGTACAGGAAAAGAGGGTGGCCTGTAGCCTCGCTGTGCAAATGGATGATATTTCCAAAAATGTTAGTCATGTAAGACAAGACAAGTCACCTGAGGCCATCTGCTATGCAAACAGAAAATATCTTATGAGCACAAAACCAAAACAGACACCTGTAAGTGATTTAACATTCAAAACCTCTCCTAGAATTTTGAAAGGATGATAAAATGTGATTGTGTTGGTAGCGTACATTGTTTCGGAGAAAATGTTAATTTGCCTCTAAAACGCAACATCAAATGACTGGCTTAAATTAAAACAAAATGATAAGCAGCCAAGTGGCTCATTCCACACAGAAAATTCTTGCAACATAAAAATCTCACAGTAAACTGGCGGGTGCTGAATGCTAATTGCCACTAATCAATGCATCTTAATCAGCTGAAACATCAGAAAAGTGACTCAAGTTGTCTGTGATCTGTTATTCATAGCCTAGAACTCGGAGGTCTCAGAAAAATTAAGCATGGCTTTGATGTAATCCGGTGTTCCATTTCCACTGCTTAAAATGAGTATGTATGAAGATTCTTGCCTACATTTTGACCTCAGTACAGAATCTTTTGAAGCATAAAATGTTCACAGATGTAGTGTACCTGATTCACACTCTGTGAAGGCAACAATCATCTTCACTTACAATTACCTATTATTAAATACATTAGCAACAACTGAATATTAGGTCAGATCTAGAGCAGGGATGGGCAACTGGCGGCCCGCATGACCCCCTTTTGAAGGTCCTCGGATTAATCCCCCCCCCCCCCCGGGTCTCAACTTACTGTTGAAAGAGTATGACATGAAAGAATACATTCACGAGGAGCAATTTTGAAATTTGGTTGTACATCGCAGTCTCTCTTGTTATGTCATTCACTGATAGAAATCTGAAAACAAAATCTGTATATGGGCTAATTTACTATCTAAAATTGTTATCGTGGTCGAATTACCAGCCGGGGGGGCCCCCCAAAGATTATTTTTTATCAGTCTCAATCAGCGATCATATTAAAAACGGCAAATATTTCTCTCCACCCTATGGCAAAATGTATAGAATTGCAGGAAATGTGCTGTAAAACAGCACATTTTCCTCTCCGCCCCATGGCAAAATGAGTATGATTGCATGAAATTAGTTACGAAATTGGTAAATCTTCTCTTCACCATGGCAAAATGTGAAGAATTGAAGCAAACTGCTTTAAAACTTGCTTTAAAACTGCAACATTTTCTCTACACCCCCACGGCAAAGTGTAGAATTGCATGAAATGAACAAACTTTTATTTTTATTATTTATTCTCTCCTCTGTCAAGAGGGGGGCCACTAAATAAGTGTTTGGGGGGGGGGGGGTGTAAGCAAGCAAGCAGAACCGTAACTGCAGCCTCTCATGAAAAGTTCCGATTTTTTTGTGGCGCCAACCAAATGTGCCCATCCCTGATCTAGAGCTAAGAATCATGGCAAATGAATCCCATTGGATGCTTGAAGTTTCTCATTTTCAAAATTAGCCTCATTGTCAAATATCTCACCAATTGCTTTCAAGTTTCCTTAAAACTTATTTGACACTAAAACCATGTAGACTTTATATAGGAATATGTCAGTCAAATTCATTAACAAAAGTTTAGGCTACATGGTGAGATTTTAGCCAACCATTTCTGCCCTCTTATTTAAACCACTCTACACACTTTGATTAATATCCACTATGTTGCTCCGCCAGGCTGAAGTGGATTAATGAAGAAAAAAAAAACATTGACAAACATGCTTTCCTCTTTATTTGCTCTCAGCTAAAGTCATGTTGCACTTGCAGGTCAATTAAACATGAACTTTAGATAACACTTATAAAGCCAGTATGGTGTCTTCTTGCATTGGCTAATTAGTACATGCATAGGTCCCCATGCATTGTGGTGCTTTGCACTTGAGAACAATGCCTTTTCGAAATGAGAGACCATTTATCTAGCTACTCTCTCTTCATAATGAATGCATTGTTACAAAGCAATGCTATTTGAAAGAGCAGAGCCTGTAAAGAAAATAATATGATGAATGATATGCTCAATAATATGATAAGGTATATGAGTGGGGAAAATAATATTTTCATTTTCTCATCAAGATGTTTTAATACATTAAAGCAAATTTAGACCACATTTCTATTCTATGCGTGTCCTTGTCCAACCATTGAGCAGTCATCATTCTAAACTTGAAATGAGAACAAATGGAGTAGTACAGCATCACGAATGTAATAGTCTTGACTCTTGAGCATCAAGACAAAACTGTCTGGGATTCATTGAAGAACGTTAAATCACTTTAATGGCTCTTCATTGTGATGGAAACATAGCACCCAGACAACAAAATGATCCCTTACAATACTCGATAATTGCACCGAGTCAAGGAGCCTGCGTTTCTCAGGAAACAAGGGTCTGAAATGTAATTATTCACCCTTTGGAAAATGTAGGGCAACTGCGCAATGATGTAAAACAGCACTCTCGGGCGAACTAATGTCAAGCTCTCATTTTTGACAGAGTAAGCAGAAGATATCAGAGAGCAGAATGATTAGATCTTCTCTGTCGTAAATTAAATAACCACTCTGGCAGTCGGCAAAGGAAATGAACTTTAAAGAAGTGCCAGACTCCACGAGGACAGGACATAACACTGCTACATTATACAACCTCTTGGAGGACACTGACATTTTAATTTGTGATCAGCAACTGTACATTAGTGACAAATCACACCCCATGTCATCACCACTGACATTAAATCACAGATGTATTACACTATTATAAACTGCAGTGGTTCTGCAACAATGCATAAAAGACAACCCTTAATCAGAATAATGACGCAACAGCAATTGGCCTACATCCCATTACACAAGACAGTGCAAAACTGAGATGTTATTTTGACAGCACAAGTAGCTGAGCAGTAACAGAATAAAACTGACCATTTGACAAAAACGTAACGTTACTCCAGGCTCCAATTGATCATGGGTGATATTTGATGAATCCGCACAAATACAGCAAAGATCCCATCTGCTAAAAATGCATCGTAATAGATTTTCAGAATTGCAGCAAAATAAAATCCACTTTGTAAGGAGGAGCCACCTAAACCAGATCTGTCGAGGCACACAGGCTGAAACATCCCCCTTTCTCTCCCTCAACTCTGCCCATATATATGTACCATTTTTCCCCTCATCAACCCGGAAGTCACAATTTGGTTCATCCCGATTGGATCTCGTCGAATCAGTAAGACTGCCAGCATGTTTACCAATCATATAGCTTTCTCCAGTGTAAAAAGAGTAGGGATTCCGTGTGCAAGGTCGTGTGGTTGCCAGATGAGCATGATGTAAACCTTTTGTTACCTTACCAAACCTCTCACTGGTTTGTGCAAGATGAGGTGGAGATTTCACTTAACGACCAATGGAACTGTCTAAAATGTACAAACTCCGCCCACCCAGGGCACCATGCCTTGCAAAACGAACTACACCAGTGTTTACCTTGGACTCATCCTGCACAAACTAATAATATGCTGATGTGTAAAGAGATACAACTAAAAAGCTGCGTTGTCGAGGTAGATTTTAGTCAGGCTGAACAGCAAGAAAGCAACAATACTGAGAGTCTGTCTATGAAAAAGAGGCATAGTAGCCATTATAAAACATAGGAAAAAAAGCCATACAAAATGATAACACTTGCTGACATCATGTCCAAACCGCTTGTTGATTGTCAGATCAATCGCGATATGGTGGCATTGACGCATACCCGCCCCCTGTCTTGTTTCAAAGGCCACTGTTATTAGCTAAGTCAGGTGCTTCTCCAGTCTCTCGCTCAGCCTCCACCCCACAGAAACAGACCCCACATAAAAGGTTTACTATTTTCTCTCTTGGATGGCTACTGGATGATTCGGAGTCTGATCAAAGGAACACAGCAATGGGGCA